>NC_134840.1:19890883-20623891 GCF_965363235.1 Mytilus galloprovincialis
TTCATAATTTTTTATAAATTTGTCTAAAATTGAAAGTTTTTCTGTGATTCTTGGCCAAATTTAGCGACATGTATTTAGCTCTTTAAATCAAATACTGTAATCGTACCATTTTTCGTGGTGTATTTATTTTCACAAATTTTGTGGTTGGTTTATTATCCCTAAAAAAAATACATTCGAATCTAAATCCAACTTTTTAATTGAAAACTTATTGTGCATCGATGACATGATATGTTTAAAACCCTGTTAATCTGATTAATAAACAAACTAGATTAATATCAACAGGTCACAAATATTGATATTGTGGAACAATTTTGTTATTAAAGTGTATTAATACCCTATAATTGTAAATTTCTTACTAAACAGAAACATTGTGCAGAACAAGGTAGAAAAGCTATGTTCAGTATGAGGAGAACTACATCATTAGGTTTAAATGTATTTACAATGCTTAGTCTATTTGATACTTATGTTAGTAGTATATTAATGTATGGGTGTGAGATATGGGGAGTACACAAGTCTCCTATGGTAGAAAAGGTCCATTTGGACTACTGCAAAATGTTATTAAGTGTCAAAAAAACGACCTCAAATGTGATTTATTTTTATTTGAAATAAGGTAGATTTCCACTGCAGTATGAGCGTAATTATAGAATACTTAAATTTTGGTTCAAAATTTTAATTAGTGACAACTGTATATTATGGGGACAAAGTCCCCAATAACAGTAGAAAAATCAATAAAAAAAAAAAAAAAAAAGAAAAAAAATCGTGAAAATTTTCCCGAAATTTTCATTGTACTACATGTAATGAACTCAAAATCGTTCAATTTTTTTGATGTCATGTTTTAAATTCCCGCATCTGCACAAAAATCTATAATGTACTTCCTTTTTCCAGTCTTGTTTGTATGAAACTTTGAGTAAAATATATATTTATCAGTCTAGTATAAAATAGGAAGGAACGCAATACCAATTTCATTTTTAATAATTCCTTGATATGAAAAAAACGTTACCTGATGATAGATATATATAGTGTTTCTTTGTTTACATTGCATATGACCTCATAACTTAAATAACGTCACAACTAAAATCCCTAACAACAGAACCAAAATCAGAAACGTTACGGTATTTCCGTTTCTTTTTTTTAACAAATATTTAAGTTACAAAAAAACCAGGTGCTTCGCAGGGTGCAGCTTTATACGACCGCAGAGGTCGAACCCTGAACAGTTGGGGCAAGTATGGACAAAACATTCAAGCGTGATACAGCTCTGAATTTGGATTGTGATCAAATTTTTGACATTACATGTTTTTTTTTTACACAAAACAAATGTCAAGATTTTACAAATCAATTAAAGATTTCTTCTTCAAACTTTTTAAATCTAAAATTAAATAGTTGACACAGCATAGGTTTCTGACACAGAATGAATGTGGTCTAATGAACTTAAAATATTTTTTTTGCCTTTGAGCAATTCACTATGCTGTTGAATATTAATCCTCTCAAAAAAATGTTTGAAGAAATTTTCTTTTCATTTATGAAATCTGAAATGAGAAAAATTTAAACCCCCCCCCCCCCTTTTTTTCACATCCCCGTTTCCCTTTTTCCAAAACTGATATCAATTCAAATTTCTAATGGAGTTTGCAACAATAACTACTCTTTTAAATACATCATAAAATATTAAAGTGTAGAATAAAGTGCTTGTTATCACTGAATGGTAAAGATTGGTTGGTAGTAAAAGTGAATATACATTGTTTATTGTATAAAACAATAAAAAAAAACTTCATCAGCAATATTTTATATTGGCAAATTTCCAATGAAGTTATTTACATAAAGTTATTGGCAAATAAAAATAGAAAATGACATCATAGTCATGTCTGGCAAATGTCCAACATACATTATCTAAAAACATTTTAGATAAGATAAGGAAAAAAAGCTTCATCAGCAACATTTTATATTGGCAAATTTCCATTGAAGTTATTTACATAAAGTTATTGGCAAATAAAAATAGAAAATGACATCATAGTCATGTCTGGCAAATTTCCAACATATATTATCAACTTCTATTCTATACAAAGAAAGATATCTC
Source organism: Mytilus galloprovincialis (assembly GCF_965363235.1). Lineage (NCBI taxonomy): Eukaryota > Metazoa > Mollusca > Bivalvia > Mytilida > Mytilidae > Mytilus > Mytilus galloprovincialis. The sequence goes on from NC_134840.1 coordinate 19,892,955, forward strand.
CAATTGAAAATTAATTGCTATTGCACAATATTGTGCAATTAGATATTTCTTGCTATTGTGCAATACTGTGCAATTGAAAATTTCTTGCTATTGCACAATACTTGATATGGAATCCTGATTTGGACCAACTTGAAAACTTGGCCCATAATCAAAAATCAAAGTACATATTTAGATAAAGCATATCAAATAAGCCCAAGAATTTAATTTTTGTTAAAATCAAACTTAGTTTAATTTTGGACCCTTTGGACCTTAATGTAGACCAATTTGAAAACTGGACCAAAAATTAAGAATCTACATACACAGTTAGATTTGGCATATCAAAGAACGCATTTATTAAATTTTTGATGAACAAAGTTTAATTTTGGACCCCCATTTGGACCAACTTGAAAACTAGGCCAATAATTAAAAATCTAAGTACATTTCTAAATTCAGCATATCAAACAACCCCCAGGATTCAATTTTTGTTAAAATCAAACTAAGTTTAATTTTGGACCCTTTGGACCTTAATGTAGACCAATTTGAAAACGGGACCAAAAATTAAGAATCTGCACAGTTAGATTCGGCATACCAAAGAACCCCAATTATTCAATTTTTGATGAAATCAAACAAAGTTTAATTTGGACCCTTTGGGCCCTTTATTCCTAAACTGTTGGGACCAAAACTCCCAAAATCAATACCAACCTTCCTTTTATGGTCATAAACCTTGTGTTTAAATTTCATAGATTTCTATTTACTTAAACTAAAGTTATTGTGCGAAAACCAAGAATAATGCTTATTTGGGCCCTTTTTTGGCCCCTAATTCCTAAACTGTTGGAACTAAAACTCCCAAAATCAATCCCAACCTTTCTTTTGTAGTCATAAACCTTGTGTCAAAATTTCATAGATTTCTATTAACTTAAACTAAAGTTATAGTGCGAAAACCAAGAAAATGCTTATTTGGGCCCTTTTTGGCCCCTTATTCCTAAAATGTTGGGACCAAAACTCCCAAAATCAATCCCAACCTTCCTTTTGTGGTCATTAACCTTGTGTTAAAATTTCATAGATTTCTATTATCTTTTACTAAAGTTAGAGTGCGAAAACTAAAAGTATTTGGACGACGACGATGACGACGACGACGACGACGACACCAACGTGATAGCAATATACGACGAAAAATTTTTCAAATTTTGCGGTCGTATAATAATTCATACAGACTTCGTCCCAATTTACAGGTAATGCCGGTCTCATATTAAGGCCTTGTTATAAAGAACTTGTGTTCAATTGTTCAAAATGTATGAATTGGGCAACATATGTAAAAAGATTGATACAAAGTCTTGGTATGAATAATTTGTGGGATAATGACTTTCTATCAGGGATGTCTCAAACTTTACCTTCTACCATGATGTATTCTTTCTATCAGGGATGTCTCAAACTTTACCTTCTACAATGGTGTATTCTTTCTATCAGTGATGTCTCAAACTTTACCTTCTACAATGATGTATTCTTTCTATCAGGGATGTCTCAAACTTTACCTTCTACAATGGTGTATTCTTTCTATCAGGGATGTCTCAAACTTTACCTTCTACAATGGTGTATTCTTTCTATCAGGGGTGTCTCAAACTTTACCTACGACCATGATGTATTCTTTCTATCAGGGATGTCTCAAACTTTACATTCTACAATGGTGTATTCTTTCTATCAGGGATGTCTCAAACTTTACCTTCTACAATGATGTATTCTTTCTATCAGGGATGTCTCAAACTTTACCTTCTACAATGGTGTATTCTTTCTATCAGGGATGTCTCAAACCTTACCTTCTACAATGGTGTATTCTTTCTATCAGGGATGTCTCAAACTTTACCTTCTACAATGATGTATTCTTTCTATCAGGGATGTCTCAAACTTTACCTTCTACAATGGTGTATTCTTTCTATCAGGGATGTCTCAAACTTTACCTTCTTCAATTGTGTATTCTTTCTATCAGGGATGTCTCAAACTTTACCTTCTACAATGGTGTATTCTTTCTATCAGGGATGTCTCAAACTTTACCTTCTACAATGATGTATTCTTTCTATCAGGGTGTCTCAAACTTTAACTTCTACAATGGTGTATTCTTTCTATCAGGGATGTCTCAAACTTTACCTTCTACAATGATGTATTCTTTCTATCAGGGATGTCTCAAACTTTACCTTCTACAATGATGTATTCTTTCTATCAGGGATGTCTCAAACTTTACCTACTACAATTGTGTATACTTTCTATCAGGGATGTCTCAAACTTTACCTTCTACAATGATGTATTCTTTCTATCAGGGAAAACTTTTTCATACATTGTTTGTTCCTGCAGTTAATAATTCCATCTTGGATTTTCCAATGTTGTCTTGTTATCTCTAAAATAATATCAAATTTAACATCATTTTTTGTATGATGAATTAATTCAGTTCAACTGTTAATGCATCAATAAGTAAAATCCATCAACAAATAGGTTTCATCCTTCAACTTCTTCAACCATTTGACTATTTGTTCTGTAGAACTAAACCTCTGCAGATACCAAATGTAGTCTAGTTTGTTTTATCTATTTGTAGCATGCATGAATTTGTTAATATTTATAGTTGCAAATGATTATACTGAATCCCAAGACACTAAAACTTTCTGGTTCTTGAGTGTCGGCCAAAGTAATTTATGCTTGAAAATGTTAAGAATTTTAAATATTTGATAAAAACTGATGTTTATTAGAGTGAATGATGCATACTTAGAGAGTCAATACTTCGCCAATATTAATATGATGGGCCAAAATAAAGTTATTTTGTGTCAATAGTGATATATAACTATATTTATGTGAAATTTGTAGCATTATGGCCTGATTGGAAAAATATAAAAATCTTTGGGCCAATTTTAACCCTACACATGTATGGAACTTAAGTCCCTTGATACATTGATTTGCAGATATATGTGTATTTTGTATGTATTGATAGCTTTTAATAAATTCTACACTCAGTCACCTGTGTTGATATCAAATTCAGAAGCATTTTGTTCTGCTGTGCTGGCTATTTCAACTTGTCTGGTCCATAATAGTTGTCCTTGTTGTTGAGAATTGTATTGCTGTGCCATCATCTGTGTTCTGTATTATAATGTCTTTATTGTGCAACTAAATTTTCCTGTAGCAAAGAATATAAGGTTTGTTATTTGAACCATTTCTTTAGTCATGTTATAAAGTTTATAAATTGATTCAAAAAACATTGCATACAACTTTTTTTAATACAGACCGAGTGATTAAAATCAATCTGATCTATACAGATCCTGAGACCATGCTTTCCTTACAAGGATGATAACCTATCTCTGTGTCATACTTTCTATTCTGATATTTAAATGAGCAAATGAAATTCCTGCCTTCAAATTATTATTGTAGTGTATTATTACATTAAAAAAATAGACAATTTCAGCATGTCTTTTAGGTTCATCTGATGGAATTGAAAAATATGGCTGTTTTTACACAAAAAAAAACTACAATGAGTACAGACAAACTGATGCATCTAGGAAACTTATAAGGCATGGCAGGACCTAGGTATATAAAAGTTTTATGAAGTTCATGTTTCAGAAAATTAATAACTTACCTAGATTTTGATGTGCATTTTTTTCCAGTTGGCAGAAGATGTTAAAATAAACAAACACACAAGTTTCAGTTTATACGGTCCACTCAGTTACACAGTTTAAAACATCTATTGTTTGCAGGTGTCTATTGTACATCTATTGTCCATTTAAATCTATACTACTCACAATATCGATTGTATGAGGGGAGCTTCTCAAACATTTTCCCAACTTAGTTTATTTTTGCACCTTCTGCAGGAATGAAATAAAAAAATGGATAGCAAAATCCAGAAAAGTTTATAATTTTCTGAAACATTAGATGCATTTAAAATTTTATTATTTAGATACAGCCATGCCCTAAAACTTTCACAGGTGCACAGGTTTATCTGCACTCAAAGTAAAATTGATGGTGTAAATACAGCCATTTCAGCACAGGCACTCATCTGAGAAAATCAAATTCCTATATACCTTTATATATAAAGGTAAATAGGAGAAAAAAAATTCTGAGACAAGTGCCTGTGCATTTTAGCCAAAAGCAGGCGCATACATGTAGCAACACATACACAAAAACGCAGTTGCGTACACATCGAAAATTTCACAAAAATAAAAATATGGTAAATCTAGTAGGAATAAAACTAAAGTAATGAAGTAAATAAAAAAAAAATACAAATATGTTAATGATCACTTTGTAGCTATATTCATTTCTGAAAACTAGTCTTCCCATTTCATTCCAGCGTAAACCCCTTCTGAATACTGGAAACTGAACATGTATCTACCTTTTGTCGATCATTTGATAGCAGAGTTGAATACAAGACTTCTGACAGCAAAGCCACGTTATGTCAGACAAAAGTTAATCCCAAAAAACGTTGACCAACTTACTTTAGCTGTTGGGGACATAATCTTTAATGAATATGCAGATGATGCCCATGTTACAAAAAACAAATTTCGATCTGAAATTCGGAGATGGTTAGCAAAATGGACTGGAGATTTTGATAACATTCCTAACAACCTGCAGGAAACATGAAATGTTACAAACAAGGATTTATACCCAGGAATCTTTCAGATACTAAACGTATTTGCATGTATGCTGGTCTTGATGGCAATGGCAGAACGGTCTTTTAGTACTATAAGAAGAGTGAAGACCTACTTGAGAAATACAATGAAAACGAATCATTTATCTGGACTCGGTCTTTTGAACATATACCGAGACAAATAAATTAAAGCAGACACTATCTGGGACATCTTTAGTAGGAAAGAAGAAAGGAAATGGGCATTGATTTTTCAGAATTAACTTTGAGAAAAAAAAAAAGCTGAAAAACACTGCTTGTTCACTCATAAAATAAAACATAAAGATATTTGATTCAAATTTTTATTTTATGTATTTTCTCAATAAAAAAAATACCATTTAAGTAGCACAGTGTCGGCTTAGAAGTTAGTTTGTTCAATTATGTAAAGTGGGTTCAGCATGATTAGGTAACAAATAAAATATACCTAATCAAGCCATTTTAATCCACTACACATAAGGAAAAAAAATTGTTAAGCCAACAGTACGGGTTTCTTTGTTTTTCTCTGATTATTTATTTCCAAAGTTGACTTGTTTCTCCTGAAAGTAAGATTTCTGAGAGGTCATTTTAAGTCCTCGGAAATTGCGAGAATGCAGGATTTTGCACCATTTACCCCAGAGCTTCTTGGGGCCTTGAGCGGCCCCTAGACCCCCTGCCGTATGACTTCCTTCTTCGGCATTATGTACACATCAAAATTGCCTAGCTACGCCCCTGAAAAGGTTATGATAAACCTTAAAACAGAAAGTAGAATGAAGCAGTGTCAGATCCCAAAAAGAAAGGTTTTGACATATGATCTTTATTTTTGTTAGATTGTATTTGAAATACATTTACATGTATGACACCAAGAAGTCAGAATTAGAGTAAATATCTATTTCATGGAAAGATCAAAGGAGGACCTAACAGCAAAGGATTATGGCCAACAATCAAGCCCTTCCTAACAAACAAAGGTTTACATTTTTCAAAAGACCTAATTCTTAGTGAAGAAAATAAGATAATTAACAATTAAAATGAAGTTGTGGAATTATTTAATATTATTTTATAAATGTTGCCAAAGAAATCGGCTCAATAGATAGACTTTAATAGATGAACATCATCCAAAAGAAAAGAAACCAGAAAAAGAAGAACTAAATTTTAGCCCAGTAAATTCAGATCATGTTAAAAAACAAATCAATAAAATTAGCATCAAAAAGGCAACAGGAAAAGATGGAATCTCTTCAAAAATACTAAAATTATCCGAATCTGAAATATCCAGTCCAATTTTCTAAACTAATAAATAAATCATTTGAATCAGCTGTTTTCCCAGATAAATTAAAAGAAGCACAAGTAATACCTCTGCATAAAAAATCAAACACTCTTGATTAAGGAAACTATAGACCTTATATTACCCATGATTTCAAAATTTTTTGATAGGTCTATAGAAAATCAACTTGTGGAATATTTTAATTCATTTTTCCACATTTTTCTGTCAGCTTTTCAAAAAGGATATGGATGCCATACCGCTTTATCATGTTTATTAAAAATAATTGAAGATTGGAAAAAGGCTTTAGATCAGAATAAATATGTAGCAGCTATATTAAAAGGACTTGTCCGAGGCTTTAGACTGCCTACCCCATGACCTCCTCTTACTAAAATTAAAATCCTATGGTGCTTCCGCCTCATCTCTTAAACTTTTGGAAAGCTATTTAACTAAAAGAAAACAGTTTGTTAAAGTAGGTACTAATTCAAACTATTGGCAAACAATGTTTAAAGGGTGCCACAAGGGTCAATATTAGGGCTGACATTATTTAATATTTTTTTAAGTGACATTTTCTATTTTATTCATAGAAGTGAACTCTATAATTATGCAGATGACAACACCCTTTCATACGCAGATAAAGATTGAGATAAATTAATTAAAACTTTAGAAGATGAAAGTATATATGTAGGACTCTAAAGTGCGATGGTACTCTAAAATGCGATGGTCACGCTAAAGTGCGATGGTCTACGCTAAAGTACGATGGTGTCTCACGCTAAAGTGCGACGGCTGTTTGTTCGCTAAAGTACGATGGTGTATCACGCTAAAGTGCGATGGACCAAAAGGGTAATGTTAAAGGGCTAAAAACTTTAAAGAATACGGATGTAATAAATAGTCTTTTTGCAAAAGCTAGTATGATAAGGTTTTATTACATACATGTACAATGTATGTGATAGGCTTTATCAATGTTTATAATTACGTATACCGGTAGGCTTACACTACTGTGAGAATACCCATTAATGAGCCATTGAATATACCCATTAAATTAGGTCTATTAATTACGGTTACATTTAATTTGGTAAATTGTCATTAAATTGATCGACTTGCCATTAAAAAAAATGAATATTAACCATTAAATAAAGCCAGTTAATGGGCATGAATTCTGTTTTCAAAATTTTAATGTGCATTAAATGTAACCGTTATTAATAGCACCATTATTTCTATGGGATTTTTAATGGCCATTCCTGCATTTTAATGGCAATTAAAACGACTAGATAGTCATAATAGTGCGCATTAAAAAATAACCATTAAATTTGGCATGAAAAAGTAATGATTCATCTATAAAAGAATGTAACGGCCATTATAATCTCAATCGATGGATCATTTCTTCTTTATTTGCTGGTTTGTACTTTAATGGTGTGTTTGTATTTTAATGGCCATTTAACTCTTTACAAGCCACAAATTTTAAAAACACTTTAATGGCTGGCTTGTTACTTTAATGGCCTGATGATTTACACGATTGGCATATACATATTAAAGCAGATGATCATGAATCCTGCCAGAGTCAAATATATACACCTTACAATCATTTCATTAAGTATTTATAATTCATATATAATATATTAGGGTTCCAGTATTAATTGTAAAAAGGGGGGTCGGAAGGCACTGCTGAATTAATTATAGGGACTGTAGGGGGATGGAAGGCTCTTTTAATTGGATTTGATCGGTGGTGGTTATTTTAGAAAGATAACCTGAGCAATTAATGGAAATATTCAAATTTATGCATGGTGGGGTCCAATTTAAAGTGCTGTCCGACTCACCTTTGACAAATAAACCAAAACACAAAAACCCAATTTTGATCACTGTATCATGAAAATATGACCAAAGTCAGATGACACAAGGCCTGCCAGTGATATGGACATTACCACGAAAACTTAACCCTGTTCACAAATCCATGAAATGAGGTTGAGGTTAAGTGAAAACTGTCTGACAGGCATGGAAACCTTGCAAGGTGTACACTAGTCCAAATAATAATGACGTCTTGCAAAGCTTTTTTATTTGGGACACCTTCCTACGAGGTTATAACGTCTGGACTTTGAGAGCAAATTTTGGAGTGAACTTTGAGACTCAACATTTGCATGCAATCTTCATTGTCGGCTAATATGGGGACGAAGTCCCCAATAACAGTAGAAAAATCAATAAAAAAAAAAAAAAAAAAAAACATCGGGAATTAATTTTCTACTGTTATTGGGGACTTCGTCCCCATATTATTTATCCGGAATTTTGGGTCTGTCAAAATTTACCAAGTTTAATTTTCTAAATATGTTCTGTGCGATCTAAACTGGGCCCCTGCTGTTGTTTCAATCTTATCTACACAAACTTTGTGTCGAAGTATCAATCAGCGGGTGGCCAGTTAATGTGCGATCAACCTTACAAGTAATAGCCTTTCTAAAAAGCTTGTCGTATTTGAGACGGTTTGTGGGTATAGTTTTTTTATAGGAATCTTGCACTCCAAGCAATATGAATATATAGTGTTTTTCTCCTGGTTTTTGATTTTAGTTTAGATAGAAGGAGACTTTATAGTCACATATGATAATATATGAAATTATTATGTCATATGTGATTTCATACATTTGTATTTATATATAGTAGCAAGGGTAGTAATACAAGATCTTTTTTCTTTGTTTTGTTAGGTTGGGAATTAGTTGTTTTATCTAAATCTGAAAATGGAACTCTACATAAGAATTGTGAAGGAGAATGTAATCAGATGAACAGCAGCAATCAAAAATATTATTTCCATCATGAAATTCATCATGGTACAGAAAAAATTATTAAATATTCTTATATATAACTATAATAGTTCCAGATCAGTAATGTTGAAAACCGATTCGTCTTTTGTGTGTTTTGAAAGGAAATCCAGAAGTGAAGGTTTCTTCTGGAAAGTTATTTTTTTTTGACAAATTAGTAACTTCCTTCATCATATACGCTCAAGTTCAGGTTATAAATCTCATGCATGCATAGAAACATTTGCAATTCCAGTGTTTGACCCTGGTTTCAAACTTTGGTACTGTGAAAAGGACAACAAACACAAAATCTTACATAGTAATAAAGAACCTGTCACCTATAGCTAGGAGTATGGAAAAGACATGAAATGGGCATTAATATAAAAATCATGTTAAGTAATAGACATTGATTTATAAATCAGGTTGGTTAATGGTCATTAAAATAAAAACATTTAAATAATGTCAAGTAATGGGCATTAATATATAAGTTATGTATAGTAATGGGTCCTTATATATGGTTTGTACTAATAAATGGCCATTAAAAATAACAGAAGTCATAACATTGATTTGATTTGATTTAATGGCCATTAGTTTGATATTATTTATCACTTTCATAGGCGTTTCTTTTTTTTCTACAGAAAAATAATGCCCATCATTATCTTAATAATCTCGTGAAGAGAGAACTATTCCAGTAAAATTAATGAAAAAGTAATGGAAGTTTCATTGATGCTTGCCATTAATCTTTATTTTAATGGCATATTTTACAAAACTATTATTATTTTCTGACAAAAAGTAATGGGCGATTTTAATGAATTCATGAGATTTAATGGTTTGTTAATGGTATTTTAATGGTATTTTAATGGAATTTTAATGGTTTGGTCTGCAGTAGTGTTAAGTGATTGTTTCTAAATTAAGAAGAACGACCGCGTAAATAATTGCCAAAATGGTAATTTAGTTGTGACAAAAATCTATATATGGTTAAATGTGGGCCGGTATCAAACATTTGGATAATTAGCGTAGTTTGCCGTTCACACAGTCTATCACTTATGTAAAGATCTCCCCTTAAATTCGTCATTGTAATTTACAAACACAAAATTCGTTCATTGTGAAAAATTTATTTGTTTAAAACATTCCGTTAACTTTATATGACAGAGGAATGCAGGGTTCTCTGAGCTTTCTCGCAGTGAGTACAAATACAGGTGTATGTCCTACAATGTACACACTATTTTTCAGCAGACAATTTATGATTTACGCATGAAAACAAGTACCTTTATTTTACCGACTTTAATTTTCAATAAATTCGACAATATTTTAACGATTACCGCAAAGTAAACTGCAACATAAGCAATTATTTCAATGTATCCGTACGCTTCTTTTAGAAATAGGATAAAGGATACTTATGCGTATTCCTTTGTATCTGTATAGTAAGCTGATCACATGCAGGACTCAAGTAATTCTTCCAGCATCCCCCAAAAACACATTGGCCTCAGCCGACAAAGCACGCTCATGTTTAAATTGAGAAAGTCATGGACATTTGGTTTAAAGTTGTTAATCAAATATTCTACATTTATCTTTCGACATGTTCATTTTTGTGTTTGTATAAAAGACTGTTCACGTCATAATCCATTGTACATTCATTACGTCTATACTTTCGCGGACCATCGCACTTTAGCGTAGACCATCGCACTTTAGCGTAACCATCGTACTTTAGCGTTCCCATCGCACTTTAGAGTCCTACATATATAATAAAGTGAAAGCTAATCCAGAAAAATTTCAAGCAATAGCTGTAAGTAAAAAAACTAAAGACAAAACCCTAAAATTTAAATTAGAAGGTAATGAAATAGAATGTGAAGATAACATTTAAACTTCTAGGTGTAACAATAGATTTTAAACTAAATTTCAATGAACATGTCTCTATAATATGTAAAAAAGAATCCAAAAAATTAAATGTATTAAAAAGAATAGGTAAACACTTGACTAAACTCAGAAAATTAACAATTTATTATTCTTTAATAATGTCCAACTTTAATTACTGACCACTATATTGGCACTTTTGTGAGGAGTTAATTACAAAAAAAGATATAGAAAATTCAAGAGAATTGAGCACTAATCTATGAAGACCATTCAGCAAATAATGAAGATCTAGCTAGATATTTTCGTTTGCCCGGCTTTACAAGATGAAAGAAGAAGATTTATTCCAAATGGACTAATACCAAGACATAACATTTTTACATTCAACAAACTGTTTAATTCAAAAAAACCAAAGACACTAAGAAACCTCTGCAATTTTATAAGATGTATTAATAGTAAGCTCACTCCTTCTTAACAACCATAATTTATTTAACATACTTATTATGTTATAGAAAGTATTTCTTTATACAATTTTAGCTTTTACATTTGACTATATAAGTCTATATATATATTCTTTTATATGTTATCTCATCCGAAATTTTGAATTTTATGCATTTTTAATGCATTTTTTATTTTTATGTATACTATTTTTTTTAACTTCTCTTCTTCTTCTTTAGGTTTCTAGCGATCCTTCAAATATTGAAGATTATTCGCCGGGCGTCGACTATAAAATTTATAATTTACACTAATTTAGCAACAAAAAATCAAAAATAACAAAATCAAAAAATCAACATAACGTATGTACATTTGAAAAAAATAAATTGTGATAAAACTATATACATTTGATAACAGAATAGTTAGGGATAGAATATGGGGATGAGAGCAGATTCTGAGATCATACTCTTGAATCCCTCTACTGTACTGCATGATACTATTTGTTGTGGCAGATGATTCCAATTTATAACTGTTCGTGGATAAAATGAATATTTATAACTGTCTTTAGATGTTTGTATTTGCCTAAATGAGTGTGGATTGCTATGTCTGGTTCTATTGTCAAGTGGGATCAAAAGATTATGTGTAGGAACTGCAACAATTTCATGAATAATTTTGTAAAAGAAAACAAGTCTGTATCGTAAACGCCTAATTTCGAGTGGGTACCAATTTAGGTCTGTCATCATTTCAGTAACTGAGCTGGTGTTATGGAAGCGGTTGCATGAGAAGCGTGCTTCTCTTCTCTGAACCTTTTCAATTTGTAGAGTTTGTTGTTTTTGATGTGGGTCCCAAATTGTTGAGCAGTACTCTAATTTTGGTCGGACAAGAGCTTTATATGCATGAGCTTTAACTTTCGGTGATGCTATTTTTAGGTTTCTACGAATAAATCCAAGGGACTGGTTTGCTTTTGATGTCATGTTATCTATATGTTTGTCCCATTTTAAATTTGATTGAAGAGTTAGGCCTAAATATTTTGTAGAGTCAACTTTTTCTAAAGAGTGATTGTGTAATTTATAGGTAAAGTCTAAAGGTTTGCGTTTTTGGGTTACACTGAGAATGTTGCACTTATCAGGGTGAAAATGCATGAGCCAGTCCTGCTCCCACCTGCCGGCCGCTTCTAAGTCAGACTGTAATTTAAATGTGTCATCTGTTTTTTTTAATTTCCCTATAAATAATGCTGTCATCTGCAAACAATCTTAATGTACTGTGTTCAATATATTCTGCCAAATCATTAATGAAGATTAAAAATAAAATTGGACCAAGCACTGTGCCTTGAGGTACCCCAGATGTTACAGGAATTTTATTTGATGTTTCACCTTCAAGGACTACTGTTTGTGTTCTGTTTGTTAAGAAATCTTGAATCCAATAATATGCATTACAATTTATACCATAGAAACCAATTTTATACATGAGGTGGTGGTGTGAAACTTTATCAAATGCTTTTGCAAAATCCATTATTATGATGTCTATTTGGATGTTTTTATTATTTGAATTTGCAAGATCTTGAATAAATGATATTAGCTGAGTTTCACAGGAGCGGGAGGATCGAAAACCATGTTGTAATTCATATAGTATTTTATTTTTTTCCAGATGTTTCATAATGCTACTAGCTACAACATGTTCTAATAGTTTGCAGCAGATGCAAGTCAATGATATTGGGCGATAGTTTATGGGATCGTGTTTGTCACCTTTTTTAAATGCTGGACATACACTTGCGTGACGCCAGTCATCTGGGATCTTTCCAGAGTTCAGTGATGTTTGAAATATGATGGATAAGATGGGAGAGATAGATGATTTACACTCTTTTAAAATTTTACCATGAATGAGATCAGGCCCAGCAGCTTTGTTTATGTTGATATTATTTAGGAGTTTTTCTATGCCTTGTTTTTGTATCTTAATATCAGGCATCTGTGGATGTTTACTGACGCCCTTGTCTGGTATTGGGTCATCTGTTACAGGTGTAAATGCTTTTTCGAACTGTTCATTTAAAATATTAGCTTTTGCTTTCGAGTCAGATGTTAGTGAGCCCTCTTTTCGGAGTGGTGGTATGTTAGAGCTTTCAGACTTTTGTGTTTTTATGTAACTGAACAGATTTTTTGGGAAGCTCTTTGATATAGTTGTAGGGTTTTCATCAACTGGTATCCCACATATCATATTTTCAATATAATTCCAATAAGATGTTCTTTGTTGTTTTTGTATATCATGTTTCAATTTTTTAAGTTGGTCTAGTTTCCCTTTGCCTTTCAATTTGTACTTTTGATATTTTTTCTTGTACTTTTTCATTTGCCGTCTAATACTGTCTGTTATCCAAGGTAAATTTTTACTATTTCTCATCATTTTCTCTGTAACCTTTGTACTTGCATGGTTTTATGAGAATAAACTATCTATCTAGCTACTCTGCAAATCAAAATTACCATCTTTAAAATAAGAAGAATGCGATCATTGGCAATTGAAGTTTTCAAAATTATTAATAAAGATTGTCCTGTATACATTTATCTCCATGATTTGATACACATAGAGGAAAACACTTACTCTTTCAGATATGAGAATACAGCCAACCATCACGTTAGAACAACTGCATATGGCCTACAACCTTTCAGGTATGCAGATGCTAGGTTTTGGAATGAGCTGTCAGATGAGCTTCGTAAGCAATCATCTTTAAATCAATTCTAGAACTAAATTCTTGGTCTGGCAGCTTATCATTTGCTCATGCCAATGGCCTGCAAAACCAGTTAATATTTTGTGTTATGTTTTGTTTAACTTGTTGTTATGTCGGTTTTAAAAGCTCTTCAGAGCTTATGTTTGTAATTGCTATGCTTATACAAACTCTAAATAAAGCTTCATGTCTTAAACATGTATGTCTATGTCTAGCTATTTATAAAAAAAAATAGTAAATTGTGTAGTGTAAACACTGCCATTTAAGCCTTAATGTCCAAGTAACCTTGTATATGTTTCCAAATCCTTTTATGTAGAGGACACTAAATTATAATTTACTCTATTTGGTATAAATGTCTAGTATTCATGATACAATGTAGCGTGACTGACAAATAGCTGATGTTGGTCACATTATTTTGTTTACATTTTTAAAAGAAGATTTTAAATACAAAGTAAAACACGGTGATTTACTGAATATATTTCCGGAATAAATATTTGTGCCGTCTACTGAAATGTAAGTTATTAAGCTGTACTGAGCAGTGGCGGATCCAGAGGGGGGTTCCGGGGGTCCGCACCCCCCCTTTATTTTGGCCGATCAATGCATTTGAATCGGGACATATGTTTTGCACCCCCCCTGCACCCCCCCTTTGCCCTGGGCTAGCACCCCCCTTTCGAAAATACCTGCATCCGCCACTGCTGAGAACAACAGATTGATGGTCTAATATGTGTTCCAACTTTTACATACATCATATGTTTACATGTAATAAACTAGGACATAAAAAAAAATAATTATGTGTTTGCCCTAACTCTACTAGTACCTAAACTGTAATAATTGTGTTAAAATCATATCTTCATTTATTTATTGTGAGTATTTCATATCATGAAAGCATCATCCATGGATGCCGTCACTCTATTCTTATTTAAAATGATGTATTATAAATAAACTAATGTATTGTTGCATGATAAAAGAAAAAATAAGATAAAATATGCGGAATGCTTACTCAAAAATCTAAAAATCATTCCCAAAAAATGGGTACAATTACAAAATTATAGTGTCGCCGACAAATAACCACAAAATGCAAGCTAATATATGTCACAGATAATCTTTTTCTTGTTTTAAGTGATTAATATGTACACTAAAAACAAATCATATTCTTTTGTGATGTAAATCACAGGCGCTTGGGGGTATGATACAGATTTTTTTTTTTTTTTTTTTTTTTAAATATTCAATTTTCTATATTTATAATACATATCTATCACTTCTGTGCATGTCTCACCTAGTTTCGAGTGATTTAAACGACCCAAGAGAAAATACCCAATTTTACTATCCATACTAATACTAAACTTGAGTATTTTCTCTGGGTCGTTTAAATCACTCGAAACTAGGTGAGACATGCACGGAAGTGATAGATATGTATTATAAATATAGAAAATTGAATATTTAAAAAAAAAAAAAAAAAAAAAAAAAAATCTGTATCATACCCCCAAGCGCCTGTGATGTAAATCGTAAATATATTTGTGTGATTTGCTATTCAAAATACGGAAATCACACGAATTCCGAATGTCGCCAAGAAAAACTCCAAATATCGGTGTGAATTAAAATACTTAATTTCATCTGAATCATAATTAGATTTACACTTTTTATTTGACACTATATTGATTTTTAACCACAAAAATATTTTAGAATCAAAAGTTATAATATACACTAGTCTTTGATTTACCCATTTAACCAATGTCGCCGATCAACGTATAACCTACCGTAACGTATCTTTAGGTACAGTCAAAACATATTTATATGATTGGAAAACATGCCCAAACTGACTTTAAGCAAAGTTGATACATCAAATTTTAAAATCCTGCCTTTAACTTTTATTGCAATGAAACGAAAAATAAAAACAAAATATTCTTTTTCTCTTTTTTTCGATTGTCGCATATAAGAATCTAACCTACGTAACGCATATTTTGGAACGTAGTAGTACTAACCAAGTACAACTGAAAATGATGATTATTTCATTGAAAGCACCCATAAAGCTTCTCAATATTTAGTTTGAGAAAGGAACTCAACAATATTGTTACATATTTCCATGTATAATGAAAATAAAACTAACCTCCGTTTTAATAACCTCCGTGACACAGTTATTTACAGTTACGTTGTCAGACTTTTTTTATCAGTATCAGCGGTTGCTGACACTGCCAAAAGTCATTTTTGTAGCACAACGTTATATCAGCCATTTTCTTAGATATTAAATAGTCTACAACGCAACTTGTGTAAATACGACGACAATCATAACTTCAACAGCTGTGTATAGCAAACATTTTCAAGATTATTTAGGACTCATCAATGTCACGGAGGTTATGCAAATAAAAAAAATCCAAACATGCATGTTTTTAAACACGATCATTACAATTGAAATTCTTGTACATTGTTAAAGATACCAAATCAGTCCATCAATTATCACTAATAAATATCGAAAGGTGATGTCAATCATAGAAGACATCATTGATTTACGTTACGGAGGATAGAAATTTTCGAAATGAAACTAATTGACTCAAAAACTTCATAGTCGAGCATAATATAAGGGCAGTGAACAATTATATTTTTTTTCTAATATGGTAAATACTTTTTTTATTTGGTAACTTTTAATATAAAATTAAGGTTAACATTATTCTGTTTAGGTAAAAATATTTGTGAGTGAAAGTTCATGAATCGTTTGGGAGATTTCGACAAGAACAAGTCCATTTGACTAAAAGAAACATATAACTTGATAGTTTTTAAGTTTGTAATGTCAATAAATTGTTTAGAAAAGCTAGCATTAAAGAGTTGAGTGCAACTATGTATCAGCATTTAGGTACTGGTTTGATATTAACCTCCGTAACAAAGATGGGGGTGTGGATTTACAAGCATAAAAATACATACCAGTGATTCAAAACATATATAATAGGGTTTTTCCTGGAAAGCTGTACTATGAAACTAGAATACTATACAACATAACATTTCATTAGTTTAAATTCATTACTAAATAAGTTGTGAAAACTACTAATTTGAATATTTTTTAAACGCTATATTAATTCATACCTTAAAATTGGTATTTGCTTTCAATATTTACAAAATGATACGTATAAATCATTTTGTTATGGTGATAAATGTAACCCACTTCACATGGGCCTTGATTTACATCTTGTGTTTTTCTCTAATGCAATTTTTAAGGTGACTTTATACAACACTAACCTCCGATACGTTCATACTTACCTTGTCTTACAAAAAATGCTAAAACTTGAAAACAACTAAAATGGTGTAAGTAAAACTTTAAAAAGTGACAGACTAGATATAGACACAGAAGAAAACAGCACGCTCCTCTGCTCAGCTGAAATTTATTTTTAACAGTGTCTACATTCGAATTGTACCCATTATTTGGGAATGACTGTAAACACAATCCGGAAAATATAAATAAAACATAATTTAGAGGATATTTACCCAAGCGCCTGTGCATTATATATTGGTCCCATTATGAAAAAAAATCATATCATACTTGCTGAAGTTTCCGTAATTGAATCAAAATTTATCAAATTAAAATATGGATCGAATATTAATTATTCGTGTACATCATGTTGCTGACTATTTCCCAAAATATGTCTGTTAAAAAAGATATTTTCAACATTAGTATAATGTTTACAAAAGCCTCGGTCACACCTTACCGGATAGCTCGAACGGACGCCTAACGGATAACTTTTTTTCAATCCGTTCATGTCCGTTAGACGTCCGTTCTTATCCGTTAGACGTCCGTCCATATCCGTTGCATGTCCGTTAAGCGTCCGTTTTATCCGTCGACGTCCGTTCTGTCTGGTGGAGAATTTTGAGCATGTTCCAAACTTTGAACGGACGTCCAACGGATAAAATGTCCGTTGAACGTCCGTTAGGCGTCCGTTTTGTACGGTACTCGTCCGTTTCGTTTCCGTTTTGTATCCGTTGCGTGTCCGTTATATATCCGTTGGAGGTCTGGAAGATAAATTCACCAACGGACTTCTACCGGACGTTTAACGGATAAAACGGATGTTGAACGGATGAGAAACGGACTTCTACCGGACGTATAACGGATAAAACGGATGATGAACGGATCTGAAACGGATAAATGCCAATTGAAAATTTCGCGTCAGAAATGCCAATTATTGGTATGTCAGATTTCTTAAAAGGTTCATGAATTCTTATTATTCGTAATCGATCTTAGAGTATAGGCCTGTCTTCACAATCAAGCAGTTCTTATTCAGGCCAGACACTGCCCTTTGGCGGAATTGTGAAGAACAAACCAAAACCAGTTACACAGAAACATTTTGAATATTTATGCGATTTACATGTATTATTATTGTCGCCTTTGATTTTTCCGTATATCTTGTTCATCCGTTTTATCCGGTACGCTTCCGTTAGGTGTCCGTTTTATGCGTTACTCGTCCGTTGGATGTACGTTCGACATCCGTTCTGTCCGGTACGTGTCCGTTTCTCGTACGTTGCATATCCGTTGTGTGTCCGTTATGCATCCGTTACACGTCCGTTTTATTCGGTCAGTACATCAACGGACTCCCAACGGATAACAATTTTGTCAACGGACAACTTTTATTTTCATCCGTTAGGCGTCCGTTCGTCTTATCCGGTAAGGTGTGACCGAGGCTAAAGTAATAAAATTTGGCATTAAAAAAAGTAAACGAACAATGTGTATAAAATTGTAGACAAAAGTGTTGATTGAGGGGTGTTATCACAAATTCCCGGAAGGTTACTATTATAACAAAGAGATTGGATGATATTACTCCGGGTCCTCCAACATATATTATAGCAAGAAATAGATTGATATTCGTGTACTGTATCTTGGTTTTCTAACTATTCTTTTCCCTTAGCCTCTCGACACACGAACTACATGTGTGAGAGCTGATGTTGGGATCATATATTATAACATAATATTTGACTCATTACAATCCATGTGAATGGTATATTGATTGTTGGTATATTGTGAAGTTAGCCGTTGAGTTGATTCCCGACAGACTCTCAACAGACGAACTACATCCGTGAGAGCTGGTTCTGGGTCTTTACATGATGGGGGAAACTAACTGTGACAATGCCTAGGATGGTGCCTGGCATTGCTGCCGATATAGAGGCAGGCCGGGATCGACTGACACCTAGAATATCAAGAAACTCGCTATTTATTAAATAAACAAAACATCAAAGTAATTACAATATAATTTCAAAGTACAATTTTAAAGTTAAAATAAATTGAAAACAATAATAAAATACTACAAACAATTCAAGTTAAATACCAAATAATAACAACAATAATTACTGTTAAGATAAACCTCCGAATTAAAATATTAGTTACTTATAAACTTTATTTATTTTTTTCAAAATAAAATTAAAAGAAAAATAATTTTAAATCTAAATTATTTTCAAAACCAAGAGACTCGCCTAGAATATAAAGATACAGTTACAGGGGAGGTAGTGACGTTGCTAACGTAAATTGTTATTTTCGCGACGTCAAACTATAACTTATCGGGAAAAGATTCTGTTTTCGACTGATTTTAACCTTTCAAACTTATTTAACTTGAAAACGAGTTCATAGACCCCTCTTTTTTAAAATGCCATTTAATTAGAATGCACGAGAAGATAATTTGTGTCAATTTTCATGAAACTGTAAATAGTGCTTTTTTTTTTTAAGTTGATAAATATAAAGCAAAACATGATGTTTTTCCCTACAGTCAGAGGCGGATTTAGGGGGGGGGGCAGGGGGCCCGGCCCCCCTTTTTGGGAAAAAAATTGGTTGTTTATATAGGGAATCATTGAAGTGTTACTGGAGCGGGCCCCCTCTTAGGTCAGTCAGTGGGCCCCACTTATGTAAATTTCTGGATCCGCCACTGACAGTCATGAACATTTGATAGATATGAGTTATTTCTGAATAAGATAGTATATAAATTTTAGGATACCTATAAAATACAGAAATGTCAAATTATTTAACAAAAAACAATTAGTTGTGTTTATCTTTTAAGGTGGCTCGTGGGTACAAAAATTTCAGCAAAAAATTGAACCTTTATTTTTTCATTACAAATTTTATTGATTACACTATTAGTTATTACTTTATGATATGGTAAAAAATCAACACTAAAAATCGATTTGGTTTGGCCCCAGATGACTTTTAAAATGTTTATATCATTGAAAAAGCTCCAAATTATCTCCCTTTGGTGCAAAAATGCAATTTTTTGGCATTGAATTTGAAATATCTTTTTTAACTCATCGGTGACCTATATTTTTTATTATTGTTTTCAAATAAGCTGTACATAAACTAAATAATTGTAAAATTTAAGCGATTTCTGTAATTAGGTTATTTTTTATTTCGATATTACATCTATTTCTATTAGTTCAACAGAAAAAAAGGACATTAACAAAAATGTATGCTTCTTCCAAAGGCAGATTGTGAGCTTAAATGAACGGTGACCCCATCTTTTTATTTCATTTTTCTTTTCAGTATATGATAAAGTTCATTTCTAAAGAAATATAGCGATATCGATTCATGGTATACCGCCATCTTGGATTGTACAATCTCAGTACAAAATCAGTCTAGTTATTTGCCTAAATCTGCAAATTTGGAGACAGATTTGCAATTAAATGGTAAGACTGTTTTTTCTATATTAAGAAAACTGGTTAATTAATTGTATAGTACAAAATATTTTAACAAATATAATTTTTTTTTGGTTTTAAAATGATTTTTTTTTTCAAATGAGCCGTTTAAGGGGAGATAACTCTTTTAGTACAAAATTTATACTGGGCTAATAGGGAAATTTTTTATTTTTACTTGTAGCAAGAAAACAAGTCGGTGACACCATGTTTTCTTTTTATTTTCCTAAAACGTATTATGAAACATATCTTCTCACAATTTATTTCAAAATTCTATCTCATAGATTTTTTTCTATGCACACTAATGTGTTTTTTCATGAACAAACTAACCAAATTTTGGCAATTTTCAACGACTCATAGCTTGAAAAATAGCACGGTGACCCATACTTTTTATTAAATTTTTGAAAAGAGCATAGTGAAATCTTCATTTTGGCAAATTATAAAAAAAATTCTGTCTCAAAAAATATATACTTATGATCTACCTTAAAACAAAAAAGTTATGTCTTTCTTTCGAAAAAGAAAATACGGCAAGAAAATCCGAATTTTTAGCAAATATACAAAATTTAGACCTCATTTTACTCAAAAAGTAGCACATGAAGGTATATTTTTTATTACATATTTGATTTAATCAGGTAAAAAATAGTCTTTATGCAAATTTTGATCAAAATGTAAATACGGGATCAAAACTGTACCGTATGCCCTTAATATCATAGCGGCTTGATCAGTTTATATACTAAGTTTTGAATAACCTAGTCAGTTTGGCAACAGCTGAAGTTTTAATACACAGATAAGTTCAAAAGTACTTATTTGATATATCCTAAATGTATAGAACACTTAAACTGCAATAATTTTATATGGGGGGGGGTATCGTTTGCATAAAATTTTTCCTTTGATCTTTGTTTGTGATAATTTTTCATATCATGCTAATATACTCGCTTGAGATGGAAAATTTTCGATAGAAACTAAGCAGGCACGTGGCGTTGCTAACGAAATTGACATGAAATTGACAACGTCGTCATAGGTAAAATAGCGATAATTTAAACAGATTATCATTGGTCATCTCAACTCGATTGCCTTTCTCGCTTTCGCCGTCCGGGCTCAAGCGAGAAAATCAATATCGTTGAGATGATCAACGATAATCTATAATTATTCACCAAACATACAGCACTAGATGATATACAACGATTTTAATTTGAAGACGACTTACTTACGACAATATGTAAATAAAGACAACAGTAGTTTACCGGTGTTCAATAAACGCCTTCAGCTTCGCATATCAACAGATCCTCTAGCTTTTGTACTATGTCGAGCTACCTTAAATACAAAATTAATAATCTAAATAGAATTACACTTCTAATAAAATGGGTATTTTTTTTTTTAAAAAAGGCCAGTATAGGAATATATTACATTCTAACTCTTTTAGACCATTTTTCAGTAACAACAAACAAAAGAACTATCTTAATTGGACCTGCTTTACTACGATTACTGCTCTTGAATTTACTAGATAACATTGTTGTTCGCTATGGAGATACCGCATATCGTCAACTTCTTGGAATTTCAATGGAAGCTTACTGTTCACCACTTATTGTGGACCTGTTTCTGTAATGTTATAAGTTACAATTTTTGACTAAAATGAGCAAAGAACTATCGGAACAACATTTGATAAAAAAAATTAACACTTTTAGATATTTGAATGATACATTGGCTCATAATAATTACCACTACAGAATGGTCACTAAATAGATTGATCCTGATGATCTGACTTTAAACAAAACTAAAACTAATAATAGTCTTACCTGGATCTTGATATCTATATCTTTAACGGGTTTTTATAAAAGAGAGGATTTTTCATTTGCTACTGTAAATTATCCATATTTAGATGGCGACGTTCCTTTGTCACCATCTCATGGTGTTTATATATCTCAAATTGTGATTTTACACTATTGTTTCAGGTAAGGGTGAAGGTTGGTACCTATTAAAACGTTTAAACCCGCTGCATTTGTTTGCACCTGTCCTAAGTCAGGAATCTGATGTTCTGTGGTTGTTGTTTGTTGGTGTGGTTCATAATAGTTTCTCGTTTTTTGTTTTTTATACAGATTAGACCGTTGGTTTTCCCGTTTGAATGGTTTTACACTAGTCATTTTTGGACCCTTTATAGCTTGCTTCTCGATATGAGCCAGAGCTCCATGTTAAAGACCGCACTTTGACATATAATGGTTAACTTTAACAAATTATGACTTTGGAGGAGGGTTGTCTCGTTGGCACTTATACCACATTTTCTTATGTCAATCTTCAACATGCAGACTTCTTACACTTCCAGGTATTTCTCATCCAATCTTTTATTGTAATATTCTATAAAAAGCACACAAATGTCGGCATTTACACCAAAGCTCTCTAAAAATAAACAGACTTATTCAGAAGGGATAGTGTTACGATACTGTTGTCATTGCATTAAAGATGGCATATTTTGGTGTTAATACTGATCGCTCATTGTGACTTGGCATCGGAAACAAAATCATTTAATCTATAACCATACAGTTGGCATGATATGGGTAATGTTCTTCTCGTATGTTTTATGATGGTATGATGATAAATAACTTACGGGAACGATTGTACTTGATTTTCATTTGATAAGGACATAATCTTTAATCAGTTTAATTGAGTTCAGGAGCTGACACGTCAGTTATTGCTAGTAGTCCTAGGTTTATTTATGTATCTTTGTTAGTTTGAAAAAAGTGGCAAAACGAACGTATGAATAACATTCAAAATCAACTAAAATTGGCTAGAACTGCAAATTATAAACTAAATGATAGTTTAGCATGTGTTAAATCGGAACTTAAAAGTGTGTCACTAAAGCAAGTAGATTTAGCTAACGATAACTCGAATACCACGGAAACAATGCGCTCAGCAAACAACAAAATAAAAGAAATCAAACTTGTTATTGTAAACAACACAACGGCTATTTCGAAATGCAAAACTAGAATCTCTAAAGTATCTGTTGTTGCAAATGAAACAAAAACCCGTTTGAATTCTGAAGCATCACGCATCACAAACATAAGTGATATCTGCTCAACTGGAATTTGTAATGTAAAAAGTAAGGTGCTTCTGTTAAGTGACCAAGTAAAGGACGTCAATAACGCTTTAGAGGATTTTCAGACAAAAAATTAATTCATCTATGACATCCACTAGTGAATTAAGAAGACGCGTTGTTAATGTCGAGAAGAACTTCCAAGCGAGTAAACGTGAAGTTATGACTTACGCAGCAGCCACAGTTCAGACAGCAGATAAATCTGTATCTGTTGTACCATTGGATTCTCCGATTAGGTCCGAGACACCTCGCACTTCAACTCCATGTCCGATATTACCTGCACACGATCGAATTCGTGTATCTCAAGAGACAATATCTAAATCGGATAATCAAGTTATAAACATGCCAACTTCATCCAAAACTACGAACATTCAAGCAAATGACACAAACAGTATTTCGGTACATTTTCCAAGATCAGTATGTAACCCAAAAACCTCGGATTTTAAAGGTTTCACTCGTAGAAGTAGACGTGTTAGTCATTTCTATATCGGCGGAATCGATAAATCATGTAGTTCTGAAGATAATATGCGATATTTTCTTTCCGAGCGGATTATACGTGTGACATTTTTAAGATATTTCAATAGACCATCAAAACTTACTGCCGCCGCTCAACTTAACATTGTAGCAGATGATGAACATCTTATAACCCATCCAGAATTTCGGCCCCAAGGTATTTATATGAAACAATGGTTACCATGGGAGCAATTTGCCAGTGAACATTCTATAAACCCTTCATAATGACTGTTGCTAAAGAAAAACTTAATTTAATGTGTTGGAATTGTAGAAGTGTTTTTTCATGTATACCGTTCCTAGCTGAAAGTCTTCGAATGTATAATGTAAATGTATGCGCCTTATCAGAACATTGGCTACGTACTTATCAGTTACATGTTCTTGATTCGAATGGATGTTTTTAAAATTTTACATGTAGATTCTGCTTGTAAAAATAAATCGGAAAATAAAATAAAAAAAGGGGGTAACCGTGTTCGTTTTTGAGATACGAGCTGTTGAAGTTAACAGCATCATACACCAAAATTACAAAGGATATATAGGGAAAATCGTGAAATTCGGCAGGAATTGTTACATTTCCAAGATTTTCTATTATATTAGACAATCGATTTTTTTTTTAAATTTATGAGACGATTCTAAAATGTCTAAGGAATCGATTGGTGCAAAGAAAGTCCTTAGCAACCGTGCTACTTTTCAAGCTATATCCTGTTAAAGTTGAATCTTGAGTGTAAAAAAAAACAAAAAACTACGACAACGTTATTGACGTCGCCGCAACAGTTACGACGCTTCATATAGTCCTATACTTGTATGAAATATATACCGTTTTGTTGGAGTTCGTGTTGCTCGGTCTTAAGTTCTTTATGTTACGTTTTGTGTACTATTGTATTGTATTTGTCTATTATATTCGGGTGCGTGCGGAGATCGCCAAGCTAGAAAACGGTTGACATTTTCTTCATTATGAACTAGAACTATTTTCGACCTCGGTGCCTTATTTTTTGTTAAAATCTAAACACTGCGACGTGTTTTCAAAATCTTTGTTCTCATAAAACTTTATTTCATCAAGGTCTCTTCTCAGAATATCAGCCATCTGTCTGGCACAGGATAACAAATCAATATTTAAGTAAATTTAAGTTGTGTGGCAATTCTTAGTACATTTGGGTAAATTAATCTTATCTTTGTGCCGCATAAGCATCTCTATAATTCAACACATCCCTGAGCCACGACATTATATATTTTATGCATCGCATGCGCTTCTTTTTATCACAATCCAGACCGGCTAGTAACCGTTGTATAACTTTACACGTCTGAAGACGAATATTTGCGTGAAACATTTTTGTATGATTTTTATTTCTGGAAATCAATCTGAAATCTACAACAGTCCATTTCCGAAAGTCGGGCTGGACCTTTACTTTTATGTGCATTCGGGATTTACACAAATTGTAACCCGAATATTTCAGCCGTATTTTTCAGCTGATGTACGAAAGCTACATTTCTCGTGTGGGAGAAAATCGGACATGGAAAGGGCTTGAATTATTCAAGTTACTCAAATTGAAACTCGGGAATTTCTAGCTGTTCGGAATTCGCGGAAACAAATTTTCGGCATTACGGTATTGAATCAATAGAGATACCAATTATTTCTTTTAACAAATTCGAATACCAGTCAGTTTATAGGACTTCAGTTTGAAATAGGGGCGGCAATTCATTCGTTTTATCCAATCAATTGAAAAGGGGAGGGGGTCAACATTGATAGTCAAAAAGCCTTGAAATATTCAATAAAAAACGTTGAATGTAAATTATATGAACTTAAAAATCTCATATTATAAGACTAGTAAACCACAGGCTTCTCAGTTCTTGTATGATAATGAACTAGGTGAAAACCTAGAGCTGACCGAGTGCGAGATCCTCATGGATAATCATCGAGGTCGTTAAACACCCCTTGCAGTAAACTTTGGTTAAATTTAAAAAAAAAATCGAAATGTAATAGTCTGAACACATTTCACCGCTCATTCCACTAAATATTAAATTGCAGTTACAAGATTAAAAAAGATTACAATTAAAAAAAATCAAATCCCGACTACCCGAAATAGAATTCCCGGATCCCGGAGTTCCGATAAAGGTCCTACCCCCTCCCCCCTCGTAATTCTATATTCTATTCATTCTTAATCTTGAATTGAGACTTGATACTTCAAAATTACATGATACAAACTGTGAGCTTTTTCAAAAATACAAGTCTGCAAAAAGAGAATTTCGTACAGCTTTAAGAAAAGCATTTGATGAATATGAAAGTAATTTAGCAAAAACTATCGAAAGTAACCTTGATATTGATCAGAAAACGGTTTGGACAATCATAAATAATCGAAAAAAGAAATCAAGCGCTTGTAGTGCGTTAGTGAAAGATGGTGTGACTTATACCGATCCTAAAAAGATCAATGATATCTGGCTATCTCATTTCCAAAATGTATTTTCTCCGTCGACATATACCGACCCAAGGCAAAACTGTCATCTATTCGCAAAATTGTCAACCGTGATCAGAACATCATTACATTTAAATAATCAGATGTAAATGAAATTTGTTCAAAACTAAAGAACAACAAAGCGTGTGGCCACGACGGCTTGTTTTATGAGCACATACGGTATGGCGGTAAATTACTTATAAAACACTTACATCATCTCTTCAACTTGTGTATCAAATGTGCGTACATTCCGAACGACTGTAGAAAGAGTATGATAATACTTCTTTATAAAGGTGGAAACAAGCCAAAAACAAGTAACCATTCATCACATAAAAAGAACGGAACAGTTATAGTTGTTTTATTAGACAGCACTAAAGCATTTGACACAGTACCTCCTGATGGATTACGTATTAAACTTTTTGAATATGGTGCGGTGCGACCGGAAAATTATGGCTACTATTAGATAACATGTACACAGATTTATCAAGTGCTATTCTGTCTGGTGGAAAACTTTCGAAATGGTTTAAACAGAACCGTGGTGTGCGCCAAGGTAGTGCGTTATCTGCCAAGTTATATCTGATCTTTATTAACGATTTGATAAATGAACTTGAATCTAGCAACAAAGGAGCATTCTTATATGAGATTAATAGTAGTTCTCCCGTTCAGGCCGATGACATTTCTCTCATTGCCACAAATCACGAATCCGCTCAAGAAATGGTATCAATATGTGAACATTATAGCGAATCATGGAGCTTCTCCTTTTCACCCGTGAAAAGCAAACTTCTTCAATTCGGCAAAACACTTACAGGTCCAGATATATTCCTATACAACGAATCTATTCTATCAGTTAAAAGTGCAACGCATGTTGGTATTTCACTAGACACATCGATGAAAACAATGGATCGTACATTAAAAGCGTGTCGAACCTTAAGAGCAACCACTGCATCTGTGATTCGCTCCGGTATTCATCCTGCTGTTCTCAACCCTATAGTATGTGCAAAGATTATTCGCCAAGTATGCTACCCAAAAGCTCTTTACGGATGTGAGATCTGGGGCAAGCTGTCTAAAACAGAAACACTTATGTAGGAACGAACGCATCACTATGTCTGTAAGTTCATTCAAGAATTACCTAGAAGGACAAGAACTGCTATGTGCCTTTCTCTCATTGGTTGGTTTAACCTTGGCAGTTTTATTAATGAACGCAAGTTACTGTTCTTCGGACGAATTTGTAATTTACCACAAAGAGCAATTTCATTTCGTATTCTCGTACGTAAACTTTTTGAACTTAAGTATTTCAATCAAGAGTACATCAATTGTGCATCGGATTTTTCAAAGGACTGTGTGGATTTACTCTACAAATACCATTTATTGGACTATTTAACAAAGTTTATGGATAGCGGACATTTTCCGTCTCATCGTATATGGAAGCGAATAGTTCACAGATCTATTTTTGAATACGAACTTAAGGAAACAACGTATAAATATAGAGAGTGACTTTAACATTTTTAAGAAGATACATAAAGTATTTCAGCCTCATCCTGCATGGACAGTTGCATTAGACTTTTCGTATTTGCGTAAACAGGCAACTTACATAGTATCCCTGTGTTGTTTGGTCCACAATACGAACAGTGATAGTATTTTATGTGATAAATGTGGTAAACTTTTCACCGACCCGTGTATTCACGCAATTTCGTCGTGTGACTATTTATCCGACACTCGGGATGAATTCTGGTGCGAGCTACTATGCCTAAACCCAATAACTTTCAGTGCCTTTCTTGGTTCCTTAGATGATGAAGATTTCTGTTATAATTTACTGTCATGCGAAACCGAATTTGATCTAGACTGTGAGCAGAAAAAGCGTTTGCAATTTTTATGCGTCAAATATGTTTACAGATTTTGCAAAACATTTTAAGTTCAAAGTTTTTTCTCAATCCGTATTAACAATTTGAATCAAGTTTAGAGTACTTTGAATTATTAATTTTTCTTTTGTGTGTGTTTTTTTTTCTATTCAAATGTGTATATATTGTGTTATGCATTAATATTGTATTGGTATCACTATCTCTTCTTAGGGAGGCTAATAAAGATATATATAACACTACTCTTATATATATATATATATATATATATATATATATATATATATATATATATATATAAGAGTAGTGTTGAAATTTCAAGAAAATTGTTAAACCAGCCACGGGTCAGGAGCCTCTGGCCTTTGTTAGTCTTTCATGGTTTTTTCAAATTTTTATAGTTAAATTTATATGTTTTTAAGTTTAATGTGACGTCCATTCTCACTGAACTAGTACTAATTTTGTTTAGGGGCCAGCGGAAAATTTTGTTTTGTTTATAGCTGAAATATAGTTTACTGTATTTGCAATAAATATGCTAATCAAAAATCTGCATTTGAAGTTCAATTGAGAACTTGTAAGTAATTTATTGAACTTTTATGCAAACAATACATTCCCCAAAGCAAAATATACAATTTATTACATTGTCCGTAAATACTTCATGTTATCCATAAATTAAAGCAGAACTTGTACAAATATATTTATACAAAGGTTTCAATTCATGCAAGAACTGATCTTTTATGGACTGAAAGACGAATAATTTGATTGCGTCATATGTTTCAAATTTGTATGAAAACAACCCACAATTATAAAAACAAAAGCTCAACCAACCTTTCTTACCAAGATCTTACTTCATTACAAATCATATGATAATGCACAAAAACATTTAGTTGTACATTTAGTGTATAATAATACAATTGTACATATAATTTCAAGAATTGTTATTTATTTTGGATTCCTCTTGAATAAATTCATTTAAATAACTACATCCAATAATCTTTTGTGGATTAAAGAGTTTAGAAACTGAAAAATAATTACTAGTAGGTTGCGAATCTTTTGAAATTAATCAATAATATTGGAATATCTTTTGCCTTACATCTTTATTTAAATGACATCAATCAAAAACTGCTCTTTTGTATCTAGTTAAGTTCAGAATTTGGAAATCTTTTTCCTCTAGAATTGTTGGTTTATTATTTGTACTCCGTTATACATGTATATAGAATGTTTTAAAGCGGTGAGACTCTAATAAATTATTTGTTTGTGGTTGTGAACAATGAGCACTGCTACGTAGTAAAGTTATTTTACATTTTACTTTTTATCTTGGATTCAAGATAGAAGGGAACAAAATGTTACTAAAATTTACATTGTTAAGGTTCAAAGACATTGTGTTAGAACATCAAAAGGCCATTCACTATATACAAGTTACTGTGCCATTTTGTTTTGGTTAATATATAATTGGTTTCCAAGAAGTGCTTTATAACCGCTGAGATTTTAATACCCTTTGTCTTCATGTATAACTGTTCTCGCGAATATTTCAACAATAACGTTCGTGTGTACTAATCAGTCAGAATCATATTTGGCTCCCATTTGTCGTTACAAGTTCGTTTTCTTAATAGCGTTAATAGTTGTTTTGTAAAACAAATGTCGGAAATCAACATATTATTGGAGTTCCGTTTCTAGTAAGCAAACGGAAAAAGTAAAGGAATTAAACTGGGCTTGTATTTCCGAATGAAAAAAACATAATGTTGATCGAATTTATGTCAACCGATTTGTCATTTATCGTATTTAAAAAACCCAATAAAATGCAGATTAACCAATTTCATTCTGACCTAACAGTCAACAACATGTACAGATATCTATGTTGTCTGTTGACTATTTTATCTGCAAATACTTATGTTTTTGCAATACCTACAGGTAAGACACATTTACTTCTCATTATTTACTTTTAATTCTTATTCAAATTGGAGTACAGTTCAACAGAATAGAGGCAGATAAAGTCAATTTGTTTTGAATTGGTTTTAGGAAAGCGACATCTTGGGCAGATTTAAGGATAAATGATATAAGATATTCTTTGTCAAACTATCCTTATAATTATAAAAACAAACATGCAGCATTCGAAGGCTATTAACCAACATTTAAGTTTCCCCATGAAAACAGTATTTTTCAAACGAATCGATGATGTCTAATGTTTTATAGCGTTTATTATTTTAAAATCTTATTTTATGTATATATAAAATTTGGCTTAAATGAGGGGATCAGATAACACATTTCAATTTATCTTTTGTGAAATACGTACATAAGAAAGTAACAAAACAAACAGGATCTTTTGTAAAATGCTTACATAAGAAAGTATTAAAACAAACAGTATGTTACACAGTAAAAGTACTTCGTAACATAGCTAGAATGTAAGAACTGTGTTTGAAAATCCAACAACGACTTTGTACCTTTCTACAAAATTATAACCTTAGACAATCATATGGTTGTATAATGTAAATAGTATTAATTTCACATTTACAACTGATTCCCTTTTTGAACTAAATACAATACATAGTAATTGACGTTTGAAGTCAGTATATATTTCCTTTTAATGATAGATATACTAAGACGCAGATTGTTTTTTTTTATCAAGAACAATATATTGGTTCATAATTATACTTTTCTCCTAAACCTAAATATGTTAGCTTCCAAGTTGCAAGTTGTTATCATGTCTGTAAAATGGACTCAACTAATATTTCTTCGATACTGTATAGCTCTAATCCTGTATTTTCAATGTATTCACAAAGATGTCCATGTGTGTCTAAAAAAATAAAAAAAGATTTCAAGCAAGTTTTCGTAATATATTTTATGCGTATTATTTTAAAACTTCGACGACGTAACAAGTACATGTAATTGTTGGAGTGCATTTGTATAATCATGGAATTTGTAAAATCCCTGAAATGTCACACGTTTTATAAAATTGCAGAACTGGCTATTGATTTTATATAATCCCTAATTTTGAATATAGATTTATAAAATCACTCATATAATCTAAGATTTTATTTACATATTGAAATAGTTAAGATTTTATTTACAGATTGAAATAATTGAGGTTTTATTTACAGATTATCTGATCTAATTCAAGGAATTTTTATAATAAGCAATTTTGTAGTTAAAATAATTCATTGAAAAAAAATACACCAGTAACTCTGAACCAGTAACTCTGAACCAGTTCCTAATAAATGTACGAGGTTAGAAGTGTTCAAATAATTTAGGGAAAATATAAAATATGATAAAAAGGAAACTGTATAAGATATTGTTAGAAAAACATCAGTAAGACAAAACAACCTCATATTAATTTATTGATCAATCTAATGTCTTTCTGTGACAAGTACTAAAAGCATTTCAGGACAAAAGCTGAGAAAAGAGAGACGAAAAAAAGGACAGTCAAACTCAAAGATGAAAAATAAACTGACAACGACATGGCTAAAAAATAGACAAGCAGGCATTTGTTGTGATTGTGAACCTGTTTTGTGTAAGGCGGACATGCTAAGCCGGAATATTTACATCATATTTCACATGTTACCCTACCCATGCACATTATGGTGACTAGAGATGTGAAAAATATATTTGTCTGTAGAAAAACAGCAATTATGTTACAGCAGATGTCACACAAACGTATTATGCAAAAAATAGTAGACTGTTTTCATTATTTCAGTACATATGTCTTTTATTTGCTTTAAAATAGTGTAAATGTAATGTCTATTTAATAAATACATTAAAAAAAAATATCTATAAAACAAGACATTTCAGATATTTATTTGCATTGAGGAATGCTTTAAGGATTGCCTCGTCTCTTATAACACACAGTATAATAGTGTAAGAAAAAATGAGGTTATCTATTTTGATGAGTGGCATCAACAATAAAATTTCATTTCAAATGCACAAACCTTGCATATGGCTGAATCATTATCTTTCGATCTATCATTTAGGCCTTTTCGTCAAATATATATACGATGCATTATCTGTCAAATCACGATGAACATGATGAAAGGTCAAGAACGGACAATTTCTAAATGTACAAGACGTCAATATTTTTGCATATTCTGTCTTCTAAATAATAAGATTATGTATGAAAATGTGCAAAAACCTTTAAAACAAAGATAATATGTCAATTGTCCATCACACTTTAATATATTTAATATTTTAAAAAATGAATTTCATATCGTATTTATGGATGAAATTAAAAGGGACCGGATTTCGGTCCTGACGTACATGTAAGAGTACATTTTTGCATAATGAATTAGCATCTAGTCTTACAGATGATAAAAAAGACACTGGAGTTGTTCGTTATGGTGATTATTAGAAATCTGAAAATGACACGAAGTATAATTTTCTTTGATTTCTATAAACATGATAAAGTGTCTTTGTTTTCACGGCTTTCAAAAATTCATTACGGTGACTTTAGTAGCTGCTGCATCTTGAAGGGACACTAGGTATGAGATATGAAAAAACTAGAATATGATTTTGGTTGGTTCAATCATTAACATAAGTGAAATGATGAAATAATAATTCATTTTTAAAAACTAATTTTGGTTCAAATTTGTCAAAATAAGCTAAGAAACATTGCTGTTGGATTACTCAATTGCAAGTGAATAATTCGACCTCGTGCCCCTTTAAAGTTTTCAAAATTTAGACTTTTAGTTAATCTTTTTTTGAGAGATCGATAGAGTAGTATATCAAACTGTTTTAAGTTGTCTTTTAAAATATAGGAATTTCTAAAACCGAAGTTAGATCATCGTCATGTTTATTTAGTGCTTAGAATGTTCTCTACAAGGATGCTATTCATTATCAGTTCATTCTTCAAATGTTTCGGTAATCTGTCATATAATAGTATAGTTATATATTTCGTCAAAAGAATTTAAAATAATGATAAATTTTATTAACTTTTTTCAACCACAGTGAATACTCATTATATAATAAGAAATTCTATATTTTCTCAAGGACGAGTTAACATCTGCTATATTAACAATGTACTTAAATATTTTCTACCACCTCTTCTTGTAATATCTGGCATTTATAAAAATAATTGTTTTCGGTTTCGTGAGCAATAATATACTAACTATTCGAGCGGAAAATATAAAAGAAACGGAAATTAAACAGACGTTAACCGACTTATTTGAAATCAACATAAAATGCACATTCATCAAAATCGAAATTGATGTTTTATTCTGAATTTTAGTTTGAGGGGGCATAGTATGAGAAATATCCAGCACACTCAAGCTGTATTTAAAAAAAATAATCTACCCCTAAGTGGCCACCGTCATAATGTTTGCTATCATGTCACTGTTTGGTGTGCGCTTGTTTAAATCATCAAGTCCAAACTTATTTAGGGAAACGTGATACCAGGATTATAATTTAATACGCCGGACGCGCGTTTCGTCTACATAAGACTCATCAGTGATGCTTAGATCAAAATAGTTATAAAGCAAAACAAGTACAAAGTTGAAGAGCTTTAAGGACCCAAAATTCCAAAAAGTTAAATACGGCTAAGGTAATCTATTCCTGGGATAAGAAAATCCTAAGTTTTTCGAAAAATTTAAAGTTTTGTCAACAGGAAATTTATTGAAATGACCATATAATTGATATTCATGTCAACACCGGAGTGCTAACTACTGGACTGGTTGTTCATAACGTTCATTCATTGTGAAAATCAAAACATTGACATGCAATTGTCTGTTGAAAATCACCAAGGCGGATAAGGTGCTAAAATCTTTTATAGTGCTTATGCAGACGGGCTCTTTCCTGGTGCTGGTCTTGATAAATGGTATTTAGAAAAAAGTAAACAATGGTATGGCTTGATAATCTGTCTAGTGGTATACGTTTTCACCAATATCAATCACAACTGACTTGTTTGAAATTTTGTACAGCAGGGTTAACCTAGCAATTTTTCATCTCGCCTCTCGTGTTTGTCCTTGTAATTGTAGCTGGTATATCATGAATTAATTTGATGATGTGTTGTGATATCTGTTTGTTACATATCTTGTTGACTTTCATTGAATATTTTTGCGTATATTCGTCTTTTTATAGGTTAGGGTCCCATACTGAACTTGAATATTCAACTGGCAGTTTTACTAGTGCTGTATTTGCCTTTTCTTGATCTTTCATTTAAGGGATATAGTTGTCCTGTAAGCGTCCTGGTTGATGTTGTTTATATAAGCATCCCAATTTAGGTTAGATGTGTTGTTGTCTTCAAGATTTTTGCTGATGATACATGTTTTACGTTATGTCCATAGAGCATTTCATTTTGTGAATTGGTTCCTTCTTTCTATTGATTGGATGGATTACATATTTATCAGGATGGAACTGCATCATCAATATTTTTCCCATCTAGATTGTTGAGATCTTCTAGTAAACTGGTGCTTTCTGATGAGACATATTAGACATATGCATATACAAATAGCCTCACTATTGTTATATTATAGTTCGTTTCTGTGTGGGTTACAGTTTAACGTTGTGTTTCCATTGTTTCGTTTTTTTCTCTTATTTTTCAGTGTGAATTCATTACTATAAGACGTGTCACGGTACTTTTCTATCCCAAATTCATGTATTTGGTTTTGATGTTATATTTGTTATTCTCATGGGATTTTGTCTAATGCTTAGTCTTTTTTTGTCTGTGTGTTACATTTTAATGTTGTGTCGTTGTTCTCCTCTTATATTTAATGCGTTTCCCTCAGTTTTAGTTTGTTACCCCGATTTTGTTTTTTGTCCATAGATTTATGAGTTTTGAACAGCGGTATACTACTGTTGCCTTTATTTGACAAAATGTTTTCTGGCATTTCGTTGAAGTAGAAATAGTAGAAGCTTAATCCCAGTACTGATCCCTGAGGTTTGGAGGCTTCTTTGATAACCCGTTGTGTTGTTAGATTACATACGATGTTCGATGTTTAATTGGTATGTTGCTCAAGATTTCTGAAAATTAGCATAACTAGTAACGGCATTTAAAACCGGTCTGCTCAATCTGATTATAGATATTTGGAAGTCGAAATATTTATTGAATTTTGTATTTTCGTTTCATATTTTCACCCTTATTTTTGATGCTGGTTCACATTTTGGACTTTTAATTTACTGTGTAGGGTATCGTTTTTCCTAGGGAGCAACCATTTAACCTCAAGGGGGATTTATGTTTTTTTTTGTCTGAGTCAGAATTTTTTTCTGTGCAAAGTGTGAACATTTTTATTTATTGTTTTCGACACTATAAGGTTTTAGGAAAGTCATAAGCCAGACCACAATATTTTTTCTCCATCATATTGAGGAACATCATTTAAACTGTATTAAGTTTTTTGTGGAAAAAAACATATCCCCCTTTTCAACGTTTATCGTTCCCTAAACGACCAGACACCATATAAAAACTATTGTTGACTACTATCTTGACGTTAAATAAATATAGAAAAATCCAGACATATACTTAATGATGTTTATTTTCATTTCAGTTTCTTCCAATTGGTGGCAGTATCCATATCCATATGATGTACTATCAATAGCGTCATCACAAGCAAAACTTCAACAGGAAAATTTAATTGACAGTTACACAGAGACCACAGAACAATCCTACGGTCATAGACGACTAAGATACTGCTTGGATCCAAAGATTGGTATTTTGTTTATAAATACTTACTGACGAAATGAGATTATACTCCATTGGCACTAATTACTCGTATACCCTGTCTTTTTCAGTTTAGTTTCTTCCATATATTGGCGTTATAACTATTATTGACTAGATTTAATTCTTCAATTCCTGTAGATAAATAGAAAAGACTGCTTTGT
Organism: Mytilus galloprovincialis; assembly: GCF_965363235.1. Classification (NCBI taxonomy): domain Eukaryota; kingdom Metazoa; phylum Mollusca; class Bivalvia; order Mytilida; family Mytilidae; genus Mytilus; species Mytilus galloprovincialis. The sequence continues at coordinate 19,928,953 of NC_134840.1, forward strand.
AGTGTGTTCCTTTGTTTTTTGTAGTACTGGCCCTGAAAATAATATTTTATTTCTCCAGGGAAACTAGGAAGAAAAGTTAGATATGGTTGTTCCAAGCGCCGAAATAAATTCAGACGATTGGATGGACTATGTAATGATTTTGAAAATCCAGCAGCGGGTAGTCTTTATTATCGTTTTGGTGAGTGCTTAGTACTGATTCTCATAATTGCAACAAATATCGTTTTGACACACTTTCTGAACTCCAATCAAGAGGATGAAACGATAAAAAAAATTGTTTTTGCTTTTAAGAGTAGATATGCAACAGCGAGTAGACAACAACATATTCCGCTATAATCATAGGTGCAGGCGAGACAATTTGGATCAGAATTTTAATCAGATTGACTTAATTCATTCCTCTTGTTCTATTGACTAGAGTTAGTAAGATTATAAACAGTTATCAGTTGTTTCGTCATTAACGAAAATAATTTTAAAAATAGTGGAATTAAGTCTTTTAAAAATAGAAATGACAATTTCAATGAGTCTTGTCTAATCGGTTGTTTTGGTAAATGGTTCTACAGTCTCAGATATATAAGCAAACGCTTTTTTTTTTAATTTAAGGCAGAAATGTGCCCCTGAATGCCACAGTTAGAGATGAGAATAATTTGTACAACCCTAATCCACGTGACATTAGTCGTACATTGATGGAAAGGAAGACATTTATTCCGGTTACCATTGTTAATATCCTTGTAGCTGGCTGGGTACAGTTTATGACCCACGATTGGTTTGACAGTGGCAAAAACGATAGACACAGGTATACATTTTAGAAAACGTTTAATTTTAAATGAAGCGGAAGAAATGGAAAGTATACCAAAATAGAAATGAGGGGGAAACCTTACAAAGGAGCAATAATAAATTAAATACAAAAAAATGTACATGTATTTTAAGTTTAGTGATTAAGCCGAGCATAAAATATTATTTTTTTACACTGTCTATAACTATGCCTTATTGTACTTCTTTTTTTCAAAAATGAAACGGCTATTTTAGCGTAACCATTTTTGTTAATCATATATCAGAAGCATTGAAAAATCATTTTAATATTTTCGACAACAGTACAAACCAGATTGAGATGATATTGGAATTACATTTTCCCACAATTGAATTTGCATTATTTTAAATGATAAAGATATTGTCTTAAGAGTTCTCAAGTGGAATATTTATCATCTTACCTCCTGTAGATGTATAAAAATATGATTGGTTAAAGGACTACACGTGGTGACTATGTATATTTGATATAGGGTGTCCTAAAAATATAGAATTAGCAACCATACATGGTTAGTTAAAATATGGGGTAAGTAAGGAGTTACTTCCCTTTCAAAACAAAAACTATGCCACAACCCTTCATAAAAACAACACGGTTTGAGGGAAAATCTGAAAGGATTCAACTGACGAAGAAATAGACGATGAAAGGTTGAAATAAGTTCATAAAACATAATTAAAGCTAACAAGTTGTTATTGTTGGCATAATGGAGTTACTCCCTCTTTCAAAACAAAAAAGAAATCTGAAAGGATTCAACAGACGAAGCCATTGATTCATGCAATGAACGATTGAAAAAAAATCATCAAACAAATTTAAAGCTCAAATGTTGCTATTGTTAGCGTTTGTTTTCTGTATAGACAAATGAAAGTAGTTTTCTTAATACTAAGTATTGAAGACTTCATCAGTTTGATAGGCCGCTAGACAAAATAGCACATGTGGAGACAGTCGGTAAGATAAATTCGTTACACGGTGTGCTATATATATCGTATTAGGTCACTAACACACCATGTAACAAATTTTATATCACCCAGGGAAAATATTCCAAATTCAAATCTAATTTAAGGGTATTACTATTTATTAGTAAGAATAATGTCAATTCTGTCAAATTCAAACGGGTTTGTTTTGTAGTTTTATTGTTTTTGAATTTTGTAAGAATTGAAAATATTCTGTCGAGTGGTATGTTAGTATTATCCGGAAATTTGAAAATATCTACGATAACCTGTATTATTCATGAAAATGTGTGAAAAAAAAGATTCAGAGAAGTGGTACTGAAGTAATTATGAAAAAGTATTAAGTATTTTACATAATTATTGAGATTTAGTCCTATACGTGTCAAAATCAAACTTGACTTTTAACTTATAATTCATTAAATGGATTTAACATCGGGAAAGATTTGGGGTAGTGATACTTAAATAGAAATTCGAAAAATGGGGGAAAAAAATAATCTTCTTTTGCAAGTAGTTTTCTATGTTGTGTCGTGTGTATTATTGTTGGTCTGTTTGTCCTTTTTATTTTTTGCCATGGCGTTGTCAGTTTATTTTCGATTTATGAGTTTGACTGTCCGTCTTGTATCTTTCGTCCCTCTTTTACAAATTAAGAATCATGACATTAAGTTGCATCGTATATTTGTAGACATTTAAAGGTTCCTATTCGAGATGACGATCCGGATTTCTGTAAAACAATGGACATACCCATGACCAGACGAGATAGCTGCAGAAATTCTAAAGATTATGATACTTATCAAAATACTGTAACACACTGGTGGGACGCATCACAACTATATGGAATTAACAAACAAATAAATCGTCGTATCCGTACAAGAAAAGACGGCAAATTAAAACTCACTTCAAATAAACGTCTACCGATTGATCCATCGACTGGATTGCCTATTACGGGTATGTATTTGTTTACCGTCATTAAATTTAGAACTTACTTCCCAAGGTGTGGGCGGGGTTACAGAATGGAGAATAATAGGGGAGAGAAAAATGAGCCATACAAATAAATATAACTAACGAATATCTGGAAAATATGAACACAAAAAATAAGGACAAGGGAATAATGGCATGCTAAAATAGGAAATACAATATGGAAAAATGGTTAAGTTACAAAAAAAACAAGATAATGTCCCATTAAATAAAAGAATTCAAAATAAAGAATGACGCTCAAAACCTCATAAAAACCCATATTGGAAAAAGTTGCTGAAAATCAAATGAATCAAGTTTGAATGATAGTTCCTGATCAATCATGGGTGTACAATACGTCATGGTTCAAGCTCTACGTATAAAATCGTCTGTAATTTTAACTTAGACACAATAATCGGCTCAACAACTGAAAAGAAACTTACAAAATGCCACAAAAGATTTGGCAAACATACATATTTTGAACAATGATTATTATTCGTATATTTTAACAATTATGTACAACAAATTGACATTCATGAAAATCTGAATTTTATAACATGAAACTCATGATCTTGATTTTAGGAAGTTCCTTAAATTGGTGGGTAGGACTAGGTATTTTTCATGTAATTTGGACGCGAGAGCATAATTACGTATGCGATATGCTTAAAGAACGAAATCCAACTTGGAATGATGAAATTTTGCATAACACGGCTAAGCTCATTATTGCTGCAGTAATTGCTAAAATTCATACGCTAGAATGGACAACTGCTATCCTGCACAATGATGTTGCCAAGTTAGGGTTAAAGTCTAACTGGTATGGAGTAAGTCCTATTGAGATTGCAAGAGGAAATGCAACGTTAGCAGCATGGTTAATCAAACAATATCCACAATTTGCTAATGGCATACCGGGATCTATAGGTAAGCATCTTTGTATGTGAAAAATAACTGAAATTTTATAGAAAAAAAACTACCATTTAAAGAAAAATTAAAACAACAAAGAATGTGTATAAAATGCAGGCTCGTATCATTTTCTTGCGTTTTTTTTGCTTTTGGAATTTTTAAAGGTTACTGTAAAAAAAAAGAGACATGTTAAGTATGGTTAAACAAACGTTTCCAACTGCACATTGCTAGTAAACATACAAATGTTGGTTCCAACGATAATCATTTGATATAAATAAACAAGAAATAAGAAAAAAAAATTCATAAAGAATTACAAAAATTTGTTAAAAATAAATCAAATAAATATCCACTAACTCCGTTTCTGTGGTTTCAAACACTGAAGCAATAATGACATCATTAGGATTTCATTGACATAATAAAATTTCTCCAAGACAAGATATAAACTGATTGAGATTTTTGAATGTCGTTGTTGTTTTGTCATAAATCAGGCCTTTTGAATCCATCCATGTACCATGTGTCGGGGTTTTGATGTTATGTCTAACTGTAGAATGAACTATAGTTCATAGGCACAATTGTATCACATCTCCTATTTTCATATATAGTAATGTAGACCATTTTTATTCGCCCTTGCTGAAAGGATCGTGACAAGGTAATAATCTTCCTCTATACCTACATTGCCGTCAAACAATTCCAACACATCCATTTGTTACTGTCAAAAGTAGGGATGTGACAAAACCAGCGATAATGCCAAACTAACATACGTTGTGTGGACATATGTGATAGTTATCAAGTGGATTTGAACTTTTGTTTTTAGTTGAGGGCTTCCCAAGACCATTGCCGTCAGAGGCAATATTTTGGTCAGTTCAAATTATTTCATCTGTAAGAAAGAGTTAAACTTAACATGTTGTTGGTTATCACCTGTTGTACATTGCGACCACGAATGCTTCACATGTATATGTTACAGTAAATAGGTGAAATTAGGAATTACATGTAATTACTAAAATTTAGGAATTACATGTAATTCCCGATGCACTTAGTAAATACAAGTAATTCCTAAAACGGCCCAGTAATTACCAGTAATTACTAATTTTAACTAGAATTTTTACACCTATTTACTTACTGTTAAAACAATATTGTAATATGGTCAGCTGATCAAAAGTTATGGTTATTCTAACTAGAAAATTAGCGAGTACTCTTGAAAAGGTGATCAGACTAAAGATTTATCTTTTTGTTATAGGTGCATTAGCTACGAGAAATAAGAAAAAACTAAATATGATTTTTTTATTGTTAAATCATTAATAAAAATGATATAATAGTTAAATTATAATTCACTTTTAGCAGCCAATCTGGTTCTATTTTGTTAAAAAAGCTGAGGAACATGGTTAATGAGTTGTCCACTTGCAAGTCAATAATTTAACCTCATTGAATACGTATTCATGACCTTCAATACAACCCCCGCTGGAGATGGGTTACCGATGTATTTAGCTAATAAAATTGTAAGGGTTTTACGGAAACCAGTGCCTCGCTTACTTTTGCCGTTAGTTGCAGGCTCAACAAAAAATGGGAGAAACAAATCCTCTAGATACTATCTTTTGACTAATACTGTAAGAGGTTTCTGTCCAAATTTGGTAAAAATCCAGGAGGGGTTGTGAAATCTAATAAATGTTTTGAAAACTTTAACTGCAGAGTGTATGTAACGTTAACTGAAATAATAGTCTATTTATAAGTTCGAAAAGGATTTTTTTTTTACAAATTTTAATTCTGAATTGATTATCTTATGATCCAAAACAAGCTTCTGTCCAAGTTTGGTAGAAATCCAGGGTATTTAGAAAAGTTGTTAAAATTTTAAAAACTTTAACCACAGTGTGAATGTAATGTTACCTGGCATAAAAATTAAGTTCATAATTTCATACATATGTAAAATACAGAAAGACTTAATTTTATTTTTTACAAAATTTACTTCTTGAAATTTATCTTATGATCATAAAGGCTTCTGTTCAAGTTTGGTTAGAAATCAAGGATAATTTAGGAAAGTTATCAAAATTTAAAAAACTTCAACCACAGAGTAAAAATTTGTGGACGCCGCTGATTAAGGAATGCAGGTATTACTGAAATATTTAGTAATTACGTGTAATTCCTAATTTCACCTATTTACTGTAACATATATATCCTTGATGAAAACATTTGGTAAATAACATGACCACAGTAAAAACTTCTTGATTGTTTTAGTCATTTTTCATTTTTTTTATTTTCATCGTATTGAAAATAAAAAAGAAATCGTAAAAGGTCTATTTACCAAATAGTATGCTTCAAATGGTCATATTGCGGTGAATTTTAAAAAAGAAAAAGAAACAGTATGATTATATTGGCTGTTAGTTGATCTAATATATAGATTTCACAAATGTTACAAAACTTATTTTATCTGATTTAGGAAACCCGAAAAACATTAGAGGAGTTCCATATTCTCTTACACAAGATTTCATTGCCGCATACCGATTACATCCACTTTTGCCAGATGAATTTGAAGTAAGAAGTCACCAAACAGATGATTTAGGTAGGAACTGTTTTTTTTTAAGAGTCTTAAAGAGGGGCGAAAGATACCAGACGGACAGTCAAACTCATAAATCAAAAATATACAGACAACGCCATGGCTAAAAATGAAAAGGACATACAGACAAATAATAGTACACAAGAAACAACATAAAAAACTAAAGACTGAGTAGCACGAACCCCACCCAGTAGTTCACATTCATGAAAAGGGAAGAGGATTGTAGTTACGACGTAAGAAACATATCCGATATCAAAAAGGTTATTCCATAACGGTCAAACAACTTGTGATCAAAATTTACGAAGGGATGATTTCAACTTCACCATTGGGAACTCTTGGTTTAACAGCAACTCTCTATCAAGGAAATCATGATAGGAAATACAAACGCGGGAATATCGTATCAATTGGAAGATATATACTCCTTATGTAGGCGCTGCAGGAATGTTGCTACATAGAAATGGAAAGTTCACAATTGGGTAGCTGAAATCATCTCGTTTGTCGTAAAGTTTTGTTTTCAACCGACCCTCATCGCCAATTTCTAGATGTAAGTCAAGATATGAGGCTGATTTAACTGTAACTGTTGTATCCTTAATCTCTAGTTCGATGGGATAGATGAGTTCAACATAGTCACCAAATTTTGAATTATTTAGTGAGAGAACATCATCTATATAGCGACAAGCAAAGTTAAAGCTTAAGAATATTGCTAACTCCTTATTTTTCATACTAAAAAGTTCCTTTATGAAGTCAGCCTCATAATGATAAAGAAACAAGTCGGCAGGAAGAACTTTTTCAATAATAATTATAACTGCATGTTTTAAATTAATCCATTATTACCTAGCTATGATTTTAGACAGTGGAAACTGAAATAAATCAAATAATAGAATAAGGAGTACTTATCTATTGTTTTAAAAATACTTCAAATGTTTATACCCTATTACACATATTGTAGTTAATAGATACAACATGAAAGATACAATATTTGAGAAGGCGGAGTCAGTTTTTGAGGAAAATTCAATGGAGGACTTACTTTATACGTTTGGTAATGATTATCCTGGTGCAATGACTCTCCACAACTATCCAAATTTCTTGAGAAATCTTGATCTACCCGCTTCAAGTCCTCATGGAAAAGGAAAAGTAGACATGGCTACAATCGACATATTACGTGACCGGGAAAGAGGAATCCCGAGGTGTGTATGCTTAATAGATGCAAATACATGCTGATTGCTTCGAATGAATTTTTAAGAATATGACATATACAATAACAAATACCGCTACATTGACAACAACACTTAAGTAAACTGCATCTTTTATATACAATAACAGTTAAACTTATACTTATTTGTTTTCTTTAACGTAATTTGTTTGACATAATCACTTTAAAGATAACTTTTTATTATGCATTCAAGAAAATGTTTCTGAATTGCATGTACCGGGAACCTTAACATGATCGATGAAATACTCAAAATATTACTTGCCTGTTAAAACACAAATGAACAAAACGGTTGGAAAATTTAATGAAAAGGAGGCTGAAGGTGACTCTATACATTTATTTCCCGTGCCTTAGGGAGATATGAAGATTTGTTCAACCAAGAATATTCATATTGCCCGAGGGAAATATGATTTTTCGAGGGTGACAAAATCTTCATATCTCCCAGGTCAAGGGAAATGAATGTTTTATTCCACTGCCTATACTTTTTTTTTAATTCTGAACATAAGATATAAGTTTACATAACTGTTTTCTTATCCGTTTAGTTTTTTTATATAACTAAACACAACATACACAATGATAATAAGAACCGATTAAACGTTAATTACTCTGTTTAGATCTGAAATAGTTTTAAAAACGAAATTACTTTACTATCTTTATCTTTAAAAACAAAGTGATCAAAAAGTTTAAAAACATTAACTGTGGGTAATGTAAAGGCAATCCTGACGTTCAATGGGGAATATGATACTCAAAAGGGAAAACGAAGTTTTGTTCGACGTCACGTGGAATAGTTTCAACCAATCAGATGTTAATTTTTCTATCAAAATCAACTTGCAGTGGAATAATAAGAAATAGTATGTCCTTTTACTAAAAACAACATGCTTAAAAGGCTTCACCTGTCAAATTCCTATATCATGTTCACCGATTTGACTAAATAATTCAGATTCGACTTATAGAAAACTAAAACGTATATCAAGTAAAAAACAAGTCTAAGATAAACAATTTTCCATGTAAATCTCGAAAATATGTATCAGCATTTCATGTGTATTTTAGTTTTGACACCATCTAGATTAACCATCGCGGTGACCTTTCGAAGACTACGGACGGTCATATAAACCGATATAAACATAAGCATTGATATAAATAGATAGCTAAACACGCGTAGTTCTTGCATTTCCCTTGTGAAACTTAAGAATTTAATTGAAGTTCCCATAAATACGATTTTAATGAAGTCGAATTATTCGCTTGCAAGTGAATAATTCATTAGCAATCTCTGTATATTTTGAAAGTAAACAACAAAATAAATAAGAAGCTTTATTTTATTATTTCATTTTCATTAATGATTGGAAATAATCATATCTTATAATTTTCTATAACACATAGGTAATACCCTGTTAAAACAGATTAATAGGAAAATAAGCATATGTTTGATGTACCACTGTAAATTGTATTAATGTTTTATGTCTGCCATTGTTATGTTTATTTCAGATATAATGCATTCAGGCGATTGTTCCATATGACACCGATCACCAAATTTGAAGATCTCACAACAAATCCAACTCATGCCGAAGAACTTCGTCATATGTATAATGATGACGTAGAGAAGATTGATTTCTTAATTGGATCACTTGCCGAATCACCGCTTCCTGAAGGTTTTGGGTTTAGCGATACTTTTTTTAGAATTTTTACTATTATGGCTCGAAGAAGAATGGAAGCGGACAGATTTTTTACAGACGACTATACTTCTGAATATTATACTCAATGGGGCCTTGACTACATAGATGCTACATACATGAAACATATATTACTCCGCCACTATCCTTCGCTTGCTTCACAGTTGCAACCAAATGTTACGAACGTCTTTATTCCTTGGAAAAGTCAAACATCTCTTGACAAAACATTTCCTTATCCTTTATATTAACTTAAAATATCTGTTAGAATAAAGTCCGTTTAATATACAACGCAATTTTGATAAGGATAAGGAAAGCATTCCTGAAATTTTGGTAACAATGAAAGATCTATGTTGCTAATCATATATACTGTATTACTTGACTGATTTGATGGTAAATACTATAATGCTAATCGATTCTTTACTTTCAGAAGGTAACACAGTTAACAAAACCGTTAATCCGCCCCTAGGCCTTCTTCATTTACAAGTATTCTTTTGTTATATTCTGTCAATAAAGATCTTTTTCCCTTCTTAGACATTTCGACAACAAATCATGCAAATGAAGAGGTTTCTTTTTAACCATCATCAAAATTAATAATGTACTCCTATTTCATCACAGTACTTGAGTCGAATGTCAACACTTCCCCCTATTCAATATTGGTAGATATGCATTCATTAGTTGCTTTCAGTAAAATTTTGTTATTTAATCAATTGATCCAAATATCGTAAACCTGGACCCATCTGCTGTTACAATAGATGGTGTGAATAAACTCATCATAGATACCAGGACTAAATTTAGTATATACGCCAGATGCGCGTTTCGTCTACAAAAGACTCATCAATGACGCTCGAATCCAAAACAGTTAAAAATAAAGTACGAAGTTGAAGAGCATTGAGGACCAAAATTCCTAAAAGTTTTGCCAAATACAGCTAAGGTAATCTATGCCTGAGGTAGAAAAGCCTTAGTATTTCAAAAAATTCAAAAATTTGTAAACAGTAAATTTATAAATATAACCATATCAATGACAATTCATGTCAGCACAAAAAGTGCTGACTACTGGGCTTGTGATACCTCGGGGAAATAAATCTCCACCAGCAGTGGCATCGACCCAATGGTTGTAAATAAACTCATCATAGATACCAGGACTAAATTTAGTATATATGCCAGACGCGCGTTTCGTCTACAAAAGACTCATCAGTGACGCTCGAATCCAAAAAAGTTAAAAAGGCCAAATAAAGTAAGAAGTTGAAGAGCATTGAGGACCAAAATTCCTAAAAGTTTTGCCAAATACAGCTAAGGTAATCTATGCCTGAGGTAGAAAAGCCTTAGTATTTCAAAAAATTCAAAAATTTGTAAACAGTAAATTTATAAATATAACCATATCAATGTGGTTATATTTATAACAAAAAATTCAAAAATTTGTAAACAGTAAATTTATAAATATAACCATATAAATATGGTTATGTTTATAACAGTGATGTTTTGGAGTTGAGATCATTCTTTTACTGACCTTCATTGTACTTTTAAATACTTTTTATTTGTTTTTCTCTGAAATCAAAAAGGGAGAGTTTAAATAGAATTTTAATTTAACCCTGCTTTATTTTCATTGACCTTTCCAGAGTATTGAAACTAGTCTTTTGTTAAATTTGAAATGATGTTTTTCATCTGAGGACTTTGGTGTTGATAGCCGATTTTTGACAGCCTTTGTTAGATTTGTCACTAATGTTTTAGTCGTAAGGCGGTATACAGCTTGACATTGAATACACAATTATTTCATTCGAAAGTAGCATAATGAGCGTCATTGGTGAGTCTTATGTTGACGAAACGGCATTTAACAAACAGTCGAAATGTACATTAATTAAATTTTAATGGTAAGTAGGTACATTTGTCTTTTCAAATGCAACTGTTATGTTAGAATAATAATGATTGTCCCTAACTAACACAATATATATACTTTGTGTTATATTAAAGTATATAGGTATTTTTTAGAGACATATTATGGTTTTCAAGTGCGTAATTCACAAATTGTCATCCTTTCAATTGCTTCCATTTTCACGATTCAAAAAACTAGATGACTTAATGGGGAGATATTTTTAAAAGTGAATAGATGGACAAATATCTAATTTTTTTTTTTTGGTTTATTAAGCGCTCTTGATATATAACATGTCTATATATTTACTCTATTCTCTAACTTGTTTGTTCATCAAATTTTAAAAACACTTTCCATCTTGAAATAAACCGTTGGCACAGAGATATGTCTCGCCTTTTTGAAATTTTGATAGTATATTCAAATTTTAAAATTCCAATGGCAAAACTTTAACATACAAAATATGCAAAAGAAGTCAAAGTAAAAAAAAACTATGACTTAAGGTGCAGGCAAAATATTCTCAATAGAAAAGAGAAGTGCCAATGCTTATAAAACTGCATACCAAATACCATTCACTTATCATATGTGGTTTCCTTTAAACTATAACATAAACACAAACTTTACCATGTTAACTATGCAAAAGATTCAAAGTCAATGAACTATGATGAGAAAGAAGAGCCATAAAATCTCGCTGGAAAACATTTGTAAATGCTAAAACAACTGCATTCCAAATATCAGTGATTAAACATAAATTGCACATCCTGAACTGACCTCATCACTTACTTTAATATGTAAGATATGCACAACATTCAAAGTCAATCATAACACCATCACTGAACGGGCCAGACCGAAATAAAGTCTAGGGAAATGAGGTCTAATGCCAATGCGTTTACATCTACACACCGAATTCCATTGACCTACCACTAGTCGTTCACTTAAACTATCCTACGTACAAACTAATAAATGTTAACTAAGCTGAAGTTTCAGAGTCAAAAGAATATGACTGAGGGAGCAGAACCACATAATCTCCATTGCAATCAATAAAGGCAACAGTCGTATACCGCTGTTCGTACGTCATTAATCGATTGAGAGAAAAAAATCCTGGTTACAAACTAAAACTGAGGTAAACACATCAACTATTATAGGAAAACAACGAAACAAAAGAAACACTGAAGTGCTACTACAGAACAAAACGACGATGCAACACACACACAGAACCGAACAATAAGATAACAACTGCCATTTTCCTGACTTAGTACAGGACATTTTAAGAAAATATGGTGGGTTGAACCTGGTTTGTGGCTTGCCAAATCTCGCGCTTTTATGACAATGTTAAATATAAAAATAAAATGATAACATTACATGACAGGATTACAGTACAAATAAATGCAAGAACATTCCAGATAGAGAAATACACAAATAGACATAACAATAGGACATTTCGACATACTATTAGATATATATATATATATATTTATATAAACTCCTAAAAAAGTGTACACAACAACTCCAAATACAAAAAAGGTAACTATAAATGTAATTATTTATAAATATTTCGGATAACAGATATCCTTCATCGGTATATATGATTGTGATGTTGAATGAATCAATTATCAGTCTACTTAGATTAAGCTGTTACAATCTTGAAATTTATGCAATAAAAAAGTCAAACCGAACATCAGGTAAGACGCTTGCTTTGACTTTTTTATTGTATAAATTTCAACCTCTATCTGTTTTCAGTGTTTTAATCCCTTTTCCCAGTGTAAACCCACTTTTATTTAGGTATAATCGAGATAACTTCTGTAGTTAACTTTCACTTTCACTTCAGTCGCCATTACCGGCACAATGATTTTTGTGTATTGATTATGCAAATAAGGTTGACTCTGTGTAACCTCAGGTGAACTTTATGTACCACTGGCGTAAAACAGATATGTTGCCAGATTTTCGGTCAGTTGCTACTGTCGAATATTCAATATTCGCTGAAGTTTAGCATATTTTGATCATGTATTTCATGAGATTTTAAGCAGTTTTACTGCAGTTTAGAATATTTGGACATGTTCTGTTCATTATAAGTCTTTGTATTCTATGACTTAGATCAGAATCATCAATGGATTTAATATAATTGTACATGTACATATAAATAGCTAGTCTATGTATTCAGGCTAGTTTTCATTTGCTAACCTGTTTCTTTGAGGTAAACGGATTAAAGTTACATGCCTTCCCCATTCCCCTTTTCCCCTCCCATTTTGTTAAGGACATTTTGTTAAGTATCCTGTTTGCTGAGATTTTCCAGCATTCGGAGAGAATATTTGTAAATCCTGTATATTTGTTAAGCTTAGAATGGTAGGAAGCTAGAATAACTAAACTTTACTGTTTAACTACTCTCAATCTCAGCGATTGAAGTTTGTCTTCTTGTGCTTACTCCAGGAGGCTGAAGTCTATTAGATAATATAACAAAGTACTGTTGTTTTTAATGTATAATTTATTAGAAGATAATAGTTATATTTAAAACATAGATATTATATATATAAATTATTAGGAAGTTAGTTGAACACTGTGGCAAAATAACTGGATACATAGTTGGAAATATATTCTGAAAAGTTGTTAAAACTGTAATTTGTTTCTCTGTGATACTTATATAATTATATGAAATGCTTTACGTTTAATACACAATTATGCTCGTAAATATCTTGTTTATTTGTAAGTAAACTTACACGATGATAGTCCAGTCTGGTCTCTGGTTGTTGGTGTCATAACACTGTCTCATGGGAGAATAGATCCTCTTGATATGCCTAGACCAGAGACTATTTGATCGTCAGACAGTAATATTCATTTGTGCGATAGTCTGTTTGTACCAGTCCTTCGGTTCTACTTCCTTAGTGATTTGTCAATTATTTAGAGGTTCTGCCTTTAACTTACAAAGATAATCTGTTCTATAAACTACACGACAGAAGTGTGTTCATTTCCACAGACTAGAGCGTACCTGAATATCCCCTTACAATTTTCCTCTCCTCCCCCTATTTATGTATTATACGTATGATTCTTGAGATAAAATATAGTGAGGTGTTTTGATCCCTTTAACCTGATTAAAACCCCTCCCCCTTAGATAATAACTTCTGAATATAAAATACATCCGCGTATAAACCATTCTCTGTTTTAGATTAGCTTATTCTAGTCTATTAAGGTTCCTGTGTACCTGTAAACACAGGTGGTGGCAGCAAAGTAACAAGACACCCGTTTAGTCAGTTATTACATTAGTGGCAGCGGTGGGATACTCCATATCTACATAGTATCCAGTGATACGGACCCATACCTAAAAATAGTAAAACAAATAAACAGAGATGGTGAAAACCAGATCAACCAGAGACCACAGTGGTGAAGACATTTTCACGGCTTTAAAAATCATGGTTTGACTTTCACAGCTGCTGCACATTTAAGTTTTAAAAATTTAGACTTTTATTTAATACACAACAGCAGAGTAGTATACCAAGACTGTTTTACCTGGAAAGTTTTTCTTACTATCGGAAATCTGAGAAAATCGTCATGTTTATTTAGTGTTTTGAATGTTCTCGACAAGGAAGCTATTCACAAGTCAACACACCATGCTTATTGTATGCGTAACGAGAATTGCTGGCCAACTACGATTTATAGAAACTATATACTGGACATAAATTTATCATTTAAATCAAACAAAAGTTTTACTAATCGTTAGTGACCGATTTGTTAATTCTTTTAAATGGACAATTCAAAAACAAATTGAATAATTATTTAGAACTTACTTTTATTTGTTAAGAAAAATAGTGACTTACTAGTATATGTGAAACAATTTTGATAAAAGCTTACTGATTATCGTTTATATGAACTCACTCATTGAAGGCATAACACATTTTCAATAGTGTCCAATTAGCATTCCTTTTGTACAAAGTTTGATGAGCAGTGATGCTTGAACAGTGTAAATGACATTGTCAAAGTTTAGTGACATTGTGTTGGAACATCAAAAGGCTATTTTTTCTATACTAAAGTGACTGTTCTATTTTTGGTTTTGATAAGATAACAGTGCTTCGCAACCTTGGAGATAAATTTCAATACTAAATTTCACTAGACAGATGCTCTCCTCGTGTGTATTATTCTTTAGAAAGTGATAGCTGTATATTTTAACTCCAGAACTGATTTACTGCTACTTGCCTTGATTTTACCTATTCACGTTTTCTTGTGAATTTGTTAGCAATAACGTTCCATTGTACCAATGTACAAAAAACTTTTGTTTCCAATTTTGACGGATTTTCAAGTAATCAAACGTAAGAAGTAAACATATTAAAATAGGTTTGTGTTTTTGAATAAGAAATATATAATGTTGATGAAGATATTGTTTATCGATAAGTCATGTATAGTTCAGAACAAAAAGACCAATGAAATACAGAATAACAAATTTCATACAGACCAAACAGCGAACAACATGTACAGATATCTGTCTTGTCTTTTGACTATTCTATCTGTAAATAATTTTGCCTTTTCAATACCTACAGGTAAGAAACATCTATTTCTCCGTATTCACTTCCGTAACCTATTCAAAATAGAATCACTACAAACTGCTCAGAGTCTGAATTGACCAGTTTTTGTGCTGAACCAGTAAAATCGAGCACACATTTTAATCGACCAGTCTCGACATTATCTCGACTGTACTTAACTGTACTTAAGTGAACTCGACTAGGTCTCGACTTTACTTAATTAATCTGATTCAGTACTTGATGATCTTTGTGTAGTCTGAAATGGTCTTGACCAAGGCTCGACCTGTCTCGACCTGTCTTGACTAGTCTCGACCTGTCTCGACTAGTCTCGACTCAGTCTCAACCAGTCTCGACCTGTCTCAACTAGTCTTGACCTTCAAATTTAGTTTTGACCGGTGTAAATCAGCCCATCTAACTAAATTAAATATTGATCTTCAAAATTCAAGCTGAAACAACTTATAAGCTTGAATTTTGAAGATCAATATTTAATTTAGTTAGATGGGCTGATTTACACCAGTCAAACTAAATTTGAAGGTCAAGACTAGTCGAGACAGGTCGAGACAGGTCGAGTCTTGGTCAAGACCATTTTAGACTACACAAAGATCATCAAGTACTGAATTAGACTAATTAAGTAAGGTCGAGACCTAGTCGAGTACAGATAAGTACAGTCGATACAATGTCGAGACAAGTCGAGTAAAATGTGTGCTCGATTTTACTGGTCGAGCACAAAAACTGGTCAATTCAGACTCTGAGCAGTTTGCAGTGAATAAAAATTCAAGGACAAATAGACAGGTGATGATGATATGTTTTTGCATAGCGATATATTCACTGGCAGCATATTTAAGAATAAATGAAATAATATGCTTTTGGATAGCGATATATTCACCGGCAGCATATTTAAGAATAAATGAAATAATATGTTTTTGGATAGCGATATATTCACCGGCAGCATATTTAAGAATAAATGAAATAAAAAGTAACATCACAAAAATACTGAACTCCTAGGAAAATTCAAACGGCCGAAGCCCCTTATCAAATATCAAATGGCAAAATCAAAAGCCCAAACACATCAAACGAATGGATAACAACTGTATGCCTGACTTGAAACAGGCATTTTCTTATACATAATATATTCTATGCTAAACTGTCCTTATTATATCAGCCAACATTTTAATTCAGTCCTGATAACAAGATTTTTCACACGAATCGATGATGTCTAATGTTTTATTTAGCGTGTACTATACGAAAATGTAACTATATATATTCAAACTTGCTTAAATAATAGGATCGGAAGGACTAACGCATTTTAATTAACCTTTTATAAAATGCATACATTTGAAATCTGAAAATGTTGCAATTATCCATTTGCAATCATGTTTGTAAAATTTGACTCGTTTAATACTTCTTCGATAGTGAATAGCTCCAATCGTGTATTCTTAATAATATACTTATGTGTCTCCTAAAAAAATCAGGAATATTCTTGCAATATTTGCTTTTTTATTTTAAATTGTTTTAACCGTGTATTTAAACTTCGATGCATGAAATGTGTATGTTTTTATAATCGGTTTTTCAATTTAGAAGTTTTATGTAATCGCTGATTTTGACTAGAACTTTTACATTCCTGGAAATGATTATGAATCTATTTACAGATTGAAATATTAAGAATTTCATTTTTCGGGGAATTTGTAAAATAATAATTTTTTTTCGTTTAAAAAACTCATTAAAAAAGACAAAAGCCTACAGATGTTACATTAACAAATGTTATCCTTTTATAATAAAACAAAATCTGACATATTCTTGCAAGATATGCATTTTTATCTTAAGTTTTTGAATTCGTGTTTTTAAACTTCGATGCATGAAATGTATATGTTTTTATAATCGGGATTAAATTCAGAAGTTTTATAAAATGGCTGATTTTGACTAGAGATTTTACATTCCCTGAAATGATTATGAATTAATCTACAGTTTGAAATAATAAGAATTTCAGTTAATTCAGGGAATTTGAAAAATAATATTTGTTTTCGTGTAAAAAAATCATTAAAAAAGACAAGAGCCTACAGATGTAACTAATACTAAAAAAGTTCCTATTTTATATTCAAGAATAACGCAGTGTTCAAGTGTGTTAGGGAAAATGAAAATGTAATTCATGGAAACATGAAAAATATGAGAAAATTATAGAACATACTGCTAAAGGCCCACATAAATGGCATTATCCTGATTTAGTTTAAACATGTTTATTTATAGTGGTTTGGGAACAAGTTTTGAAACTTATATTAATCCCTTTCCACTTTTCGTGTGCGAGTGCTGCCTTGTAGCGGCATTAGTCTGTTCTTTTTCGAAATCTGCAAGGGTGCCTTTAACTTGCAAGAGATATGGCTCTCTCTCAACACGAGTCAGCCATTTATTGTCCCCTGCCGACGGACTATCATCGTTTCCTCAAGACCATTCTCGCAAATGGTGTCAAAGGAGAGCCGAAAATTCGATCCCTGAAATTTTAATCTCGGAACGGGAATCGAATCAGGAACCTTTGTGTTAGTAGTCTGATTTAGAGTAATTTCTCTCAATTTGATTGACTGATATTAACCTAATAAATTTCAGTACAATTTTTATTAGGTCAATTGGAATTATCTCCCTTACACTATTGACCTAATCAATTATTTTGTTTTAGTTGCTTTAAAGTCCTAATATTTTTAATTATTTTTCACAGTTTTATATTAAATATCTAAATATATTTGGTTGACATTGTATTAATAATTAAATTTGAATATGATAAGTAGTTATATAACAACATTAAAATAAATCGCCTCACCCGATATGAATTTTATTGACCCGTATTAGGACAATTGTACACTGTGTAACTAATAAAACAAGCTCATATTATTTGATTGATTAAGCCCATGTCTTCATGTACCAATTATTCAAGTTTTATCAGGACGAGAATTTAGTAATGTGTGGCGATTGCGAACCCTGAGCAGGAATACTCACTTACTGGTTCTCATGTCACGCTACTCGTGCACTTTATTCTGACAGAACATGGGAATATTAGGTTTGACTTTAGCAAAATAGAGCAAAAATGTAATAGCAGATGTAACACAAACCTATTATGCAAAAACAAAATCATTTTAAAAAATATTGATCTTTTTGGTGTTCAAACTGCAGTGCATACATACATTTTTACAAGACATAAGTGAATAACATGACATGTATGGAAATTTATACTTTTGTTTTTATGCTAATAAGTATGGATTATTGTTTATCGATAAGTCATTTATAGTTCAGAAAAAAAATCAATGAAATACAGAATAACAAATTTCATACAGACCAAACAGCGAACAACATGTACAGATATCTGTCTTGTCTTTTAACTATTCTGTCTGTAAATAATTTTGCTGTTTCAATACCTACAGGTAAGAAACATCTTTTTCTCTGTATTCACTTCCGTAACCTATTCAAAATAGAATAACAATTCAAGGAAAAATAGACAGGTGATGATAATATGTTTTTGGATTGCGATATATTCACCGGCAGCATATTTAAGAATAAATGAAATAAAAAGTAAAATCTAAAAAATACTGAACTCCTAGGAAAATTCAAACGGAAAGCCCCTTATCAAATATCAAATGGCAAAATCAAAAGCCCAAACACATCAAACGAATGGATAACAACTATAATATTCCTGACTTGTAACAGGCATTTTCTTATACATAATATATTCTATGCTAAACTGTCCTTATTATATCAGCCAACATTTTAATTCAGCTCTAATAGCAAGATTTTTCACACGAATCGATGATGTCTAATGTTTTATTTAGCGTGTACTATAAGAAAATGTAACTATATATATTCAAACTTGCTTATATAATAGGATCGGAAGGACTAGCGCATTTTAATTAACCTTTAATAAAATGCATACATTTGAAATCTGAAAATATTACAATTATCCATGTGCAATCATGGCTGTTAAATTTGACTCGTTTAATACTTCTTCGATAGTGGATAGCTCCAATCGTGTATTCTTAATAATATATTTATGTGCCTCCCAAAAAAAACAGGAATATTTTTGCAATATATGCTTTTTTATCTTGAATTGTTTTTAACCGTGTTTTTAAACTTCGATACATGAAATGTGTATGTTTTTATAATCGGGATTATATTCAGAAGTTTTATAAAATCGCTGATTTTGACTAGAGATTTTACATTCCCTGATATGATTATGAATTTATCTACAGATTAAAATAATAAGAATTTTAGTTAATTCAGGGAATTTGTAAAATGATATTTTTTTTCGTGTAAAAATATCATTAAAAAAGACAAAAGCCTGCAGATATAAATTACACTGAAAAAGTTCCTATTTTATGTTCAAGAATAACGCAGTGTTCCAGTGTGTTAGTGAAAATGAAAATGTAATACATGGAAACATGAAAATTATGAGAAAATTATAGAA
Source organism: Mytilus galloprovincialis (assembly GCF_965363235.1). NCBI lineage: Eukaryota > Metazoa > Mollusca > Bivalvia > Mytilida > Mytilidae > Mytilus > Mytilus galloprovincialis. Next base: position 19,948,794 of record NC_134840.1, read on the forward strand.
CATTCTGCTAAAGGCCCACATAAATGGCATTATCCTGATTTAGTTTAAACATGTTTATTTATAGTGGTTTGGGAACAAGTGTTGAAACTTATATAAATCCCTTTCCACTTTTCGTGTGCGAGTGCTGCCATGTAGCGGCATTAGTCTGTTCTTTTTCGAAATCTGCAAGGGTGCCTTTAACTTACAATAACATTAATGGTACTAATTTTTCTGCACCAGATGCGCATTTCGACAATACATGTGTCTTCAGTGATGCTCGTGGACAAAATATGTAAAATCCAAAGCTTATATAAAAGATGTAGAGCTATAACCCAAAAGTTCCAAAAAGTATAGCCAAATCAGTGAAAGGAATCAGAGCTTTGCATGAGGGCGATACATTCCTTAATTTATAATGATTTTTAATATTTTGTAACAGCAAATTTAATAACACAAAAAATCCGTATTTTCATGCCAGTACCGGAGTACTGGCTACTGGGCTGGTGATAATCTCGGGACTAACAGTTCACCAGCAGAGGCATCGACCCAGTGGTAGTAATAACATTAACTGTACCAATTTTTCTGCACCAGATGCGCATTTCGACAATACATGTCTCTTGAGTGATGATCGTGGCCAAAATATGTAAAATCTAAAGCTTATATATACAATCCAAATGTTTCAAAAAGTATAGCCAAATCAGTGAAAGGAATCAGAGATTTGCATTAGGGAGATACATTCCTTAATTTATAATATTTTTTGATATTTTGTAACAGCAAATTTAATATCACAAAAAAAATCCGTATTTTCATGCCAGTACCGGAGTACTGGCTACTGGGCTGGTGATACCTTCGGGCACTAACAGTCCACCAGCAGAGGCATCGACCCAGTGGTAGTAATAACATTAACTGTACCAATTTTTCTGCACCAGATGCGCATTTCGACAATACATGTCTCTTCAGTGATGCTCGTAGCCAAAATATGTAAAATCCAAAGCTTATATAAAAGATAAAGAACTATAATCCAAAAGTTCCAAAAAAGTATAGCCAATTCCGTGAAAGGAATCAGAGCTTTGCATGAGGGAGATACATACCTTAATTTATAATAATTTTTAATATTTTTTAACAGCAAATTTAATAACACAAAAAATCCGTATTTTCTTGCCAGTACCGGAGTACTGGCTACTGGGCTGGTGATACCCTCGGGGACTAACAGTCCACCAGCAGAGGCAAGAGATATGGCTCTCTCTCTCAACACGGGTCTGCCATTTATGGTCCCCTTCCGACGGACTATCATCGTTTCATCAAGACCATACTCGCAAATGGTGTCAAGGGAGAGCCGAAAATTCGATCCCTGAAATTTTCATCTCGGAACGGGAATCGAATCAGGAACCTTTGTGATAGTAGTCCGATTTAGAGTAATGTCTCTCAATTTGATTGATTGATATTATCCTAATAAATTTCAGTACAATTTTTTATTAGATCAATTGAAATTATCTCCCTTACACTATTGACCTAATCAATTATTTTTTTTTAGTTGCTTTAAAGTCCTAATATTTTTAATTATTTTTCACAGTTTTATATTAACATCTATATATATTTGGTTGACATTGTATTAATAATTTAATTTGAAAAGAATAAGTAGTTATATAACAACATCAGGATAAATCGCCTCACCTAATATGAATTTTATTGACCCGTATTAGGACAATTGCACACTGTGTAACTAATAAAACAAGCTCATAGTATTTGATTGATTGAGGCCATGTCTTTATGTATCAATTATTCAAGTCTTACAAGGACGAGAATTTAGTAATGTGTGGCGAACCCTGAGCAGGATTACTCACTTGCTGGTTCTCATATGTCACGCTACCTATGCACTTTATTCTGACTGGCCATGGGAGTATTAGGTTTGACTTTAGCAAAATGGTGCAAAAATGTAATAGCAGATGTCACACAAACCTATTATGCAAAAAAAAAACAATTTAAAAATATTGATCTTTTTGGTGTTCAAATTGCAGTGCATACATACATTTTTACAAGTATACATAAGTGAATGGCATGGCATGTATGGAAATTTATACTTTTGTTATTATGCTAATAAGAAGGGATTATTGTTTATCGATAATAGTTATCAAAAGTACCAGGATTATAATTTTATACGCCAGACGCGCGTTTCGTCTACATAAGACTCATCAGTGACGCTCAGATCAAAATAGTTAAAAAGCCAAATAAATACAAAGTTGAAGAGCATTGAGGATCCAAAATTCCAAAAGTTGTGCCAAATACGGCTAAGGTAATCTACTCCTTGGGTAAGAAAATCCTTAGCATTTCGAAAAATTCAAAGTTTTGTAAACAGAAAATTTATAAAAATGACCATATAATTGATATTCATGTCAACACCGAAGTGCTGACTACTGGGCTGGTGATACCCTCGGGGACGAAACGTCCACCAGCAGTGGCATCGATCCAGTGGTGTAAATAGTTATCAAAAGTACCAGGATTATAATTTATAGTGCAGAAAAAAAACAATGAAATACAGAATAACAAATGTCATACAAACCAAACAGCGAACAACATGTACAGATATCTGTCTTGTTTTTTTAACTATTCTACCTGTAAATAATTTTGCTTTTTCAATACCTACAGGTAAGAAACATCTATTTCTCTTTATTCACTACCGTAACCTATTCAACAAAGAATAGAAATTTAAGGAAAAATAGACAGGTGATGATAATATGTTTTTGGATAGCGATATATTCAAACGGAAAGCCCCTTTTCAAATATCAAATGGCAAAATCAAAAGCCCAAACACATCAAACGAATGGATAACAACTGTATTCCTGACTTGAAACAGGCATTTTCTTATACATAATATATTCTATGCTAAACTGTCCTTATTATATCAACCAACATTTTAATTCAGCCCTGATAACAAGATTTTTCACACGAATCGATGATGTCTAATGTTTTATTTAGCGTGTACTATACGAAAATGTAACTATATATATTCAAACTTGCTTAAATAATAGGATCGGAAGGACTAATGCATTTTAATTAACCTTTTATAAAATGCATACATTTAAAATCTGAAAATGTTACAATTATTCATTTGCAATCATGTCTGTAAAATTTTCTCGTTTAATACTTCTTCGATAGTGGATAGCTCCAATCGTGTATTCTTAATAATATACTTATGTGTCTCCAAAAAAAATCAGGAATATTCTTGCAATATATGGTTTTTATTTTTATCTTAAATTGTTTTTAATCGTGTTTTTAAACTTCGATGCATGAAATGTGTATGTTTTTTATAATCGGTTTTTCAATTTAGAAGTTTTATATAATCGCTGATTTTGACTAGAACTTTTACATTCCTTGAAAATGATTATGAATTTATTTACAGATTAAAATATTAGGAATTTCGTCTTTTTAGGGAATTTGTAAAATAATCATTTTCTTTTCGTGTAAAAAACTCATTAAAAAAGACAAAAGCCTACAGATGTTATATTAACAAATGTTATCATTTTATATTAAAAAACTCTGACATATTCTTGCGAGGTGTGCATTTTTATCTTAAATTTTTGAATTCGTGTTTTTAAACTTCGATGCATGAAATGTGTATGTTTTTATAATCGGGATTATATTCAGAAGTTTTATAAAATCGCTGATTTTGACTAGAAAATTTACATTCCCTGAAATGATTATGAATTTATCTACACATTGAAATAATAAAAATTTCAGTTAATTCAGGGAATTTGTAAAATATTTTTTTTTTCGTGTAAATCATTAAAAAAGACAAAAGCCTACAGATGTAACTTGCACTAAAAAAAGTTCCTATTTTATAATCAAGAATAACGCAGTGTTCATGTGTGTTAGGGAAAATGAAAATGTAATACATGGAAACATGAAAAATATGAGAAAATTATAGAACATTCTGCTAAAGGCCCACATAAATGGCATTATCCTGATTTAGTTTAAACATGTTTATTTATAGTGGTTTGGGAACAAGTTTTGAAACTTATATTAATCCCTTTCCACTTTTTGTGTGCGAGTGCTGCCTTATAGCGACATTAGCCTGTTCTTTTTCGAAATCTGCAAGGGTGTCTTTTACTTGTAAGAGATATGGCTCTCTCTCAACACGAGTCAGCCATTTAACGTCTCCTTCCGACGGACTATCATGGTTTCCTCAAGACCATTCTCGCAAATGGTGTCAAGGGAGAGCCGAAAATTCGATCCCTGAAATATTCATCTCGGAACGGGAATCGAATCAGGAACCTTTGTGTTTGTAGTCTGATTTAGAGTAATTTCTCTCAATTTGATTGACTGATATTATCCTAATAAATTTCAGTACAATTTTTTATTAGGTCGATTGGAATTATCTCCCTTACACCATTGACCTTATCAATTATTTTGTTTTAGTTGTTTTAAAGTCCTAATATTTTTAATTATTTTTCACAATTTTATATTGAATATCTATATATATTTGGTTGACATTGTATTAATAATTAAATTTAAAAATAATAAGTACATTGTAGTTATAACAACATCAAAATAAATCACACAAACCTATTATGCAAAAAAAATCATTTTAAAAAATATTGATCTTTTTAGTGTTCAAACTGCAGTGCATACATACATTTTTACAAGACATAAGTGAATGACATGACATGTATGGAAATTTATACTTTTGTTATTATGCTAATAAGTAGGGATTATTGTTTATCGATAAGTCATTTATAGTTCAGAAAAAAAAATCAATGAAATACAGAATAACAAATTTCATACAGACCAAACAGCGAACAACATGTACAGATATTTGTCTTGTCTTTTAACTATTATGTCTGTAAATAATTTTGCTTTTTCAATACCTACAGGTAAGAAACATCTATTTCTCTGTATTCACTTCCGTAACCTATTCAAAATAGAATAACAATTCAAGGCAAAATAGACAGGTGATGATAATATGTTTTTGGATTGCGATATATTCACCGGCAGCATATTTAAGAATAAATGAAATAAAAAGTAAAATCTAAAAAATACTGAACTCCTAGGAAAATTAAAACGGAAAGCCTCTTATCAAATATCAAATGTCAAAATCAAAAGCCCAAACACATCAAACGAATGGATAACAACTATAATATTCCTGACTTGTAACAGGCATTTTATTATACATAATATATTCTATGCTAAACTTTCCTTATTATATCAGCCAACATTTTAATTCAGCCCTGATAACAAGATTTTTCACACGAATCGATGATGTCTAATGTTTTATTTAGCGTGGACTATACGAAAATGTAACTATATATATACTCAAACTTGCTTATATAATAGGATCGGAAGGACTAGCGCATTTTAATTAACCTTTAATAAAATGCATACATTTGAAATCTGAAAATGTAACAATTATCCATGTGCAATCATGTCTGTAAAATTTGACTCGTTTAATACTTCTTCGATAGTGGATAGCTCCAATCGTGTACTCTTAATAATATACTTATGTGTCTCCCAAAAAAAACAGGAATATTTTTGCAATATATGCTTTTTTTATCTTAAATTGTTTTTAACCGTGTTTTTAAACTTCGATACATGAAATGTGTATGTTTTTATAATCGGGATTATATTCAGAAGTTTTATAAAATCGCTGATTTTGACTAGAGAGTTTACATTCCCTGATATGATTATGAATTTATCTACAGATTGAAATAATAAGAATTTCAGTTAATTCAGGGAATTTGTAAAATGATATTTTTTTTCGTGTAAAAAAAATCATTAAAAAAGACAAAAGCCTACAGATATAACTTACACTGAAAAAGTTCCTATTTTATGTTCAAGAATAACGCAGTGTTCAAGTGTGTTATTGTAAATGAAAATGTAATACATGGAAACATGAAAAATATGAGAAAATAATAGAACATACTGCTAAAGGCCCACATAAATGGCATTATCCTGATTTAGTTTAAACATGTTTATTTATAGTGGTTTGGGAACAAGTTTTGAAACTTATATTAATCCCTTTCCACTTTCATGTGCGAGTGCTGCCTATAGCGGCATTAGTCTGTTCTTTTTCGAAATCTGCAAGGGTGCCTTTAACTTGCAATAACATTAATGGTACCAATTTTTCTGCACCAGATGCGCATTTCGACAATACATGTGTCTTCAGTGATGCTCGTGGCCAAAATATGTAAAATCCAAAGCTTATATAAAAGATATAGAGTTATAACCCAAAAGTTCCAAAAAGTATAGCCAAATCAGTGAAAGGAACCAGAGCTTTGCATGAGGGAGATACATTCCTTAATTTATTATTATTTTCAATATTTTGTAACAGCAAATTTAATAACACAAAAAATCCGTATTTTCATGCCAGTACCGGAGTACTGGCTACTGGGCTGGTGATACCCTCTGGGACTAACAGTCCACCAGCAGAGGCATCGACCCAGTGGTAGTAATAACATTAACTGTACCAATTTTTCTGCAACAGATGCGCATTTCGACAATACATGTCTCTTCAGTGATGCTCGTGGCCATAATATGTAAAATCTAAAGCTTATATATACAATCCAAAAGTTCCAAAAAGTATAGCCAAACCAGTGAAAGGAATCAGAGCTTTGCATTAGGGAGATACATTCCTTAATTTATAATATTTTTTGATATTTTGTAACAGCAAATTTAATATCACAAAAAAAATCCGTATTTTTATGCCAGTACCGGAGTACTGGCTACTGGGCTGGTGAAACCTTCAGGGACTAACAGTCCACCAGCAGAGGCATCGACCCAGTGGTAGTAATAGCATTAACTGTACCAATTTTTCTGCACCAGATGCGCATTTCGACAATACATGTCTCTTCAGTGATGCTCGTAGCCAAAATATGTAAAATCCAAAGCTTATATAAAAAATAAAGAACTATAATCCAAAAGTTCCAAAAAAAGTATAGCCAAATCCGTGAAAGGAATCAGAGCTTTGCTTGAGGGAGATACATACCTTAATTTATAATAATTTTTAATATTTTGTAACAGCAAATTTAATAACACAAAAAATCCGTATTTTCTTGCCAGTACCGGAGTACTGGCTACTGGGCTGGTGATACCCTCGGGGACTAACAGTCCACCAGCAGAGGCAAGAGATATGGCTTTCTCTCTCTCAACACGGGTCTGCCATTTATGGTCCCCTTCCGACGGACTATCATCGTTTCCTCAAGACCATACTAGCAAATGGTGTCAAGGGAGAGCCGAAAATTCGATCCCTGAAATTTTCATCTCGGAACGGGAATCGAATCAGGAACCTTTGTGATAGTAGTCCGATTTAGAGTAATGTCTCTCAATTTGATTGATTGATATTATCCTAATAAATTTCAGTACAATTTTTTATTAGATCAATTGAAATTATCTCCCTTACACTATTGACCTAATCAATTATTTTTTTTTTAGTTCCTTTAAAGTCCTAATATTTTTAATTATTTTTCACAGTTTTATATTAACATCTATATATATTTGGTTGACATTGTATTAATAATTTAATTTGAATATAATAGGTAGTTATATAACAACATCAGGATAAATCGCCTCACCTAATATGAATTTTATTGACCCGTAGTAGGACAATTGCACACTGTGTAACTAATAAAACAAGCTCATAGTATTTGATTGATTAAGGCCATGTCTTCATGTATCAATTATTCAAGTCTTACAAGGACGAGAATATAGTAATGTGTGGCAAACCCTGAGCAGGATTACTCACTTGCTGGTTCTCATATGTCACGCTACCTATGCACTTTATTCTGACTGGCCATGGGAGTATTAGGTTTGACTTAAGCAAAATGGTGCAAAAATGTAACAGCAGATGTCACACCAACCTATTATGCAAAAAAAAACAATTTAAAAAATATTGATCTTTTTGGTGTTCAAACTGCAGTGCATACATACATTTTTACAAGTATACATAAGTGAATGGCATGACATGTATGGAAATTTATACTTTTGTTATTATGCTAATAAGAAGGGATTATTGTTTATCGATAAGTCATTTATAGTGCAGAAAAAAACAACGAAATACAGAATAACAAATATCATACAGACCAAACAGCGAACACCATGTACAGATATCTGTCTTGTTTTTTAACTATTCTACCTGTAAATAATTTTGCTTTTTCAATACCTACAGGTAAGAAACATCTATTTCTCTTTATTCACTACCGTAACCTATTCAAAAAAGAATAGAAATTTAAGGAAAAATAGACAGGTGATGATAATATGTTTTTGGATTGCGATATATTCACCGGCAGCATATTTAAGAATAAATGAAATAAAAAGTAAAATCACAAAAATACTGAACTCCTAGGAAACTTCAAACGGAAAGCCCCTTTTCAAATATCAAATGGCAAAATCAAAAGCCCAAACACATCAAACGAATGGATAACAACTGTAAGATTCCTGACTTGAAACAGGCATTTTCTTATACATAATATAGTCTATGCTAAACTGTCCTTATTCTATCAACCAACATTTTAATTCAGCCCTGATAACAAGATTTTTTTACACGAATCGATGATGTCTAATGTTTTATTTAGCGTGTACTATACGAAAATGTAACTATATATATTCAAACTTGATTAAATAATAGGATCGGAAGGACTAATGCATTTTAATTAACCTTTTATAAAATGCATACATTTAAAATCTGAAAATGTTACAATTATTCATTTGCAATCATGTCTGTAAAATTTGACTCGTTTAATACTTCTTCGATAGTGGATAGCTCCAATCGTGTATTGTTAATAATATACTTATGTGTCTCCCAAAAAAATCAGGAATATTCTTGCAATATATGTTTCTATTTTTTTATCTTAAATTGTTTTTAATCGTGTTTTTAAACTTCGATGCATGAAATGTGTATGTTTTTTTATAATCGGTTTTTCAATTTAGAAGTTTTATATAATCGTTGATTTTGACTAGAACTTTTACATTCCTTGAAAATGATTATGAATTTATTTACAAATTAAAATACTAGGAATTTCGTCTATTTAGGGAATTTGTAGAATAATCATTTTCTTTTCGTGTAAAAACCTCATTAAAAAAGACAAAAGCCTACAGATGTTATATTAACAAATGTTATCATTTTATATTTTAAAAAAATCCTACATATTCTTGCGTGGTGTGTATTTTTATCTTAAATTTTTGAATTCGTGTTTTTAAACTTCGATGCATGAAATGTGTATGTTTTTATAATCGGGATTATATTCAGAAGTTTTATAAAATCGCTGATTTTGACTAGAAAATTTACATTCCCTGAAATGATTATGAATTTATCTACACATTGAAATAATAAGAATTTCAGTTAATTCAGGGAATTTGTAAAATATTTTTTTTTCGTGTAAATCATTAAGAAAGACAAAAGCCTACAGATGTAACTTGCACTGAAAAAGTTCCTATTTTATATTCAAGAATAACGCAGTGTTCATGTGTGTTAGGGAAAATGAAAATGTAATACATGGAAACATGAAAAATATGAGAAAATTATAGAACATTCTGCTAAGGCCCAAATAAATGGCATTATCCTGATTTAGTTTAAACATGTTTATCTATAGTGGTTTGGGAACAAGTTTGAAACTTATATTAATCTCTTTCCACTTTTCGTGTGCGAGTGCTGCCTTGTAGCGGTATTAGCCTGTTCTTTTTCGCAATCTGCAAGAGTGTCTTTTTCTTGAAAGAGATATTGCTCTTTCTCAACACGGGTCAGCCATTTATTGTCCCCTTCCGACGGACTATCATCGTTTCCTCAAGACCATACTCGCAAATGTTGTCAAGGGAGAGCCGAAAATTCAATCCCTGAAATGTTCATCTCTGAACGGGAATCGAATCAGAAACCTTTGTGTTAGTAGTCTGATTTAGAGTAATTTCTCTCAATTTGATTGACTGATATTATCCTAATAAATTTCAGTACAATTTTTTATTAGATCAATTGGAATTATCACCTTTACACTATTGACCTAATCAATTATTTTTTTTAGTTGCTTTAAAGTCCTAATATTTTTAATTATTTTTCACAGTTTTATATTGAATATCTAAATATATTTGGTTGACATTGTATTAATAATTTAATTTGAATATAATAATTAGATATATAACAACATCAGGATAAATCGCCTCACCCGATATGAATTTTATTGACCCGTATTAGGACAATTGCACTCTGTGTAACTAATAAAACAAGCTCATATTGTTTGATTGATTAAGGTCATGTCTTCACGTATCAATTATTCAAGTCTGACCAGGACGAGAATTTAGTAATGTGTGGCGAACCCTGAGCAGGAATACTCACTCGCTGGTTCTCATGTCACGCTACCCATGCACTTTATTCTGACTGGACATGGGAATATTAGGTTTTACTTTAGCAAAATAGAGCAAAAATGTAATAGCAGATGTCACACAAACATATTACGCAAAAAATACAACATTTTAATAAATATTGATCTTTTTGGTGTTCAAACTGCAGTACATACATACATTTTTACAAGACATAAGTGAATGATGTGACATGTATGAAAATTTATACTTTTGTTATTTTGCTAATAAGTAGGGATTTCAACGAGTACTCGAGTATAGCTCGGTAGTACCGAGTACCGATAACCAAAATTGATACTTGACTAAAAAGTTTCCTGTTAGAATGTTTTGCTTTCTTAATTTTAAACAAAAAATATTTATTGAGGGCATCTTCCGGGACATATCATGTATATTATGCAAAATTAATAAAAAAATAAGAATACGATTCTAATGTCTGCGTTTAATTGTCATTAAAATTCCTAAAACAGAGATTTATGTAGGATATATGAACAAGAGCATTTTTCCATGGCTGATACTTTTAGCTTATCTTTGCCACTCCCCAATTCTGTACTGTCAGAGCATATATTTTCATCATCAGAACTGTTGAGAAATCCATATGTCCCTGAAAAAGTAGATAGATGATAATTTTGAATAAGAACAAACTCGTTGGTCCCTTTATTGATCCTAAGAAAATGATTAATGGCATCAGTAAGTTATAATTATCACCCTTTTGTTGGTCATCAAATGTGTTTTTTAAAGTTTCCAAATACTGTCGTTTCAGTAATAATTTCTCTATAGATATTGATTAATTACTAGAACAGATTATTATCCGTTTTCATAATTTGTACAGGTAGTAATTGAGCTATTATCTATGGTATAAAATTCCTTTGACTATTATCTAGTACTTGATAATAAAATTTTACGATCATAAGACAATGACCTACAATACATAAAATAGTATAATTTTGTGTTTCCATTTTGTAAATGTTTCACCGCGCGATTACTCGAGAATCGCTCGGTCAATTCAACGAGTAATCGATTAGTAAATCCTCACTGAGGTGACATCCATACTAATAAGACATGGTAAAAATTAACATGTTAACGATGTGAGTACATTCTCAATTTCAATTCTCAATTTTACAGTGTATGATACATCTTAAGAATACTTTGGAGTTCATTTTATATATTGTCATATTCAAAATAAATATTATTATTTAACTTCCACAAATCCCCCTCCCTCCTCCTCAATCTATCGACAAATGAATCGTGCTTGTCTTTAGAAAGAAACAAATATTCTAACATATCCAGACGTCTTAAAAAATATATAAAAAATAGGCATAGATATTATCAATGCTCTTCAAATTTTCAACTTTATACTTTTTTGGCTTTATAACTATTTAGATCTGAGCGTCACTAATGAGTCTTGTGTAGACGAAACGCTAGTCTGGCGTATTAAATTGTAATCCTGGTACCTTTGATAACTATAATCAATCTGTCTAATTGTGTGTTCTTTACATAATTAATGTAATACTTTGCCTGTAAAATACAAAAATGATACGGACTTTATTCAAATATTCCTACTCCAAAATCTAAATATAACCAATTAGAAAATTCTCTCCAAAATTTACAGTAAACTCTTTACCCACATAATACGGAAGGATAACAATTGTACTTCAAAATTTAGGGCTTTCAGTTCCCCCTCGCTAGGAGACTTTTGAATAACTTCTCATTTAACTTTTGGAGTTCTACAATTTCATAAAAAACTATTAATGTCACGGTATTTTAATTATATAGTTTTTGGTAGATGAAATGACACAAACAAGCTTCGATATTGCAAGTGATTTAAGAATTACAATTTTACAGGTTTACAATCTTCAACATTTTAATTATTTGATTCCATTTTTTCTATGCATGTATCTTACTTAAGAATAAACCATTTCTTCAAAAGCATTAAATTTTAAACCTCACGTTTTAAAACCATCTGTCCATTTAATAGGAAGGGAACCTTCTTTATTAAATTGAATTCTTCCAGTTCATGTTGCTTTGGTATAAACAAAATGACTTTTAACCCTGAACTCTTCTCAAAATCGTTAAAGGAATCAAATAAAGTTTAAGCGGAAAATATATCTTTCCTAAACAAGTGGTATCAGTAACCAAACGCGAACTTTTTATTTCAGTGTCCCCAATTTTTATACTAGATACCTGATTGTTCTATCGAATACTTATTGCAAGCAGTTCAAAGTCCAAACTAAATAGAAAAGAAGACAAAATACACCCTTGTCGAACACTCTCTCAATTTTGAATGGAATAGACTAATTATGGAAATATGACTCTTTTTTGATTCTGGTTTTGTAAGATGGTTTTAGAAAAAGTTAACCTTTGTATGTGTTGATAATCTATATTTGAGATTCGTTTAAGGAATACTATAGTCTTATTCGGTTCCTGATAGATATTGTTTATATGAGCACCTCAAGATATTATATTGTCGCCAAGATATTTTGCTGATGATACATGTTTTTAAGTTGTTTTCATTTAGGATTTAATCTTTGTATATTGGCTCCTTTAGTGTGATCTGCAGGACTACATATCATGGTGGAACTGCATAATTAAATTTTTCTTTCCACGTGAATAGCTGGTTGAAGTCTTCTGACTTGTAAACTGTTGCTGCTTTTTGCAATGACGTAATTCAGTCTCATTGTTGATGAAATGTTGTCTGGCAAGATGTTGATGTAGAAAGGAAAAAGGCTTGGTCCCAGTACTGATCCCTGTGGAACCTATGACTTATTGATGTCATACTTCTCCACTTCTGTGACAACGAGCTTTGTTGTATCAGACATTTTGGTCAACAAATGATGTTCGATGTTTAAGGTGGTACCTAACACCTTCACTAATATTAATTTGGCTCGTTTAATTTTCATAATTGTTTGAGAAATTCCGGGTGCGGGAGTTTCTCGCTACATTGAAGACCCATTATCTCCTGAAGTGTTAGGTACCACCTTACGTTGTATAGTGTTCAAGATTTTTGGACATTAGCATAGCTAGTGATGATTTTTTACACCAGGCTGCTCATTCTGATGAAGGATACAATATTATCCGAAAGATTTATTGAGTTTTGTATTTTTTGTTTCATACTTTTATCATTGTTATACACTTTTAGACTTTTTTTTTATTATTATTTTATTTACTGTGTACAGTACCTTTCTTCAAAACGATCCGGCAACCACGAAAGAATGTTTGTTGACTACTATATAGACGTTAAGTATATAGAAATCTAGACTCATACTGAATGTTTTACATATTTATTTTAGTGTCTTCTAATTGGTGGCAGTATCCATATCCATATGACATAGTCGCAATAGCGGCCTCACAAGAAAAACTCCAAAAGGAGAATTTTATTGACAGCTACACAGAGAGCACAGAACAATCCTACGGTCACAGACGACTTAGAAACTGCTTGGATCCAAAGATTGGTATTTTGTTTGTTAACACTTTCTGAAGGAATGAATGTATACTTCATTGACAACATTTACTCGTGTACTCTGTCTTTTCTTTCTTTCATAATGCATTATCTTACCTCCTATACCTTTCTAGGGTTAAGAAAAATCTAAAAAGTTTCAACAACCGAAGAATTGTTGACGAACGATTGAAATAAATGCAGAACAAATTAAAAGCTATCGAGCTGTTATTGTTGGCATTTGTGTTTTTATAAACCAATGGAATCATGTTCTTAATATTGAAGGTTTGATCCCTCTGATAGGCGACAAGTTTAAATGTCATATGTTAATATAGTCGGTATGTTAAATTCGTTACACAGTATGCTTGTGACCAATTACGATATATACAGTTCATTTCATATGGAATTTATTGACCCCAATTATATCGTAGTAGGTTATTAGCACATTATGTAATTAATGTTATTTCTATTATTTTCTGGGAATACCCTTATACCTTTTGGTAAATAGAAAAGACTGACTAAACCAACCTCCATAAAACAGTCCTTCAAAAGATCACACTGAAGCTATGAACGTTCTAGTGTATTGAACTGTATTGGGAACTTTCGGAATTATTTTTAAGCCATTTTATAGTATAACATTTAAATTCAGTTATGCTTAAATCAATGCATCTCACGAAAGATCAAAAGTTGTATTATAATTCAAAAAAAAAAGGAACGCGTTTTTTAGATAAATATTATAGACGTTATCGTTAACAAGAAACATTTCATATGTCAAACCCTTCAGATTTCAGAAGAAGTACAACTATTCATCAAAGATTGTCGTCTGTAGAAAATGTTTCCATTTAGTCATATACAACTTTAAATGTTAGCACCTTTTTCCCTATCGTAAACAAAATATGCCAGACATTACGTTGTGAATGCCCCTTCTGCAGACTTTTAGCTGAAATAAACTGAAATTTCAACTGGAACAGAACCGACATTACAAAACAAATTATTCCAAGTACAATTTTCATGCAATCTTAATAGTGACAGTCCAAGGGTCTTCATTTTGTTAAAAGTAGGTTACTGACACAAACCCAGACTCGATCAGTAAGTCAACCTTTGTTTTATTATTTATAAGATAATTATTCTTTTTAATCCTATTTGATTCTTATTTTTAAAACTGTATTTCAACAGTGATGGAACTATTCAATTTCTACTGGAATATGATAACTTAATATTTTATTTTGCAAGATCCTAGTATCTGACCCCCAAAAAAATAAGTTCAAAGACATATAGTGCATTTCAAGAGAATATGCTTCCATCCCTTTGTTTTATGTAATATGTAACGGATGACGAAACGGTACACTGTGTCATAGAATGAATACAATGAAATACTATTTAGTACATGTACATGGCAATATACATGTCACAGTGAAAACTAGGTGTATTTATAGTCTATCCCTTTGTTTTGGTCAAGTAATCGACTTACACCGACATCTTTATTTCTTCAGGAAAATTAGGAAAAAAAGTTAGATATGGTTGTTCCAAGCGCTGCCATAAATTCAGACGATTGGATGGATTATGTAACGATTATGAAAATCCAGCATCGGGAAGTCTTTATTATCGTTTTGGTGAGTGTTTATTGCAGAATATCATCATGCTTATATTTTAACAACTTTGGTTTTCACCCTTTACAAACTTTTATATCTCCACTAAAATTGATGAATAATGGAAGACATTGTCGCATTGAAATTGACTGTCGGTTTGACGTTTTGCTCTCCGATTTGCTCGTAATACAAATATTTGCCTCCCTCTTTTCTCAGGTATTTAGTGGGTTCTAGCTCTACCTGTTAATGATATTCCAGTTAGTGAACCATTTGATTGATTAAAATTTGAACTGCTAAACAGACAGCTAGTCATATTTTATGCACATATCATGTATTGACAATCTTCCTATCTCCTGCTTAATAATATAGCGAGAAGCCGAGATTTATGTAAGCACGCAAGTTCCTCAAGAGTCAAGACCCTATATATTTGGAGCCCATATCCCTACCTGTTGACTTTGAAGCACTTTCATTTCACTCACTTTTTCTATTGTTATATATTCATAATATTGCTTACTGGACATATAGCAACCATCAATTAACAATAAAAATCAGTTGTTTCGTCTTTCATGAAATAATTTAAAATAAAGAGAGGAAGTCTTTTAAAAATAGAAATGTCAATCTCAGAATGTTTTTTCAACGGTTATGATTGGGAAGTAGTTCTCTCACTAAATAATTCAAAATTTGGTAACTTTGTTGACCGCATATATCCAATCGAACTAGAGATAATAGTTATCAAAAGTACCAGGATTATAATTTTATACGCCAGACGTGCGTTTCGTCTACATAAGACTCATCAGTGACGCTCAGATCCAAATAGTTAAAAAGCCAAACAAATACAAAGTTGAAGAGCATTGAGGACCCAAAATTCCAAAAAGTTGTGCCAAATACGGCTAAGGTAATCTACTCCTGGGGTAAGAAAATCCTTAGTTTTTTCGAAAAATTCAAAGTTTTGTAAACAGAAAATTTATAAAAATGACCATATAATTGATATTCATGTCAACACCGAAGTGCTGACTACTGGGCTGGTGATACCATAGGGGACGAAACGTCCACCAGCAGTGGCATCGACCCAGTGGTGTAAATAGTTATCAAAAGTACCAGGATTATAATTTTATACGCCAGACGCGCGTTTCGTCTACATAAGACTCATCAGTGACGCTCAATCCAAATAGTTAAAAAGCCAAACAAATACAAAGTTGAAGAGCATTGAGGACCCAAAATTCCAAAAAGTTGTGTCAAATACGGCTAAGGTAATCTACTCCTGGATAACAGATACAACAGAAAAAGGTAAGTCGGTCTCATATCTTGACTTAAATCTAGAAATTGACAATGAGGGTCGGTTGAAAACAAAACTTTACGACAAAAGAGATGTGTACTTTCCATTTTTAAGTCGCAACATTCCATCAGCACCTGCATAAGGCGTAAATATCTCCCAATTGATACGATATTTCCGTGCTTGTACTTCCTATCATGATTTTCTTTAAGAGAGTTGCTGCTTACAAAGAAGCTATTAATCCAAGAGTTCCAAATGGTGAAGTTGAAATCATCCCTTCTTAAATTTTACGGACGCAATCTCGAGTTGGT
The DNA here is from genome assembly GCF_965363235.1 of Mytilus galloprovincialis. Classification (NCBI taxonomy): domain Eukaryota; kingdom Metazoa; phylum Mollusca; class Bivalvia; order Mytilida; family Mytilidae; genus Mytilus; species Mytilus galloprovincialis. The sequence goes on from NC_134840.1 coordinate 19,965,714, forward strand.
TGACCGTTATGGAATAACCGTTTCATAGATGATATAGGATATGTTCCTTACGTCGTTATTACATTCCCTTTCATGAATGTGACCTACCGAGTTGGGATATTTACCGGACTTGTTATAACATGAGCAACACGACGGGTGCCAAATGATGAGCAGGATCTGCTTACCCTTCCGAAGCACCTGAGATCACCCCCGGTTTTTGGTTGGGTTTGTGTTACTTATTCTTTAGTTTTATATGTTGTGTCGTGTGTGCTATTGTTTGTCTGTTTGCCTGGTATCTTTTGTCCCTCTTTTCTACTGTTTCAGAAATAAAAACAGAAATCGTTTTATTTTTAATTCTAGGCAGAAATGTTCCCCTAAATGCCACAGTTAGAGATGAGAAGAATTTGTACAACCCTAATCCACGTGATATAAGTCGTACATTGATGAAGAGGGAGAAATTTATACCGGTTACAATTGTTAATATCCTTGTAGCCGGATGGGTACAGTTTATGACCCACGATTGGTTTGACAGTGGCAAAAACGATAGGTGCAGGTATACACTTTAAAACACATTTAGTTATCAAACTGATGAAAATGAAAGTATACCAAAAGAGAAGAAAACCCTACAAACTTACATCAATATCGTTAATACCAAGAAATGTGTGTAACTTTCAAACACATTATTTGATTTTTGTCCATAGTTTTCCAACACTTACTGGAACTCTAGTCTGAGAACAAAGTTTAATGCCTTATTGTACTGTTAGCGTAACCTTTTTTGTTAATCAAATGAGAAATATTAATATCGTACACAACAGTACAAACCAGATTGAGGTGATGTAATCTTGTAATTGCAATTACCCCCACTTGCAACATATTCTTAAAAGAATCAGTTCATTCTGTTAAGATTGAACTTGCATTTTACGGTTAAAAATAATGATATTGTGTTTTGCAAAGTGGAATATTTACCATTACCCAGTAAAAAAATCAAAATTTAAATTTAAACTTAGGGGCCTTACTTTTGATCAGTAAACGTCAATTTTGCAAAATAAAACTCTCTTGTAATTTATTGTCCTTGACAAAATGTTAGAATTAAAAATTGGTATTTAAGTATTATCAGAAAATCAAAAAAATATCACTGTTAAAGATAACCTGTATAGATCATGACAATACCTTTATAGATTATGACAATGTGTTAAAACAAAAAGATTCAGTAACGTCGTACTGAAGTTAAGGCAAGAAAAAACAATTGCTTAAGACAATTATTAGGAAAAACTTCTGTAAAGTAACTGCCAAAGATGTCAAAATCGATCTTGACTTTTGATTTTATGAATCATGACATTTGTTTTAAAATCGTAAAAGATTTAGGGTCGTATTACTTAAATTATTATCCGACAAAGAAAAATAAATCCATTGCTTAAGATATCTTTATGACATTTCTTTTGCTTGATAAATGCCTAAGGCGTATAAATCATTCTTGACTTACAATTTAAGAATCATGACATTATGTTGCATCGTATATTCGTAGACATTTAAAAGTTCCTATTCGAGATGACGATCCGGATTTCTGTAAAACAATGGACATACCTATGACCAGACGAGATAGCTGCAGAAATTCTAAAGATTACGATACCTACCAAAATACTGTAACACACTGGTGGGATGCATCACAGCTATATGGAATAAACAAACAAATAAATCGTCGTATCCGCACAAGAAAAGACGGCAAATTAAAACTAACTTCTAAAGACCGTCTACCGATTGATCCATCGACTGGATTGCCTATTACGGGTAGGTAACTTTTTAATCTAGAAGTTCCTGATCAATCACAGGTATACGTTACGTCATGGTCCAAACTGGACGTATAAGGTCCCTATTTGTTTCTACAATTCAGTGATTTCAACTTAGATATAATAATGCTAAAAGAACTATTTTTGTAGGGAAACTAATGCAAATGTCAAGAAAGAGATTAAAAAAAACATGCACATTTTGAACCTTAGTTACCAAACTTGTATTTTAACCATCATCTACAACAAAATTTTAGTATTAAATAACGAATTTTATAACATTGTAAGCATGATCTTAATTTTAGGAAATTCCTTAAACTGGTGGGTAGGACTAGGTATATTTCATGTAATTTGGACGCGAGAGCATAATTACGTATGCGATATGCTTAAAGAACGAAATCCAACTTGGAATGATAAAATGTTGTATAACACGGCAAGACTCATTATTGCTGCAGTAATTGGTAAAATTCATACACTAGAATGGACAACTGCTATCCTGCACAATGATGTTGCTAAGTTAGGATTAAAGTCTAACTGGTACGGAATAACTCCTATTGAGATCGCAAGGGGAAATGCATCCTTAGCAGCATGGTTAATCAAACGATTTCCACAGTTGTCTAGTGGCATACCAGGGTCTATAGGTAAGCACACGTTTTAATCGTGTATACTAACACTTTTGTATAAATCTATATGTGAAAAATAACCAGTATATATCATTTAAACTACCCACAATGATAATTAAAAACAAAAAGACAACAAAATATTATATAAAAAAATGCAGGCTCATATCATTTTCTAGGGTTTTTGTCGTTCAGGATAAGGACCTGGATAGTAAAAGAAGAGGGACGAAAGATACCAAAGGGACAGTCAAACTCATAAATCTAAAACAAACTGACAACGCCATGGCTAAAAATAAAAAAGACAAACAGAAAAACAATAGTACACACGACACAACATAGAAAACTAAAGAATAAACAACACGAACCCCACCAAAAACTAGGGGTGATCTCAGGTGCTCCGGAAGGGTAAGCAGATCCTGCTCCACATGTGGCACCCGTCGTGTTGCTTAAGTGATTACAAATCCGGTAAATAGTCTAATTCGGTAGGTCATATTCATGAAAGGGAAGGGGATTGTAGTTACGACGTAAGGAACATATCCGATATCATTTGTGAAACGGTTATTCCATAACGGTCAACCAACTCGTGATGGCGTCCGTAAAATTTACGAAGGGATGATTTCAACTTCACCATTTGGAACTCTTGGTTTAATAGCTTCCTTGTGAGCAGCAAACCTCTATCAAGAAAATCATGATAGGAAATGCAAGCACGGGAATATCGTATCAATTGGGAGATATATACCCCGTATGCAGGTGCTGCTGGAATGTAAACTGCACTTTGATATAATAAACATATAAATTTAAGTGCAAACGATGATTAGTTAATACAAATAGACAGGAAATACGAAAAAAGAATTTCTAAGTTCAACACATCCATCTGTAACTGTCACAAGTATGGATATGTCAAACCCTGTTAAAAGTATAATGCTAATTTGACAAAATTTGTGTAGATATACGGGAGAGTTATGCATGCATGCAGACTTTAAACTGTTGCTATTTAGTTGAGAAATTTCCACCATTGTCATTAGAGGCAATGATAGTTTAGATTATTTTTCTCTGTAATATAGATTTAAACTCGACATGTTTGTTGGGTATCAGCTGTCATACATGACGACCATAAATCATTCACATCATATCTTTGATGAAAACATATCTTTATTAGATCTGGAATATAACATGACCACAGTAAGCACTCTTGAATGGTTAAGACCATTTTTAAATTTTGTTTTTATTTATTAATATTTTGGAAGATAAAAAAAAAACTCGTGTAAAAGCCAACCTGCCAGAGAATATGCTTCAATTGATTAGATTGACAAAGAAACAGTATGATTTATATATGCTATTTGAAGCCCTCATACATATATAAGTTTCACATATGTTACAAAACTTATTACATCTGATTTAGGAAACCCGAAAAACATCAGAGGAGTACCATATTCGCTTACACAAGATTTCATTGCTGCATACCGATTGCATCCACTTTTGCCAGATGAATTTGAAGTTAGAAGTCACCAAACAGATGAATTAGGTAAGAACTGATTCTTTAAGAGTAATACTTTACAATAACAATTATGAATGCATAAATCAATTCAATATCACCAAGATAAGAAGTTAGACAATGCAAAGATAAAATAAAACAAGTTTGTGAATGAGGAGTTCTTATTTTTTATACACACTTCAATTAATAATTCATAGAAAAATTTTCCAGTTAACCGATACAACATGAAAGATACAGTATTTGAGAAGGCGGAGTCAGTTTTTGAGGAAAACTCAATGGAGGACTTACTTTATACGTTTGGCAATGATTATCCTGGTGCAATGACTCTCCACAACTATCCAAATTTCTTGAGAAATCTTGATCTACCCACTACAAGTCCTCATGGAAAAGGAAAAGTAGACATGGCTACAATCGATATATTACGTGACAGGGAAAGAGGAATACCGAGGTGTGTTTCCTTAACAGTTTGCAAATATAGACATGCCCGCTGGTCGTTTTCAATGGATTTTTTTTGAATTTTGAAATAAGTCTCTTAATAAAGTGAACGCCTGTTCCGTGGTCCTTTCATACAGAACTGAAAGGATTTGACATATGTATAGTAAAACCTGCTTTTATTTTTCTTAAGTACTCAATCGGTTGTCATAGCTATTGTAAAGATAACATTTTATTATACATTCAAAATAAGCTATGCCTAGCAAAATAAAATATTTTGAAATGCATGTACCTTGAACTTTAACATGATCGCTAAAATACTCAAAACATATGCATGGTTCGATGTGCTATTGTAACTTGTAAAAATGTTTAATGTCTGCCATTTTTATGTTTATTTTAGATACAATGCATTCAGGCGGTTGTTACATTTGACGCCGATCACCAAGTTTGAAGATCTCACCACAAATCCCACTCATGCCGAAGAACTTCGTCATATGTATAATAATGACGTAGAAAAGATTGATTTTTTAATTGGATCACTTGCCGAATCACCGCTTCCTGAAGGTTTTGGGTTTAGCGACACTTTCTTTAGAATTTTTTCTATTATGGCTCGAAGAAGAATGGAAGCGGACAGATTTTTTACAGATGACTATACTTCTGAATATTATACTCAATCGGGCCTTGACTACATAGATGCTACATACATGAAAGATATATTACTCCGCCACTATCCTTCGCTTGCTTCACAATTGCAACCAAATGTTACGAACGTATTTATTCCTTGGAAAAGTCAAACATCTCTTGACAAAAATTTTCCTTATCCTTTATATTAAGTTAAACTATCTGTTGGAATAAAGTCCGTTTTATATACTACACAATTTTGATAAGGATAAGGAAAGCATTTCCTGAATATTTGGTAACAATGAAAGATATATGTTGCTGATCATATATACTGTATTACTTTATGGCTTTGATAGAACATTTATAATGATAAGAGTTTCTTTATTGTCAGAAAGTTTCACAGTTAACAAAACCGTTAATCCGCCTGTGGCCTTCTTCCTTTACATACTGATCAAAAGTATCTTCTTTATTCTAATATTCAGTCATTAAAGATTTATTTTCCTTCTTAGAACAAATAATCTTTTTGTTTTTCATTTGCCTTAAGTACTTTTATTTTACTGTTTTAGTCACTTCATTAAGGTCATATATTTCGGAAAATGTAGGTTTTTTGTCTAGCTGATACTTTGTTGGTTTTATTTCTGATGTCTCTTTGAACTTTTAAGATTAATAAATATATAAAACAAATTATACTACACGATATTGGTTTTGCTCATCGTTAAAGGGCACATTTAGTGCCCTATTGGTGTTTATTTTCGCTCCATTTGGAGTCCTGTTGATAGTTGTCTCATTTTGTAGTCCCTGTCATACACTCCATGGGTGGAGACTCAGATATTTCACCAACAAAGAAACAGAAGTTAACAATAAGCAAGCAGCAGTCTTCCAGTTAGTCATATACCGTGTACGAAAAATTCCATAACACATTATATTACAAAAAAGAAGATGTGGTATGAATGCCAACGAGACAACTCTCCAGAAGAGACCAAATGACACAAAATTGACAACAACATGTCACCGTACGGCATTGAACAATGAGCACAGCCCAAGCCACAGAGTCAGATATAAAAGGCCCCGAAATGACAAATGTAAAACAATTCAAACGAGAAAACTAACGGCATAATTTATGAATAGAAAGTGAACGAAAAACAAATTTGTAACACACCAACTAACGACAACCACTGTAATACAGGCTCCTGACTTGGGACAGACACAAACATATAGGTTGTGGCGAGGTTAAACATGTAAGCGGGATCCCAATCCTTCCCTTAACTTGGGACAGTGGTGTCACAGTACAACATAAGAAACGAAATATAAAAATCAGCTTGAAAAAGAATTAACCTATCAGATGGATACAAATAGAAATACATATTACAAAAACATAGAGTGGACGTGGCCGGGTACTTGTATATCGCAACAACAACAAAAAACACAAATTAAAATACTGTAAGTATTGTACTAAAAGCGCGGAAATCACTGTGTGATACGTGTAAACTCATAGAACCTTATTAGCAACTTATTAGTAATGGTTATCTTATTAATGATGTAATAAGATCTTTGAATATTGTTTACATTGGCACAAATATCGATTTGGTCATCAACAAATTAAAACATAACTTAATTTATATTATGTTCGAATTTTTTTGGGGAGGTATAAATACACATCTATATTCATTTTTCTATATAAAGATTGCTTTAGATATATATAACATAAGAATATTTATTATATGGTAAAAACCTACCTACTAGTATCCAACTGCATGTCGATACCTTTTTTTTTTTGGCATTGCACAAGTTATGTATTCTTTGACTGTTCGTGTCATTTAAACGCTAAATCCTTATAATCTCTGATGCGTGACTTTTTTTTTATTTTAAATTGTTTTTGGTTTTACATCAGTAACTGTGAGTACTCTCAAATCTCACAGTCGAGTTAATTTGACCTCTTGACACAAATTTTTATACATTTTTGTTCAATGATTACTCATTCTGTGTTATATCTCAAAACTTATTCTTTCAGTGTATGTTTACTTGCTTTTGTGTGTATGTCTTTTTGATTGAGTTTAGCCATGAATATTGATATTTTGAAGTGTGTCTTTCTATGTTGTAATGTTACAGGAGCGTATTAAGTTGTCGTTTGTTTATGTGGTTCATTAGTGTTTTTCGTTTCTCGTTTTTTATATAGATTTATAGAGCGTTAGTTTTCCTGTTTGATTTTTTTACACTAGTCATTTTGGTGCTCTTCACTGCTTGCTGTTCGGTGGGAGCCAATGCTTCGTGTTAAAAGTCGTACATCTATGTTTAATGGTTGTTTTCGATATCATCAATAATTCTCAAAGATAATTCTACATGTATGATTTGCAGAATGAATTTTGGTTGCGATCTTCGTTTTCAGAATAAATAACAAAAATAAAAATTATACATATAGACATAGTTGTTATTTATAGTATGGCAATCATTTCGATATTTGAGAATGTCTGACATATCTTTTTTAAGGATAATATTGTTATTTCGAAAATTTTGGTTCTCAATGCTTTTCGATTTTGCATTTTGTTTTGTTCTGTAACTTTTTAGATTCTAGCGTCACTGATAATTCTTTTGTAGATGAACGGGCGTCTGGCGTACACAGTTTTTAGCCTCGTGAATATAATGTGTTTCCTATTCAAGAAGGGTACAATTTCCCCCAGTAGTTTCAGAGAAGATGTTTGAAAAGGCTTATTAAAGAGGGACGCAAGATAACTGAGGGACAGACAATGTAATTCATTGGTAAAACATTTACCTAAGGTCCCATATGGTTTCTTCATAGCATTGAAAGAATAGGACGCTAAAAAAAATATTCAAATTGAAGCAGCCATGGAAATTATAAAGATTTTAAAAGAATTTTCGAATTTTACCAGCAGAGACCAGTTTTATTTGTTTACAAGTGCATTGGTAGTTATTCTGAAAAGACGTTTCTGGGTGACCCTTCGACAAAATGTCATCTGGATTTTCATAGTATTCATATCTGATTTACATCGTCCCTTATGTAGATTGTTTCACAGCATAAGGGCAAGAAGTCCCTCACGGAGCAGGAGCCGTTTGATATTTTTTTACCTCTGTATTGGTGTAAGATCTGGACATTATTGGACGATTTTACCCATATATAAATTAGTCAAATTACATTTTATCCCTATGTTTTGTTTTAGCAACAGCGACAATATAGTTTGGTTGGTGGTGACCACGAATATGTTTTATATATAAAGTAGATATCCCTAGATGTATATTGTGAAATTACCAAGTAGTTTCTGATGAGATAAAACAAAATAATAACGACAAACGACGGATGCCTACTAATGACAAAAGCTCGTGGGACTAATGAAACAGAGCGGATAAAACGTTGTATTAACTACAACAGACACGATGAGACCAACATGCACAAAACTATTCTGTAAAACAGAAAAAAAAAATATGTTGTGATACCAAATCATGATGAAGTGTCGTTTGAAAAATTATAATCGTAAAAATACACGCATTTTAAAACATTATTTTACAACTTCCTTTTTGTCTGATGTTTTCTAGTAAGGACATATGTCAAAACCTTTAGCACAGAACTTTCCCCTTAAACTATATCCCATTTCTTAAATACTTCAAGTTTTCCTTATAAAACGTACAAGAACATTTAATACAGTATAACTACCAAGTTTCAAGGTTTTTGTTTGTAATGCTTTACGGGATGTTATGAGCATTAGCTAGAAGGTACTCACTTACAACTGTTTTACTATAAAAGATCCTGAAGATTTTTGGATTTTTCCATTCAACATTATTTATTGCTTCACAGAATAAGAGGTCATAGTATATAAAATAGTAATATAATATACTTTATTTAAACATGTGCGTTCATAATCTGGTCTATTGGCTTCAGTCTACCAGTCAGGATAGGGAAATTTTTTGTCTAATGTTGTTTGACTTTTCCATGGAATGAAGACGTTTGTGACATTTGGTTGTAGCTGAGAACTGAGGGTAGGATAATGCCTCAGTAATATGTCCTTTAGATAGGTTCTATCAATATAATCCAGACCCCATTGGGTGTAAAATTCAGGGGTGTAATAATCCGTAAAGAATCTGTCAGCTTCAAGTCTCCTTCTAGCCATGACAAGAAATATTCTAAAGAAAGTATCGCTGAAACCAAAACCTTCAGGAAGGGGCGACTCTGCAAGCGATCCAATCAGAAGGTCAATTTTTTCCACATCATCGTTGTAAACCTGACGCAGTTCTTTAACATGTGCAGTATTTGTGGTCAGGTCTTCGAATGAAGTAATTGGTGTTAAATGTAACTGTCTCCTAAATTCATTGTACCTAAAATCATACAAGGAACATTTTTTCATCATTATTGCCTATTTACTTTTCAGTTTCATAAAGAATTTCATATTAGAAAATATAGCAAAGAATTTAACTGTTTGGTTTCGCAATTGGAAATTAATAGTTCTATTGTATCTTTTAAGGAATTATACCATATAAATCTTATATTCGAAAGGGAAATACCACCCTAATGAAAAAAAGAGTTAAAGTCTTATATCGTGCAGTAGCCTCCATATATGTGTTTGAACATAAAAAAATAATACAAAAAACACAAAATAGCAGAAGGATTTTTATAGAGGAACAACACCAGAATAGTGTCAGCTTTACCTAAGATAGTTGGAACTTTGAGAAGTTTAAGTAAAACTAAATTAATCATTTAAATAAAAAATCTTGTTTTACGTTTTTGTCAACATTTTGAAATAAAGCATATATCATCTCTCATTAAAACCTATTGTATATTTAATATAAATGCGTTCTTTTTCAATATCATTCATATATAATACGTTACTTTCTTAAAACTTGTGATATGAATCGTTTAAATGTTATCAAAATTATGGACATTAAATACTTCGTCAAAATCATTCAAGGTGTTTGATACAAAAAAACAAACTAAAAATTACCACGTGAATAACCCTTCTAAGTATTTTTTATTAAATCGTCATTATTTCCTACCTTGGTACACCTCTTTCTCTGTCACGTAAGATATCAATTGTAGCTAAATCTATACGCCCAGCTCCGTGTGGATGCGTCGGCGGAAGCGTTAAATTTCTTAAGAAGTTTGGATAATTATGGAGGGTCATTGCTCCTGGATGATCATTGCCGAATGAATAAAATAGATTTTCCAAGGAGTTCTCTTGGAATACTTTCTCAGTTTTTTCAAACACAACATTCTGCATTTGATATGAGTTTTCTAGAAAAAAAACAGTTCTTATAGAAAACGTTTTTTACTTATTTAAGTGAAACATTAATATTAAGTTAATTGTAGTTTAACGATATGTTTTTGGCTAAACGCAATTTAACACACCGTAATAACAATTGACATGTATATTCAGATGTTTTATGTCTAGGCGTGACGTAAACGAGGCCAGATTAATAAACCAAGAAAAGGTGAGTATGATTTGCTAGAAAAGTTTCAAAGAGTGTCATCTTCACAAAATCAGTCAGTATAACTCTGAATCGATTGCACAGTTTGATTCAATACTTCCAACAGCTAAAGTTTGAGAGTATAAGAAATAAACGATTTGAAAATTCTATAATACGAAACAAAAAACTAGTTTTTGATAATCCTTTACAATATAAACAAGATCTTAGGTTTCGATTGCAGTGACTATATATATTTGCAAATTTTCAGTATTTAAAATTTTGTTTTTTTCCTTTAAATATAGTGAATAAAGGTAACCGTTTACTTAACAATTATATTTACTATTTAGACATTAAAATTTAAAAGTGTTTTCTTCACATCAAACTTAAAATTGAGGAAAGGGTGATGGAAGATATCAAAGCGATTTTCAAAGCTGAAAACACCGACAATGACATAACAAAAAAACTAAAAGCGACGAAAAGACAAACAGCAGTTCTCAAAACACAACCCAGAAAACTAAAGTCTGAGCTTTGCCTTCCCCTTAAATAATGTTGTGTTACAATTTATCTTACCAATAGCTCCTGTCAGATGATTTCTAATATTGAATGTGTCTGGCATTAATGGATGAAGACGGTATACAGCAATAAAGTCTTGTGTAATCGAATATGGAACGTCTCTCATATTCTTAGGCTTCCCTGTAAAGAGAATACGCTTCATTTTTTATTGCACTTTGATCTTTATCGTATATCATCTGTTGTAATTGTATTGATTTTGATTTCAGGGAAGAGTTTCTATGTAGTGTCTTGGCTTTTGCGGTATGGTCGGAGTTTATTCATGCCTTGTTAACCTACAACTCCCATTTTGTAGCTCTTAACCCGACTCAACTTGTCATTCGTTTTTGAAACCCGAACAGTTCCCTTTAGTTGTTTAAAAATCGTCTTTTGGTCTCGGATGTAAAGTTGTCCGGTAGTAAATAATACAATATTATGGGAAAGGATTTCATTATGTGTATTATTCATTATCATTTATTAATTTAGGTCATATAAGAGTCATGTATAATTATGCCTTGATGTTGAATTTTATCAAATGTATTGTAAACTTACCAACAGACCCTGGTATGCCATTGGCTAAGGTTGGTATTATATCTGTCAGTATTTTCGCTAATGTTGAATTACCCTTAGCAAATTCCATTAATGATACTCCATACCAGTTACTTCTTAAACCAAGGGAAACGAGTTTGTTTTGTAAGATAGCTGGGGTCCATTCAAGTGTATGAATTTTTGCAATGACTCCTCCGATTATAAGTCTAGCTGTGTGGTACAGCTTATCGTCGTCCCATGTTGGATTACGTTGTTTAAGCATATCACATACATAATTGTGTTCCCGGGTCCAAATAATATGAAACATACCAAGTCCTACCCACCAGTCTATTGCTAGTCCTGAAAGTAAGTAACATTACAATAACTGTTTAAGAGACTATAATTAAGTTGGGTTGAAAGGAGACACTGGCATGTTTGTTTTAAAAATGTTTTGTTTTCATTCAATTTATCATGTTGTTGGAATGGTATGGTATGGTAAATAAAGTCATATTCTTGACAAATACATTTTTCTTTCCTAAATTCACGAACTTTAAAAGTCTGAAAGATATATTAAAGGCACAATTGAAATATGAATATTTGGCAGATTAATATTGTCTTTTGAATATCAGAATGTTGTCTCATGGATTTGTGATACATATCTATTTTCGAATTCAAAGGTACAAAGAATTGTTCTTTTTGTGTTTACCTGTAACTGGCAATCCATTATATGAATCTATCGGAAGACGATTATCAGCGGTCAGTTGTAATTTTCCGTCCATTTTACTGCGAATACGGTTGTTTGTAGTAGCATCAACTCCATATAACTGAGAAGCGTCCCACCAGTGCGTATTGATATTTTGATGCGTCTCGTAGTCTTTTGCATCTTTGCAAAATTCAAAATCTCGAGGAAAGTTTTTGCAGATTTTAGTAGTAACTCCTGGTAAACGTGTACAGTTATCTGGTCGAGTTCTGTTAATTTTGATTGCAGTGGTGAAATCTGGATCATCATCTTTTACTGGTACCTCAAAATGTCAGTTTAAAAAGAAAATAAAAATCAGAAATGTGTTTCTGATTATAACATAACATTATTTGTACTTTTAATTAATGATACATTAATGTAATTTTATATTTGTATTGAGCCAAAGGTGTCTTTACCTGCTTTTATCATTTGGTCCACTACCAAACCAATCATGGATCATGAACTGCACCCATCCAGCAATAAGAATGTTTATACTGGTGGCAGGAATAAATTCTTTTCTCTGCATCAATTTTCGGCTTATATCACGTGGATTGGGGTTGTATAAGTTGCAATCATCTTGTACTGTTACATTGAGAGGCACATTTCTTCCTGAAGAAGAAAATGACAATGGAATGTTAACATAACCTGTGACTATTATACTAACGGGACTGGAAACTGATCGATCTGTTAAGATTTCATTGCCCCGATAGCGGATTATTGATTTTTTGTTTTGATTGACATTTTATCGTGTCACGCAGTAAATTAGCATTCGGTACATGTTAACAATTATAGATTTCGGCAAACAAGTCAGCATATATAGATTTGAATTGTTTGCTAAAGCTAGAACTTTAATTGATAGCTTCGATACTTTGGATATGGACAGTAAATTTATCGAAATAATGTCTTGTGAAGATATACAAACGTCTTTGTCATATGCAATTTTTAAATCTTTTCAGAGACGAAAACTATTTAGCACATGAGAATTTATCAAGCAAAAATATTTGATGTTGTTCTATTTATATTTATAAACAGTGATTTTAACTCAAATTATTTAGTCATTTTTGAAAAAACTTTTACTTTTTTGTAAGTTTATCTGTGATAATTAATATTTTTCTATTGTTATGTCTTATTTTTAAAGCTCAGTATGATGATAAGTTTATCTTTTTAAATCTTTTTGAAATTTTTGAATTTGAATTTTTGAACATTTAGACTACAATGACTTGTTTAATGAAGTCTTTTAACTTTTTGATTTTAGACATGTTTGTACATAAGTGTCTCATAAGTCTACATAAGGCTGGATATTTGGTCTTTTTATTTTGTGTTGTTTATGAAATTGTGTATATAATATATATGTCATATATACTATATATATATGTTTGATCAAATATGTGACACTATAATAAAATAAATCATTATTATTATTATTATTATAGAAAAAAAAACAGTTAAAATTGGTGGATTTGAAATAAAGAATAATCATTGAATCAATTAGTTTAAATGCAGAAAATAGATATTGTTTACGAAAAAATATTAGTAAGTAGTCAATATATTAGTGTTGAAAATAAACCCGATATAGTCGAAATGCCGGCACTTTACTCTACCACTAAGGTGTTTGTGAAAAGAATAAATGTGCAATAAAAACAATGCTGACAATCTCAATTCCTAATTAATTCATATAACAAAAGTTACCCTGGTCTCGTGAAAATATAGCCACATAGTTTTGAACTTTTGTAAACTTCGTGTTTAAACCAAAATTTCAATATGGCCGTGCATGGTCAGGTCTACTTTTGTAGTTTTTATTATGGAACCTAGTGTACATATTTTCACGAAGTCATATGCAGACGATGCATTTCGACAAATTGCAAATGAATATATAGACCTCACAGCGAAAAGTATTAATGTTTGCCTGCTTGGGGATTTTAACGCACGAACGGGTAACGACGTTGATTATACAACAATGAATGATAAAGAGAGTCAAACTGAAATTTTTGGGTTTATTGAGAACGATTATGTAGTTTTAGATGAACTTAATATTCCTTTATTAAGACAAAATTTAGATAAGGCGAAAAACAGATATGGAAATCTTTTATTAGAGTTTTGTCGGGCAAACTCACTTTTTATTTTAAATGGGCGAATGGGAGGTAACTCGGGAAATTTTACCTGTCGAAATGCTAGCGTTGTAGATTATGTGATCACATCTGTACATCTGTTGAGATTTGTGTGCAACTTTTTTCTGCACGATTTTTCTGGATTATTTTCTGATGTACACAGTCCTATAACAGTTTCCTTTAAGAACACGTATAAAGAACATTCTGATTCTGGAAATATTTCACAAAACACAAATGAAAAAGATGAAAAAATTAAAAAGTGGAATTGGGATTTACAAAATGATTTTAAAAATAATTTGTCTCAAGAAAGAAAAGACATGATTTTTGAAAGTCTAGATCAAATTTCAAGTGATAATATTGACCAATTGAAGGTTGATACGATTTTTGATGATGTTTGTAAAATTATGCTTGATTCTGCCAGAAATACGTTTGGTATTTTCAAACCAAAGAAACGAAAAAAATTAAAACCAGTAGATAAACCATGGTTTGATGAGGAGTGTAGATTTGCTAGGCAAAATTATAGAAAACTAAAGAGAAATATTTCATCAAAATCATCTGTTCAACATAAACAGAACTTACGACTTACGGAAAAAAAATATAAACAAATTTTAGATAAAAAAAATCAATTTACATAGAAAGAAAATGATGAGTGATATGAAAAATTTAAAATCGAAAAATCCAGGAGAATTCTGGAAATTATTAAACCAAGGGAAAAGAAAACAACAACCTGATATACCTATAGAGTTTCTATTCGATTTTTTTAAAGGTCTAGATGCTGTTGATGTTGACACAGCGACCACAGATTTACCGGGTATTGACCCAGATCAACATGGGTCAAATAATAATGATATAAATCTCCCTATTACAAGGGATGAAATAATATTATGTTTTAGAAAAATGAAAAATAATAAAGCATGTGGTGAAGATAGGGTTATAAATGAATATATAAAATCTACTGTTGATGTTTTTTTACCATTTTATGAAAAAGTGTTTAACATGATATTTGACACAGGTATTATACCTAGCAAATGGTTGATTGGCAATATTAAACCAGTATACAAAAACAAGGGAGATAGACTTAATCCCAAAAATTTTAGACCTATTACTATTCTAAGCTGTATGAGTAAATTATTCACTGCACTTTTGAATGAAAGAATTAAGACATTTGTCGAAAATTTTGATGTATTGAATGAAAGTCAATGTGGTTTTAGATCTGGATATAGTACGACTGACAATTTATTTACTTTGTCGGCTTTTTTTGATATTTTGAAACAAAAGAAAAAAAAGTTATTTGCAGCCTTTATAGATTTCGAAAGAGCTTTTGATACCATTTGGCGTGATGGACTCTGGTTTAAGTTGCTTACTCAACATATAAATGGGAAAATGTATAATGTAATTATACATTTATATGAAAATATAAAATCAAATATTGTATATAACAGTAATGTGTCAGACTATTTTATGTGTAACAAAGGTGTCCGCCAAGGTGAAAACTTATCCCCTATATTATTTGCATTATATTTGAATGACCTAGAACACTTTTTGGAAGACAAAAGCCTGCGGGGGCTTGAGAGTATTTCTGAGGAAATGGAGTCCAAGCTTCAAATTTATCTAAAAATGTTTGTAATCCTTTATGCAGACGACACAGTACTATTGGCAGAAAGTGCTGATGATTTACAGAAACAGCTGGATTCTTTCAGTGAATACTGTAATGTTTGGAAGCTTAAAGTTAACGTCACGAAAACTAAAGTGATGATTTTTTCTAGAGGCAGAATGCCGTCAAAATTGCATTTTGATATAGACGGCACGGACATTGAAATTGTTAAAGAATTTAACTATTTAGGCATATTATTATCTAGAACTGGTAATACTAAAATAGCACAGAAACACTTAGCAGAAAAAGCAACAAAAGCTATGTTTAATGTGTTGAAAGCAGGCCGCATGCATAATCTTTCTATTCAATGTCACTTAGATCTTTTTGATAAAGTTGTGAAACCCATACTTTTGTATGGATGTGAAATTTGGGGGCATGGTAATGTTGAAATTATAGAAAGAATCCATCTGAAATTCTGTAAACTTCTTTTGAAACTGAAAAATTCCACACCTAACTATATGGTATACGGTGAACTTGGTAGATATCCTTTGGACATTGATATTAAAATAAAAATAGTGTCATATTGGTGTAAGTTATTATCCGCTAAAGAGACTAAGCTATCTTCTATCGCATATAGACTATTAAAAACACTATTTACTGTGAATAATGTATGTACATTTTTTGTGAGTAAAGTTAAAAATATTTTGCATGAATGTGGTTTTTCAAATATTTGGATTTCTCAATGTTTTGGTAATGATATATGGTTAAAAAATGCACTTAAGTTGCGATTACAAGACCATTATAAACAGTTGTGGAATACGCAATTACAAGAGTCTACAAAAGCAGTAAATTATAGAATTTTTAAGTTAGAATTGACGTTTGAAAAATATTTTGATATCTTGGATATGCACGAAAGTATTATTTTATGAAGATATAGAACCACAAACCACACACTCCCAATAGAGACAGGGAGGTGGAATAATGTTAATAGAAATGATAGAAAATGTCATCTTTGTAATATTGGTAGTATTGGGGACGAATTACATTATCTGCTAGAATGTCCATTTTTTAACGACAGCAGAAAATTATACCTTGATAAATATTATTTGGCTCGTGTTAATACACTAAAATTTGGAAAACTGATGAGCAAAGTAAACAAAAAGTCAGAGTTAAAAAGATTATGTAAGCTTATAAAGTGTATAAATAAACATGTGGGTCCTCCTGGCTAAAATGTATATTATTTTGAAACCACTGTATTTTATATATGTTTTGTAAATAGATGCACATTCATGTACATAGTTTGCACTCTCTCTGTTCCTATGTATCTGCAATGGTTATGAGAATAAAGATGATGATGCTTAATGCTACCTGAAGACTATAACTAAGCAAAATTAACCCTGATTATAATGAAATATTACACACATAAAAAGGAGTAAGCAATTTTATAGGAACAGTAAAAATTATTTGAGCCGTGCTTGTGGGTACCGGTTATAATGAGAAAGAGATTTTTTCCCCACTTTTCACTATTAAAAGTGACAATAAAAATAGGCAAATCCAAACTTTAACCTATAAATATTATTTTACAACAAACCGAACTTGAGTATATCTTTTCAATCAAAAGTTATAAGAAATTTAATGAATCTTATACTTTTTCCACATTGACGTCCCCACGCCATTTTCATCCGAAAATTTCATTCTTCATATGTTATTTTTTAAACTTAATGCGGGATTTAGTGATAAATAACAACTGTCAAAGATAGAGATAACTGTTATCATTATAGTTATCATGTTTTTATAAAGGATTATCATTTCTAATAACAATAAAATAAAATAACAAATAATTGAAACTATAAATTCAAGGCACGCTGTCACTGTCAAAACAATATGGCGTATCGATAAATAGCGCAGGTAAAGTCTCGTTCTAACGACTGTGATATAGATATTATTACACTGATTGGTGTAACAGTTTCCAGTCCCGTTAGTATAAAAGTCCCAGACATAACCATGCAAACACTTCAAGAATAAATATTTTTTATTCAGAAGCTAAAAGCCTTAACGTCGTCTTAAGGTGGTATGGGTGTCTTCCTCCATCTTGGATTGTAAAAAACAGTGAACCAAAGGTCCATATTTTCTATCAAGTTAGCAAAATTTGATGCAGGAATGCAGATATTTAATATGAATTTTCATTTAAAAGAACCAATTTATAAGAATATAACTTATAAATATTAATATTGTTGCAAAAATTGATTATTTTTGTTTGTTTTTTCTTTTTCTTTTTTAAATTGCCATTTTAAGGGGAGGTAACTCAAAAATAGTGCATTTTCTGAAGGATTCTACATGGAATTTTCCTATTTTGTATTTTAGCCGGAAAAATTGACGGTGACCCTATCTTTTCTTTTGAAATTCTCAAAGCATTGTCTGAAAGCTATCTTTTCCTTAAGTATTTAACAATTCTATCATTTTGTTTAGTTTCTAACCACAAAAAGGTGTTTTTTTCCTGTATAATCCTTACAAAATGTGTCATTTTGTCGCGTCCTGTAGCTTGAGAAAATGCGCGGTGACCTACCATTTTTATTATATATTTCAACATATATCAATAGATACTGCGTTTTGGCAAAGTATGAACAAATTCTATCATTTTTATTTTAGACTCCCATACCACCTTAAAGGGAGAATACGTAATTTGACGGTCTTTCGAGTTTGATTTAAAAAAAAAAAAACTTGTTGAACTGCAACTGAAAAAGTGGTTGATCATACTTTCAGAGATACAACCAATGAAGAATTCGTCAAACAGATCTATAAATGTAAAAAAAAATGTACAGAAAATGCGGCAGGAAAAATTCACTTGAAATTGCTATTTCTCGACAATCCGTCAAAACCTTTTTTTTTAATGATACATGGATTCACAGGATTCTTTCTTTTTTATGATACAAGGATTCGCAGGATTCTTTTTTTTTTTATGATACAAGGATTCACAGGATTCTTTTTTTTTTATGATACAAGGATTCATAGGATTCTTTATTTTTGTCAGTGGAGTTCAGAAACGTCATGACATATTAAGCATTTTAAGCGTTATTTAGGTTTACATTCACATTTAATTAACTATTTACAAAACTTTGAATTTTTGAAATACTAAGGCTTTTCTACTTCAGGAATAGAATACCTTAGCTGCATTTGGCCAAAATTTTAGGAATTTTTGGTCCGCAATGCTCTTTAACTTCGTACTCTATTTGACCTTTATAACTTTTTTTTTATTCGAGCGTCACGGATTAGTCTTTTTTAGACAAAACGTGCGTCTTGCGTAAATAAAAATTTCAATCCTTGTATCTATCATGAGTTTATTCAAATGATTTAAGCTGCAAAAAAGGAATTAATCAAAATTACGTTCACTTAATAGGTATATATATACATATTTATAAAAAAACAACTTCAGACCTGCACATGATAAAATAATTAAGCATTACCGCTCAGACCAACGCGACCGAAATTGTTATAAAACTTAAGTATTGACTGAAAAGTACTTACCGAAACGATAATTACGACTTCCTGTCCCAACATTCTTAAAATCATTACACAGTCCATCAAGACGCCTTTCTTTGTGAAAATATACTGAACAGTTTCTAATTGGTACTTCGAAAGAACCTGAAAGATTGAAACTTATTTTTTTTATTATCCAGTTTTATCTTATTTCTTAGAACACAAAGACAAAACTAAGTGACGCAAATCAATTTCATAATTCTAGTAGAGAGGCGAAAGATACACAAAGAACATAAACTCAGAAGTCGTAAAAAACTTATAAAGCCAAGACAAAAAAACTTAAACGAAAAAACAAAAGAATAAACACGAACCTCACCTTAAACCCAAGGATTTTCTAAGGTGCGAAGGGATGAAGATCCTGTTCCATCAGTGGTATCCATGGCTAATATAAGTACAAACCCTGTGATATGTCTTACTCTGTAGGACACAGGAAAAAGAGTGAGATTGTGGTTACTATTGGGACTATTCTAATCTGTCGTCATCTATGAATCAGAGATTCCATATCCGAAGTTAAAGAGCAATGTTTGCTTCTTCTCATTCTATATATAAGATATCTCTCTTCAATTTTTGAATTTGTCTGTTGTTTTGAAATGTTGAATACCTAAAGGTTTGTTGTTTTAAGGCAACTTATTTGATATTGGTATCCTATACCACAAAGGAAGGTCAAATTTTGTGGATGAAATTTCAAAGGAACATAAAGCAGACATATGATTATTCCGGATTTCCGCCTTTTTTATTTGTCATGGGGTGTTTGTTGAGTGTCCAATTCAATTGGCAATGCTTTTTTCATTTATAAAGTTACTGATGCATTTTGAATTATACACAAAAACAATGTCGTTATCTGCAAAAACTACAACATATGTGTAATGAAGGTAGGACATGTGCTTAGCAACATATGAGGTTTTTTTTAATTTTAGATATTGATGTAATATGTGTATTCGTAGACCCATTCAGTTTAGATTTTTTTTCGATCCTCAATGGTGTTATCGACCTCACAGCCTTTATTCATTCGAAGAGTATTAACATCTTTTTTTTCAGGAAACGAAATTTGTGATGAATTAAAAATTTTACTCATAAAACAAATCTTTAAAATCGTTTACCTGTTCAATTCATTTTGCATAAAATCTAATGATATAAATGTGTTCAATGATAATTTTGGATGGGTACGAGGTTCTAGCTTCACATTAAGTACTCGTCTAGTTAGTACTTTAACGATGCTTATCGAATATAGCTATTTGAAAAAGTGTAACACTTTAAGGGAGTTCGCTTCTCAGTTTCAAAGTAATTAACTTTTCAAAACACTAGTATATATAGATAGGGGATTAATAAAGGAATCCAAAGAGCAAAAATATATATAACTATATAGGTCACCGTGCTTGTTTTTGAGATATTAGCCATTGAAATTTTGGCGGGAAAATATTCTCTCTTGACTTTTCATAGCTTTAATTATTGACAAGTTGAAGTTCTCAAAAACTGTTCAGAAGTAAATTTTATGACTTTTACAGATGGCTTATCAATATACATGTAAAAAATTTACAAAAAGAATTTTTTCAAGGCATTCAAATGGATAAAACGAGAGGATTCCAAAAATCTGACAAAAAAATCTTAAACCTGACAAGCTAGCTTCCTTAATATTGGAAAGCATTAAAGAGGTGGACTGTTTATATTATATTACTCAACTGGGAAATTCTGTTTCACCTGATATATGTTACGTGGAAACTTTTCACTTTTCAATAGGAAGTGCATTCATCCCTTTTTGTGTTTCGGGTTCATTCTTATTATTAAATCAAATGCAGAAAAAAAAAATCAGTTCAATTTGATTGCTTTAAAAAGCTAAAGTATTTCTATGTTTTGATAAAGACTTCTTAATTATATAATTATGAGAACAGAAAGAATAATCATTGAGTAGAAAATCTTAAATAAGCTTACCGATTTTCGGGTCAAAACATCCTCTAGTTGTGTCGTTGTGGTTTTCAGTATAACTGTCTATTAAATTGTTTTCTTGTAACTGACTTTGTGATCGTATTAGCTGGATAACATCATAAGGATAATTGTATTGCCACCAGTTGCTTGGAACTTACAATAAATTAATATGACTTAATCTATGAACAAACAGTAAGGTATTTTCAATTAAGATACTAACTTGTTTCGAATAATTAGAATATTGATGATTGAAATATAATACTATGGCTTGATCTGGTCTTTTTTTCTTTTTTTTTTTACACTGTCAGTTTTATAAAACAAGGATGTGTTCAAAGAACACGGATGCCCCACTTGCACTATCATTTTCCATGTTCAATGGACCGTGAAATTGGGTAAAAAAATCTAATTTGGCATTAAAATTAGAAAGATCATACCATAGGGAACTTATGTACTAAGTTTCAAGTTGATTGAACTTCAACTTCATCAAAAACTACCTTGACCAAAAACTTTATCATGAAACTGGCTCTTCCATTTTCTATGCTCAGTGGACCGTTAAATGGGGGTCAAAAGTTTAATTTGGCTTTAAAATTAGAAAGATCATACCACAAGAAACATGTGTACTAAGTTTCAAGTTGATTTGACTTCAGCTTCACCAAAAACTACCTTGACCAAAAAGTTTAACCTGAAGCGGGACAGACGAACGAACGAACGAACGGACGAACAAACGGACGGACGAACAGACGGACGAACGGAATGACGAACGGATGAACGGACGAACAAACCAGAAAACATAATGCCTCTCTACTACCGTAGGTGGGCATAAAAAATCTGTTTCTGATCACCGACTTATTGCAATATGGATACTATTCACTCTTATTCCACATTTCTACAACTTATCATCAAAATGAAAATAAGATGGTATCATATATGTAACACTAGCATTTAAAATGAACGTAGTATCGATCAACATCTTTTCTCCATTTTGTATCGTGCTACCTACGGGTGGATATGACATCAAAGCGGGATAATTGGCAGTTAACTATGAATTTAGATCAAATTTTTCAAAAAATTTATTATTATTTCTATGTTGTTAATTTTTGGATCGACAGTGGCATCCAGTTTGGAGGACTACCTTTAATAAACAGTCATGGTAAAATGTAATATCTGATTTCACACTATACATTTTAAAACCTTCAAGTCATTTCATCTTCTATAGATCTTTAAAGCAAATAATTTAGGATAAATTTCATGTCCATATTTGAATAAAATCGTATATTCTACTGAGTAATCATTACCTTACCTTTTGGTGTTGTAGTTTGAAGTAACGGGTTTTTGTCTAAAAATAAACCAGCATATAGTACTAAGATACCATTTATCAGTACAATAATGGAATTATTAAAATGTCAATATATAACTTCCATGGTACAATACAGTGACATTTTAGTAATACAACTATAAGAACACTTTTTATTTGGTATTCCTCATTTTATAATTCATTTGATTTACATTTTTTTTATATATATAATTCATTTGATTTCTATTTTTTATATATAATTCATTTGATTTACATTTTTTTTTTATAATTCATTTGATTTACATTTTTTTAATAATTCAATTGATTTTAATTTTCTCTAAATATATATATATATATATATTAACTTTAGACTTATCAAGACAGACGATTCAACTCTTACAATTAAAGTATCTATAGTATTTACTTCAAGGAACAAATGGAATTCTTATTTTTTATTTTGTATTATATCGATTTTTTTCTGCTTTCTACGTTTTTGACAGAAAAGTTATACAAGATAGAATTTATTACTAAACATATTATTAACGGTGTTCTTGTTAATTATCTGTTGGCATGTCCAATGTAAAAATCTTCATTAAAATTGTTTTGCCATACTTGTATTTCTCAATTGTGGCTCATGCAAATGTGTATCATTTTATCAGACATCTGTGTTTTTCAATGCAGATTACTAGTAGTTCGAAACTCCGGGGTTAAGGGCCGTGTTTGCAGGGAAAATTTGCTTTGTGTTAAGATAAAGAAGAGCAATAAAAGCGCATGTATGTAGTGTTTTGTGTGAGGAATTGATAACCATATCCTTTCTTTTCCATTATACTTACAATTACATGTTGGTACATCTGGGTTATCTAAGAAAAACAAAAATGTTTAAAGGACAATATCGATTCAACTGGACAAAACCTATTTTCATTAGCTGTATAAAGAATATTTCATTTGTATTTTCACTTTCTTTTGGCCGAGTGAGTGGGCTAAAATGGCAAAAATACCGAACCCCAAGGAAAATATCAATAGATGTTATTCTTTTACTTATCAATCAATTTATTCGTTCATTTCATTTATACGGAAAAGGTCGATATACATCATAAATTTATCAGTTTTTAGTATATGTTCTGCAATAAAGATAAGTTCGACAAAATCGTTCAAATGAAAGAGGGAAAAAAAGGAAAATAAGTTGGAAAAAACTATGGACCAATTCAATTACATTAGTCGAAAACAGACAAATAACAACTGACCAAAAAAGACCATAAGACAACTGTTCACAAAATATTTTGCAAAAAATGTAGATTAACAACATGAAGATCCTTAAAACGGAAAATAAGTTCTTAATCTATCAATTCAATAATTGGGTTTTCCGTGACGAGTTAAAT
Organism: Mytilus galloprovincialis; assembly: GCF_965363235.1. Taxonomy (NCBI): domain Eukaryota; kingdom Metazoa; phylum Mollusca; class Bivalvia; order Mytilida; family Mytilidae; genus Mytilus; species Mytilus galloprovincialis. The sequence goes on from NC_134840.1 coordinate 19,989,708, forward strand.
TCGGATACATCTTTAATGTAAGGAAAACAAACAGAATTGAAATCGCAAACAACAAAGGTTTATACCCTATCTACCGTTTCTAAAAGAAATTTAAAAAGTACAAAATGTAATAAACACACATTTCATTCTTTATATGTATTCCTATGTATTTGCAAAGTTCTATTTCTTTTCTGTATTTTTGTTATTTTACATTTTCATAAAACTTACCGGTTCTGTTTGATGTCTATTGTTTTGAGGCTTATATTAAAGAAGTGACACCGAATTTCGGATGTAGAATGGCATTGTTTTATATAAGTAGTACATTTTTTCTTAAGCCTCAGTATTCAGAATGATTTTTTATCTCTAAATCTTGCGTTGTTCTATTGAGAGAATGTCGGATTGTGTTTTAAAAAACCTAGCTCAATCCAGGTATATGTCCATTTATATCTTGCAATCCCAGAACATTGTCAGTGGTTGTTTTAAACTATATCTTAATGCTATAGGTTTTTTGTGTGTATGTATAGCTAATCTGTGGTAGGCTCTGTTAAACTTATTCTAGTCTTGGTGATCTTGTGTCTATTATTAATGACAACAGGTAAAAATGTTTCTGAAATAGTCATGTCGTTCTGAATGCGTGGAAAGAAATGTTGCCGCAAAATGCACTGTTATACACCAAATGTGTTTCTAGTATATATTGTAGACAGTGTTGCTTGTATTATTCAGGACAAAAATACGGTAAACTTACCTGGATTCTTCTTTCCATTTCCAAAATCTGAAAATTACAAAGTGGCTTTTCATTGTTCTGCTGTTTTTCAAGTTTTACTTTGTCGTAAAAGTACTTTAGAGTATTGTTAAGATCATAAGTTTAGTAGATTTTGACGTATGATAAAATTGAATTGAACTGTTACAATTGTCTGACAGTAAACTAGAGAATTCACAAATTCAAGTCTTCAATCATCGATAATGATAATAAAGCTATTAAACGCACCTGATATTTGATGATGCGTTATGTTAATGAAAATAAATCTTGTTCCAAAATATCTAGTTGTTATTATTAGGAATATCAAATATATGTTATTTCCTGAATCTTATTTGGGATTAGCTCAAACCAAAAATGTGACATTCTTAAAACATTTATAATTTGAAAGTATATACCTATGAAGTCAACATTGTCATTTCCAGGCGCACTAGATCCAACAGACAAACAACCAATTCTTTTAGTAAGCTTCTTTATAATGGATCCGTTGTCATTATTTGGACTATCAGTAATGTCTTCTTTTACTGAAAAAGGTACCAGAACAAGTTTTACCAGTCATCTCCCCTGATTCTCTTCGTTTTCCAGATTTAAATGAAATTATACATTCACATGGTAACTAAATAATGTTGTATGTTGTTTTCTTTATTATTATTTTTTAATTAGAATGATTTCATGCTAACTTATAAATTATAAAGGGATGCCTGAGAATGTACCATACATTGAATAGTCCAATTATTGAGTGTTTACTAGGGCAATATATTTGCCACTATAGATTTGCTGTGTAGAATAATGACGACTGATAGAAACCTTTTTAAAACATATTAGTTCCTTATTTTATATGCGTTTCAAAATTTTTAGAAAAGCAACTTATTTTTAACTGTAGTATTTCTTTAGGTTTTACTTGGGTGCATAACTGAACAATAAAGCAGTTTGGCAAGCAAATGGGCAAAAAAAAATGCCAGTATTTCAAATAGCGGCTTACAAATTCATAATAACACACGAATAAAAAAGTACGTAATTTGCATATTGCAGTCTGTACTAAGAACAGATAGGAGACAATACATACATGTCTCATGAACTTATGTTTGCACTTGTTACATCATGCAGATAACCTAGTAGCCAGACAATTTTTAGCACGTAGATAGTAGCCATTTAAAATTTAAAAAAAAGGTTAAACATATTTATCTTTAAGTACAAATTATGTAAAATATTAGTGCCTGTAATCTTTTCATGACTCTTGTTCCGAGTCCAAGCATCCTGATTGCAACTGAGTCTGTAATAAATCATGAATATTATTATTTAATTCATTCGAAATGTTATTCCCTCAAATGATGAAGGCAAATTTGAATGAAAGGAAAACACTCTGTACCAAGTCAAGAGCATGTCAGTTGTTGTTCATTCGATTGATGTGTGTGAGGTTTTGATTTTGCCAACTGATTAGGGACTTTTCGGTTTTATTAATTTTTACTAAGAGTTCGGTATTTTTGTTGTTTTACTTATTATTCATTTGGTCGCAAGTTATTTATTCCTGATATACAAGCTGCACTATCTACACGAACCAAAGGTGCGACGGACATTTTACTTAGAAATGTGATAGATATAGGAAGATGTGGTGTGAGTGTCAATGAGACAACTCTCCATACAAATAACAATTTAAAAAGTAAACCATTATAGGTTAAAGTACGGCCTTCAACACGGAGCCTTGGCTCACACCGAACAACAAGCTATAAAGGGCCCCAAAATTACTAGTGTAAAACCATTCAAACGGGAAAACCAACGGTCTAGTAGTTGTTTTTCACTTGTTTCGTTGATTGAAATCGTTGACTTTGTCAGTTATTATTGACTTTCCCTGTTTGAATTTGCTTTGAAGATTTGTATTTTTGTTTTAAATTTTTAAACAGTGTACGTCCTTATTTATCTCCTAAAATGTCTTTTAGTTTTCAACAGACTTGCACAAAAAAAAAACTAAGCCTAATTTAATTATTAGACAAAGAAATCTGTAACTTTGTCATTTTGTGAAACAAGTTTTGGATTTTCAAAACTGTTGGCCTCACGCATCACTTTAGAGACATTTATCGTCAAAATGCATCTGGTACATTAAAATTGGTAATGTTGCTGCTATTTCACTTGAAGATATGACTTGTTAATAATATTTTCTTGAAAAACACAAAAGAGTAGACCTATTGGAATGAGTGTCCTTTCGATTAAAATAAGCGACCAACGTATGCTGTTGTTCTTATCAAAAGATAACAAGGCAATCTGCTAAGCTTTGACATTTTTGGAAAATGCAAACCATAATAAAGAACATTGAGTCCACATTTGATAGATTCAAATGGCAAGAGAAACTGCGTATCACATGTTTGTGATTTATTATTTAGTCTAGGTATGAATTATGTATGGAATGATCAAGAGAACACTAATGTTGCATTTGAATATATAAAATGTCGTATAAATGATCAATACTACCAGAACTGGTTTACTACTTTGATACTTTGAACGGTTGTGAAAAATTGTGTTTATATAGAAAATTGAAAAATGAGTTTTGTTTAGAAGATTACTTAAAGTATGATTTTAATAGTAATATACTGACTAGACTGCGTAGTGGAACATTAAAACTAAATATTGAAGTTGGTCGTTTTGACAATATTGTAAGAGAGAATCGTATATGTTTATGCTGTCATATGAATTGTATTGAAAACGAGTACCATTTTGTTCTTGTATGTCCTGCCTTTAGATCATTGAGACTACAGTTTTTACCAAAATATTATTGTTCATGGCCAACTAATAGAAAGCTGTTATTGCTTTTACAGGCTAACTCAAAGAGTCTAACCAAACAATTGTGTAAATTTCTTAATGCGGCATGGAAGTTAAGATCACAAATAATCACTGCATAGCAGTTGTAATTATGTGCTTATTATGACCATATTGTGTTGTTCTCTGTTTGTTTACTGTCATTATTGTAATTGTATATTATGTTATTTTGCTATAGCATTATGTTTGCCTCTGCAATAAAATATATTCATTCATTCATTTATAAAGAAAACAATTGCTTTTTACAACTCGTCTAATATCTTTGCAAACTCAAAACTAAAATGCTAGAAAAATCCAGCCATATGACGTGGTAGTAATTTTTTGATATTATTAAACAATGGTAGGTTCAATTTTAACAATTGGATTTATTCCAGTTTAATTTGGGAGCATTTCTTAACAGTAAAGATGTTTAATGAAAACCGCTACCAATAAATGCCAGTAATTCAAATTCCCAAAAAATGGAAACAACACGTTTAATAATTTATTGCGTCCGAAGCGCTTTTCTGGATTTATCTTCATAAGGAATTTTCGAACGCTCAAAGCCAAACATTTGAAATCCGAAGATGTATAAGTACCGAAAATCGTTGAAGAGCTATATGTCAAAAATACCCAAAATAAACAGACAAATTCATTTAAGGCCAACTTTGCCTAAGGGAGTTGAAACCTTAGTTTCTCAATAATTTCAAAATTCATAAACGGATAATTTTAGAAAAGTTTGTTAAATCATGTCAGTATCGAAGCTGATGATACCCTCGTGGACTGATAGTCCTCCATCAGAGGTATCGACTCAGTGATATGTAATCTTACTGCTGATCATATAAAAATAAAGAATTACCTGATTTGCATGCTGCAGTCTTCACTAAGCAGAGATAGAGGAAAATACACACATGTCTCATGATGTTAAGTTTGCACTGGCTACAATATGCAGATAACCTTTAAGGCCAACCTTTAAGCCCATTTTGCTCACGTAGATAGTATTTCATTGAAAATGCAAAAAGGTCAAACCTATATATCTTGAAGTACGAATTACGTCTGATAGATGTTGGTGCTTGTTACGTCTAAACATCCGGGTTGCAATTGTGGGATTTCCACTTTTATCATATCTTTCGGCTGGTCATGTTTGAACTAGTGACATGAACATCGTCAATACTTCTGTGCAAAATGTGTTAACCAAGGGAAAAAGCCATAATAAATTATCTTGAGAGACAAGATTCAAATATTTAGCCATGGAATTTGACAGACAATGGACTGAACGTGAAAACGAGGACTTAGATACCCTTTTCGAACTGGTTATGGCAGTAATGTCGTTGAAACGAGTTAAAATTAAGAAAACGTAATGGATCTATGAACACTCATGATCTATTTAATAGAAAAAGAATTACCAACTTATAAACACATATCTTTTAAGAAGGGGATAAATCAAAGAAGTCAGCATTATTCTTTAACTTCACGCTCCCTAAACACTCCGAATTTTATAGACTGTTATGAACTCATCTGTGCCTTCGAATTAGAAATAAAAGATACCACAGGGACAATTTTCGGTCTAATATCTTGACTTGTATAAATAAAGGCAACAGTAGTATACCGCTGTTCAAACTCATAAATCCACCTTGATATTAATGCTTGAGTTCGCACTGTGTCAATACAAGCTTACAGTCAGTTGTAAAAGCTTAGTTATTCTTCAAATAACCAACGTTTATACAAACATCTTGTTTCAGGGAGGGATAAATCGTACTTAAAATAAAATAATATTCCGATTTTGTAAAAAAAAAATAATATATATGAAACTGGCAATATCAAGATCATATTTGTTACGTTTCGAGGATATATCTATCAACAAACATTCCCATGGGAACTAACAATTACTGTGTCCTCTTTTTGTAGAATTGTTCCATTATTCATATGAGGAAGACGTCATTCATGTTTTTTTCTAAAGAAGAATGAAAAAAAGTTAACAATATCCTTTAACTTCATGTTTCGCTATATATATGATGTCCTTTCTCTAATAAATTCAAATTTTGGTGGCTTTGTTGAATGCATATATATATATCAATCTTTCCTCATTTCTTAACTTACATCTAGCAATCGGAAATGAGGGTTGTTTGACAATAACACTTTATGACAAGAGAAATTATTTCAGTTTATGATTGTAAACTGCACAATGTCGACGTAGCGTCATTTCAACAGGTCCATATCCCAGTTGATACGCTATTTAACAGCATGCAACACCAGTAGAAGGTTGATGCTTACAATAAATCTCATAAACCAAAAGTTTAGGTGGTAAAATTGAAGTCATCCCTTTAAGAAATTATGGACGCCATAATGAGTTGGTTGAAAGTTATAGAATATCTGGTTCACACATGATGATGGATATGTACTAATTGTCGTTATCTCAATCCTGAAATCTTTCCCTCCAATGTGACAGCAGATTTGTACTGGTATGAGCAACTAATAAGTTGCCGCATGGAAAGCAGGGTCTGGTCACCCTTCTTGAGCACCTGGCCTCATCCCCCGTTTCTGATGGGGTTCGTGTTGCTCTGTCTGTCTTTCTTTTTTTATGTTGTGTTTTGTAAAGTTGTTTGCCTTTGGTTGTTTTCCGACTTCACTATGGTATCTTCCGCTTCTCTTTCAGTTGGTTGTATTTGCTTAAGTGTACTTTTAAAATGAGTTTTACTGTGAGTATTGCTGTGTGTTTGTTTTTTTCTACATTGGCTAGAGGTATGGGTGGAGGGTTGTGATCTCACTATACATGTTTTACCCCACCACATTTTTGTGCCTGTCCCTAGTCAGGATCCTGTGGACTTTGTTAGTCTTGTATTATTTTTAATTTTAGTTCATTTGTATGTTTTGGTGGATAGTCAGATTTTTGTTTTGAAGTCTGCCTCCAGGTGCAGGATTTTCTCGCTGTGATGAAGACACCATTGGTGTCCATTGGCTGTTTTCTTGTCTTAGCTCGGGTTGTTGACTCTTTGACACATTCCCCATTTTCATTCTCAGTTTTACATATTAAATCCCAATAAGATAGAAATGAATATACTGGTAAACAGATGCTACACAAACCGACTAATTTTGGGTAAATCATACTCAGCTTGTATAAAGGTGAGCTATGTATATATTCATTGTCATCCAGACAATAATTCAGAAATTGCTTTATTTTATCTCATTGAAGAGTAACATTTTGCAATATTTATGTCACAGGGATCCCTGTACAACACTTTATTCCCCATTTCCATTCTTGATTTTACTTAAATTCATTCCCACTCCCAATTTAACAAGTTCAATATGGTATGTACTGTAATAAATGTGCATGACACAAAATTTATTCAATTTATCATAGTTTATAAAGGTATTGAATTAATATGATCTGAAAAACCACTGACTGAGTATCACACAAATAGAAAATAATAGAAAATCACAAAATAATTTAAACTTTATTACAATGTTTGAATTAAAAATATACAAAATAAAATACACTGTTGACACAGATATATTTCTCACCATTATGTAATTTTAATAGTTTAATGTAAATCGTTTTAACTAAAGTGGCAAAACTTTAAACATGTAAACTATGCAAAACTTTCAAAGTGTATGAACCTTGACTTGGGGTGCATGAGATATGCCAATGATAATACAACTGCATAACAAAATATCATTGACTTATCATCAGTGGTTTCCTTTAAACTGACCTTATCAAACTTTTACATGTAAACTGCAAAAATTTCAAAGTCAACAGAGTGACTGAGGGGACTGGGTAATATAATCTCTATAGATATTCGATGCTTATACAACTGCATACTAAATATCTTTGTGATGCCATTAGTGGTTTTCCTTAAACTAACTTGTCTAAAATTTAGACTATCAAACTTTCAAAGTCAATAGACCATAACTGACAAGGCAGGGATAAATAATCTCCATGGAAATGAAATGTGCCAATGCTAATACAACCACATATCAGCCCTTACTATAACTGGTTCCTCTACAACTGACCTAATCTCAAGTTTTAACAAATCTTGGACACTGCAGTCCAGCAGAAACAGCATGTGTAAGTCTCACCTCTACGACTACTGCAAGGCGAGACAAAAATGCTTCTTCAAACACAATATACAATATTTTTAAGAAAATTTACGCTAATGACCAAATGTTTTTTTCATATTTTAGGTATAAATTATTGTTTGATTACATAATTAAAACCAGATATCACTATTGACAGATGACAGATAGCATAGGGATTTTAAAAATGAGTATGCATATTTTTTTTTTTTATAAAAATATATTTTAAATGTGTATTTTGATTCTTACAATTAATTAACTGAATCAGAATAAAAATCATATTTTTTATCAAATTTACTAAAGAACAAAATTTGTTTATTCTTCAGATTAAACAAATTAAATGAATGTACATACACTACTTCAGAGATTTAATACCTAAGAAAATTTGTTTAAAGAAATTAATGTTAAATGATTATGAGATTGTAACCTGTAAACTTGGGTCAAAGTAACACCCGTAGAATTGGGAAAAAATGACCAAACCAGTTAGTTATTTGTCAGGGGAAAAAACAATGACACTGCAATTGAAAATTCATTTTGTTTTACAATTTGTATTAAGTTTTTCTCTAAGTTTTCTCTAAATGACATACATTGCATAAAAAGCTCTTTTTATGCCCCACCTACGATAGTAGAGGGGCATTATGTTTTCTGGTCTGTGCGTCCGTTCATTCGTCCGTTCGTCCGTCCGTCCGTCCGTCCGTCTGTCCCGCCTCAGGTTAAAGTTTTTGGTCAAGGTAGTTTTTGATGAAGTTGAAGTCCAATCGACTTCAAACTTGGTACACATGTTCCCTGTGATATGATCTTTCGAATTTTAATGCCAAATTAGACATTTTACTCCAATTTCACGGTCCAATGAACATAGAAAATGATAGTGCGAGTGGGGCATTCGTGTACTGAGGACACATTCTTGTTATTAGCTGGTTCAGAAAAAAGGCTATTTATAACCTCATTATAAATATTTCCTACATTTTTGTCTTCTTTATTAAAAATTACTTAATCTATGTACTTAATAATTTTGAAGTTAAACATTTAAAGGGTTAAGTTTTTACAATCTTTCACACATCAACAACTGTAATGAAAGCTGACAACCTGCTTATGATAAAGGTCTTATGGTAAATGATGCAGTATATAACTACCACAACACGTTGACAAGGAATGTTAATGAAGTGTATTCTCAAATCAGAATTGTGTAGCACAGTGTAAATTGATTCTATAAACCAAGAATAATGTATCCAAGTTTTAAAACAGTCAATATTGTCCAAAATCTTGTTTTAATACTTCTGATTACTTTATTTTAAGAATTTTGCAATAATGAGTTGAAGAGTGTGTTATAGAAATCTATATACTATTTTTTCTTTCATGTAACTGAGAATTTAGACAAAATTGTTTTGATGTTTTAGGATAAAACAGGGCATTGCTTTAGTAAATTTGAACAACACTTTTCTTTACTATTATATAAACCCTTGTGTAGCACCTTTAAATATCTGTAAATAGTTACAGCCCCTATTCAGCCCTTCTTGACATATATCATTACCAGTATCAAAATAACGTCAAGAAAAATCAAGGTTTTCTACAAATTTTAAATAATGTCATGTTATCTTATATTGCACACACAAGAGAGATAACTTAAAGATACAGCCTTGTTCTTTAATATTGTAATGTAATTTCAAAATGGTTTTTGGCACATTGGTTTTGATAGTTTCTTTACTTCAACAATTCTTTTCTTTATAAAGGCTTCTTCCTGAAAAGAAAAAAAGTGTATGTTTTTACCATTATGTTGTTTAAGATAAGTCACATCTTTATAGAAAAACAAGAGTGCACACACTAAAATGTCTCACCTTCTTTTCTTATCATTGATGTTATGTTGATACTCCTAAATATAAAGCTTTATAAATTACGACTGTCACATAAACTTAACATAAACCATGAAAACTAAACATTGATCAATGAACCATGAAAATGAGGTCAAGGTCAGATGAACCATGCCAGGCAGAAATGTACAGCTAACAATGCTTCCATACAACAAATATAGTTGACATATGTTTATAGTTTAAGAAAAATAGACCAAAACACAAAAACTTAACACTGAGCAATGAACCGTGAAAACCAGGTTAAGGTCATAATAAAACCTGCACGACTGACATATAAATCATAAAATATTTCCATACACCAAAACTTAACTTTGACCACTGAACCATGAAAATGAGGTCAAGGTCAGATGACATCTGCCCGCAAGATATGTACACCTTACAATCATTCCATACAACAAATACAGTAAACCTATTGCATAAAGTATGAGAAAAACAGACCAAAACACAAAAACTTAACTATAACCACTGAACCATGAAAATGAGGTCAAGGTCAGATGACACCTGCCAGCTGGACATGTACACCTAACAGTCCTTCCATACACCGAATATACTAGACCTATTGCTTATAGTATCTGAGATATGGACTTGACCACCAAGACTTAACCTTGGTTCACTGATCCATGAAATGACGGGCATGAGGACCTTGAAAGGTACGCACATACCAAATATAGTTATCCTATTACTTAGAGTAAGAGAGAATTCAACATTATAAAAAATCTGAACTTTTTTTTCAAGTGGTCATTGAACCATGAAAATGAGGTCAAGGACAATGGACATGTGACTGACGGAAACTTCTTAACATGAGGCATCTATATACAAAACATGAAGCATCCAGGTCTTCCACCTTCTAAAATATATAGCTTTTAAGAAGTGAGCTAACACCGTTGCTGCCACCGTAGCCGCCACCGGATCACTATCCCTATGTCGAGCTTTCTGCAACAAGAATGTGTCCATAGTATACTGATGCCCAAATCACAATATAGTTGCCTATGTTCAGTGGACCATGAAATTGGGGTCAAAACTCTTAACTTGGCAATAAAATTAGAAATATCTTATCATAGGGAATATGTGTACTAAGTTTCAAGTTAATTTCACTTCAACTTCATTAAAATCTACCTTGACCAAAAACTTTAACCTGAAGCAGGACAGATGGATTAACGAACAGTTGCTTAGACCGAAATCATATGGGGCAATTGAAGGTATCAATACTTTGACAGAAATTTCAGAAATATAAAACTTCTTCAGGATTAACACCATTTTTCTTGAAGGCAGACAGTGTTGAATGAAAATCTTAAAGCTTATATATAATAAAGATACTGGCATATTGTTGATTCTTATATGACATACTTATTTCATTGTGTTCTAATTAGCACAAAATATATTTGATACATGTGCACAAACTTACTTGTTATTTTCCTTTTTTTTTTTAGTAAATAGTACATATTGTAGCTGCTTATATAAAAGTCTATTAAAAATTATTATCGAAACATCATATATTTTCCCTACTATTAGTTTTTAAATTTATTAAATGTGAAAATGAAATATTCAAAAATTCATGAGGGGAAATGGGAGCAGCCAAATATTTTTGAGGTATTTCTGTATGTTTCAACCTATAAAAATATAGTATGTGTCCTATTAGAATTGAAATAATTCCTTTATGTCATTTTCTATGCTCATTTTAACATGGGTAGGCATAAAATTTTAACATATTTTAAACCTCGCTAACGCTCAGTGTAAAATAATTTTTTTTCCACTTAAAATTACTTACTCTTCTTTTTCCTTTTCTCTGTCTGCTTCTTCCTTCATTATTTGACGTAATTTAGCACTCATATTTAATTTTCCACCTGTCAAAAGATTAAAATGTTATTGCATGTGTCTAAACTAGTCAGAATAAATATTCTAGGCATGTTCAAATTCTGCAATTTCCTAAGTTGAGTGCAGTCTATAACGAAAAATTAATTTTTGAAATGTTATTAATTTCCAGATGTATTCTTATTTTCTGACATATTCTTAATTTGCAAAATTCAGAAAACAGCCTACATTTTCATTTTAACTTTTCCATGTCTTTTTCTATTTTCCTCTAAGACATTATCCATCTCTTTTAAATAAGTCTTGGCCGAACAGTGTGTGTGGTTGTATGGAAGTGATATCTTAATTTTTTTGTTGTCCTTAAGTAAATTCAATTCATAGGAATTTTGATAGTCTCTAATAAATGTATTCACCAATTATTGACACCTTGTATAGACAATTGCACATTGTCGAAGACCTCTAAATGGCTTTTGTTTTATTTCCATAAATGAGTCTCTGTCTTATTGTCGTATACACAATTTCACCTTTAATTTGTTACTTGTGTTGACAAATAAATATGAATGTCAACTATAAATTTTATTAAAATAATCGGTTCACATGAGAACAAAACCAGATGCTCCGCAGGGCACAGCTTTATACGACCGCATAGGTTGAACCCTGAACGGTTGGGGCAAGTATGGACACAACATTCAAGCTGGATTCAGCTCTAAATTTGGATTGTGATTAAATAGTTGACACAGCATAGGTTTTGGACACAGAATGAATGTGGTCTAATGAACTTAAAATAATTTGTTTGTCTTTGAGCAATCACTATGCTGTTGAATATTAATCCTCTCAAAAAAATGTTTGAAGAAATTTTCTTTTTATTTATGAAATCTGAAATAAGAAAAATTAAACACCCCCCCCCCCACCCCCCCCCCACCATTTTTTTTTCACATCCCCCTTTCCCTTTTTTCAAAACTGATCTCAATTCAAATTTCTAATGGAGTTTGCAACAATAACTACTCATTTAAATACATCATAAAATATTAAAATGTAACAAAAAGTGCTTGTTATCACTGAATGGTAAAGAGTGTTTTAATTTATCAGTTGGTAGTAAAAGTGAATATACATTGTGCATTGTATAAAACAATGATTTAAGTTGATTCAACTACTATTCTGGACAAAGAAAGATAACTCCAATCAATTGAAAATTTCTTGCTATTGCACAATATTGTGCAATTAGATATTTCTTGCTATTGCGCAATACTGTGCAATTGAAAATATTTGCTATTGCACAATACTGTGCAATTGAAGATTTCTTGCTATTGCACACTACTGTGCAATTGAACATTTTTTGCTATTGCACAATACTGTGCAATTGAAGATTTCTTGCTATTGCTGAATACTGTGCAATTGAAAATTTCTTGCTATTGCACAATACTTAATATAATAATTTTGGATCCTGATTTGAACCAACTTGGAAAACTGGGCCCATAATCAAAAATCTAAGTACATGATTAAATTCAGCATATCAAAAAAGCCAAAGAATTCAATTTTTATTAAAATCAAACTTAGTTTAATTTTGGACCCTTTGGTATTTAATGTAGACCAATTTGAAAACGGGACTAAAAATTAAGAATCTACATACACAGTTAGATTTGGCATATCAAAGAACCCCAATTATTCAATTTTTGATGAAATCAAACAAAGTTTAATTTTGGACCCCGATTTGGACCAACTTGAAAACTGGGCCAATAATAAAAAATCTAAGTACATTTTTAGATTCAGCATATCAAAGAACCCCAAGGATTCAATTTTTGTTAAAATCAAACTAAGTTTAATTTTGGACCCTTTGGACCTTAATGTAGACCAATTGGAAAACGGGACCAAAAATTAAGAATCTACATACACAGTTAGATTTGGCATATCAAAGAACCCCAATTATTCAATTTTTGATGAAATCAAACAAAGTTCAATTTTGGACCCTTTGGGCCCCTTATTCCTAAAAACCTGTTGGGACCAAAACTCCCAAAATCAAACCCAACCTTCCTTTTATGGTCATAAACCTTGTGTTTAAATTTCAAAGATTTCTATTTACTTATACTAAAGTTATTGTGCGAAAACCAAGAATAATGCTTATTTGGGCCCTTTTTTGGCCCCTAATTCCTACAATTTTGGGACCAAAACTCCCAAAATCAATCCCAACCTTCCTTTTGTGGTTATAAACCTTGTGTTAAAATTTCATAGATTTCTATTCACTTTTACTTAAGTTAGAGTGCGAAAACTAAAAGTATTCGGACGACGACGACGACGCAGGACGACGACGCCAACGTGATAGCAATATACGACGAGAAATTAAAATTTTTGCGGTCGTATAAAAAATGGCTGGACTTAAAATTCTTTTCTGTCAGATTCTTAAAATATATGGCAGTAGAAAAGTTGTAGAATGTGAGTGTGTAGAACTTCAGTAATTAAACTTCATTGAGGTTTTCCCTGTTTTACTAAAACCAAAAATCTTAAAAAAACAAGTTGAACTGTAGATTTTGTAAATTAATATTTCCTACCTTTTGAAGCATCTAAGAGATATAACAATACAGAAGCTATCAAAGCAACTGAAAATAAAGAAAAGAAGAAGATATTATAAAAGCAATATTTTTAACCCTGAAATAGAAAAAAATATCCAAACATTCCACAACTATGTTAGTTCTTTTAATATGAACTTGACACTTTTGAACAGAACTGTTAGCTGTGATGTCACAGGGATGCCATGACAAGTGTAAATTGGCATATTTGGCCCTTCATAGCTTTCTGTTAAATGAGAGCCAGAGCTCCATGTTGAAGGCTGTACTTTGACCTAAAATGGTTTACTTTTACAAAATGTGACTTGGATGGAGAGTTGTCTAAATGGCACTCATACCACATCTTCTTATATCTATATTTGACCTAACCTGCCAATATACACATAGTTTTTTTTAATTCTATTTACTTATAATTTAGCATTGCAAATGGTCAGGTTTTTCTGTGAGTGTTTATAACTTCTTTTTACTAAATCCATTGGATGTTGGATGTGTACTGATTGATATTTTAGTCTTAAATAAAATGATTGTTTTGTAAGTTGTTATTTGCTTTGAACTAGCTGCCAGTAACTGTGAGTAATCTCAGATCTGTGCTTATGGTCTTTTTTTAATGGAGGTATATAAATACTCTGCCACTTCTGGTCTATTTTTCTGTTATTTGTTTTTCTGCTTTGAATCTATCTGATGAGTTTAGCCATTTGTTCATATGTTGTGCTATTACACTACTGTCAATGATAAGGGGAGGGTTGAAAGCCTGCAAACATATTTAACCCCACCACACTTTTGTTTTGGTCTCTTTCAAGTTGGGAGCCTGTGATTCAGTTGTTGTCTGTTACTGTATATCATATTTGTTTTTTGTCAAATGTTTTGTACACAGATTAGGCAGTTGGTTTTCTCGTTTGACTTGTTTTACATTTGTCACTTCAGGGCTTTTACAAGCTGACTGTGCATATGAGTTTTGCTCGGTACAAACTTACCACAGAGACAGACAAGAAAGAAGACTTCTAACACTAGATATCCTTTAGAATCTACTATGGCACCAGCTATAATAGCTACTACTGCTAATCCTAAATTCTGTATAGCTTGCATTCTATAATATAAATAAATCATTTTCTTACATTAATCAAACATTTTGTACCTAACCCAAAACTATTTGAACCAAAAAAATTGTGTAAATGTTTTGACATTAAATGCTGAATACCCTGTAGGGAAATATAAAAAATATGAAACTGATGTCATTCACATCGCTAGCTATTATTTAAGGAATGAGGTGTAATATTTTTCTGTCTATGAAGAAATAACATAAACAAGAATGTGTCCACAGTACACGGATGCCCCACTCACACTATCATTTTCTATGTTTAAAGGACTGTGAAATTGGAATAAATTCTCTAATTTGGCATTAAAATTAGAATGATCTTATCAAAGGGAACATGCATACTAAGTTTCAAGTTGATTGGACTTCTACTTTATCAAAAACTACCTTGACCAAAAACTTTAACCTGAAATTTGCACTATCATTTTCTATGTTCAGTGAACCGTAAAATTGGGGTCAAAACTCTAATTTGGCATTTAAATTAGAAAGATCATATCATAGGGCACATGTATACTAAGTTTCAAGTTGATTGGACTTCAACTTCATCAAAAACTACCTTGACCAAAAACTTTAACCTGAAGCCAAAAACTTTAACCTGAAATTTGCACTATCATTTTCTATGTTCAGTGAACTGTAAAATTGGGGTCAAAACTCTAATTTGGCATTTAAATTAGAAAGATCATATCATAGGGCACATGTATACTAAGTTTCAAGTTGATTGGACTTCAACTTCATCAAAAACTACCTTGACCAAAAACTTTAACCTGAAGCCAAAAACTTTAACCTGAAATTTGCACTATCATTTTCTATGTTCAGTGAACTGTAAAATTGGGGTCAAAACTCTAATTTGGCATTTAAATTAGAAAGATCATATCATAGGGCACATGTATACTAAGTTTCAAGTTGATTGGACTTCAACTTCATCAAAAACTACCTTGACCAAAAACTTTAACCTGAAACATGCACTTTCATTTTCTATGTTCAGTGGACCGTGAAATTGGGGTCAAATCTCTAATTTGGAATTAAAATTAGAAAGATCATATCATACAGAACATATGTACTAAGTTTCAAGTTGATTAGACTTCAACTTCATCAAAAACTACCTCGACCAAAAACTTTAACCTGAAGCGGGACAGACGGACGAACGGACGAACGAACGGACGAACGAACGGACGGACGAACGGACGCACAGACCAGAAAACATAATGCCCATAAATGGGGCATAAAAATGTGTTGCACACTGAATAACTCGCATAGCAGGTTATTTAACTATGTGCACCACATTTTTTATGTTATTTTGAATAGACTGACAAAATATTACAGTTATTTCTTATAATTTAATACTAAATTCCATTTTAAACTGGCGTAATTCATGAAAAAACTTAGATGACGTCATGGTCACATGACAAAATTGTGTCTATGATATGATAAACAAAATGACGTCAGCCAATCAGAAGATGTGTCACATTCAAAATTAAACATAACTTATTAATTCTTATTCTAAAATCCATCACTTTTTTTTATGTTAATTTCAGTTAATAATTTCCTTTTATCAAGACATTTCTGAACTGAAATGAAAATTAACAGGGATATTAGTTTTACATATATTCAATAAATTTACAAATTACAAAAAAACATCAAGTTCACATTCAATAATTTAACATCACAAATGTCTGAAAGTTACAAGATTTGCAGTCACAATCCATAAACTTAAAACTAAAATTAAAAACAAATCAATCAATCAATGTTCAAATCATAACTGAACTGTGGGAAAATTATCACAATCATATGACCTGCCTTGTAATAATTTAAAAAGGGCAAAAGATCAAATAATGACAAAAATAGGAATGTAGCAGTAAACTTTGCCACAAACAAAAAAACCTGACAATTGAATTGTTTTACTATGACAACTAGTATTCAATCACCCTGGAACACCTAGTATATGACAAATTGAGACCAATTAACGACATGAAAATGATCTTACATTCCATAAGCTGTTCCTAGTTGATTGTTAGGCACTATCTGTGCTGCTATTGGCCATAAAGCACTGGCTAAGACAGAATAAGAAAATCCCATTGTAATCTGTGAAGAAAATATAAAACAAGTCATTATTTAAAGTTTGAGAGCAGAAATATAACTAAAAGGGGCCTACAGAATTAGACTTATCTCCAGGTTTGAACTTACTGCAGCAATAAGACTGGTGCCACATATGTAGTAGGATTTGTTCACCCTACTGGAGAATCTGAGATTTTTGTTGGGGTTGATTTTGTTCAGCCTTTAGTGTTTTGTTTTGTAAACTAATGTATTTCTTTCAAGTCTTTTTTTTTTTTTTTGGCCATGGTGTTCAGTTTATTTACAACTTATGAGTTTGAATGTCCCATTTGTATCTTTGACCGCTCTTTTATATGACATTATTCTTTATGGATTCTTCAACTTGTACTTTCATTATAATTGATAACTGTGGTTGCTCAGGTTACTATATAGTATTTTACAAATTGTTGATTTTATGTTCATCGTATTCATGCATTTCAAATATTCTTTTTTTAAACAAATATATTAAAAAAATATCATATAATATAAGCTTAGTTTCTGATGTTTTTCATCCTCATTGAAAGAAATAATTCTGAACAATTTTTATCCATCCATTTTTGTAAATGATTAAAAAAAACTTACCATAGCAACATATGGGTTAACAAATGTGAATGCTAATAAAGCATGACAACCAATGGTTACTGTAGTACCAAGAATTACCCAGAATACATTTCTCCCAGTTTTATCTATCAGAAATCCAAACACTGGTGAAGCTACAGCAGATATGATGTATACTAAACTGAAATAGAGCAAACACAGTTATATAGATTTATTACTAATAGTATTAGAAAATTTACTGTAGTTAAAGGAGATAGAGCCTCTGGATTTCAGATATGGATTATCTAGATTTTCTAGTCTGAGATGCAAAACTTTATACAATTAATTCAAAAGGTTTTCATCACAGGAGTAAGATTTGAATGCTTTGCATTCAGTAAAAATTCATCATAGAAGAGACAATAACTAACTTGTGAAGGCATTTCATAAAAATATTTGATGTTCATAAGAGTAAAGTTAAGCAATAAACATAAATTTACAACAGACTTTAAGTTACATACCTGTTCACATTATTTGCTAGACTAGGATCAAAATCCCATTTCATTTCAAAAAATACTCTGAAAAATACACATAATATTTTTCAAATGAAGAATACTTATATCAAGTTGAGAATTGTTTTTCATTTTTTATTTTGAAATTTTTCGGTTTTTCTTTTTTTGTGTTAGTCATAAATATAGAATGGTGAAAAACTCATACAATTCAATGAAAAATATTTTAACAACCCATAAAAATATGTGTTTAATAGTAATTGAAGTGTAAAAAAGACACATCCTCCAAAAAAACAACTCAAATATAGACAAAGGTAAAACAATAAATCCAGTCTTGTTGACAAAACCAGAATTGTCTCCCTTTAATAAATTTGAAAATAAATTTCCTTTGGATGAATTTGGACTGTAGAAAATACAAGAATGTGTCCACAGTACACGGATGCCCCACTCACACTATCATTTTCTATGTTTAAAGGACTGTGAAATTGGAATAAATTCTCTAATTTGGCATTAAAATTAGAATGATCTTATCAAAGGAAACATGTATACTAAGTTTCAAGTTGATTGGACTTCTACTTTATCAAAAACTACCTTGACCAAAAACTTTAACCTGAAATTTGCACTATCATTTTCTATGTTCAGTGAACCGTAAAATTGGGGGTCAAAACTCTAATTTGGCATTTAAATTAGAAAGATCATATCATAGGGCACATGTATACTAAGTTTCAAGTTGATTGGACTTCAACTTCATCAAAAACTACCTTGACCAAAAACTTTAACCTGAAATTTGCACTATCATTTTCTATGTTCAGTGAACCGTAAAATTGGGGGTCAAAACTCTAATTTGGCATTTAAATTAGAAAGATCATATCATAGGGCACATGTATACTAAGTTTCAAGTTGATTGGACTTCAACTTCATCAAAAACTACCTTGACCAAAAACTTTAACCTGAAATTTGCACTATCATTTTCTATGTTCAGTGAACCGTAAAATTGGGGTCAAAACTCTAATTTGGCATTTAAATTAGAAAGATCATATCATAGGGCACATGTATACTAAGTTTCAAGTTGATTGGACTTCAACTTCATCAAAAACTACCTTGACCAAAAACTTTAACCTGAAGCCAAAAACTTTAACCTGAAATTTGCACTATCATTTTCTATGTTCAGTGAACCGTAAAATTGGGGTCAAAACTCTAATTTGGCATTTAAATTAGAAAGATCATATCATAGGGCACATGTATACTAAGTTTCAAGTTGATTGGACTTCAACTTTATCAAAAACTACCTTGACCAAAAACTTTAACCTGAAGCCAAAAACTTTAACCTGAAATTTGCACTATCATTTTCTATCAGTGAACCGTAAAATTGGGGTCAAAACTCTAATTTGGCATTTAAATTAGAAAGATCATATCATAAGGAACATGTGTACTAAGTTTCAAGTTGATTGGACTTCAACTTCATCAAAAACTACCTCGACCAAAAACTTTAACCTGAAGCGGGACAGACGGACGAACGGACGAACGAACAGACGGACGAACGAACAGACGGACGAACGGACGCACAGACCAGAAAACATAATGCCCCTAAATGGGGCATAAAAATCTTAAATGTAGTATAACCATGATAAAACACAACATGAGTAAATAGCACATATAAGTTAAACACTGAACTATCCTCAAATCATGAACTAGAGGCTACTTAGAGCCTGGATCACTAACATGGCACTTGTATGATATTTGAGATTAATTTTATTTTTGTTGTCTACAGTTTTCATAATAATATGTGTTTACAAAAGAATTGGTTTAAAACCATCATCTAAGAGCATTGACGCATAAAAACTGTTAAGAAGTCAAGAAATGATTTCAGTCATTTTGATATTTTTGTCCATCATGAATTACTGATCATTTATGCTATTTACAGTTTCTGTTAATATATTCATAATTTCTTAAAAATCCATCAATGTATCAATTATCATATCTTCAAGATGGACAATGATGACTATAAACATCTAGTAATGGCAATAACTTATTAGTCTCATTAACCAGCTGTGCAAACAAATCCTCAAAATTCACCTACATATAAGGAAAGGTATTGTAATACTTACAAACCCAAGCCTATGAATGGAAATACTGCTACATAGTACATGACACATATAATACATAACAACCACATAGTAGCAGGAAAATCTTTTACATCTGTAATTCTTATTGTTTCTTCTGTAAATAAAAATCATAATCCAGTATTAATTACAACAATTGTTTGTCCAAAAATTGAGACATATTTACTATATACCTGCCTAAACTAAATAACAGGAGAAATAGGGTAAACATGAGAGAGACAGAAAACTAAAGATGTCAATATATGGTATTACAAAGTTACTACTGTGGAGTCATTTATTTTCTTAGGTTTCAATTTTCGTGGATTGAGGAAAACTGGCATTTTTCTTAGATATTTTATTTTGTGGTTTTTCCAATCTCTGCATACAAGGCCTATAGAAAGATTGTAATTGTTGAACATTTGAATTCCTGGTTCACCTGTACCCATGAAACTTATGAAAATTGTTATCCAACAAATAATAATGAATCCACAGTATATTGCATTCAAAGCTCTTTAAAATTGCTCTCTATAAAATTTTATATTGTTCAAAATACAAAATTTCAATGAAGAAAAAAAACTTTAAATACATGTAAGTTTCACTTTAAACCAAAAATGAATGAACTGAAATGAATCCTCAATAATACTGAACACAATAATATACAATAACTACCTTAACATTGTTTGCTTTATGTATTATATTACCATAAATTAAAAGATGGGTTTGGAATATCAGGTTTTCTAACCTTCCTTAAGGAGAAAATATTTTTTCAGAAATATCTTTTTAAATCTTAATTACCTGATGTAAGCTGTTTTCTTTGTAATATTCTGTCTGCTCTTTTGTCAAAATATCCTAAAGCTAATGCACATATGAGTGATAAGATACAAATGATTCCACCTGAAAAGATAAGCGTAAAAATATATAGAATGCTGAATTGATCTCTATCTTTATGTTAGTTACATTTAGGACTAAGTTATGTCATAGTAATCCCAAGGCATGAGCCAGTTATTCAGTGGTTGTCATTGTTTGTCTGTCATATTTTTTATTGTTTGTTTTATCATATATCAGGCAGTTGGTTTTCTTGTTAGAACTTTTTCATATTTTGTCACTTTGGGGACTTTTATAGTTGATTATATACAGAACATACCTTACTCATTGTTCAAGGCCGTAAGGTGACCCATCGTTGCCGACATTTGTATCAGCTGGACTCTAGTGAATAGTTGTCTCATGTGCAATCATACCACATCTCCTTATCTTTATATACATTGTGTATTTAATTCATTTTGCATGTTTTTGTGAACCTCTTCATTTCATTCCTAAATTATTTGCATATAAAATATATATGTACATATAATAAATTCTGTACAATAATTATACATACCTATAAATAAAACAATGCCTAAACATTCATATCCTTTATGTCCACTGTTGCTGACAAACTTATAAATGGGCTGCATGATGTTCATATTCACTGTACTGCCCTGAAAATTTATCAAAAATTCAGAAGCACCATTAATTCAAAAATTGTTTTGGGTCTTAATTGATTTGTAATATCAGTTTTGTTATGTACTGTTTTTTTGTGGCATTTGGTTTTTGTGATAAGGAATGTGAAGTCAGTTTAAAAGTGTAATTTTGTCTAAAGTTACTCCTTTGTTCTTAATATAATTTACTTTTTTCATTACATATATACTTATATCATGTATATAGAGTGGCACAAAAGCAAGTGAGATAAATAAGCCTGTGTTCTCCCCAAGATTTTTTTCAAGTAGCACCATGGACATTAACATAGTACTGGTTTTCCAAATATAGCACCATGGCCCCTATATATTCTATTATAAAATCATCCAACATAACACCATGGTAAATAATATAGCACCACAGTACCACTCTGCTTTCAATGCCATGGGGAGGACAATGGTAGCCTAATCAAGCAAAGTTACTCCATTTATCAGCAAAATACAAAATTTAAAAAAAATGTTCCTTCAAATGATATACCTTGATCTTGAAGATAAGCTGCTGTCCAAGAAGGCTTACACATTTATTTCGATTAAAAATTACATCCCAGACTGTTTGTAAAAGTTATCAATAAAATACTAAGTCAATCTATCAGCATGATGCTCTCCACATAGCATGATACTTCATGCCAATGAGTTCAATCAATCTAAAGGACAGGATATCTATGATCAGAAATCAGTACCTAGTAAAATACTAAATAACTTAAATGTTATCAAAATTTTTCTCTGAATATGTCTCAGTTTGAATATTGAAAAAAATATACCTACCACACGAGAAAAACTAAGTTGTAATCCAAACACCATGTTAAGTTCTCTCCCTTGAAACCATTTCACTGCATATGTATTTTGTGCAACAGCTAATGATTCACCACCAATTCTATAACCAAATTTGTACTTAATATTTTAATGTGCTTATACATTCCCTTTAAACTATTTTTTAACTTTTTGAAGCAAAATTAATAAATTTTATCCTAATTAATGGATACTCCAAGTTTCTATATATAATAAACATAATAAATGTGCTAGATACATTGTTGATATATTCTCTCAAGTGATCTTCAGAGGCTTAAGGAATTCATCATATCCGTCACTACTAATTCATCAACTGTAAATCAATCAATACCACATTAGTTGATTGCTTAAAACATCTAACGACAACTTTTTTAACTATTGAAGTTGGACTATAAATAAGGGCAAACATATTTTTACTGGATTTGGAATATAAGATGGGGAAGAGATTTAGCTCCACAATAGGTTACCTTCAAATTCAATTAAAGAGTAAGATTTCTGGTGTATCTTAACATCTGAGACTGTGGAGGCTGCGAGACCGTAGCTCTTATGGTCCTTATAATAATATTTTTGGACAATTTGCAGACCATAATCTATGTCTATAATCCGCAAATTGTCACTTTCTTGGCAAGGTGTAAAATGTGAAGGTCACTTGCTTGCATTTCATTTAATCTTTCATAATAGCATTAAAGTCTAAAATGGTTATTAATTAATTAGTCATGTTTTATCATCAAATATAAATGTTAATAACTGTTAAAACAGAGATATGCCTCGCCTATGTACAATCACTGTGTAGCATCACTATCACATAAAAAAAATTGGCTTTCTTTCCATTTAGTATCGCTATTTTGATTTGTCAAGGTGACACAAAAAATACACATACCCAAAAATAAATCTTCCAACATCCATCAACCATACTTTATTAATTAACGCCCCTAATGCAAACACAACCTAAAACACAAAAATATAATAATTGTATTGCAATTTAATTTAAAACAAAAAATACATGTAACCACAAAGTACAATGTATCAAGAATATCAATTTATTTTTCTTGTTAAAAACATTTTTTTTCAATTGCTTGTGTACAATCCTATACAAAATATATGATTAGTCCTGTGTTAGATCATAAACATCTTCAATTAAACCAGATCACTTAAACTTTCAAGTTGAATGAATCATGTTTGTGACAAGTACTAAAAAGTGATTAATATATAGCCACACAATTTAGTCAGATTTTACTTCTTTTAAATTTTACTATAAAGAGAAAACCAGTGTAAGTGATGCAACACCCATATCAAAATACATAAACTATAATGTACAGGGATATATATTTTCTTTTCTTTATAAACATATTTTGCATGTACTGTCATTTTTTTATCATTGTAATAAAGAAGTTTCTGGCCTTCTTCAGTTTCTTTATATAATTATCCATCAGTGATGGTAGACAAGTCACTTTTTTCGATTATTTAGACAAGAAAGAAACAGAAGAAGGCCAGTGCTCAAAACCTCTTATGAATGGCTTAAAAATTACTACAGAATATGTTCCCTATTGGAATTTCTACAAAAGAATTATATATAAACAGTAAAACAATAGAAATATTGACAATTTTAAAAACTATCTAAAAAAAAAATGCAATCATTTTTTAGATGTTCTTTTATAAAAATGCAACATCAAACAGGTATTTATGACAATGCTTTATTTCCCTATAGATATCATGAATAACCAGTATTTACCTGACCAGCTGTAACAAACAGACTGAAAATAATTGCTCCAAGTCGTACTCCAAACGTTTTGTCAATTAAGAAACCTCCAAAGAAACAAAGTATTACATTTGGCCATGAGTACCAGGAATAAAATCCCATAAAAGCACTTTCAGATATCTTCAGATCTTTTATCATGGTGTCTTGCAAGGCAGCTGGGTTGTCATAGCAAAAGTAGCTGCCTAAAAAGAAATTAAAAGAATATCTCTGCAATTTCAAACAGCAAAGTTAGCACAATTACATTGCACACATATATTGATAGTGTTTTAGAGCTTCATTCTACCTACATGTACAATGTATCCATAAAGATGGTTTTATAAATCTTGTAATCATAAAGAATCTAAGGTTTCAACTCCCTCAGACAAATATGGATTTAGCTTTTTTTTTAGTACTTTTTCATCATACAGTTCCTTTACTTGTTTTGATGTGTCAGTTTGCAACATAAGGCATCTATATACAAAGTATGAAGCATCCAGGTTGTGTACCTTGAAATACTGAGCTTTTAAGTCAAGAGCTGCCAGATCACAAAGACTTGCTTTTAGCAACAGAAGTTGCATAGGAGACAAAAAATTTCAACAGTGACTGGCGTTTGTTGTATAGTTAGTTAACATAAACTCACAGACTTCTTGATGTAAACAAAATATACAGTCATTCAATGAAATTTACAAAAAAATGACACGATAAGACAAAAAAAAACCAATTTCTATCCAAATGTATGGTTGAAATGTTTCACCCGACAAGGAAAGTCAGTGGTTCCAAATCAACGAAAGGCTATGAATGAGTCTGAAATGACAATGAAGTTGTGAAGGACAGTCGAGAAATGGAGACCTAAAGGCAACAACCAGCAGGCAGGTTGCAGTCATTCCTTGAAAAAATGTACTCAGTGTACCAGTTCAAGAAAACAGACATTCTGTTTTCTACCCTCTCTTTAGTCTAAACTCTATAAAAACATTAAGAAACCCAAGAATAATATCAACAAGAGTTTTGACATTGACACCCCCCCCCCCCCCCCCAAAAAAAAAAAAAAAAATTAGACTTACATGTACTTCATTTTTGTCGAGCCTTCGACTTTAGTCGAAAAAGCGAGACTAAGCGATCCTACATTCCGTCGTCGTCGGCGTCGTCGTCGGCGGCGGCGTCCACAAATATTCACTCTGTGGTTAAAGTTTTTGAAATTTTAATAACTTTCTTAAACTATACTGAATTTCTACCAAACTTGGACAGAAGCTTGTTTATGATCATAAGAAAGTATCCAGAAGTAAATTTTGTAAAAATAAAATTCCATTTTTTTCGTATTTTACTTATTAATGGACTTAGTTTTTCTGCGAGGAAACATTACATTCACTCTGTGGTTAAAGTTTTTAAAATTTTAATAACTTTCATAAACTATCCTTGATTTGTACCAAACTTGGACAGAAGCTTGTTTATGATCATAAGATAGTATCAAGAAGAAAATTTTGTAAAAATAAATTTCCACTTTTCCCTATTTTACTTATAAATGGACTTAGTTTTTTTGCCAGACACAAAACATTCACTCTGTGGTTTAAGTTTTTAAAATTTTTATAATGTTCTTAAACTATCCTGGATTTCTACCAAACTTAGACAAAAGCTTGTTTCTGATCATAAGATATTATTCAGAAGTAAATTTTGTAAAAAAAAATTTACTTTTTCCGTATTTTACTTATAAATGGACTTAGTTTTTCTTCCAGTTAACATTACCTACAGTCTGCAGTTAAAGTTTATAAAACATTTATTAGATTCATAAACTATCCTGGATTTTTTACCAAACTTGGAAGCTTCTTTCAATCAAAAGACAGTATCGAGAGGGAAATTTTTATTGATGTTTTTCCTCATTTTTGTTCAGTCTGCGATTAACAGCAAAAGTAGGCGAGACACTGGGTTCCGTGGAACCCTTACGAATTTTTTATATAGTTAATGCTCAATAATTTTGTTGGAAATGTTTTTTTCTAAATAACAAATAAGTGGGCACGATTATTGTTTTCAACCCAGGTACAGCTAGATTTTTTTAAAAGCAAAAACAGGTCCAGAATTTTTCTTTCTTAAAATATCTGACCTCCCCGACAATCAAATGGTCCGTACCTTAGACTTTTATTTATCTAGAGATAACTAAGTTGGGATCATTATTCAGCAATATTATTAATTATAATGGGCTGGGCAGTAGGGTTAAACATGTTTTTGTAGGTAAAAATCCTAGCTGTGGAACTTTTTTTCATCATGTAAGTCATGTAAGTGTAGGAAAGTATTACCTTCTGTTGGATGGAATTGTGAAATAGGAATCAATACATCCTTGCTATATCCTTTGTCGCTTTGAAGGTGTTACATGTTATACTTGTCATCCTCAGCCTTAGCAATGTGTTACTAGTATTTGATTTTCAAAATGACATAGTGACGTTTTTACAACGTACTGGTCCTCCGTGGCATATTCACTATTATGTTAATATGAGCGAATAATTAAATATCTTTATGAGTAACAAATTGTCGCATGAAATATAGGGGTAATGGCAAAGTTAATACACCTTATCGCTTTTTGTCCACCATTACTGAATATCACACAGGTTCCCGTAAAACTTTGACGTCACAATACAAAATATCTGACGCCACAATGGAAAAGTGCTTGCTGTAGGCGTCAAAAGTTCAAGCGGCCAGGTCAGCCGGGATTAGTGATAAGGTGTATGCAATCTTAGTCTTATGAAAAAAGTGCAAGTTAAGAGGGGCATACAAACTTCTTCGCCCCCCTCTGGCAAATGTCTGGATATGCCACTATTTTCCATTGTTAACTTGCTGTAAGCATCTGAGCAAGAAAAAGAAAAAAACATAATATGTGAGCATTGTACTTCAAAACACTTACAAGTTACACAGTAACACAATATAAAAATATATACAAACCAAAGCTTAAGAAACACATGATAATCAAAATCAGATATCTGTGTAAAAATCTGAACGGATTGCAGCAAAGTGTTTTTCCACATCCTGTAAGTTTCTCTTCTTCTTCGTCAGAAGACCCTAACAGTGGCTTCTTTTCACTCTCTGTCATTTTGGTAACTTTTGTGCTTGTGACACAGTGACAGAATCACATGATTTTTTAATCTAAAAATAGAAAATAAATAAAAATAGTCTCTAAAAATTCTTACAAAAATGGAGAAATCTATGAATTCTTACAAAATTCTGATATTTAAATATTTGTTTCAGTGAAACTATAACAAAAGCAACAATAAGTACAAAAAAAATAATCAAAGATTGTTTGGCAGTTTCTGGTTAAAAGTGTCAACATCCGGTGAATAATTTTAGCGGCGAAAACGACTTGTTGTTTGCAGAAATGAGTTCTGCAAGCAAGGTATTGAATATTGCATTCAAAATTATATAGCTTATAGTAAAATGTGAAAACCCACTCATTCACTGAACAACTTATATCTCCACAAGCGCAGTTATTTTATATGCATGTAATTTGTAAACTACGTTCATTGACATTATTGTGATGACGGATTACTGTTGTCTATAGATAGTGAAGAAGGAAAATTGTACTCAATTGAGGTTGTCCCAACGTGGACGGAAAAAGAATACCAGAAGAAGTTCACTATATATATACGTATGTAGGACAGAAAGTCACAGGACAAAAAGTCACAGACAAAAAGTCACGGACAAATAGT
The DNA here is from genome assembly GCF_965363235.1 of Mytilus galloprovincialis. Taxonomy (NCBI): domain Eukaryota; kingdom Metazoa; phylum Mollusca; class Bivalvia; order Mytilida; family Mytilidae; genus Mytilus; species Mytilus galloprovincialis. The sequence goes on from NC_134840.1 coordinate 20,017,602, forward strand.
CACGGGACAAATAGTCACAATTCATTTTTTCTGAATATTTTCTTTGAATAAAAAACACTTATTTCTACAAAAATATTTTTGTATTTTTCTTGAACTATTGTATATAAACCAACATTGTAAACAAAATGTATCCAAAAAATATCAAAGATGATCAAATAATTGTTAAAAAAACAAAATGTCAACGTGGCTTTGCACTTACATGGCTTCATGGTGCCAAGAAATATACCCTTTGCATGATTAAAATTAAATAACTCTTCATTTTTCAAGTATAATGACACATTTCCTACACTTTAATATGAATATATGTATTAAAAAATAAATATTTCAAGATATTTCTCTTATATATTCAAATAATTGTCAACAAACTATTTGTGACTTTTTGTCCTATCAAATTTGTGATTTTATGTCCTGTGACTTTCTGTCTGTTTACCGTATATACGAGACGTTTCGCCCAAATGCCTACTGCTACTACCACTACCAGAAGCAGTTCTTCAATCTTCCATATGTCGTTTCGGCCACAGTCGTGAAGGTCAGGCTACCAATTCAACCAAATTCGATTCAGACATTCTTTTAATTTTGTTCTTAATATGAGGCAGGCATAACCTGTGAATGGGGGTCTGTATGTATATTTTTTTTAATTCAAACATTTTGATAAAAGAAACGGAAATACCATAACGTTCCCGATTTTGGTTCTGTTGTTAGGGATTTAGCTGTGACGTTCTTTAAGTTATGACGTCATATTCAATGTAAACAAAAGAAACGCTTTCTTCAGGTAACGTTTTTTAAACATTAACAATTATTAAAAATGAATTTGTATTGAGTTCCAATCTCATATTTTACTAGACTGATAAATATATATTTTATTCAAAGTCTCATGCAAACAAGACCGGAAAAGGAAGTAGATTTCTGCGCGAATGCGGTGAAAACCGGAACAAGAAGTAGATCTGAAAAAAAGTCAACGATTTTGAGTCCATTAGTAGAATGAAAAATTCTGGAAATTTTCCTGATTTTTTTTTTTTTTTTCTTTTTCTTAATGATTTTTCTACCATAATTGGGAACTTCATCCCCATATTATTTAATTGGTTTAAGGTACATCTGAAGGAATACACCTTATCGCTATGTCTTTAGTCTTTAGTGAGTGTCAACTTGGCAATAATAATCTCTCTGTATTATTTGACCACTCTGGTAAAAAGTAAAAACACAAAAATACTGAACTCCGAGGAAAATTCAAAAAGGAAAATCCAAAATCAAAAGGCAAAATCAAAAGTCCAAACACATCAAACGAATGGATAACAACTGTCATATTCCTGACTTGGTACAGGCATTCTCTAATGTCAGAGCTTCAGATAAGCTGTGTATTTGCGTGATCACGCAATACAAATAATAAAAAACCCAATGCAATTGCCCATTGCAGGGTTCAATAACCCAATTAATTCAAAGGAAAGCCCAATTATATGCCCAAACCATGAGTTCTCAACCCTTTAATTGGCTACTGTTTGCGTTATTTACCCTTATCTGTTTACAGTCGTCGCGTAAATCTATGTTTATAATATTTATAATTGGAAATTTCCTTTCGTTCTAAAAATAGATCCCTGCATCAAGTAGCTGAAATGGGTCCCTGTTGGAGTTTTCCGTTGCTCAATAGGTACATGTGTTTTTGAAAATATTTCGGTCTTCTCTGTGTTTATCCAATTAGCGTGTGTCATTTAGTCATATTTGTTTTGCATTGCTCGAGATTTATCATAACATACATCGAATTAAAACGAAAGTGAATGTCCGGTAAAAATATTAAACAGAAGCATGTTTTCTGATTCTTTTGAAAAGCTGAGGGAAAGTTATGATAACAAGACTCAACCAGTGTTTTAGGAAGCGTCCATCAAAAGCACGGGCGTGTGTGCGTACCTTCTAATGAGAACATTGCTAATAAACACGGGGTTTCGTCAAAAACGAAATCAGTTGGAAAAAGTGAAAGGCCAAATCAATTATGACATGATAAAGCATCAGAAACCAAAAGTTCTAATAGAAGAAGACTAAACCCAGATTTATATAAATTGAATAAACCAAAATCATTCAAGTATAATTAGAGTTTATGTAGTATTTTTTTTCATTTTACAGTTAATTAATGAATACACACACAGGCACTGGTCTCCGAATTTATTATATAAAGGTGTAAGACGAGTGCCTGTGAATACACATATCCGTTTTTGTGAGAAAATACAAAAATGGCAGAAGGTTTGGAACGGGCCACAAATTAAACCTACAATTGCTCCTCAGTGAATAAACCAAATAAAACAGCTAGCAAATAACCCTAACCTTAACCCTAAACCAAATAAAACAGCTAAACAAAGAAAGAAACATATTTAAGATGGAAAAAAATCTGGGGTTGATATTGCCTAAATATTCAATATTGTGTTGATGAAAAACCCAATACATTCAGGAGCTTGGTGGTGAAAAACCCAATTTGATATTAACATGAGGGGTGAATTGGAATTCATAATGCAATTAAAAAACTTTATCACCCAATTATATAAGAAAATGGTGGGTAAAAAACCCAATTTGTGAATTCTTATCTGGAGCTCTGAATGTAGAAAATGGTGGATTGAACCTGGTTTTATAGCTAACTAAACCTTTCACTTGTATGACAGTCGTATCAAATTCCATTACATTGTCAACGATGCATGAACAAAACAAACATACTCAAAGAGTAAAAAATGTCAAAAATAGGGGTACAGCAGTCAATATTGTGTTATCATCTTAATATCACTATAAAAACAACAAATGTAACGAAGAAGCACAAAAAGGCATACATCAAATTTAACATACTCATTTTGTTTTTCTTATACGACTTAATTTATCTATGTAAAGTCTACCCATAAAGGATAGAAGGTTTTCAGTACTGGTGTAAAATTGCGCGTTTGAAATTCGCACAGGTAGACATAAAAATAATTTTGTCATTCAAAGTATGACGGCATACATAAATGCAGTCACGTTAAGTAGATATAACAGAAAACAAATTTAACAGTAAAAGTAATAATAATTAATAAAATAATTGTGTGGTTCAAAATATGACGGGATACATAAGTACAGTTTCACGTCAAATGTATATCATAAAAAACAGACTTAACAGAAAAAGTAGTATTATTGTATAAAATAGTTTTATCATTCATAGTATGTCAAGATCCATAAGTAAAAGTAATATTAATAAATGGAATAATTTTGTTGTTCAAAGTATGATATTTTTTCATAACCACAGAGTCATTTCAAAAGAATATCTCAAAAAACTGACTTAAAAGTACAAGTAATATTAATAAAGATAAATAAAATAATACTATTACACGTTATTAAGATGATAACCAACGTCAGTATGCAAAATCTATACTTCAAGACCATCTTGTATTATTTGTGAAGTTGATACAGAATATTTATCAACAAGTTCTGGGTATCTTCCGATGAACTTTTTTAGAAAAAGGACGAGACGTTCTTTGACATACCCCTGGTTCATCAACTTTCTGCTCAGACACTGGTGACGTTTTACAAAGTCTGAATAGGAGCTGCAAGCTCTTGAATACCTAATAAGTTGGGAAATGTATATTCCATATGCAGGTGAAGTTGGTATATTACTACTTAGGTGGGGGAAATTGATAATTTCAAAATTAAAATCGTCTCGTTTGTCATAGATTCTGGTACTGAGATGACTGTGTATGTCAAATTCGAGGTATAAGTCTAAAAATGAGGCGGAGGAAGCCGTGTCTGTGGTCTCTTTAATTTCTAGTTCTGGTTGGTATATTAATGGAACCCAATCAGAAAAGTTCGGATTGTTAATGGAAAGAACATCATCAATATATCTGAAAGTGAAATTAAATAACCTGGCTTCTTTGATCTTCTTGTTTTTGACAAGTGTCTGAAGGAACTCCGATTCATATGAAAATAAGAAGAGGTCGGCAAGGAGAGGCGCACAGTTCGTTCCCATAGGAATGCCGACAATTTGTTGAAAAAGTCTACCTCCAAATTCAACAAATATGTTGTCAATAAGAAACTCCAGCATACTGATCACTTGTTCCTCTGTGTAGTATGTTTTACCCTTTTGTTCCTTATTAACAAAATATGCCTTATGGTATCCCAAAGTGATAAATTTATAGCGTATGCTACCATTTTTATGATGTAAAACTCATTAGTACGTTACACTTATGTTATGTGGCACTGCAGAGAAAAATAAATAATTAAATAAATAAAAAATAAATCAATGAATAATTAACCCTTATAAAAACCTTAACTATCTATTTTGTGAACCTTCCAGTATCTTTAATAAAGACCCCTAACAAATGTTGAATATCTTCTATGTTATGTTTGAAATTTTCATTTTCTGTTGTTGCTAATAATACTTCTGATTCAAGTGTTAGTTTTGATGTTATGAAGTAGAGTGCAGAACGGAGTTTCTCTTTAGCCTCCTCATAATTTTCAAAATACAGAAGATAATGATCAACTGTTTCTTTTTGTCCACAGCTGCATTTGTCGTTGAGTGCTGGGCATATCATTGATTTGTACGAGTTTAAATCACAATATCCTGTTCTTAAACTTGTTGATATCCGATACATTTCAGTTGATGGTTTGTCTTTTGGAAGTGTATTTTTTACATTTTGTTGAAAGGAATAATATCTTCTTCCTTTATCACTGTTGTCCCATCGGTTTTGTCCATTTTAACATTACACTGTCTTTTGCTTCATTTTGTATATATATATTGTTTTGTGAATATTGGAATGCTTTCTATTTTTTCTGCCTCCTGTGCTGCTTTTTTAACTAGTTGGTCTGCTATTTCATTACCTTGTATTTCAGCATGTCCAGGGGTCCATTCAATGGAAACAATGATTCCTTCAGATTTTAGTACCAAAATACCGATTTTAATATCATGAATAGTTTTACCGTAATTAACCGATTTCCAATTTAAAGTAAGAATTCCAATTGCTGATTGGCTGTCTGAGAAAATTTTGATGGATTCTGTGTTTTTTTCTGTTGTTTGGAATTATTAGAAAATCTATTACTAGCGGTAGAGCTACTAATTCCCCTAATAAAATAGATCCTCTATTAGAAACTGGCTGTGTTAACTCCACATGTTCTGTGCTGTATGGTATTAAAATAGCTGCCCCAGCCCCGCATGGACCTGGGTTTCCTGGGATCCATCAGTGAAAGCTTTTGTTGTATTTTTTTTTAATTGATGTAATTTTTACCAAAATAATAGTCTTTCCCTGAAAAGCTTGTTCCTCTGATCTAGACTTTGAACTTCTGAAATTTTTCTAATTAATACTCTGGTGGTGATTTTGAGGCTGCTAACCCTCGGATTTAAATTCAGACTTTTATATCATCACAATCAATCTCTGATGACCTCTTCATGTCTTCAGACTGGAATACCATTTTTCCATTGGTGAGATTATTTTTTTCAGATTCATTTATATTTTTCCAATCTTCAAAAATTGTTTAATAGGGACAGTGATTTTATATGATTTTATTTTTGCAATTTGTCTTATACATGTTATACCAGTTTCTTCTCTTTTGAGGTCCAGTGGAAGAATTCCTGCTACTACTTCTTAGGTTTCTATACTAGCTGTTGTTGGTTGGTTGAGACATAAGGCTAGTCCTTTTCTTTGAATAGCATTTAATTTATTTATATGCGTGTTGTTGATTTTCCATACACTGCTAGCATATAACATTGTAGACAGCACTATACTTGGATATACAGTCAAACCTCGTTGTGTCGAACTCGGTTGTGTCGAAAACTCGGATGAGTAGAAGTAATTTCTCGGTCCCAGTAAAATTCCCGTTTGTTCAATGCATAATTACCTCTGATGAGTCGAACTCGGTTGATTCGAATACTCGGTTAAGTCAAGTAAATTTTATAGTCCTGTCGAAGTTAAAATTAATGTAAATTGGCCCCGATGTCTTGAACTTCGAAATATGCAGACCTAATGATAAAAATTTAAGTCGGATGTATTTCTTATGTCAACTAATCATTTTCAAAAGAGATTAAAGCTGAGTAAACATACTTGTTTGTATAACAGTTAAAATGACATGTTTATGGTGACCGCTAATTAACCCCTTTATTGATCGTTCAAGCGGAATGTTAGTGTGCTGAACATTTTGCACCTGAGATAAAAACGAAACGAATTTAAATGACACAAGCCCAATAATAAATTCATGATAATTTAATGTAAAGCAGACCACCGTATCAGAGACCGTTCAGAACTTGTTTCGTGCCACGAGTGATTTCATAATTTATAGCGACTGACCTTTGTAAATATTTGTGTAGACTATCGATTTTGTGTGTGCATGATTTGTATCTGTACTTGTGTTTTTAATTATTACGAAGGACCAAAATTGGAGATTGAATACACAATTATAAAGTGTCATATAGAAAAAAAAGGCACACTGTTCATTGTATCTAGTTTACACAAATCTCATACCGTATTTCATGCATTCAAAATTTATGACTACACACTCGACCTCGGATAAGTCGAACCTTGGATGAGTCGAATACTTCGGTCCGGTCCCTTCGACTTCGACACAACGAGGTTCGACTGTATTTGTATTAAAATTTTGTAGATACCTTTGCTATATCCTTGATGTTTCTGATTATCCCTAAGGATTTTTGTGCTTTTTGCTCAACAGTGTCTTTGTGTTTATTGAAATTACATTTTTCATCTAAAGTAAGGCCTACAATTTTGGGATTGGGATTGTATTTTAGTTCCTTTCCTTGTAACATTATTTTGATGTCCTCTTTTGTCATACCATTTCTGGAAAATACACAAAATTCTGAGGTTTATTCTCCATTTTGTTGACCATTCATGGATAGAGTTAATATCTTTTTTGTAACTCCTGCACTAATTCATGTTTGTCTTTGCCTGTTTTCCAGATTGTCCCATCATCAGCAAATTTACATTTGTTAGAGGAAATTTTTGTTTTCAAAATTCCAATAGGGAACATGCTTTATATAATTGTATAAATAAATCAATTTTTCAAGATGTTTTGGCCATTGGCCTTCTTCAGTTAACGTTCTTTATTTTTCCTCTCAACTACTTGGCTGACATTACATTGGTATTTCCTTATTTCAATCATTGAAAAGATGTTATAGATCTAGATATAGATGAAATTTTATCAATAATAAAGATTTTATAAAGTAAGGGGGATATTACTGATCCTTGTGGAAGCCCAATTTGAGTTTTAAACCATTGTCCCTGATGCTTGTTTATATTACATCTTGCTTCTCTGTCTTTTAAAAAATTCTCTATCCATTTCTAGATTTTACCTTTGATTCCATATCCATGTAGTTTTGTTAAAAGTCCTTCTCTTTAAACATGGTCATAGGCTTTTTCTAGGTCAATCATTAAAGCAACAGTACTTTCATCATTATTAAATCCATTAAAGATGTTTTGAACAAATGATAATTAAGCATTGTCGGTGAAGCGGAAATGTCGAAAACTTTCTTTTTCTTTATCTAATGTAAATTTTGACTCTACATAACCTTCTAACCTTGATGTTACTATTCTCTCCATTAGTTTACCTACCGGTAGTATGCTTGTTAAGCTACAATTGGACGATATGATGACGGATTATTGTAGTTTGGTTTACCAATCTTTTGGATGAACTTGACATTTGCTTGTTTTCATGATTTTGGTAAGGAACTTTCATCCCATAATTTGTACATAATATATAATATAGTGCTATTCAGATTATCATCTCCATTAATAAATAGTAATGAAAAAAAATTATCAGGTCCTGGACAAGTTTCATTTTTGTCGAGCCTTCGACTTTAGTCGAAAAAGCGAGACTAAGCGATCCTACATTCCGTCGTCGTCGGCGTCGTCGTCGTCGGCGGCGTCCACAAATATTCACTCTGTGGTTAAAGTTTTTGAAATTTTAATAACTTTCTTAAACTATACTGAATTTCTACCAAACTTGGACAGAAGCTTGTTTATGATCATAAGAAAGTATCCAGAAGTAAATTTTGTAAAAATAAAATTCCATTTTTTCCGTATTTTACTTATAAATGGACTTAGTTTTTCTGCGAGGAAACATTACATTCACTCTGTGGTTAAATTTTTAAAATTTTAATAACTTTCATAAACTATCCTTGATTTGTACCAAACTTGGACAGAAGCTTGTTTATGATCATAAGAAAGTATCCAGAAGTAAATTTTGTAAAAATAAATTTCCACTTTTCCATATTTTACTTATAAATGGACTTAGTTTTTCTGCGAGGAAAAATTACATTCGCTCTGTGGTTAAAGTTTTTAAAATTTTAATAACTTTCATAAACTATCCTTGATTTGTACCAAACTTGGACAGAAGCTTGTTTATGATCATAAGATAGTATCAAGAAGAAAATTTTGTAAAAATAAATTTCCACTTTTCCGTATTTTACTTATAAATGGACTTAGTTTTTTTGCCAGAAACAAAACATTCACTCTGTGGTTTAAGTTTTTAAAATTTTTACAATGTTCTTAAACTATCCTGGATTTCTACCAAACTTAGACAAAAGCTTGTTTCTGATCATAAGATATTATTCAGAAGTCAATTTTGTAAAAAAAAATTCACTTTTTCCGTATTTTACTTATAAATGGACTTAGTTTTTCTTCCAGTTAACATTACATACAGTCTGCAGTTAAAGTTTATAAAACATTTATTAGATTCATAAACTATCCTGGATTTTTTTACCAAACTTGGAAGCTTCTTTCAATCAAAAGACAGTATCGAGAGGGAAATTTTTATTGATGTTTTTCCTCATTTTTTTGAGTCTGCGATTAACAGCAAAAGTAGGCGAGACACTGGGTTCCGTGGAACCCTTACGAATTTTTTAGTCTGTAAACTGCACCAGCCAGCTCATCTTGTTCTATGGCAAAGTTAATATTAATATCCTTGTCATCCTCTAAATGTTGTTCTTTATCCTCTGAGATTGAATGGTATTTGTTCATTATTTCTTTATAAAATTCTGCAATAAATGAAATGGGATTTAAGTGTTTTCCCTTGAAGAAAGTTGTTTCTAGTTCTTGACATTTTACTTCTTCTTCAAATGTCTATTTGTCTGCCATTACTGGACATTACACAGGTTCTCTTAAATTTTGACATCCTAATACAAAATATCTGACGCCTCAATGGAAAAGTGATTGTTGTATGACGTCAATAGTTGGAGTGGGACAGATTCTTGGGTCAGCCCGGATTAGCGATAAGGTGTATTTAAAGGGGGTCTCATTGGGGGGTTCCGATCCCGGATCTCGCTTACTGTTTTCTCAGATTCCCGTATCCCGCTTACACTATGTACATAAGCAATTCTCATTTTTTTGTCATTTCCAGGGTCCCCCAAGACCTCATTTCCCGTTTTCATGACACAATAATTTGACTTTGACGTGTCACGCTTATAAAAAATCGGCAATCCCACATCACTCTTAGACCCCAATGAGACCCACTTTAAAAATATGGCAGTTTTTACACACAACAAAATCTTCTATGAGTACAGACAAACTGATGCATCTAGGAAAATTTTAAGGCATGGCAGGACCTAGGTATATTAAACTTTAAAGTTGTACAAAGTCTATGTTTCAGAGAATTAATTACTTACATGTACCTGGATTTTGAGATGCATTTTTTCCAGTCTGCAGAAGATAGCAAAATAAACAAACACATAAGTTTCATTTGATCCATCTATTGTCCATTTAAATCAATACTTCACACAACATCGATTATATGAGAAAAAAGTAAAATCACAAAAATACTGAACTCAGAGGAAAATTCAAAACGGAAAGTCCCTAATCAAATGGCAAAATCAAATGATAAAACACATCAAAGGAATGGACAACTGTCATATTCCTGACTTGGTACAGGCATTTTCAAATGTTTGACAATGGTGGATTGAACCTGGTTTTATAGCGCTAAACCTCTCACTTTTATGTCAGTCGCATCAAATTCCATAATTTTGACAACGATGCTTGAACAAAACAGACATAATCGGTACCGGTAAAATAGTCAAATTATGGTTACAGCAGTCATCACTGTGTTACAATCTCAAGACAAACAAACATGTATATACAAAAAACCCAACAAGCATCTATCAAATTGAAAAACACATTCCTTGTTTCGCGTCTTGGGTGTCAGAAAATGCAAACGTCACAAAAAAGAAATTTTGTCGTTCAATGTCTATACAAAACAATTCTAATTTCACATGGAGAATGGTGGTATGCACAGTTATAAAATCAAAAGTTATGTTAGAATTAATTACAGAAACAGACAGGGGAGCTTCTCAAACGTTTTGCCAACTTAGTTTATTTTTGTACCTTCTGTAGGAATGAAAAAAAAAAGAAGAGCAAAATCCAGAAAAGTTTATAATTTTCTGAACCATAAAATGCATTTAAAATTTAATGATCTAGGTTCATCATGCCTTAAATTTTTTGCAAGTGCACAGGTTTGTCTGTACTTACAGTAAAATTTGTGGTGTAAACATGGTAAATACGGCCATTTTAGCCAAAAGGTTATGATGAACCTGAACAGAAGTTTGTTTTGTAATACGTCATTTCTGGAATCATGTCTTTCACCGGAAAAGATTGTCGATTTTTCATTCCTTTATGACGTCATTTACCAGATAGAAGTTTCCAGCACTTTCATATCATTGTAGGGTAGTATAGACATTATTTATGTTGCATAAGTGATTAATTTCCCAAATATTTTGTGCAGTATAAAATCCTGGAACTGGCCTATGGCTAATGCTTAAAGGAATTTATCTTTACAAAAAAACAATCGTGCAATTTGAGATCCATTGATGTTACATTTACCGGTACTTCAAAGGTCTGCTAAAGTAAACCTTATTGTTATAAGAACTATCTGTTACCAACAATTTAAAGTTTGCATTAGCTCGAAATCAGCTTGTCATTTTACTGTCCAAATAATTATGACGTCTCGAAAGTTGTTTTTTTTTTTAAATCTTGGTAAAATTTGTCAGACCCTTGATTACCCTATTTTTAGGATGTATGTATATTATTTTTTTTTTTAACAGGTTGGAGAAATATTTACAGCAGCAGGAGTTGCATTCAATAAACTTGGTGATTTAACAATGCAGTTACATCCTACCAGTGAACCAAGTCCTACTAGGTGAATTTTTGTTGTGATCTTGACAAGAGTGACAATATATACACAACAGCCTGGGTGGATTTTTCCTTTAACACCGGCCCAACGGGGACAGCCCACCCGTGCCCACTCCAGCTAAAATCTCTTTTTTGTGAAAATATTGATTATAAATGCATGCTTATCTGTTTTTTTAATTGATTGTACTTGCAAGTCTTTGATTAAACAAAATAAATTGCATGCCTGCCCCTATGGCACTTAACGGTGGGCAGAATGGACAAGCTAGAAATTTTGCCCACCCAGTGCCCACTCCCACTGCAGACAAAGCAAAATCCACCCGAGCTGTAGTGAATACCTAAATAAACCGGTTTTTGCTATCTTAACAAAATTGAGGGAGATTAATGGAGAACTTTCACTTTTTGTGTTCACTTGTGTTTAATATAAATAATAACTAGAGGCTCTAAAGAGCCTGTGTCGCTCACCTTGGTCTATGTGCATATTAAACAAAGGACACAAATGGATTCATGACAAAATTGTATTTTGGTGATGGTGATGTGTTTGAAGTTCTTACTTTAATGGACGATTTTGCTTCTTACAATTATATCTATAATGAACTTTGCCCATTAGTAACAGAGAACTATATTTGGTAAAAATTTAAATTACATATATTTACCAAATTAATGAAAATTGTTAAAAATTGACTATAAAGGGCAATAACTCCTTAAGGGGTCAATTGACCATTTAGGTCATATTGACTTATTTGTAGATCTTACTTTGCTGAACATTATTGCTGTTTACAGTTTATCGCTATCTATAATAGTATTCAAGATAACCAAAAACGTCAAAATTTCTTTAAAAATTACCAATTGGAGGGCAGCAACCTAACAACCAGTTGTCCAATTCATCTGAAAAATTCAGGGCAGATAGATATTGACTTGATTAACAATTTAACTTCTTGTCAGATTTGCTCTAGATGCTTTGAATTTATAGTTATAAGCCAAAAACTGCATTTTACCCCTATGTTCTATTTTTAGCCGTGGTGGCCATCTTGGTTGAATGGCCAGGTCATCGGACACATTTTTCAAACTAGATACCCCAAAGATGATTGTGGCCTAGTAGTTTCAGTGGAGATTTTGTAAAAGATTACTTAGATTTATGAAAAATGGTTAAAGATTGACTATAAAGGGCAATAACTCCTAAAGGGGTCAACTGACCATTTTGGTCATGTTGACTTATTTGTAGATCTTACTTTGCTGAACATTATTGCTGTTTACAATTTATCTCTATCTATAATAGTATTCAAGATAATAACCAAAAACAGCAAAATTTCCTCAAAATTACCAATTCAGGGGCAGCAACCCAACAACCGATTGACCGATTCATCTGAAAATTTCAGGGCAGATAGATCTTGACCTGATAAACATTTTTATCCCGTCAGATTTCCTCAAAATGCTTTGGTTTTTGAGTTATAAGCCAAAAACTGCATTTTACCCCTATGTTCTATTTTTAGCGGTGGCGGCCATCTTGGTTGGTTGACCAGGTCACGCCACACATTTTTTAAACTAGATACCCCAAAGATGATTGTGGCCAAGTTTGGATTAATTTGGCCCAGTAGTTTCAGAGGAGAAGATTTTTTGTAAAAGATTAATTTAATTTATGAAAAATGGTTAAAATTGACTATAAAGGGCAATTACTCCTAAACGAGTCAACTGACCATTTTGGTCATGTTGACTTATTTGTAGATCTTACTTTGCTGAACATTATTGCTGTTTACAGTTTATCTCTATCTATAATAATATTCAAGATAATAACCAAAAACAGCAAAATTTCCTCAAAATTACCAATTCAGGGGCAGTAACCCAACAACCGATTGACTGATTCATCTGAAAATTTCAGGGCAGATAGATCTTGACCTGATAAACATTTTTATCCCGTCAGATTTCCTCAAAATGCTTTGGTTTTTGAGTTATAAGCCAAAAACTGCATTTTACCCCTTTGTTCTATTTTTAGCTGTGGCGGCCATCTTGGTTGGTTGACCAGGTCAAGCCACACATTTTTTAAACTAGATACCCCAAAGATGATTGTGGCCAAGTTTGGATTAATTTGGCCCAGTAGTTTCAGAGGAGAAGATTTTTGTAAAAGATTACTTTAATTAACGAAAAATGGTTAAAAATTGACTATAAAGGGCAATAACTCCTAAACGGGTCAACTGACCATTTAGGTCATGTTGACTTATTTGTAGATCTTACTTTGCTGAACATTATTGCTGTTTACAGTTTATCTCTATCTATAATAATATTCAAGATAATAACCAAAAACAGCAAAATTTCCTCAAAATTACCAATTCAGGGGCAGCAACCCAACAACCGATTGACCGATTCATCTGAAAATTACAGGGCAGATAGATCTTGACCTGATAAACATTTTTACCCCATGTCAGATTTGCTCTAAATGCTTTGGTTTTTGAGTTATAAGCCAAAAACTGCATTTTACCCCTATGTTCTATTTTTAGCCGTGGCGGCCATCTTGGTTGGTTGACCGGGTCACGCCACACATTTTTTAAACTAGATACCCCAATGATGATTGTGGCCAAGTTTGGTTTGATTTGGCCCAGTAGTTTCAGAGGAGAAGATTTTTGTAAAAGTTAACGACGACGGACGACGACGGACGACGGACGACGGACGACGGACGACGACGGACGACGGACGACGGACGCCAAGTGATGAGAAAAGCTCACTTGGCCCTTCGGGCCAGGTGAGCTAAAAAATGAGGTGTGGTTGCCAATGAAACAACTCTCTACAATGACTCGAGGTATGGTTGCCAATGAAACACCTCTCTACAAGAGACCAATACACACAGATATTAAGTATATAGGTCACCATATGACCTTCCTCAATGACCAACACCATACCCCTAGTCATCTTTTAAACACCCCAAATGACAAATATTAAACAATTTAAACAAGTTAACTAACAGCCTAATTTATGTACAAAATAATTAATGAAAAACAAATATGTTGCACAGCAACAAACAACAACCACTGAACTACAGGCTCTTGGCTTTGGATTTTGGACAGGTACATACAGCATGAAGCAAAGGTGTGAGGTTGCATTAAGAAAATAATATCAGTATGTAAGTTGTAACAAAAGGGAGTAAAAAGCCCTGAAATGACAAATATAAAACAAATCAAACAAGAAAACTTAGTCAGTTCTTTTTCACAATAAAGCTAGATCTCGCTTCAAAAGCTGTTGAAATTCTTATGTAAGTTCATTGTAGTAGCGAATCAATTTCATCAAGGTGAACTTTGTTATCTTAGATTTCTTGCATTATTTAAAGGTTATTGTCATATAAATTGCTTTTTTTTTCTTTTGATGTTTTGAAAGATTGTTATAAGGATCTGGTTATTTTTAATGTATAAATATGATTGATATACAGAATCTGAAATTTCTAGCTAATAAAAAACTCAAAACAGAGGTATTCAGAGTGACCAGTACGCCATTTAATACTTCTATGAAATAACGTTACAAAACTCAAAACAGAGGTATTAAGGAGAACATCTTTTTGAAAATAATGTACCTATATAGGAAACAAGTGGGGAGAATTAAGGGATCATTAACTGTTCAATTAACAAGGTTTCTATTTTCTTGACAAAGTGTGATCAGCATATATGTGCAGAGCTTTTAGTAACATTATAAAAAATATACCTTGGTATTATACTTGCATAATTAAAAGTTATAAGAATTATCATTTTCTAATTATAATTTATGATTAACATGTATATATTTTGTTTTTATTTTTGTGTTTTAGTGGGAAATGGACTCCAAAAGAGATAGAAATGCTTCAGAATTCAGTTAAAAGATTTGGAGATGACTTGGATAAAATTAGTAATATTATCAAAACTAGAACAATGTAAGTTCTTCATACATTTTTATGACCAAAGATTCCTGTGAATAAGACCACTTGTACTTCATCTTTTTAAATTTATACCATTGCCATAGAAAATATAGGATTTTCCTTTTTGATACAATGTATAAATGTAGTGTTTTGTATTTCCTTTGTCCTTGAAACAGTCTTTTTTTCCACAGCAAACACCAATTTTGAGAAAATATCCAAATTGGGAGATAGTTATCAATCCGTGTATTATAGATTTTTAGGTGTGCGAAGTCAACATACTGCCCACAGAATTTAATAGATATAAGAAGATATGGTACGAGTGCCAATGAGACAACTCAACCTCCAATTCACAATTTGTAAAAGAAAAACCATTATAATATAAATAATATATACTACAATGTAAAGATTAAAAATTAAATCATTCCAGGCCCTTTTGTTTCCCACATATTTAATATTACCAATAATTAACAAGTTCCAGGTTGAATATGATACTGATTCCAATAGTATACTTCAACAAATTACCATAATCCTGTTACCTTTACCTTCTGTCAGACGCACAACCAAACAGTGCATTCATCATTTGCTATGAATACCGGTAATAATCACACCTGAACTTCATCACTATATAGGGAATAACTGTGCACCTTATAAGTCGTGTGTATCGTCCTGAACATGCATGAAATATTTGCCAATGGATGTCAATCAATATAATCAATGTGACTTTACCAAATGAGAATATAATTCTAATAATACTCAAGGCAACAAATAATGTGCAGGTTCTTTAATTCAGTAATGAGCCTGTGAAGATGCAAGATGGTCGACTATATATTTATAAAATCCTTAACTTTTAATACTTATGTCTTTTTGTTTCCAACTTCCCATGCAGAATAAGAGAGAGGTATGCAAAACATATTTAGCAGCACTGAATTTGTTTCACGGTTTATATATAACTTCCCTACAAATATTCAAATCTCATCTCAATACTCATCTGATAATATATATAGTCCATTTGTCAAATTCTGATATTAAAACACTTAAAAGATTAGAAAGGATGAGAAAAGTGAATGTTATGACTTTGAGATGATTTTGCTGACAAAAAGGAAGCAGTATCCTATAAGTTATAACTTTATTTCTATATCAAGAAATGTTCATATTGCAAGATGTATTTTATATTTATATCCTAATTAATTGTAACCAATATATATTCTTTAGATCCCTTAAGAGGTAAAATAAATTAAAACAAAAAATAGTTAAATATCTATACTACTGTATGAAGAGACCTATTTGAAACCATACAAAGTTGAAAATGTTTGTGATATGACGTATAAATGTAGTGTTTTGCATTTCTTTAATTTGTCTTTGAAATAGTCCTAAAATTCATGATTATTAAAAAAAACAAATCGATAAAAAGTGTTCTAATGACTAATTTAATTCCATTTGACAGTAAAACATAATGATAAAATGGGCCACAACTGTTTGGGTTATTGAAATTTTTGATATAGTTCTTGTCTTTTGTTTTCAGATCACAAATAAAAACGCAGTTAAAAAGAAAATCATTTGAAGAAGCGGGTGTGCCTATGCCAACAGATCAATCCCCGAAAAAAGTTGCAGTGCAAAAACAGACAATACCAACCCCAGGTGGTGCTGCACATACGACACATACTAAAAAACAAAAACACAATGGTAATGTTTACATCAAATATTTCAACTAAATTATAATTAGAACTACTGGTAGTTAGGTTTAAACAATTACTAGTCCTTTCCAGAATAAATCTACTTACCCTGTTATTTTTGTATCAAACATGATGTAGTCTCACTAAAATGTCTCATTTTTGGTTAAATAAGATTATCTTTAAATAAAAAAATTAAAGTTAATGTAATTTATTTTATTTCACTGCAAACTTAATCAAAGTTTTGAATTATGTTTGTGTATAAAAAAAGCCCCAAAAACATGCATTTTATGGATCCTTATTGCAATGTTATGGTATTGTGAATTTAAGTTGGTGTTCAAGTTTAATCTTGAAATTAATGCAAAAACTAATAATATTTTTCTTTTTTAATAAAAAGAAAAGAGTTTAAATATTTGTCTTCATTTTATTTGAAAACAAAAACAACAAAATTTTTCTTGTATAACTTATCTGATAAGCCATATTGCACAATGTAAAATATTTGTATTCCAACAATAAGATTTTGATACTAAGGTGTACTTAGAAAATAAATTGACTACAAGGACACATGGAACACAAATAAATGTACAGTTATCTCCTATGAAACTAGATTTAATATCCTTTTGAAATTAAATTATACCACAAATATGATTGTTTTTCATTGATAATAAACAAAAAATTAGGCAAACAATTTAACAATTTATGAATTAACATGACAAGTCTTCACGGCTTTTATAATAAATTATATCAATTTTTGTATGTATTTGTTAAAATGAAGTCAGTTGAATTAGTAGCACTTTGTTGTTGAGATTCTTTTTGATTAAGTTTGTATTATTAGACAGATATGACTACGCACGCTACAATGGGTAAAAACTATTGTTATAGAGTTTTTTGTTGTTTATGTTATTATGAATGGCATTAGTTATTTATTTTGTATTACTTTTGTTTACAACTGATAGTAACAAAGAAGTGAGTACCGGTAAGGTAAGGTAATAAAACCTCCTGAACTATTTTTGTTGAGCTTGTGAAATTTATTTTACAAAAGGAAGACATAACGATCCTAAATTCTGTCAGCGTCAACATACATGTAGGTTCCGTCTGTGTATTAAGAGTTTATGGGACAGAACCTTTATTATGACGAAATTACAGATATTTATTTTCATTTTCCCTCATTTTACTAACAAATAGACTTGATTTCTTTTCAGTTAACTTCAAATTTTGTCTGAGGTTAATGTTGTTCAGTTATCAATTGCTTTGTCAAATCTTCATTGAAATTGATGAAATTTGGACAGAAGCTTATTAATGATCAAAATATTTTCCGTATTTTACAGACAAACAGACTTAGTTATTTTTACAGTTTCAGCTAGTAACAAGTAGATACAATCTAGGGTTAAAGTTTGTCACACATCAGTTAACGTTACTTTGTCAAACCTTCATAGAGTTTTATGAAACTTAGGCAATAGCTTTTTAACCAAATGTTAAGAAATAATGTCTGAATCAAACTTTTGAAAATATATTTTTTTCATTTTTAGCATTTTTTTGTGATAGATGGACTTCTATTTTTACAGCGAACATTTTAAAGACACTCTGAGATCATTAGAATTTTACATGATAAATTTTTAAACCTTCTTTGATGGAAATGAAAATTGTATCTTCAAGACCAAAAAATTAGAATCAAAAGAAAAATTCAATTTTTTAAAATTCTGTATTTTACTGATAAATGAACCAACTTTTCAAGTCAACATCAATTGGCGATTACACATACACAATTACAACAGCAAACATATTTCATGCAAGACACAGGGTTCTGCTGAACCCTTATGATTTTTTTTCTTCTAATTCTTCTATGCTTTCAATCATTTCCAGTGTGGACATTATTGCTCACTGTAATGATAAAGAAATACAGATTCTTTAGTCCAACATTTCAATTACCATGTCACAATTTTGGCATTTCTTGCACATTTTACTAAATGAACAATGATGAACTATAAAATACTAGAGCTTCTTGAAATTTGGTTTTAATTTTAATGTGAGCATGCTTTACAATGTGGTGCATTGTTAGATTCATTGCTCATCACTTCCTGAATACCTTGATATTTTTACACATACAGTAATGGCCATGTTTAAAATTTTTCATTTCAATTTCTCTTTTGCTATAATGTACACTGCTTTCTCGGATTTGATATCAAGGTTCATGTGACTGTGTGAAGCAGTTTTATGTGTCTGATTAATTATCTTCCTATTTACCCAATTTTTGGAAAGTTTGCTATAGCTTGCTATTGCTACTTTCCTTAGGCGTCAGCCTCAAACTTCCGGTGAATGACTATCGCAATTTATTCTGCTCCTAAATAATGTAGTACTAGTGTTTGAATTCTGATTCTTGGAAGATTCTTTTGAAATTTTGAGTGTCTACTCTTTTGACTGAAAAGATAACAGCTTGAATTATTAAAAAAGAAATGAATGTTCACCGATGATTCAGATGAATTTAACTTCATTTTGAAAATGAGTATCACAAACACTATTTCGCGGATCTGCCATGCGCTGAAGAGAAAATCACAAGAAATCTATGCGAGATTGCGTTTTCATTCATGAATATTTCATGAATGAACATTTTCACTTTTTTACTATGCGTACGTACGTAAACGTGGTAAAAGCCTGAGTGTTTTGAAAGAATTGGGAATGACTGATTAAAATTCGAGAACAAGAGTCAAGTTGACATTTTGACCAATCCGTCGGATAATTGACAAGTGATAATGGTTTGTTTAAACAAAACACAGGTAATAGAATATAAAATACTCGACAATTATATTTCTTATGTCTCACGTCAAGGACGAGTAAAGGTAAATACTGGATATGATAAAAAAAATAAAATGCATTGTTTTTGTCTAAACGTCGATCGGAAGGTTTTGATGCCAAAAATCATTTGAAAATTATTTCCGTTATTTAAATACTAATTGTTTCACATTCCAATGTGGATATAACAGCATGCTCAAGTGGATCATTCTGACAGCAGAAAAACATTGAACCAACGTCAATTCTTCTTCAGTCATCTCCAATAATTTACATCATACCACCTCTGGTGTATTATCGCAACTTCGTATCATAGTATCATATAGCATCCGTATTAAAAGCAACCGAGTCAGCATCTACTTCTTAGAATATTATAGCTCAGGGTATCAAGACAAGTGCTGTGGAAATGATTAAGGGTCATGATGTGTACACTTTGGCTAAAATGGCTGCATTTTAACCTCAAATTTAGATAGATTACAACAAACCCGTGCATCTGGAAAAGATTTAAGGCATAACATGCCCTATATAAATAGAATTCAATTGTCATCCAAACACAGAGGCAATGATTACCGTAATATATCAAATGAATGGCTTAAAACAAAAATTCTCAAATGTTATGACTCATAAGACAATGCTTAATTTCACAACAGCAACTAAAATGTGTGACAGGTTATAAGCACCTCTATGAATCTAGTGTATATAAACTTTTTATTCCTGTGGTCATACTGCTGTTGTCATGCTCCCACCGTATTGAGTTTTATCCTTGTTCTTCTGTAAGTATGTAGGTCCCTAGATATAGGAAGATGTGGTGTGAGTGCCAATGAGACAACTCTCCATCCAAATAACAATTTAAAAAAAGTAAACCATTATAGGTCAATGTACGGCCTTCAACACGGAGCCTTGGCTCACACCGAACAACAAGCTATAAAGGGCCCCAAAATTACTATTGTAAAACCATTCAAACGGGAAAACCAACAGTCTAATCTATATAAAATAAAAAAACGAAAAACAAGAAACACATATAAATTACATAAACAAACGACAACTATTGTACATCAGATTCCTGACTTAGGATAGGTGTAAACATTTGCAGCGGGATTAAACGTTTTAATGGCTGTATTAAAAGCAACCGAGTCAGCATCTACTCCTTAGAATATTATAGCTCAGGATATCATGACAAGTGCTGTAGAAATGATTAAGGTTCATGATGTGTACACTTTGGCTAAAATGGCTGCATTTTAACATCAAAATTAGATAGATTACAACAAACCCATGCATCTGGAAAAGATTTAAGGCATAACATGCCCTACATAAATAGAATTCAATTGTCATCCAAATACAGAGGCAATGATTACCGTAATATATCAAATGAATGGTTAAAAACAAAAATTCTCAAATTTTATGACTCATAAGACAATGCTTAATTTCACAACAGCAACTAAAATGTGTGACAGGTTATAAGCACCTCTATGTTTTCCCTTACTTGTACATGTGTACCTCCGTACATCCCAAATTCTCTTACTTTAGTTTGCCTGAACCAAATTGTAGGAAACTTATACGCAATGCTTATAACCACAATTCACAAGTCAAGTTTGAATTTTAGTTGCGTCACTTTTACATTTTACATTCTAGCGTTTTATGCTACTTTACAAATAGAAAAGTTGCTGGAAATTTAAGTTTCTGTTCTCTAACTTTAGTTTGTCTTAACCAAATGTTATGAAATTTATACACAATGCTCATTACCTTAAACACTGATCAAGTTTGAATTTTGGTGGCGATAGTTATACCGTTTTAGAGTTATGCCCCTTTACATATGTAAAAATTGCTGAATATTTTCGTTTCAGTTATCTAACTATAGTTTGCTCAACCAAATATTATGAAACTTATACACTATACTTTAACCATAAAACCAAGATCAAGTTTGAATTTTGGTGGAGTCATTTTTACTGCTCTAGGGTTGTGCCTCATTACAAATTGAACTAGATGCTCCACAGGGCATAGCTTTATACAACCTCAGAGGTCGAAACTCTGAACAGTTGGGGCAAGTATGGACACAACATTCAAGCTTGATACAGCTCTGAATTTGGATTGCGATAAAAATTTTAACATAATATATAAGTTTCTCACATAAAACAAATGTCAAGATCTTACAACTCCATTGCGCAATACTGTGTAATTAGAACGTATACACAATGCTTATTACCCCATAACTCAGATCAAATACAAATTTTGTAAGCGTCACATTTACAGTTCTTGAGTTGTGACCCTTTATAATGATAATGCTAGCGGGGGCATCATTTGTGTCCCATGGACATGTCCCTATTTTTGATAAAAGCCTTTAATATAAATTCACTTTCATTACAGTTGTATCGATTTAAGTTACTGTAACTCTTATTTATAAAAAAGGATGTGGTATTTTTTACAAAGAACCAATGCTATTCAAAAAAGGAAAATGTATTACAGTGACTTGACTGTAAGTGTTGCTATCCACCAATTGCAACTTCTTCAAAATTCTGACAAAATTGCAATTTGTTTTATAAAATCACCAATTGCAACTTCTTCAAAATTCTGACAAAATTGCAATTTGTTTTATAAAATCAAATTGTTCAACTGGTCAGAAATTTGAACTATCTGCTATAGAAAACCACAGTCAAGTAGTGAAAGTGCAAGATGATAAAATAAAACATACTTACAATCCTATAAGACTTTAACTCCACTTTAATGATGTTGTGACAAAATTAGTTTATCAGTTTGTATAGGTATATTATAGTCATTTCAATGCTGAAGGAACTGTTATTATTTTGAATTGCTATAAAAATGTCCAAACTAAGCTTTCATATAGTTTTACTTTCTAAAAGTATTCTATATTCATAAGAATCAGATATCATTTTAAATAAAATGTAATAACTATGGGCCACCATACGGTCGTCAATAATGAGAAATATTTGTACCATATACGTTTAGAAAGCTATGAAAGGCCTCGATATGAAACATGTGGAACTATTCAAACAAGAAATCTTAAGTGTTAATCAGTAACAAAACATTTTACTAAAAACAAATATGAAGGACCTAAACCAATAGAAAAATACTAATTCACAGACCCTTGAAGTTGACATGGCATGGGTACTTAAAGAAATTAACCGAGCTTTCTGTATATTTCATTTTTTTAGATCTACAGTTTTAGGTTGCAATAGAAAATATCAAAACTTTTTAGGATAAACATGTAAAAAAGTGATTTTTGATAATTGCTGATGAGACAATGGTTTAGACAAAGCTGTGATGAAATACATATTTGAAATATTACATGTCTATAACTTTTTTGGAATAATACACAGCTACTGTTGCAAACTTTCCAGAGGTGCTATCTAGCACTTTGATTATATTACAGACATCCATTACATGCCAGGCATATTGGTCCATATGAAATAGAGCCCAAAATAAATTACTTAGCCAAAATGTTCTAACATGCTTTATTTGTTTATTAAATTTCTTTGAAAAAACACCTATTGTAGTGTAAACAAGCATCCTATCAGTTTACTGAATCAGACTTTGAACTTCTAAATATGGTACTTGAGTTTTTTCTGTCTAGGACACCGATTACAGGCATTTTGCTCCATAAGAGTCAAATTATGAGTTTCATTTATATTCATTTGTTCTGTATAGATAAAGTGCATAGAAGATTACTCGGAGGCATTTTGCCACATATGAGTCAAAGCAAAAGACTTACTCTTAGACTATATATTATCAGAACACTAAGAACCATGTGTTTAATCTTGTTGTTACTTCTGTTTCAGTGTGTGGTGATACTTTTAGCTCCTAAAATTATATTGATAAAATTGTAATGTATTATATTTGCAGATGTTACTTTAAGTGCATTAAATGCCCCAGAGAGTGACATAGATATTGAGGGGGATTCATCATCTTCAAAAAAGTTAGAATTTGATTCAGGTAATAAATATATATCAATGAAAGATGATAATGTTAATGTCATGTAATATTTTATAGATATAGATAATAATAATATATCTATATCTATAAAATATTACACTGATTATTCTATCCTCATATCTTGACTTACATCTGCATATCAACAATAATGATTGTTTGAGAACAAAATTTGAACAAAATAGATGATTCAACTTTCCAATTCTATGTAGCAACATTCCAGCACTGCTTGCATATGGAGTATATATCTGTCAGGTGGAATGTAATTCAAGGGCTTACGTTTCCTATAATGATTTCTTTCATAGAGGGATGCTGCAGAAGCAATTAAACCATATGCATGAGTTCCAAATTTTGAAATTTATACCACAATTCCATCCTCCTTTTCCCTGAATGTGACCTACCAATAAAATAAAAAAAGAAGATGGGGTTTGATTGCCAATGAGACAACTCTTCACAAGCTCATTGATACAGAAATTAACAAATATAGTTCAATGTTTGATCTTCATCAATGAGCAAAGCCCATAGTCGGCTATAAAAGGTCCTGAAATAACAAACGTAAAAAGATTCAAACAAGAAAACTAAACAATAAGCCTTATCACCAGCCTTGTTCTTACTTACATAGCTTTTTTTCTCTAGCATTTTTACAATCAGCTATTTGATTTATTATTTTAGATGTGGATTCAAGTATGTTGTGACAGAAAGCTGGAATTTAATTGGCTGTTTTCTAATACATAGAAGTACACAGAACTGGGCCATTGTGTTTGGTGTAGTTAAGTGCAATTAAAGTTGGATAAACAGATAATGTCATCTTGCATGTTGATATTTACATTGAAGATGAAGCATTTGGACTGAACTATCTGAAATCATATGTCTGCTTTGATATATTTATTTATTCGTTCAACAGTTGCCATCCAGAAAAGTTTTAGCAATGCGATAGTTACTTTTAGGACTTTCCAAACTTATTACAAAAATGACAAACTTTTAATTGCTGTCAGATTTGTTAGCCTCATCTTCATTGATTCTTATGTTGTTCATCTTTTCATTCATTTGTCAGGCTTGTTTCCAGATAATCGTTATTTACACAAATTAATTCTAAAATTACATGTAAACTTTTTTTTTTATCCTGATTTTTTAACTTCTGGTTGATACTAAAAGTACTGATTGACAAACTACTAAGAGAATTTTTGTCAATTTTTACTTGTATAAATGTTGTTTTTAATATTTTTTTAGAGGATACCTTTGTTAGTTTGTTAGAGAATTTGTCATCATGTGTGAAATTAAAAAAGTAAATAAAACATTTGTATATATACATGTATATAGTATCATGAATAAAGGCAATTTTAAACTTATACAGTCTTGATACTGAAACTTGCATTTGACTGTTGGAAAGAAATTTATGTAGTTGTTTATTTCAAGTTTTGGAATGGAACTAGAAATTTTAGTAAACTGTACTTGTTATATCAGGAATTGCTGAAACATGATTTTATGACAAATCAGGTTGTCAGTACATGGTTTTGACACCTCAATGTTTGGAAATCTTTATATATGTTAAAAAGAGCGCAAACCAACACACTTTTGTATTTCATTTCTTCGGCACATAATTCATACATTCCAGGTTTTCTTTATTTGTTTGTATATAAAAAGATCATCCTGCATAACTGACTCGAATTATTCACTTCACATGTTTTTAAACAGCTTTTATCTTCTATTTCCCATGGGATACTTTAGCAAAATGAAACAAAACTAGCTTCAGACTCATTCACTTAGTCAACTTTTGTTTTCGGTAAGGAAAGTAACTTATAATATGAACAGGCTAAAATACAGAATAGTGTTAAAAGCAATTTCGCCTGATTGTGCCTGATATTCTTATGATGAAGACATAATTTTTCAATCAGTTTAATTGAAGTCTGGAGCTGGCATGTCAGTTAACTGCAAGTAGTCTGATGTTATTTATGTATTATTGTCATTTTGTTTATTTTCTTTGGTAACATCTTCTGACATCAGACTCGGACTTCTCTTGAACTGAATTTTAATGTGGGTATTGTTATGCGTTTACTTTTCTGCATTGGCTAGAGGTATAGGGGGAGGGTTACTTACTTATCCTCCTCGCTCCGGTCTGAGCATAAGGTCAACACAAGTCCTCGCCACTCTGGTCGGTTCTTTGCCATTGTTTCTGCCTCTTCTCATGTCATCTTTAGGTCTTTTAATTCATTAAAAGGGGAGGGTTGAGATCTCACAAACATGTTTAACCCCGCCGCATTTTTGCGCCTGTCCCAAGTCAGGAGCCTCTGGCCTTTGCTAGTCTTGTATTATTTTAACTTTTAGTTTCTTGTCTACAATTTGGAGTTTAGTATGGTGTTCATTATCACTGAACTAGTATATATTTGTTTAGGGGCCAGCTGAAGGACGCCTCCGGGTGCGAGAATTTCTCGTTGCATTGAAGACCTGTTGGTGACCTTCTGCTGTTGTCTGCTCTATGGTCAGATTGTTGTCTCTTTGACACATTCCCCATTTCCATTCTCAATTTTAATTATTGCTTTCTGTATCAGATTTATTTAAAGTAAGTTTCTTTCATAGGTTAATTTATGCAGTAAAATAGAAAATTCTTGGAACTGTACAGAGTTTTTTCAGAGTTTACCCATATTAAAACTATGAACCATAACAATTATGGAATAAGTCTATTTTTAAAGGAGTGCAATTGGTGCCAAGAGGAATGCCTATAATCAGTTGATAACATTATTTCTGAAATGTACGATCATCTGATCAGTTCAACTAAGAATATTTAATATATTTCTTTTTTCATCACAGAAGGCTTTATATGAGATGCAGCAAATAAGATTTCATGAATCAGTAGGTCAGATTCTATAAGCAACAGATCGACTGCATTTGGTGTAGGAAATGATTGTAAGGGGTATATAAAAAAAAGATTTGGTATGATTGCCAATGAGACAACTCTCCTCCAAATGACACGGAAATTAATAACTATAGGTTGCTGTATGGCCTTCAACAATGAGTTATTTGTTTTACTGTTAGGTTTCATTTGACCTTGACCTTCTTTTCTCATTTTATTGATAAATGTTAAGTTCTTGTGTCACAGTATGATAAACATGGGTACAACTATCCAGGGGCGTAAATTATTTTAATATAGCTTTATATTTTCAGAAGGTAGGAGACCTGGATGCGGGTGGATCCGGCCATTTTAAAAAGGGGGGGTTTCCAACCCAGGACAAAAATGGGGTTCCAACTATATGTCCCCATTCAAATGCATTGATCAGGCAATAAAAAGGGGGGGGGGTCCAACCCCCGAACCCCCTTGATCTGCCATTGAATCATATATGACTACTGTTCTTAATCTTGGCCTCATTTTCATGGTTCAGTGTCTGCTTAAAAAAAAAAAAAAATTCTTGTAATGTTAACTTCTCCATTATGAGTAATAGGATAACTGTATTTGGTATATTGGTTTCTTTCAAGATCTATATGTCCATCAGACAAGAGTTCATCTGACCTTGACCTCATTTCATGTGTCAGTGATCAAGGTTAAAGTTAACATCTGTTTCCCAAATACTATAAGCAGTAGGTGAACTATATTTAGTTAAGTGAATGATTCTAATCGGTACATGCTTGTCTGAAAAGTTTCATATGGTAGATACTTAGCCAGCTGTAAACGGTTGATCTAGGGTTGTACTTCTTTAGCTCATCTGTTTAACAAGCTGCATTGTAACATAGAGACAAAGATGATTTTGTATATTAAATCATGCTCTCCACTTACACCTGTTTGTGATATCACCAAATGCAACCTATCAAAGGATTTATACTTGTCAAAATTTACTGTGAGCTGTGTATATGATTCATACCCCTGCTTAATGTGTAGTTGTCAAGAGAATTTCAAATATATGCATGGCATTTAAATAAGTGAAACATTAAAGAAACTGCAATCTTAACAGTATGTCATACTAGACACAGCTTTGTGCCATATATCTAGAAGCTATGGAAGTAGTTCTGAGATAAATGTGATGGGATTGTGGTGTGGACGATGGTACAAAAATGTAAATCGGAACAACCCATGCATGGGTGTACTAAAAATAAAGCAGCTGATCTTGTGGATTATAGATAACCATTATTAATTATTACAATGTTCCTGTACTGTAAACTAGTTCCCGTATTTCTATTAAGAAAGTAAACATGTTATTAATATTTGTAATGGGTGGGGGACCACTTCCTACATACAAGATTATAGGACGTGCCACTGGAATAAGTCACAATTTTCAGTCTGAAAATATATGAAAAGGTAGAGAAAAAAATCAAAAATATATGATTAGGTCAATAAAGTTCAAATAACTAGTATATGAAAAGCTCTTATCAGTTTTTTACTGTAGAAAGTCTTGACGTAAGTAAACATTACATACAGAATCTTAGCCTTAAATATTCCACTTTCCCAGCACACCACAAACTGAACTAATATGGGAAAAGGTACATTTTTACTCACGCAATGTATGAAAAGGTATACAATATTAAGATCTTAATTATATGAAAAGGATGGGATATCAGTACCTTAGCAACACCCAATATCAATAATTAAGTGCCCCCCCCCCCCCCCTTCTCTCTCTCACTAAATGATAAATTTACAACATTTTCCATTTGAACTAATAATGATTTTGCTTAAAATAATAAGAAATGCACCCAAAGGAACTTTCTTGATAAATCTAATACAAACAGCAATATTTATCCTTGTCTAGATACCCAACTTTCAAACAGGAAACTTTGAACAAAAATTCTGACAAACACAAACCATTTTTAGGGATAGTGATCTGGCGGCGTTAGCATTTGCTAACTCCTTTAAAGCTTAATATTTTAGAAGGTGGAAGACCTAGATGCTTCATGCTTTTTACATATATGCCTTATGTCATATATTCATTGTACTTGGCCTCATTTTCATGGCTGAGTAACTACTTGAAACCAGATGCTCCGCAGGGCGTAGCTTTATACGACCGCAGAGGTTGAACCCTGAACGGTTAGGGCAAGTATGGACACAACATTCAAGCTGGATTCAGCTCTAAATTTGGATTGTGATTAAATAGTTGACACAGCATAGGTTTCTGACACAGAATGAATGTGTTCTAATGAACTTAATTTTTTTGTTTCTCTTAGAGCAATTCACTATGCTGTTGAATATTAATCCTCTCAAAAAAATGTTTGAAGAAATTTTCTTTTTTATTTATGAAATTTCAAATGAGAAAAATTGAACCCAATTTTTTTAATCACATCCCCCTTTCCCTTATTCCAAAACTAATCTCAATTAAAATTTCTAATGGAGTTTGCAACAATAACTACTCATTTAAATACATCATAAAATATTAAGATGTAAAAAAACTGCTTGTTATCACTGAATGGTAAAGATTATTTTAATTTATCAGTTGGTAGTAAAAAGTGAATATACATTGTATATTGTATATAACAAAGATTTAAGTTGATTCTGGACAAAGAAAGATAACTCCAATTAAAAAAAAATCTTGCTATTGCACAATATTTTGCAATTAGATATTTCTTGCTTACTATTCTGGACAAAGAAAGATAACTCTAATTAAAAAAAAATTTGATATTTCACAATATTGTGCAATTAGATATTTCTTGCCATTGCGCAATACTGTGCAATTGAAAAGACTTGCTATTGCACAATACTTAATATAATAATTTTAGATCCTGATTTGGACCAACTTGAAAACTGGGCCCATAATAAAAAATCTAAGTACATTTTTGGATTCAGCATATCAAAGAACTTCAAGATTTCAATTTTTGTTAAAATCAGACTAAGTTTAATTTTGGACCCTTTGGACTTTGGTGTAGACCAATTTGAAAACAGGACCAAAAATGAAGAATCTACATACACAGTTAGATTTGGTATATCAAAGAACCCCATTTATTCAATTTTTGATGAAATCAAACAAAGTTTAATTTTGGACCCCGATTTGGACCAACTTGAAAACTGGGCCAATAATCAAGAATCTAAGTACATTTTTAGATTCAGCATATCAAAGAACCTAACTGATTCATTTTTTGTCAAAATCAAACTAAGTTTAATTTTGGACCCTTTGGACCTTAATGTAGACCAATTTGAAAACGGGACCAAAAGTTAAGAATCTACATACACAGTCATGACAGTTAGATTCAGCATATCAAAGAACCCCAATTATTCAATTTTGATGAAATCAAACAAAAGTTTAATTTTGGACCCTTTGGGCCCCTTATTATGTTGGGACCAAAACTCCCAAAATCAAACCCAACCTTTCTTTTATGGTCATAAACCTTGTGTTTAAATTTCATAGATTTCTATTTACTTATACTAACGTTATGGTGCGAAAACCAAGAAAAATGCTTATTTGGGTCCCTTTTTGGCCCCTAATTCCTAAACTGTTGGGACCTAAACTCCCAAAATCAATACCAACCTTCCTTTTGTAGTCATTAACATTGTGTTTAAATTTCATTGATTTCTATTTACTTAAACTAATGTTATTGTGCGAAAACCAAGAATAATGCTTATTTGGGCCCTTTTTTGGCCCCTAATTTCTAAACTGTTGAGACCAAAACTCCCAAAATCAATCCCAACCGTTCTTTTGTGGTCATAAACCTTGTGTCAAAATTTCATAGATTTCTATTAACTTAAACTAAAGTTAGAGTGCGAAAACTAAAAGTATTCGGACGACGACAACGACGACGACGACGCCGACGCCAACGTGATAGCAATATACGACGAAATTTTTTTCAAAATTTGCGGTCGTATAAAAAGTTAAAGATTTTTTTGAAATGTTAATCTCTCTTTGTATGAGTAATAGGATACCTATATTTAGTATGTGCATATTTTGCAAGGTCCTCATGCCCATCAGACAGTTTTCATTTGACCTTGACCTCATTTCATGGATCAGTGAACAATGTAAAGTTTTGGTGGTCAAGTCCTTATATCAGATACTGTAGGTCTTCTATATTTTGTGTATGGAATGATTGTAAGGTGTGTATAGTCCATATATCAGATACTGTAGGTCTTCTATATTTTGTGTATGGAATTTTGGGGCCGTAGTGATAGTCCGACAGCTCAATAGTCCGACGGTTCGATGGTCCGACAGCTCGATGGTCCGACGGTTCAATGGTCCGACAGTTCAATAGTCCGACAGTTCGGTAGTCCGACAGTTCAGTGTATTTCTGCTTCTATATTTGAATCGGAAGTCTCGTGTGGAATGAGGGTACTGCGCATATGTGATGAAAGTTGCAAGACAGGAATTGATTTGGAAGACTGCTTTTCATTATGAGACTCGTACCGACTTCGCAGTCGAACCGGAAGTGGAACACGAACCGGAAGTGGAAGACGAACCGTAAGTTCGGTTCATTTGAATCGTCTGTTGAGACGAACCAAAAAAACAGTAGTCCGCTGAAAATAGTTCAAACCAAATGAAAAGTGATCCTACTTATCTATCGGAGGTCGGTCTCAAATGACTGTTTTTCACGTGTTCACCCTTCTCGGAGATTTAAAAAAAAATGTTATTTGGAACTGTGTATCCATATCTTCCATGAAAAATGATTCAACGAAATATCGGACAGTTAACTACAGCTGTGAACGGACCCAGTGACGAAAAGACGGACTAAGGTCCGAACGAACAACTTTAAGCCTTCTGTATCTAAACACAAAACCGGAAGTTAGATTTGTACTTCTAATTGAAGAAATCATCTTACTATAAGCACAATGGCACAAATCGACAATTCTACAAAAAAAGCTTCCTGCGGGAGCTTATAAAAGCTCCTACATTTGATGGAAATTTATTGTTTATTAATCAATATTATTAGTACAATCCAAATTTAGCTTAGCTATGATGATTAAGTATAAACCTGTGCAAGACGTATTGATTATGATCATTCTATTTGGTGCAAGTTGTTTAATGTATATGCAGGTGCTTACCCTTCCGGAGCACATAGAATCACTCCAGTTTTTGGCGGCGTTCGTGTTTCTCAAGTCTTCAGTTTTCTATGTTGTGCTTTGTGTACTATTTTTTGTCTATTTGTATGTTGTTGTTTTTTGTAGCCATGGCGTTGTCAGTTTATTTTTGACTTATGAGTTGGAATGTCCCTCTAGTATCTTTCGCCTCTCTTTTATAAATTTGCTATTTCATTTTTATGATTGTTGTTTCTTAGATAATCAAGACATCTCTCCAAGTGATTTATTACTGCCAACACGATATGGGTGCATATGCAATATTCGATACAGTGGTACCTGTACGATACGACACCTAAGTTATATTATACATTTTGTCGGACTAAAACATAATTTCTTTGTATATTCTTGTGATTCCTTACTTACTCAGTTGTTATTCATTAATATTGCTTACTAATTATCAAGGTTTACGCTTCATATTTAAATAAGACAATGTGTTTGTGATTGCCAACGACACAACTCTCCATCAAAGACCACATGTCGTTAAAGTAAGCAATTATAGCTAGGTTACTGTATGATCTTCATTCAACATGGAGAATCGGATACGGATAACGCTATAAAGCAATTGGGGGCTTTATAAAGGGCCCCTAAATTACCAGTATGACCAGTATAAAACAATTCAGATGAGAAAACCAATAAAAGAAAAACAAGTGTGAAAATACAGCAACAAACAAAAACCACAGCCGGGTTAAACATTTTTTCTGGATCCAAGATTCTCTTAGACAGCGGTGGTATACAGCACGATAAAAATCAGTTGAAAACGACCAAAAATCATCAAATTGATATAGGCCAAATAAACATTTAACAATTATAATTATATCAAAAAAAATGATAAAAATTACACAATAAAAACATACAGTGCCATGAGTCCGTTTCCTGGTGTAAGTGGTATAGCGTTATCGCAAACATTTCTTTTGTTCTTTGCTTTTTTTTATGGGGGGGGGGGGGGGGGGGAAGGGGTAACGGCATTTAGTTCTTGTATTTGCATTAAAAGAAGAATGTGTTACTAATCCGTTTGTCCTTTTTTTTTTTTTTAAATGCATTTGTTGGTGATGCATTTCATTAATCAAATATTTTCATGCAAAACACTATAATCAAATTTGGAATTATTTATCTTTGAAAAATATCACAAATTGTCAGCAAAAATTCAGTAGTTTTCATAACTAAATAGTTTTATCAAAAAGTTCACTTTCAGAATTACACAATACAAACAAAGTGTCAAAACTGAACCACTCCATAGCACACTGCGTTCCAGTATTGGTCTAAGTTTCTCGTTCCATTATTATATTCCTCTTTCAATCTCATCATCCGTGCTTCTAGATTTCGCCATTTTCTTTTTCTTTTCGGCGCTGGATCGCCCCTATCGACAGCCTCCACGGAGTTCTCCAAAGTTGCTTGTTGGTCTTTTAAGCATCTTATGAAAGTCCACAAAGAAGGGTGTCTAACCGAAACAGTGTTATTCCAGAGTCGGTGGAAACCTGCAATATTAATAATAATTAATAATAATTAAACGATATTAATATCAAGTAAAAATATGTGATACATTAGTCTACCCCTAGAAAGTTAACTTTGCTGTGCGAGTCAAGGCTTAAAATACTTAAATTTACTACCTAATTCAGTTATAGATACAGTCGTCCCGTTTGCAATCATATCACATAATATTCGTATGTTTATATAGACGTATTGGTGGCACTTATGTTCATATTTTTTAAAATTTTCTTAAACATAAAACCAAATTTTGTAATATGGAACGGAGAAGCAAACGCTACATACATACTTGTACTGACGTGATTTTATACATAATATATTAAATTGTTTACACCTTCAGTAGCCGGAAAAGGGGGGGGGGGGGGGGGGGGTAAAATGGTGTCCACTATTGTAGAAAAAGAATGTTTAATAATTTAAGAATAAACGAAAAATTGTGTATTGAATAAAATTACGAAATTTTAAACCTTATACCAAAGCCTCCCTAACCCCTGCATATCAGTTTAACTGTAGAAATGCATTTATATACCAAGCGAAAATTTAGATCTAAATCGTTTTAAGTAAAAAATATTCTGAATGTGAAGTTTAAATTGAGACCTTTTTCTCGTCGGATTTACTTTTGAAATAAAAAGATAACACTTACTTTCAACGCTGTTGTTTGTTCTGTTGTTCATATCTCTTTCATAAACATTCCACATCTGGGGAGGGAACAACCCGTTCAAATAGTTCCTTTCGAAGTAGTCAAGAAAGTCCCTTAGTCCATTATACCGCCTGCAGAGTCTCTGAGTTCTACGGGATGTTCTCAACAAACGAAAGTTCTGGCGCACAACAGCAATTGGTAGGTATCCGATGGCCATAACTTTACGGACTAAGCTTTTTACTGCTGGTCGTCGTCGGTAACTTGCCGCAAGACCTAAATTCTGGACTTTTCGCCACAAACTCTGATTGAAGTGAAAATAGCAACCACTAATTTGAGCGCGTGGAAGCTCAGTTTCTACTGCTGCTATCAATGCGAGCTCAAAATCACAGATGACTTTTCTTGGGCGCCATCTGTGCTGTGTGATTTGTCGAATTTTGACTTTCAGTGTTTCTAAAATATGTCTATAGTCACCAATATTGCGATCAGTCATTAGACAGTTTACAAAACACATCACCCTATTACGGTACCGGCCGTGAATGGTAAAATATTGTGAATATGGCCTTGGACAAGTTCTGAAGGTCCCGTCGCAATATATCTCTTTACATTGTCTAAGATTCAATAAGTTTTCACGTGTTGCATATATCAGAACACCCCAATCATTGTTTTTGTACAACAGAAATCTATCTTCCGACCATGTTCGTTTCCAATGCCCGTGAATGGAAACTTCATCAATATCATGAGGCACAGCGGGGACGTGAGCTAGTCGAGTTCGTGTCATTGTGGAACGGACTCTGTGGAATTCAGGAATATGTTCTCGATCCCCGCCTCCTTGTGCTACATTTCTCGCAAAGTTGTTGTATACCCGCTTTATAGGGACGCTCGGGTCTTGTTGAATTGCACTACGCAAAGACTGTAATGTTGTATCGACTCCTATAACCGTGTCGTCTTCTTCGTGTGTATGGGGACCTTCTTGCAAAATAAATATATTAGGTGCTTGGTCATCTAAGTTGAATATATTTGTTTGAAGATTGGCCCTGCACTCTTGCCTCCAACATCGCCAGTATATAGCATGAATCCTCTGTCGGCCAGTTTTTCTGGTATTTGAAACCGTTGTATATTAACACTTTTCCTCCGCGATTTCCAGCAATGACCCTAGTAGCCATTTTAGAGATGTAATGGTAAAGGGCATCAGAGTCCTTTATATACCATCTTTTCATGGGAACTTTCAATTTACTCAAAGATGTCAATTTCAAAACAAAATTGACATTTCTATATAAGGAATAGGGGCCAATGCAGTGCCATATTTTGACACTTCCTGTGCTTGCATCATCAACGTGAAGACGTGCATCACCGTTATTAAACACGTGCAAAGTGAGAAATTCTTGAATAGCTTAAAATAGGTTGAAATATGAAAGAATATTTTCTTATAAAAAATAAATAAAAAAGGGGGAATCAGCGGCACACGTGTCTGCAATTGCAATCGCTTTTATGATAATCTAAGTATCAATATTCGGTTTTTTTAAACAAGTTATATCTTTAAAAAACATATCCGACGCATTTTTGATGTATTAAAGCAAGTATATGAAGTTAAAATCCAACCATTAATCTTTATCAGTTAATTTTTTATCATAGTTTAAAAATTGCACAATGCACATAGGGCTAACGCCTGACAATTCTTAGTCCTATAATGTAAGACTTTGTAGGTTTATATCGTCTTTATACGACGTTTTTATCGGAATTTTTTTTTAACAATCAAAAGTCTCGTGGTTCAGAATTGATAGTAAAAAAGATCCGATTAAAAACGTCGAATGAAGACGCTATAAACCTAGCTATGAAGGTTTATATAATAGGACTAGAGGATTCGGAACGTCGAATATAGAGGGGGGATAGGATGGGTCCTGATCCCGAAATCCCGGGCTTAAAAAAATGAAATCCCGAAATCCCGGACTTAAAAACACCAAATCCCGAGGTCCCGAAATTCGAATAAAGAATTCCCGGATCCCGAAAGGGTCAATCCCGAAATCCTGAGCTTAAAACAGCCGATCCCGGGCCGGGGTCCCGATGAAGGTCTTACCCACCCTCAATATACCTAGCTGTAAAGGTTTTTGAAATATAAAATGTACCCTGTGTTTAATAAGCATCTTTCTTTATTTAACGCTTCAACTAATTGGCGAATGTGGTGTAATTCAGCGACTTTCTCTTCCAAAACAAGTCGATCTTTATTGCATACGGTCTTTCTTGGGGGCTATGTAGTCCATATCGGGATACACCAACGATCTGAAAGTGGACATGAAATGACCTGGGCCCGTATATGTGTCGATATATAAAAACTAAAATAACTTTTTAATCTTCAATGGATTTCCTAAAAATTTTAGTTTACTGAAGGGACCATTTTCAGGTCTGTAGTGTAACCTATTTATATCAAATCCGGTGTGATATGTCGGACTATCGAACCGTCGGACTATAGAACCGTCGGACTATCGAACTGTCGGACTATCGAACCGTCGGACTATTGAACTGTCGGACTATCGAACCGTCGGACTGTCGAGCGGACCCCGATTGTAAGGTGTGTATATGTCCAACTAGCAGGTGTCATCTGACCCTGACCATGACCTCATTTTCATGGTTTAGTTGTCAATGTTAAGTTTTTAAGTTTTGGTCTTTTTTTCTAATACTGTATGCAACCATATTTGGTGTTTGGAAATATTTTATGATGTTCATGTCAGTCTAACTGGTTTTATTTGACCTGGACCTCATTTTCACAGTTCATTGCTCAGTATTAAGTTTTTGTGTTTTTGTGTGTTTTTTTCAACTATAAGCAATAGATCAACTATATTTGTTGTAAAGCGTATATGTCTCAACAGTCTGTCTGGCATGATTCATCTGATCTTGACCTCATTTTCATGGTTCATAGGTGGTTTTCTTGGTTAAGTCTGTATCTAGAAACTATAAGCAATAGGTCAACTATATTTAGTGTTTTGAATGATTTGAATGTGAACATGTATTTCTCGTTTGGTTAATCTGACCTTGATCTCATTTTCTTGCATTATGTTAAGTTTCTATGATACTCATAGTAAAGCTTTATATTTAGAACTATTAACATAAAAATCAATGGTTAGTAAAGAAGGCGAGACATTTCAGCATTTGCACTCTTGTTCCAAATTTTGATGGTGATGTTTATTGTTGTGCCTTGTATCAATCATTTAAGCTAAGGTTATTGCTACTGATTTTTATGCGACCGCAAAAATTTTTTATCATGTTGTCCTCGTCTGCGTTGTCAGCGTCGTCGTCCGAAGACGCATTTTGTTTATGGACAATAACTTTAGTTTAGGTAAATGGATCTCTATAAATTTTTACCAGAAGGTTTAATACCTTTAAAGGAAGGCTAGGATTACTTTTGGGGGTTATGGTCCTAACAGTTTATGAATTGGGGGCCAAAAAAAGGGCCCAAATAAGCATTTTTGTATTTTCTAGGCAATAAGTTTAAATATAAATAAGTTTAAGTGTATAATTCTCTTTGAAATTATACCAAAAGTTTTCATACCACAAAGGGATTGTGAAAATTAACTTTGGGGGTTATGACTTAAATAAATTAGAAATTGGGAGCAAAAAAGGGGGAAAACTAGGTTTTTCTGGTTAAAGGACAATTTAGACAATTTAAAAGTAGTGTAAGGGAGGTAGTCCAATTAAAATTTAAAGAATACTGTTATATATATGTTTGATTACTTTCATTACACTGCTTGGAAATTATGTACATGTATTAAGGTATTAAGAAATGATGATTGTCTTGAGATGTGTAGCTGTAAATATATTTTTAGAAGTCACTATTAATTAATATTAATTTTAACCATTACTGTGTGTCATTTTATATTTTAATATTTAATGATGTATTTAAAGGAGTAGTTATTGTTGCCAACTCCATTAGAAATTTGAATTGAGATTATTTTTGGAATAAGGGAAAGGAGGTGAAAAAAAATGGGGGGGGGGGGGGAGGGGGGGGAGTAAAATTTTTCTCATTTCAGATTTCAGAAATTAAATATAATTTTTTCTTCAAATATTTTTTTTGAGGGGATAATATTCAACATCAAAGTGTATTGCTCAAATGCAAAAAAAAAAATTCATTAGACATCTGTGGTCGTATAAAGCTGCACCCTGCGGAGAATCTGGTTGCAATATGTTGTGCTGTGACACCACTGTCCGAGGTTAAGGGAGGGTTGGGTGCTCACAAACATGTTTAACTCCAGCCACATTATTTATAGGTCTGTCCTAAGTATAAGTAATTAGCCAGTAGATCAGTGGTTGTCGTTGAATCATAGTTGTAAACTACATAAATTATTTTGATATAAATTTAATAGTGTTCGTTTTCTTTTTTGGAGTGATTCACATTTTTCGTGTTGAGGCTTTATAGCTGCCTATATAATATGAGTTTTGTTCATTGTTGAAGGCTCTATGGTTACCTTTAATTGCTTGCATCCACTTCATTTGAGTTCTGGTGGGTAGTTGTCTCATTGGCAATCATACCATATTGTTCTTGTTTCTATTTAATGAGTTGACATGGTAAATTTTAAAAATCAACATACTCTAATTCACATCCCATCTATTTTTGTGGAAATCTTGAATTTCAAATACGAAAAGTTTGTTGTCTGATGAGAAAAAATTACATTTACTCTATGGATATTTCTTCACAGACAAGATGATTTAAAAAGTTAATAAAAAATAATTTACAAAATTTGTTTAAAAAGACTTCATAACTAAATTAAATTATATTTACAAATGTAATAAGTTGATAAAAAATACAGTAAAAAATGCATATAAATATCATAAATCTAAAATTTCTAGATAAATGCTGCCTACTTTTAGAAATACTTATAAATTATGTATAGCTAAATTTGCTTATTTGGTCTGATTTCACTGCATTTGGAGGTATAATATTTGACAAAGGCAAACTCGCAAAATGTTGTCGTAAATGTTCCAATCCTCTTTTTGTTGTGTAATGTAACTTTTTCTCTTTGTTCAATTCATCGGAAAGATCATTTATTCGGCTATGTAGTTTTGAAATCTCTGACTGACATTCCATTTTTATTGTTTGTTCCATTGCCATTTTTTCACATAGAGCTTGCTGTTCTAAAGATTTGAATTGACATTCAATCCTTTCACGGTCCATTCTCTCTTTATCAACTGCTATTTTCATTTCCTGATTTTCTTTGACCATTTTGGACTTTTCCTCATTAATTTCCTTGAATATTTGCTCCATTGCAGTCATTCTTGCTGTTATGTAATCCAAATCATGCTGTAGCTGGTCACTTAAAATCTTAAGTCTTTTATTTGATTTTGCAGCCTCTGTTAGTTCATGATTCTTTTTGTTTAAATGCAGCTTCAAATTGGCAACTTCATTTTCAAGTTCCTCATTTCTCTTCTCTAGTTCTGTATTGATTACTTTTAATTTTCTATTATGTTGTTTGATAGTTTTAAAAACTTGACGAAGAGTTGCAAGTTCATTAGTGTCCCAGATACCTGGCTGATCAACATCTACTATTTTTTCTTCCTTTTTACCAGGCTGATCATCTGTGCCTACAAAATATAAAGAAATTTGTCTAACCATCAATTAAAACTGTCCTTTTCTCCTGGTCAAACAGTGGACTGATATACTAAACATTAAAGGATTATACTGTACTATATAAGTCAAATATAAATTATATACACATGGAAAAAAGTATTGCAACACCTTGATTTTTTAAAACTTGAAAAATCAGCCTCTTTTTTGGATGAAATATAATAAAATATTTGTATAATATTATTGAAACATAGTTTATGATAACATTGGCATTTCAACGAACAAAAAATGTTTGAAAAAAAAATGATTTATATAACCACATTTTTAATAACAAAATGAAGTGTTTTTTTATACAAAAAATTGCATTTCACAACTTTTACTGTAGTCGAACTTTACAATGTCAGACATTTCAAAATTAATCTTCAGATGACTGTTCACATCATGGATGATCGTTATACGCCAAAGAATTAGTACTTTGTGCGAAACCTCCATTCAAACGGATAACCGCATCATAACGTCTTCTGATTCCTGCCATAAATCGACTAGTTTGTTGCTAAAAGCAACCATTT
Organism: Mytilus galloprovincialis; assembly: GCF_965363235.1. NCBI lineage: Eukaryota > Metazoa > Mollusca > Bivalvia > Mytilida > Mytilidae > Mytilus > Mytilus galloprovincialis. The sequence continues at coordinate 20,057,227 of NC_134840.1, forward strand.
CTGATGAAGGGCATTGTTTATTTCATGATGTGTTAGAACTGGGGTGTCCTTTCGTGCACTTTCCTCCCAATAGTGTCCCATATATGCTCGATATGGTTCAAATCAGGGCTTCGATCGGGCCAAGGAAGATGAACCGAATTCTATTGGGACAATGGATCTTCCTCCACGATGCTAATTTTCAACTTTGGCGAGCTGTGCACTACATTGGATACGGAAAACTGTTTGTCTGTTCATAAGCAAAGGTCTCCAAAATGGTATTATCGCACGATAACCAGTAGCGATGAGTTGATGTCGAACAGTTCTTGTTAAAAGGCTCCTGTATACCCACCACTCTCTTTTTAGGATAGTATTGTATGCAATGGGTTTCTTTCTGACCAACCTTCATTATGCTTGATTTTCCCTAGAAATGGTATAGGGGGTCTTCATTATCTCGGAAGGTCTTTAACATCGTTTATTGCCTGATTTTTATTCTCAAAACGACTTATAGAGGAATGGTGATGACCAACAATATGTGCAGTTGTTACAGCGACAACCCTGCTTCTCTTATGCTGATAATCTGCCATCTTGCTGCAGTTAAGAGTTGTCGAGGACCCATTACAAGGTGTCAATCACATAACTTTAAAAACTTGGTTATTTAAAGTGTTGAAAACAATGAGGATAAAAACATCTGTTTTGCTGTTTACAGGCACAGTAGCTGCATGTGCAGAACTTATCAAGTCGATATTTATTGATTAAACTCAGGTGATTCTTAAATAATGTTTAACTAATTCTATTTTACCAAATTATATTACAAAAAAATAAAGAGTGTTTTTTTAATTTCAATTTCAATTTGGTGTTGCAATACTTTTTTCCAGGTGTATATGTGTTCAATGTATCAAGGTAAAAAATATAACTAAAATTCTAAGGAGCCTGAATTTGACAACTTTAGCTAATCAAACTTATTTGTAGATCTTGTCTTGGTGATCTCTTTTGCTGTTTTCAGTTCACATGCAGATTCTCTTTTATATACTATAGATTTTGTCAGAACACAAAAGACATGTTAAAATGGTTATTCAATGGCAATACTGTAAGTAGTCAACTGATGATTTCAGCAATGTTGTCTTATTTGTAGATTTGTGATGATTATTTTTTCTGTTCAAACTTTCTCTTTGTCCCATAAGATAGTTTTCAAGTCAAAAGCAATGTCAATCAATTATCATCATTAAAATCAACATAATAATTGATACAAATCGTCTTTTTCACTAAAGTAGTAACAGTATATTAATTCCCATTATATCTGTAGATGGATTAAATATGACTTTTTTCCATAAAAAATAAAAGGGCATCAAAACTAAACACAGACAATGAGACATAAAGGGAGCTTCCCATAGGAACTGAAAATAATTGGTTATAAAAGTCTGATATACAATTTTTACCTGATACTTGATAGGACAAATGCATATGTACCATATATAGATATAGGAAGATGTGGTGTGAGTGCCAATGAGACAACTCTCCATCCAAATAACAATTTAAAAAAGTAAACCATTATAGGTCAATGTACGTCCTTCAACACGGAGCCTTGGCTGCATATATGGCAGCTTAGTGCAATAGGACATAAAAACATACTAGAGAAGGCTTGAGCACTTGAAAAATGTTCAACCACATTTAGAGTTTTAGATGGATTGAGATAGTTTTTACAGTTGGTGTACAGGATTTATTTTTAGTTTTCTAGCAGATTGAGAATACCCTTGGTAAATATACATACATTTGTGACAATATTGCATATTCAGCTGTTATATTTATAAATATATTGTTATCATTCTATATAAACCCTTACCTTCTTCTTTTTGAATGCCTTTTGGGGGTTCTTGTTTTGCTGCTTTCTTTCTCATTTCTTCAGCTAAAACACATGTCACACGAACTCTTTCAAATGCATCTTTAATTGTGTCTGGATCTAAAGCTGATACCAGTTTGACTTTTGATTTAATTGTTGTTTCTTTATCCTGTGGCTGATCAAGCATGTCTTCAACAGTAACATCATAAGATGGTGTAAACAGTTCACCAATCCAATCATTCCATTCATTATTTTCCTTTGCCATTATTCAGCTGAAATCAAAATAAAGATTATATATGAGAATACACATACAACTGTATACACGATATATATGTCATGTATGTTTTATGGACATTATGAAAATAAGATGTATACCATAAAGTACAGTGTAATGTTATCACCAGCAGCATATGTCTAAAGTTCACCATTTATAGGCCTCTCAATATTTGCACAATTCATTTCCTTTATTGTAAAGTTTAAGAAAGGAATTTTATTTTTTAGAAGCAAACATTCTGTGTCTTAAGAAAAAGGTTAGGTTACAGTGAGCTCACAGACATACATTGAACTACAATGTATATTCCTGAAGACTTTAGTAACATCAGAAATTTATATACTACAAGCTGAAGAATCAGAAATGTTTTAATGTCCATAGCATTGTAAAAAGAAAACAATATTTGATATAAGTTTGTTTTTTGTGCTTTCTTAAAACTAATCTGTTGTTGAAACAGCAATGAGACCTCAGAGAAACTTTAAAAAAAGAAAATATGTTTTTATAAATTCAGTAATTTTAACAATAGTACAAATTCAAAGATCAGGGAAATGGAACTTAAAAGTTTATTGTTTTTATTTACTCAGGAAGGATTACTAAGATATTACAGTCTATGTTTATAATTTTGATTACTCTTGTGTCACTCTTAAAAGAGATAGGAAATAAGGATTAAGTGTGATAATCTATTAATTCTTAAAAGAAAATTAACAATGAAATGTTTAAATCATAACAAATTAGGCCATAGAAAGAAGAACACTGGACCTTATTTCAGGTATGTTGAACAAATCTAGTAATTTAAAAAGAGGTTTTTTGGGGGGAAAAGCAGACCCAAAATGTATATATATTGTGAGAACAGTTATTTCATATATATTACAGTAGACTAAAGGAATATCTAATTCCATATCTTCATTCTGCTTCATGCACATGTAAAGAGAGAATACAATAAAGACTCTTGACCTCAAGGATTTCTATAATTTTAGTAGATTTTGGGTTTCAAACATATATCTTTAGTGAATTGCAAATGCCTAACTTCTATATCGTACAGTTATTTAATGTGAACATGATTTACATAAAAAAATTATGTGTGTCATGGATTTTAGAAAGCATCTAACAACAGTTTAGACTTAAGGTGGTATGGGTGTCTTCCGCCATCTTGGATTGTAAAAAACAGAGAACCTAAGGTCCAGATTTTCTATAAAGTTAGCAAAATTTGATTCAGGAATGCAGATATTTAATGTGAATTTTCAGTTAAAAGAACAAATTTATAAGAATAAAACTTATAAATATTAGTATTTTTACAAGTCTTGATTTTTTTTTGTTGTTTTTAAATGTTTTTAAATTGGAATATTTAGGGGAGGGAACTCTCAAACAGTGCATTTTCTGAAGGATTCTACATGGAATTTTCCTAATTTGTATTTTTACCGGAAAAATCGTACGGTGACCCTATGTTTTCTTTTGATTTTCTTAAAGCATTTTCTGAAAGCTATTTTTTCCTAATTTATTTTACAATTCTATCATTTTTTTTTAGTTTCTAATCACAAAATATTTTTTTCCCTGTATAATCCGTACAAAATGTGTCATTTTGTCACAACCTTAAGCTTGAGAAAATGCGCGTTGACCTATCATTTTTATAACATTTTTGGTCATATATCAATAGATACTACGTTTTGGCAAAGTATGAACAAAATTCTGTCATTTTTATTTTAGACTCCCATACCACCTTAAGAAGTTTTCATAGACTTTTTATGTTTTTAAATCTTTTTTTTTTTATTTACAACCTTAAGCTTTCAACAATCACTTTTTTGTGTTTTGTCAGTGAAATGGCATTACATGTATATCTTTTGGAAACAAGAATGTGTCCACAGTACACGGATGCCCCACTCACACTATCATTTTCTATGTTTAAAGGACTGTGAAATTGGAATAAATTCTCTAATTTGGCATTAAAATTAGAATGATCTTATCAAAGGGAACATGTATACTAAGTTTCAAGTTGATTGGACTTCTACTTTATCAAAAACTACCTTGACCAAAAACTTTAACCTGAAATTTGCACTATCATTTTCTATGTTCAGTGAACCGTAAAATTGGGGTCAAAACTCTAATTTGGCATTTAAATTAGAAAGATCATATCATAGGGCACATGTATACTAAGTTTCAAGTTGATTGGACTTCAACTTCATCAAAAACTACCTTGACCAAAAACTTTAACCTGAAGCCAAAAACTTTAACCTGAAATTTGCACTATCATTTTCTATGTTCAGTGAACCGTAAAATTGGGGTCAAAACTCTAATTTGGCATTTAAATTAGAAAGATCATATCATAGGGCACATGTATACTAAGTTTCAAGTTGATTGGACTTCAACTTCATCAAAAACTACCTTGACCAAAAACTTTAACCTGAAGCCAAAAACTTTAACCTGAAATTTGCACTATCATTTTCTAGCAGTGAACCGTAAAATTGGGGTCAAAACTCTAATTTGGCATTTAAATTAAAAAGATCATATCATAAGGAACATGTGTACTAAGTTTCAAGTTGATTGGACTTCAACTTCATCAAAAACTACCTTGACCAAAAACTTTAACCTGAAATTTGCACTATCATTTTCTATGTTCAGTGAACCGTAAAATTGGGGTCAAAACTCTAATTTGGCATTTAAATTAGAAAGATCATATCATAGGGCACATGTATACTAAGTTTCAAGTTGATTGGACTTCAACTTCATCAAAAACTACCTTGACCAAAAACTTTAACCTGAAGCCAAAAACTTTAACCTGAAATTTGCACTATCATTTTCTATGTTCAGTGAACCGTAAAATTGGGGTCAAAACTCTAATTTGGCATTTAAATTAGAAAGATCATATCATAGGGCACATGTATACTAAGTTTCAAGTTGATTGGACTTCAACTTCATCAAAAACTACCTTGACCAAAAACTTTAACCTGAAGCCAAAAACTTTAACCTGAAATTTGCACTATCATTTTCTATCAGTGAACCGTAAAATTGGGGTCAAAACTCTAATTTGGCATTAAAATTAGAAAGATCATATCATAGGGAACATGTGTACCAAGTTTGAAGTCGATTGGACTTCAACTTCATCAAAAACTACCTCGACCAAAAACTTTAACCTGAAGCGGGACAGACGGACGAACGGACGAACGAACGGACGGACGAACGAACGGACGGACGAACGGACGCACAGACCAGAAAACATAATGCCCCTCTACTATCGTAGGTGGGGCATAAAAAAAGATTTTTTTTAATGCATAAATTAAGGGTAACAGTTTTTGTTACTTTGACCACAAACAAATAGACTTTAAAATAAATATATGGGGTCACCGTTCATTTAAGATCACAATCTGTCTTTGAAAGAAGCATGCATTTTGGTTTAGGTACTTTTTTTTGTTGAATAGGAGAAAAAAAGGTAAAATCGAAATAATAAAGGAACTTAATTACAGAAATTGCTTAAATTGAACTATATAGTTTAGTTTAAGTACAGTTCATTTGAAAAAAATAAAAAAAAGGTCATGGATGAAATGGATGAGTTAAAATAGTTATTTAAATTTTATGCAAAAAAATGGCATTTTTTTCACGAAAGGGGGATAATTTGGAGCTTTTTCAATGATAAAAACATTGTAAAAGTCATCTGGGACCAAAACAAATTGATTTTTTTGGTTGATTTTTGTGTACCATATCATAAAGTAACAACTACTAGTGTAATAAATAAAATTTATAATGAAAAAAAAATGTTTCAATTTTTGCTGATTTTTTTGCACCCCTGAGCCTCCTTAAGGTGGTACCCAACACTTTCACTAAAATTAATTTGGCTCATTTAATTTTCGTAAAATCTTGACAAAGTATTTACTTTGACCCTTTGACAAAAATATAAAAAATTTTAAAAATTTGAACCAACCATTTTATCAGGAAAATTACACTGGTTATATAGCAGTTTGACAAACACTAATTTTGATCATTGAGAAGCTTATATTCCCTTAACAACACAGTGTAATTAAAACGTTAAGCTGATTTTACAGAGTTATCTCCCTGTAGTGTTAGGTACCACCTTAAGGAACAACTTTAGTAATTATATTATTTTTAACTGACTAGTATTAATAATTTCATTGCTGCTGTAACAGTACCATCAGCAATGTTTGCCATGTTTGATATATGCAAAATCAAGTGACTTATCACTGTGAACACATGTTAAATTGAGAATGGAAATGGGGAATATGTCAAAGAGACAACAACCCGACCAAAGAGAAAACAAATATACTTTAAAATATCAAACCAAACACTATATTTTAGAAATTGTAAAGAAATCATACAATTATTAAGTTATCTGTATTTAGGTCTGGGGGGTAAGAAGTTTAGAACACACCCTTTTATTGAACAATCAATGCATTTGAATGGTGAAGTGGTTGGAAAACCCCCCCCTTTTGTCCTGGGTCCGGGTTGAATACCCCCTTTTTAAAATGGCTGGATCCACCCCTGGTACATCAGCAATGTTTGACATGTTTGATAATGGCAAAATCTTTATCAAGTGACTTGTCACTGTGAACACATACTTGTTAAATTGAGAATGAAAATGGGGAAATATATGTCAAAGAGACAATTCAACCTGACCAAATAGCAGACAACTGCCGAAGGCATCCAATACATGTACACTTATTGCTATTCAAGGCTCACCCGAGAATCTGTCCTGCTTGAACTATTGACATCATACAACAATAACTTTTCCATTGTGGCAATAGATATTTTGTATTATGAGGTCAAAGTTTTATGGAAACCTGTGTGATGTTCAGTAATAGCGGACAAATAGCGATTAGTTCTATGGCAATGCGTCTTCAAATATAGTTGTCTCAGATGAAGAATATTAAGGTCCATGATCATGACCTTGATATATATACTGATGAATTCACATGCACTTGGTTCTACCCACAGCCGCTGACTATCGAAATGGTCAGTGATGTCACTAAGTTTTGAAGAAGCAGGCTGAATTCCTAAAATAGGCGGCATTTAATTAAGGACGGCGAAGGGGGGGGGGGGTTCTGGGGCCTGCTCAAGGGCCCCAGGATTTTTTTTAAAAATGGTGCAAAATCCTTCATTCTTGGGGTATCCTAGACCCTTATTTAGACCTCTGAAAACATCATTTTTTACTGAAGATAATGTAAATGATTAACTAAAATTAGCAACCTGATGGGTAAATTTTCTGTACATGTGAACACAGCATTGATCATCTTGATGGACCAATATACATTTCTGTGCATTTTCCTGTTGGTTGACTGCTAATAAATATTTTTGAACTGAAAGAATCCAAAGATCTTAGTTTGAATAGAAACATATTGTCTCTGGTTTGAATTATTACTTGAATTATTTAGTTTTAAATGAAAATTGTAATTTTGACATTATATTAAAAAAGTGTTGGTTTTGTTTTTACAAAATTAACAAGAATGTGTCCATAGTACACGGATGCCCCACTCGCACTATCATTTTCTATGTTCAGTGGACCGTGAAATTGGGGTCAAAATTATAATTTGGAATTATAATTAGAAAGATCATATCATAGGGAACATGTGTACTAAGTTTCAAGTTGATGCAACTTTGACTTCATCAAAAACTACCTTGACCAAAAACTTTAACCTGAACTTCGCACTATCATTTTCTATGTTCAGTGGAGCATGAAATTGGGGTCAAAACTTTAATTTGGCATTAAAATTAGAAAGATCATATCATGGGGAACATGTGTACTAAGTTTCAAGTTGATTGGACTTCAACTTCTTCAAAAACTACCTTGACCAAAAACTTTAACCTGAAGCGAACGGACGGATGCACAGACAAACGGAGGCACAGACCAGAAAACATAATGCCCCTCTACTATCGTAGGTGGGGCATAAAAACAATATTCCCTGACTAGTAGTCAGCTGGAGCTTCGATTTCAAAGTTAAACTGTTACAGAGTTGCTATATTTTATAATATCGTATGCTCTCCCCAAAAAGATTTGAAAATTTAGACTAAAAATCCTGCATTCTGAGCATACCTGGGAGTGATTTAGATGCTTGGGAAAATGTAAATTTTGTCTTATTTTTGTTGTTGACTTCAATCACATTTGAAAAAAAATAAAAAATGGAAATCCGCAGTCCTGGCAAGGTTTATCTATATTGATTTTTTTTCTGGGAAGGTGTCTTTTGTAAGACAACTAAGGAAGTCTGTTCTTGAATATAGGTAAATAATAGGTGAAATATTATAATTTTATTTCAATAATAATCGAATTTATCAAATATCTTGGACGATTTATTTTGTGTACGTACTTACTAACTTAGTGACAAATGAACCCCTTTTTTCTCATAAGACTTGTACACGTATTTCAAACATGTTGTCAAGCTATGTCCTTTTATTTTTTTCTTATTTGTTAACTGTTCAGTAAGCAGTAAACTAAAATCCTTTTGAACTAAAGATATTTTTTAAAATAATTGTGGTTGACAATATTCTACTTTCGTTATTGACCTTCATTCTCTGGACACCACGTGGTCGTGGGTTTTGAAATGTGAACTACAATAGGTGGTGATTTCCAGATTTTTGACAACATTATATATTATACTTTCTTTTATTTGACTGATGTATTTATAACATGCTATTGTCATCTTTGGCTTATTCCTTCTCTAGAAGCCAAAATTGAACAGGGTCATAATGTCCATCGGAACATCTCTCTTTTTATCCTTGCAAACATACAATACTTTCCGACTTTAAATAGACGACCAATCAATGGACTGCATTTACATGAACTATATTTAGTCAAAGGTAAACACTGATTTACATACCGACTGTGCAAGGGCTGTATAGCCAGTCAAGGTCGTTAAAAACTTCCATTTGTTGTTGATTTACATCCTTGTTTATCGAGACTTTAATCGTGGAAGCTGATACATTGAGCAATTATTTTTTAATATTAACCTGATTATCTTTTGATCTTTATTATTTTTTTTTACTCATGCAAAAAAAGCCGGCGGGAAAAGGACAATAACCGGCGAAAATCGTCGGCTGCCGGCTTTTAACGACATCACTGTAAGCGCGTCATGTATGTTTAATTGTATCCAGGTGTAATGATAAGTCGTTATCCTAAGGCTATTTTTTTTTCTTATTTTTTCTGTACACTTAGCTTTTATTTTTTATTACCATGCATTGTCAAGCTTGGTAACTCATAATTATTTGTCAGTAACTAAATGTACGATGCTGTTCCATACTGAACCTTCTGACCTTGTTTGTTTACATTTAAATTTCAATGGCGTCAAAATCACGTGATGTCAATTCGTTCTACCCAATCAAATTGCTCTACTGTCAATTAGGGGATTTTCCAGTCTACGGCAATTACGTTATTTCTTTGTGGGATATTGCTTCAAAATAGTTTGCAATAATTTTGGGTTTTATTCAACAGGAAAACTCTTTTTTTGTCATCCCTTTTGACATCAATGGAATTCTGTATAAATATTTATCTACAGTCATGATGGTCAGAATATCGATCTTTTTATAATGAATAAAAAGAAAATTCTATGAAAAATAAATGTAAATTATTTTTCATTAACCTACTCTATATTCCTGTACAAAATTATGGCATGGGCATCGTTTTTTCAATTAGTTTTCCTTTCATTTTGGTTGGGCTTTTTTCGCGGGAAAATCGCGAAAGACGTAAGGAGCATGTCATTTTAAAATTCCTAAAAATACGATTTGCTTGACCTGTATTGCCTGCCACAAGATTGATGACGCTGAATGGAATGTACACAAAGCAATGGAGGCCGGAAGTGGGATTTTGTGAAGTTCTAGAATGTTTTTAGACATTCGGAAGTCGGGATTGAAACGGGCATTAGAAATTTGGCATTTTTTAGCAATAATTGAGAACAACAATGAAAACTTACCTTCAGAAATGTTTTTTTATTCAAAAATGCAGAAAAAACGTTTTCTTCATTGTTTTTCTACCCCGGAAGTAGCGTAGTGACGTCAATGCGGAGTTTCCCCGTGTGATAAGTTCAAACACAAATACCTAACGAACTGACAAGATGAACGATTTTAGACTACGGTAGGATACATGACTCAATAAAGACATGGATATGTATGTTTCGTTTTACTTGTTGTTATGTCGGTTTTAAAAGCTCTTCAGAGCTTATGTTTGTAATTGCTATGCCTATACCGACTCTAAATAAAAGCTTTATTTCTTATGTCTATTACAAATCATATCGATAGAAACAAGTGCCTGTGAATGAACTGGTGACAGCCGAGCGTTCATAGTAACCAGGAAAATTATGCCGATTTTGGCAGTTCCTGACTTTAAAACTGTGAACATCGGATAAACGATCTTACTTTGTGTACACTGCAAAATTTCAGATTAATTAATCAACAGAAAAAAACAGATTTATCCATAAAATGATTGCTTTCGAATTGTCAACTTTCATTCCAAAGGCGCTGACATCTTGGGTCACGTGATTATCAATCCAGTACACCATTGGTCGATTTAGATATTCCCTTTCCAGGACGTGCAACTGCTGCAGAATGGCTAGTCAAGGTATGTGGCTTTTACTTGCTGTTTTCTGGTTAATGATAATGGCCAAGCAATTTGCAATATCTAGAATGAATTGTTATTGATATGAAAGTTATGTTGTAGTATTCAGAATGTTCAAAAATTGTATAAAACGCAATAAACACCAATAATAATTAGCGGAAGTTGATCAGTAAAAAAAAATAGGTTGATGAAGTGGGGCAGGTCATTCTCATGTTTGCTGCATTTCTTATATATCATTACATTTTACTTGTTTTAGACCATATATCAATGAAAAATCGTTCAATTTCTTGCAAGATTTCACTGTTTAAATTGGGGGAATAGCTGCAAAGAATTTCCAAGTCTAGTTTCATTTTCGTTTTGACCTTGTAATGGGATAGACCTCATTAGTAATGTCAAGGTCATTTGGTCGATTTCTTAAAAGTAACACACTTTCAATTGTTGGTGATGGTGACTGGTGTTATTCATTTATATATTATGTAGATGTATTAAGCTGAGAAATAGCACATATTCCATATAAATAATAGTAACAGTAGCTTTTCCAAATTATGTTCAGTGGCAGATCCAGAATTTTTCATAAGTGGGGACCTTCTATAAGTTCTAACTAACTGCCTAATTATTTTGTGGGCTAAAAACCACATGAAAAATTGTTACTGTACAACTAATACTTTGTAACTAAAGCACTAACTGAAAGAGCGAGACAAACAAAATTGTAATTTCAGCATAATAATAAGACTTATTTCATACAGAGTGAGGCAAGGTGATCTTAGACCAGAATATCTATCTCCTTCCCACACTCATCTAGATTACTTTAAATGTAATGGTCCAAGCTTAGCAAGAGTTATGTTGATTGCAATGGGCTGTTTATTTCAGTTTGCACAGCACTAACATTATTCGTTTCAGTCCATAGAAGTTCTATTTTAAACTTTGCCTCTAAGCAGGCAAAACATACATTAAATTTAACTGTTTATCTGAACAGTTTAGAAAAAAACTTAAATATATTTTCAGAAGAGAGAGAGGCATTTGTGACATTAGCTACAAATGATACATATGCATTAGGATGTTTGGTGTTGGGATCATCATTACGACGTGCAGGAACAACCAGGCAGTTGGCTGTTATGGTGACACCTGGTGTATCACAGTCATTAAGGTACATTGTAAAATAATTATACTTCATATTATAACTTCCTTGCTAGCATGTACTAAACCAGGGGTCAATATTACTTGTATAAATGGTAAAATTGATAAGCAGGGCTAGGTAGACCATTAAGCATTACAGAATATTCGTGTTTCAAAAGACGACAAGTTTATCATTTGTCATAACCACAACTTTTAAAATGTTTTAATTTATCTGCCTTCTTAAACCATTGCACTTTTCCTCAAACTTTCCAATATACTCTTGGATTTTTTTTTAAAAAGAATATATGGTGATCCTTCAGTTTTTCTCTCATTGCCTTTTTATACATTAATGCCTTTTTATACGTTAAACCGCAAAATTTGTTTGTGATGGTATAATGGTATGATGTTGTCTGCGTCTCCTCCAAAGACGCATTTAGTTTGTGGACAATAACTTTAGTTTACGTAGATGGGTCTCTTTGAAATTTAATAAAAAGGTTCAATTACACAAAAGGAAGGTTTGGATTGATTTTGGGGGTGATGGTCCCACTGGTTTAGGAATTGGGGGCCCAAAGGGCCCTAAAACAACCATTTTTCTACTTTCAGGATATTAACTTGTGTATAAGTATTTCAATTGCTCTAAAATTGTACCACAATATTAAATATCACAAGTAAACGGTTTGGATTCATTTTGGGGTCTATGGTGGCAACAGTTTAGGAATTAAGGACCCAAAAGGGGCCAAAAACAAGCATTTTTATAGTTTCTGGACAATAACTTGTGTGTAAGTGTATGGATCTCTCTGACATTGTACCAAAAAGTTCAATATCACAAAGGGGGGGGGGGTTCCAATTTTTTTAAGGTGTTTAATTTTTTTTTTTTTCAAAATTTTTCAAAATTTTCAAGAAGAAATCTTACATTTTATTGTTTTATAGATCTTGACATTTGTTTTGTGTCAGAAACTATATTAAAATATATGTCAAATATTTGATCACAATCCAAATTCAGACAGTATCAAGCTTGAATATTGTGTCCAAATTTGCAAAACTGTTCAGGGTTCAACCTCTGCGGTCGTATCAGGCTGCACTCAGTGAAGCATTTTATTAGTACATGGCATTGCATTTTGCCTTGTACAAATGTACTATTGTTGTAGATTTTCTGGGATTTCAAACGAAATAATGCCCTTTAAACACCACAAGGGCTATAATAGTGCATTAGCAATGATTCCTCTCTGTGACAGCTGAGTGCTCAATCATGATTGCAATTGAGACAACTCTCCACAAGAGACCTAATAACTTAGTATTTACATGTCACAACTATAGCCATTATTAGGAATGACAAAGTCTTTCTGTGGAAGTGGTGGTCTGATCTTTAGCTGAAACACACAGAATACTTGTTACATTTCAGCATAACATTAACTTACAATCAATTTTAGTTTTAAGATAATTTGTGAAAAGAGCCTCTGTCTTTTACTTCTCTTGTCCATATACCCCTTGGTTCTAATTTCAACTAATCTTTATCGTTGTTTGATGACTGTTTTAAGTTTTGCAATTATGGAAACCACATGAAACTAAATTCCTTGTTGCCAAAGAGGTTAACAGATTGCAAGACTGTTTGAAACCTTAGGCAAGTGATCTTGATTTGACAATTAATTGTATTAAATATCTTTGCTTTTTTTTTACTTCCTATATCAGATCTATGCTGAAATTATGTAGTTTATCCTATTGGCTATACATTTTATACTTGAACAAAGGCAGTAGTCAGCTAATTTTAAATATTGAAGGGTAAAAACACCAGGTGACACAAAGCAATTTGATTGTAATTTCACTTATATATGTAGATACAATATTAAGTATTTGAATAAATTATAATAAAAAAAAAATGAATCTGTACTAGTTACATGGTAGCACAGTTAATTTCAAATTGAATTAATATAATAAAAGCTGAATGAAGCCCTTACAATACAAAAAGTCAGTAGGTGGGTAATTAGTTTAATCTTAATTCACAAGTACATCATTTACTGGAAATAGGTCAAAACAAAGATTTACTTAGTTCCACTTGCTATCTGAATATAATATAATGTAATAGTCAAGTATTTTAGGTGTAAATGAACAATTTGTCTGGTAGGGGAAAAAAATGTGACAAATATTTCTACTCTCTTAGAACAGACAGATGACATCTGATATTTATATTATGTAGATAAATTGTCCTATTTATTTGTCAGGTACATCAAATCATCATTTGTAGTACATACTTTTATAAGTGAGCCAAATAATTGTCTTCCCAGTCTGCTGAATTAATTGCCAATATTTATTATGCAATGAAACAGTTACAGAGAAAGAAATGCTGATTGAGTTCCATCATATTCATTATTGTATATTTTACAAATTAAAGGTCAAATCTTTGTACTTTAAACATTAGAAAAATACCTTCTTTCCTTCATGAAATTAAAAGGTTTTGTAGGTTTTTTCTTGTACATTTGTAGAGAGTATGGGTCCTCCCCATTGAAATTATTTTTTCATTTCATTATCATATGACATTGTGAAGCCTTTTTTTTTGCTGATGAGACGTAAACCAATCAATCGTTATCATTTGAAACCTTAAGATATTGAAAAGCATAACCCTTCAATGAAATTTGAATATGATGAAACATTATATAAACATATCTCTCATTGTACTGTATAACCAACACTTGTTTGGTTTTAATCTCATGGGTTAAGTTATTCAATTTATACAGTTTTGTAGATATCAGGAAAAAGATAATATGTGATAACTAAATGTTAGCTGAACTGCATGTTACTAGAACTTTTTTTATTATTTATTCAAATACCGATAGTTGTTCCTGATACCAACATCATTTCAGTTATAGTTATAGTCTTAGTTTTCATTATTATATAAAATTAAAAAGACTTATCATGGAAATCAAGAAAAGAAATGCTGAGAGGGAGAATTTGAGAAGAATGTCATATAAATCATAATCTTGAATAATCAGAGAGCAATTTACCATCTTCCTGATATTTATTTAAATCGTAGTACATATTTGTTTGTTTCCAATTAGAATGTCTTGGCACATAATCACAGTATAATGTCAGATGAGGGTGGTACATGTTGTTAATAGATGAACAAATTGTGTTAATAACAATTTTGTCTGAAAATAAAAACTACACTTCACCTGAAGAAAGTTATCTGAAGATTGCAAGAAATGTCCTTATGAATTCTTTGATGGGTTAATATAGACGTAAAGCTTATCTTTTACTGGAAATGTGTTTACTTACAAAATTTTAATTGAAAAGTGCACTTACAAAATCTTAATGATTTTTTTTTTTGTAGAAATCTATTTTTGAGTATTTCTTTCCTAGATTTAAAATATAAGATGAACTTTTTCATGGATATCTCTTCTTAATGATTTCTTATTGATAGTGTCTATTTTAATTTATTAACTACTTTTTAAACTTGTAAGTGTTTAGAGCTTGACATTTATGTTTTATGTACAGTATTCTTTAACCATGTTAACTGCTATATAAACTTGTAATGTTTTTATCTTGCAAACCAATGAAAATTTTACAGAAATAGAAAAAATATTAAAACCATAACAAGACATGATCTTTAACAATACAATTTACCATAAAGATGTACAAACAACTATTGGTCACTGTATGGCCTTCAACAATGAACAAAGCCCATACTGCATAGTCAGCTATTAAAGGCCCCGAAATGACAATGTAAAACAATTCAAACGAGAAAACTAACATCCAAATCTATGTACAATAAATGGACGAAAAACAAAAATGTTACACATAAACAAACGACAACCACTAAATTACAGGCAAATACATACAGATCTATGTCCATACACAATTCATTTTCTAAGAATGCAAAAGAGAATTCAAATATTTGATTTTAAAATGTAAAAAAATTGATATTTTATAAAATTTAGAATTGCTAAAGGAAGTAGAAATCGTACTTTTTGTCCAATGTCCATGTCGTCCCTCCTCTGAAAAGATGCAAAAAGCATTTTTGTTATAATTGTTAAGTCATTAAATATGCTATTGAGATATTAAAATATTCTCTTTCAGAGACCAGTTATCAAGAGTATTTAATTTAGTATATGATGTAGATTTACTAGACAGTCAAGATCCTACAAATCTTCAATTACTAGGCCGTCCAGACCTCAATGTTACATTCACAAAGTTCCATTGTTGGAGACTTACTCAGTATGATAAAGCAGTATTCCTAGATGCAGATACTCTGGTAAGTTTACTATAACCAAAAATAACATGACCAAATTTAGATACAGACATGTATGTCTCTTGGCAGATATTCTTAATGTGCCTCCTTCAACAATAGGGGCAGTATGTTTTACCATATGTGCCTCTGTCCCTATCAAAGATATGATTAAAGGTAGTTTACCAGAAAGCTATGGTCAAATCAACTTTAAACATGTTTAATTCATCATGTTGTAAACTTTAAAAAAATGCCAATTTTGGGTTTCCTACCAAATTTTCATCAACTGAACATTAAATGTGATAATGTGAGTGTGGCAGGGTGCTCTATGGACTGAGACTGAGAACACATAAAATTTGTTGTAGTGCATCAACCATGTCAACACAATCATTTCAAGCCACTTTTGTGTTTTTTTACCATATAAAGAAGTGGATTTAGGAGGGGGCATAGAAGATATATCACTTGATTATATTAGCATAAAATTGTCCCATAAATATTTGGACTCATTCTGCTCAGAGGTACCTGTTTATATATTCCATTTTCTTTATTTACACACTCCTTTTAAAAAATCCTGGATCTGCTCCTGATAAATATTTTACAGCCTAAGACAAAAACAAGGAGGTTGTTTATAATGTAATATGCAAAGAAACAGGGTATGTTTCAATGTGTTAAGGAAGGGCATAACATTTGCTTTTATAAACCAGACAATCATCTTTGAAGTGGAAATGGTTGTTGATAGTACAAAAAGAGCATATAAATTTAGTTTAGAACTTTGACATACCCCCATGTACTCATTAGGCCAACTAAAATTAATTAGTAGATTTTCATCCAAATTTTTGAAAAAAATGGGGCGGGTGGAAGGATTTTATTTTTTTAATTTTATTTCATATGAAACCTTCTTGTCACGTATTATTCATATATGCAAGTGTAATAATAATCTTATATCATGTAAATACATCCATAAGGTATCGTGTATAAGACAATAACAATCAAAACCAAGGAGTAACCAAAGACTCATAAAACCAAAGGACATTTACATCAACAGTTACAAATAATAAGTAGGAAACAACACAAACTCCACTAAAAACCAGTAGTGAAATCAGGTGCTCCGGAAGGGTAAGCATTTCCTGCACCGTATATGGCACCCATCATGTTATTTCTTTGTTCAGTTCGGTAATGATGGAAGGTTGTTATGATTGAGGGAGAATATCACTGAGATATGATTTCTGACACTCTTTTGTCATAATGGCCAATCAGCTCATGATGGCGACCATTGTATATATTGTATATATATCATTTTATTCTGGTATCACCTAAGTTGGACAAAGGTATACAGAAAAACACATTAGTTTACATTACATTGCATATATGTAAAATTGCTTGAGTAATGACCTTAATTTGATTGATTCATAGCCCTGTCTTAGCAACTTTTGAGAAAGCAGTATTCCTTGTTCAACAAAATTAAGGTACTTTTAGCTAGCTCTAGAGTAACGTATCAATTGAGACACATATACTCCATATGCTGATGCCGCTTTTTCAAATTCGTAAATATATATATCTGATTGGCAACCACTGTTCTACATGTAATTGCCACTTTAGAAACCTATTTTATAGTAAACAACAGAAATGTGGAGAAATGCTCTCTTAAGTTGGACTATCTATATCAAATGTATTTTGCTTTCTAAGCAATGTTTTTTGTCCTAATAAAATGAAACAAAGGCATTGGTATGCAACACGAGCACGATAAGTACGGAATAAAATGAAAACTCAAACAGTGTTAAAATAATAGGGTTGGTCCTTAATTATGCAAGATGCAAATATAATTACAATGTAGAACATAAAGTTGTTTAATGACTCTATCGTGGGTATTGGGACAGAGGATGTTTACTGTTTTTCTACAAAAAAACGAAAGGCATGGATAAATCTAAGAGCTTGCTATAAATTAGTAAATTAAAAATGCGTATGTTTGTCGATTTTCTGAACTCAAAATACGGTCACCAATCTATAAAGTTCATGCTTGTGTCAATTTCTGTATTCCAGTCAAACGTGTTCCACGATTCTTACGCTTTTGGGTTTCATTCACAGTCCAAATTTCTTGACACAAAGTCATTGTATAAATAAAAGAAATCCAAGGTGTTTTTATCACAAACATTTGTGTTATTTGTGACATACTGCGATTTGCGTTCTTGGACACAGCGTATTACTCGTAACCCGAATATTTCACGCCCTTCTCGTAATCAATCTCTATTCTCGGTAAATGATGTTGTCATCATATATCAGCAGAATATATCGACTTAATCATTCAGTAAGAATTATGTAAGAAATACGAAAACCGAAATTAGGAAAAGGAAGTTTCACATGAAACGAAATTATCGACGGTTACCGGTAACGAAAATGAACAAAATACGGAAATCGTAATCAAAAATAAAAAAAATCGGGGCGGGCGGGGATGAAAATCTATCAATTAATTTTAATTGGCCTTATAGCTGATTTATGACCGGTGCTATTGATTTATCAGTAAAAAAAAATCATAGAAAATTGTCTTTTTATAATATGTTACTTTTGACAGCAGATGTTTTGATCAGATTGTACATGTGCATGACATCACCTCATGTCATGGCCAGGTTAAAGTAATAAAGTGTATAGACAGTACATATAATGTTTTAAATTCCCATGTTTTAACCTGACCGATTTTCTTTTTTAATCAGGTTTAAATGTCCCAATTGTCAGTACAAATGACAGATAATACACCTGATAATAGTGATATCATTTAGTAAAACTTAAATGAAATAACCTTTCATTGAGACCAGTTCATTCACAGTAAATATGTAAATCAACTGTGTAAAAATGTACTTTTGAACTTTCATTTTCTTTTTTGGGTTTTTTTTGAGGTCATACAATGAACGTTATTTTGAAGCTCTTTTTGATGAATATTTACTCTTTTTTTTAGTTTACAAAGTATATTTATATATTTTTTTGTCAATCTGGATTTCTTTGTTTTGTAAGTAAGTAAAGTAGTCTGGAAATTACCAGAAAGTTTGTCTGAACGGTGAATTCCCATCACCTATTAAACATTTACAATGTTGAAGCAAATTTTAGATATATTCATCATGCAATTAAGGATATGAAAAGACCAATTGATACATAATAAGAAATAATGATTGAAAAGCTATATATTAATGGATGCCTCTGTGACTACATGATCTAATATCTTGTTCATCTACAGTAAACTGTAACAATAGCCTGTCAACACTTGGATTATGAGTTCAAATCCCACTCATTTGTTTCTGCACTCTATTTTTTTGGATACAATTGCTTTCAAGCAATCTGTAGACTTATACAATTGTCTCAGGGCCAGGGGTGGATCCAGGATTTCAGATTAGCGGGGGAGGGGGCACTTTAAAAAAAAATTTTGAGGTAAAATTATCTAAATTATTGGAATATTCCTTGGGTACATGTAGATAGCGTGGCGAATATTTTGTGTTAAAATTAGCAAGAAATTAAAGTTTCAAGCTAAAACTGCATAAATCCACCCCTGTCAATCTACAATCACCAACAAGAAATGTGTCAGCTTCTCTTCATTGACTCAACAATAGCTCACCTGACCAATATTTAGATTTTAAAAACAAAAAGTTCAACTTTTGCCAGAGATTTTTCATTGTCTTTTCACAATTTTTTTTTAATTATTATTTTTTGTTGTTTTTCGGAGGTCGCACCAAACTTTTTATATACATTTTTTACCGCAAACCACTTAATTCAGAATGAGATCCTTACGAAGATATGTTTATTTTCATGGGATCCTATGTAATACGGAAATACTAGTTGGAGCCTTGATGGTCCGAGATCACAATTGTGTCCCTTGATTTTTGTTGTTCACAAATATAGTCCCTAGTGTTGACAGTGGGTTACTTGGCATTAATTTTTATACCCCTTCCAAATTTATTTCTCCATGTTTAATGCCTCAAATTGCAAGTGGGGGGGGGGGTGAAATTACACTGTAAAGAAATTTGGGTGCAGAATTTTAAAGGAAAGTAGTGATTTGGTCCAGCTGAAAAAGGTTGAAAATTAGCACTTTGGAAGCTGTCAAAAGATTTCAAGACGCCCTAAACATAAAATTGTCCATATTTTGAGTTAGAGCCGATCAAGTTTTCTATAATTTTGATATAATTTGTCCCAAAAGTAGTACAACACACTGTAAAAGTTTCTTTGAGAAAGTGCAGGTGGGATTTTTTTTATTTTCATTTATGTTGAAATGCACTACGAAATAATTGTGGTCTTGGACCTGATAGTTTATGCATGCTTCGGCAAACTTTACAGGTTGCAAGTCAGAAACATATATTGATACAGAGATATTAAATTATGATACAAATTAATAAACTAACCTTTCGCTTGAACCAGTATTTCTATCTTTCATTAAGAAAGAATCTAACCAGTTACCTGGACTGTTTTCTTTGCCGTGCAATGATGAAATACCCAACCCAACTGCGGGTAGGGCACTTTCAGCTACTTCGTTGGAAAGTGAGTTAGTGATGTTTTGGAACTTCGATTATCAAAGAAATTGTTTATAAATTCCGCAACTACACTGTACCAATTGTTTTACTTCTACTGCCAAAGCCTACGATATTTGTCATCAAACACGTTTGACACTTTTCTTTGAAGTATAATATATTTATAATAGAACTTATAAATAAACCGTAGGTCAGTTAATTAGTAATCGTTGATTCTGTTAAACTTACTGTTTTATACTTCTTTGAATGATAAAACAGATGCAATGTCACAAAATTATTTTTCGTCGTCTGTTCAGATACTTTTTTAGCTGTGGACAACCCATGCTTTGCAAAAAAAAAAAGGCATGGGTTGTCCTCAGCTAAATAAATTATCCCAGCAAGTGGAGTTTTTCTTATATGTCACTGTTATGAAACTGATATTTGATATTGTACTTCCATAAAGAAATGGAGAACCATCTAGGGCGTTTAATTACGGTAGCATTTAATATGCGTTCTTGCTCCAGGGTTTGTTTAGGTAATGATGCGCATGTGTATAGTTTTCTTGACTTCAAGGGGTATTAGATTGAATGATTGCTCTGGATTCCCCACTCAATTGATTAATTTAAAACTCATCGGATCCTTTCTATGTATGTCTGCTATTGAGGGTTATTGTTGTTGCATAATTTTAAATCATATGCATTATTTAAATTAAAATGAATGTAGTCCACATCGTTAAGGTGTAACTACAACACCCCTTCAGGCGATATGGAGTCTTCCATATCATCGTTTCGAGTTGTCTCCCTACCGGAAGTAACTTCCGTCAATTCTGAATCTAAATACGTCGAGAAAAATTAACTCTTTCTGTTGATAAACGTCGTATTATATTAAAAACGATCCCAATTTAAACCAAGGAATGTGTATAGAAAGGAGTCATGACCACTGACTCAAAGGAAATTAAATATTTAAAGAGTTAGGAATAAGTTTCCTCCTAGAATTAACGTAGGAACATAGGTGATAAGATACGAAGTGAAATACCTTCTCTCACTCTGAGTCTCAGTGACTGCTGTGGAAAGTAAACTTGGAATTGATAGTACAAAACTAAAACACAATAAGCCTAAGTTCATTGTTCATGTACACTTGTATCAGGGATTGGCTATTTTGTAACTATTCAGATTACGTAAATTACATTTTACATGTGCAGTTGAATTAGTTTTGAAAATAATATTATCAGTTAATAATTATTGAGAAAAATAATACCCTGTTCAACATAGCACAGTGACATGGTTAGGTTGATTTAATTGTAGGCCACATTAATGGGTTTATTATATATACATGTATATGCATTCACATATAAAAATAACCTTCATTTTCAACAAAGATAATGCTGATTATTTATATTTTTGGAATGCTCCTGTGCAAGGTTTATGAAGTTAGATGAAAATAAAAAATAATTCTGTGATTCCAAAACTAATAAATCTCAATTTTCAAATTTAAAGATTTTGACCTTGATGTCTGCTACAGAATTAGAATACTCATCTTTAATATTAAAAAATTGTGTATTTACTATTAACAGGAGTATTCATAATTTATAGAATAAGAAAAAAGACACAAAATGGTATGACATTTTTTTTTATGTTAGGGTCTTTTATAGCTAATTCTATGGTATGGGTGTTGGGTTTGTGTAGTTCTGATTAAAAGAATACAAGATATGGGGGAAACAATTCACTAGTAAAATCCATACCTTGTCAATTATTTTTTTCAATAGCGTCAAGACATACCTTTGATCTTTGATATCATTCTTTTTGTATTGTTTTTTTCTCTCTCTGTTTTTTAACAAGTTGCAATTTCTTTTAATCTCTTTTAATTTCAGGTCTTACAAAATGTAGATGAATTATTCAACCGAGAAGAATTATCAGCAGCCCCTGATGCTGGATGGCCAGATTGTTTTAATTCAGGTGTATTTGTGTTCAAACCATCAGAACAAACATATAATGCCATTCTGCAGTTTGCTTTAGATCAAGGCAGTTTTGATGGTATGTTTAAAGACCTAATTAGTTGCAGTATTTATATTTTGTATATTGGCTGTGTACAATCAGAAAATGCCATATAAACATGAAGTTGATGTTCCAATGACAAATATTTCAGGCATATTTAGGATGTCACAGATAAAATTGAATGGTAGTAAGCAACTAGGGTCCATCAATTTTGACAGAACAAAGTGAATACTGAGCTACAAGCAAGGATTCATGTGAAAAAAGAAAAATCCATATAAATTGCAAGAAAAGTAGACCAGTCAAATATGAAAGACGGAAATCCTATTTGCAAGTTAACCACATTTTGATATCTAAATAAACAAACAATGTGTATAACAACCTATGAAACTAATTAATGTATGTGGTCAGTCTCTGTGACTTTTACTTGACATATTTCTATTTAGATGGGTTCATATCATATGAGAGGATGAAACAACTTATTCCAAAATGATTCAATTCACTACATCTACACACAATAAATGAATACACAGTAGGAAAAGTATTATTAGTGAAAATATTGTTTAAAAAAAGGTTTATTTATATATTTTTTGTTTAATAATTATTTAATATAGTCTTTTTCTTGTAGGTGGAGATCAAGGATTACTCAATATGTTTTTTCGTCAATGGGCTACCGAAGACATATCACGGCATCTGCCATTTATATATAATGTTGTGTCACAAGCTTTCTACAGTTATCTTCCAGCTTTCAAACAGTAAGTTTTACAAAAAAATGATTCACATATTATTTGTACATTTGATTTATAATTTCTTATGTCCTTAACTTTCACAGAAATTGTATTTTGTGGGTAACAGGTCAGATGAATTGATTAAAATGCTCATGGAAAGTCTTGGACAAGGCAAAACACATTAAATTTTATTTTCTTGGATCTCACTGTAACCTTCTATTGTCCTTGTCCCTCAATAAAAAAAAAACAAAGGATGATAATACACAGGTTATGAATTAACTTGGAAGTATTCATGTGGCTTGTTTCTTTGGAGTTAGATAGCATGTGGGTTTGATACCCTGTTGGGTCGAAACAAAAACTTAAAAGTTTGTATTTGCTCTTCTATAAAATGCATAAGCACTCTGCATTTTAGTCCATCTAGTACAAAGCAGGTCTCATATTCTGATCAAACTAACATGTTCCATGTTATTTCAAATAAATTGTGCATGTAATTCCATGATCATTTTTTCAACTTTATCAAACCTTCAATAGTTTTAATTATTCAATGAAAAGAGAATTTTCCATTGATAATTGGCAAGACCATAAAATATTTATAAGTGTTTGAGTTTCATTTAACAATTATATTAATCGAAGATGTGTGCTACTAATTAAGGATGCTTTCTCCTTTTACAGGTTTAAAAATAATGTAAAAATAGTTCACTTTATTGGTGCTACAAAACCGTGGCATCAGCCATTTAATACCTCATCAGGGGAGGTAACCCCACTACCAGATTCTGGCCACAACGCAGAATTCTTACAGTTATGGTGGACGATATTTATGGAAGATGTACAACAAACGCTTGATCCAAATCTGGTTGGTATTGTGAACTCTTAACATGTATAATCTATTTGTGTGTTATCCATTTTTGTTTCAGAATGATGCATGAAATTATGGGATTTGTAATTAATATAAAAAAGATTGGCTTAATTATGTTTAAGACTAGAATGAAACTGTAGCTCTCTTAAAATGCTCCTGTTAGATTACTGAGCAAAAAACATAAAACTTAAGTGTAACACTTGGGGGAAAAAATGATATTGACTATAATTGTAGGCTTTTATATCCACAAAATTTTTTACTTTATGTTTTAAATATAGACATTTGAAAATTTAAGGAAAAAACAAACTATTTTTAAAAATACTTGTAGTTGCAATATGTTTTGTTGTGAGTTTCTAGATTAGTCATACCTTTTACATATCTGACACTATAGAAATAGTCACATCAAAATGCCTTTATTTATTTTAGAAAACATTTGTAAGCTTACAATTCAGAATTGCACTCTAATACATTTTACAAATAATGCAATTAGATAGACAGTTTGGATAATACTAAATATTTCACAGTGTTGGTTTGTGAAGCAATTTAAGATATTTAGATATAACTGTTGCTGTTTAATAATGACTATTTTCTGAAAGCTTCCTCTCAAGTGTTGTCTCATTTGTTGTACTTTTGTGTACATTGCATGCGAGTGAGTTTATGTTTTTAAAATGCTTCTTGTGTTTTAAATCTCTCTATGTGACTATTAACAGAAAACAAATAACCATAAGAATAACAGGGTATGGTAACTTGTTGTTAATATTTTAAAATAGTTTCATTTTAGTTTGTTCAAAAAAATTAGGATTTTATTGAATTTTGAATTTTTGTTAATATTTGCTGTTGCTTTCATTATTTTTTTTCTTTATATATAAAAGAAGATGTGGTATAATTGCCTATGAGACAACTCTCCACAAAAGATGTTCAGTTTATTAAGGTTACACTGTATACTATCTTCAATTTTTAATTTTGGCAAAATATTTTTAAGGAAAAAGGATTTATCTTTGTGTTTCTGTATGCAATTGTTTGTAAAAACAATTAAGCACATTATACCTTTCCTACATTGAACATATGATATGATAATGGTCCTTCTTTTTAAAAGGGGAGATAGTTAAACTTGTTCCAATAATGCTATACGTGGAAATGGTTAGGTCTCCTATTAATAAGATTGAGTGATGTTGAGGCAACTTTACACAGTTGTAGAACACTACCTTAGAATTAGCACCAAGGGACATAATCCATGTCTAATATGATACAAGGGAGATAACTGGACATACTGACCCTGGGCTAATAGTTTCTTGTATGCACAACTAAACAGCTGGTCAAATATTATGTGATTTAACACAGTTGTAGAACACTACAAGAGGATGTGCATAAAAAAGTAGAATTCCTGTCGAACATTTGATGGGGAGATTATTGATTTTGGCAGACTTTGTGACTTCACTCACAGTTTAATTATTTTATCTTCAGACACTTTATTTATTTTAATTTAACCATCTTTGATTGTTAACTTAGCACTTGATCTGATGAAGTATAATCACCATTAAATGTTTTATATGAATGAATTGAGATGTGGGGGTATATTTCAATGAGTCAGTAACCCAACAACACAACATGAAAAGGTTGTCAAAATTTTTGTTTTGCTTCAAAAAAAGTTTTTTCACCATGACATGTTTGAAGTGAGTGTACTAATAAAGTTTTAGAATAGAATTCCGGATTGGTATCCTCCAAATTTCTGAAATGATAGAACTCTACATCATAATGTATATTCAATTAAGTCCATCTCTTTTATAGGGATTGTCCTGTTTATCAATGATATCAATAGAATGTTTTTATATATTTTTTCCTAAAGGAAATTTAGAACAGGCCTCTGTTGAGGTGCAAATGCAGGTTTTGGTTTACAGATTTAAAGTCTAAAATGGCACCTTAGATTAGTAAAATTGATTTAAAAAATACTAACAGTTTGAAATAAACACCATCAACATGTGAATCCGAAATAGAATATAGAGCTAGTGATTTTTAATGTTTGTAACTTTCATGCTGCAATGTAAGGTAGCATTTGATCGTATACCAGGCACAGGAATGCACATTACTACCTATGGAAGACACAAAAGGCCATGGTGGTGGAGATTTTTACCTTACAGATGTGCTAAATTTTTCTGTCTTTTTCCTGGGAAGGTAAACTCATTCATGTCGATGCACTGCTTTTGTTCTTGTTAGTTCTGTATTGTCTTGGAATAACTTCATCTTTGTTATCATCTAAAAAGGAATTTCTTATTTGAATATGTATCACCTTCCCTAATGTATTAATTGACATCAAAATTATTGAAGTAGTATTTTGTTTGTTTGTACTGATGACTATAATCTGCTGTTGCATGATAAGTGTTCTTATGTACAATTTATATCATGGTCTTTGTCTCATTGAAATTTCTAGTTTTATTATGATTCTTAAACAATAGTTGATCGCCCAAAATGCCATGAAAATTCACTCTTAGTAACACAAATTCATGCATAGGAGTATTTTTGACTACTCAGATGATCATATTTGTATATTTAATTGTATTTCATAATAGATTAGTTAGTATTAATCCATGTTGCAGGTCATTGTATTTATTTTCAGTTGCTTGTTTTGCTTTTGTGTATGAGTTTTGTAATATTGGAAATATCAAATAAGAAAACACAACTTTAGAAATGTTTCCATTTGATTAAAAACGTAAAATGCCTTTGCCCTTTGCATATTATATGAATGGTTGGTTTTGATAATGTGTATTTACTGCAACTGTTTATTTGAATATGCATTAATTGTGTGAAGTTTTAAATATATATACATACATTTTTAATTATTTTTATGACAAATTATTATGTGAATTATTTTATGCATCATGAATTAACCTTTATGTTTTCCTACTTACAGATGAGCATGCTAACAACTTCGGTAAGAAATATTACTCTTTACGTAAACTGTCCTTAAATTTTCTATTTATTTACACATTGGTTTTATCACACGGTACAACTGGCTTGTATCATTTGTTTAAAACGTGACAGATACAATCACACTATGCTGTATACTTAAAAGCATGCCAATAAGTCAGTAGGTGTTTCATTTATTTTCTTCTATATAACTAACTGACTGGAGTTTTGTTTTTATACACCCGTCAAAATTTTGACGGGACGTATTATGGTATACAAATGTCCGGTGTCCGTCCGTCTGTCTGTCCGGCGTAAACATGTCTCACCGTAACTTGAAAACGACTTACCCAAATTTCATGAAACTTAATATAGTTGTTTCTTATTATGGTCAAATGATCTGTATACTTTTTGGTGAAAATAAGATTTAAACTTTTTGAGTTACGGCACTTTGTAACTAAAACAGGGGTGTGTTTTTTTTCACATGTCGCACCGTATCTCAAAAACTTATCTTGATTATTGCTTAAAACTTTACACACTTCTTAGTTATAATGATCTTAATATCTATATACTTTTTGGTGATGATTCAAAATTTCATTTTTGTGTTATTGAGTATTTTGTAAAAAAGGGGGAGGGTTTTTTTACATGTAGCGCTGTATCTCAAAAACAATTTATTATTATTGCTTAAAACTTTACACACTTCTTTGTTATATTAATCTAAAGATCTGTATACTTTTTGTTGATGCTTCAAAATTTCATTTTTGAGTTATTGAGTATTTTGTAAAAACGGGGAGGGGGTTTTTACATGTCGTGCCATATCTCAAAAACAATTTATGATTATTGCTTAAAACTTTACACACTTCTTTGTTATTTCAATCTTAAGATCTGTATACTTTTTGGTGATGACTTAAAATTTTATTTTTGAGTTATTGAGTATTTTGTAAAAAAGGGGATGCTTTTTTTTACATGTCACGCCATATCTCAAAAGCAATTTATGATTATTGCTTGAAACTGTACACACTTCTTTGTTATATTAATCTAAAGATCTGTACACTTTTTGGTTTAATTCAAAATTTTATTTTAGTGATATTTAGTTTTTTGTAAAAATAAAAACAATTCCCGTCATGTCTCAAAAACAATAAATGGCTATTGCTTAATACTTTCTCAGAAACTATTTATGATTATTGCATAATCTTCCACACAAGACGTCGGGCGTATCATGCGCTCATGGCGCAGCTGTTTATTTCATATTTGATATTTGTGGTGATTTATTTTCTTATTTTGAATCTAAAATCTAAAAGACCTTTTGTAAAAAGAGGTTCTGGGATGTTCTATTTTTAATGTATATAAGCAAATGCAAAACATCTTCCTATATTTCGAGAACAAGTTAAGGTAAACTCTAACAAGTATTCTATTAATAAGCATTTTAATTTTCATGTCCAAAATCATTGATACTTGATGTTTGTTACCCTTATTTTTTAAAAGCATATAGAGACTAAGGATACATCATGTAAAGTCATATTTACAGATGGTCCATGTTGTCATAGTCATCAAGGTCTACCTCATAAGATTTTGTTCCAAAACAAAATAGCTTAAATTTTAATCTAGAAAATAAGGGAAATATATTTATTCATTATTTATTTCAATAATATTAATCTGAAACAATTCAAATTCACATTACGTTTCATTCAAGAAATGAAGAATTGAAATAAGAATGTTATATTTTACTTCCTTGTTGAAAAATCATGGTGCATGGTCCTATCTGTTGGGTTTGAAACAAAACATGATAAGAGTCTGTTGTACAGTGTGGTTATAGTATAGTTCCAGTATAAGAATGTTTTGATGTTAGTGTAGTAAGTTGGATAGCAAAGAATGAAAGATGCAAGATTTTTATTAAGATACATATGTATCAGATGTCGGAATGCAAGTTTTAATTTTTGTGATGCTTACCAATCACGTTATTCCCATTGATTAAAACAATAATTTCTGAATTTACAGTTATAAATGTGCAGAAATTATTTATGTTTAATTCAATTTTATTCCATTTTTAAACTGTTCACTGATATATTCTTTGGTACTGAAGGATAACAAATATAATTAGCAGTCCTAATTTTTTTCCAAGAGATTGTTTAGTAATTGAACAATGAAGGTTAAAGGTTATGGTAGCACTGCTTGTACTTACTAACCCATTGTTATTTGCACTGTTATATAGATAAACTGACAATCCTGTTCTCAGACTCATAGCCTTGTAAATTATTATCAGTCTTTCTCACTTCAATAGACCTTTGTTAATGCTCACTGTTATACCTTGCTATACATGTATATTTAATTATTTTACATATGAATACGCTCAAACAAAACAAAGGTCTAGGGGTATATTGATATCTGTCTGTCTGCATGTACTGTTGTAGGGTACAAAGCTTACCCTAGATATGTACATGTGCGATTGAGTATTAATCTGGTTCCTTTTAAGTTACAGATCATTTTGGATCTTAGGATACACCTAAGAATTTTCTAAAGCTTTAGGTCCAAAATGTGCTGAATTTAGAGCCTGTATGTAATAAACTATATGAAGAGGGTTGTTTTACCTTGCATTACACTTTTAATATAAAAACAATTATGGCTGTATTTACATTGTATGGTAAAGTTAAAAATTTAAGGCCATAGTTTGCCAAACATGAACATTGTCCTTTTGTACTGTCATGCATAGTTGTATAGGGGGATAATTTTGAGTGTGACATTTTAGTTACAAGTAGATGTAATTAAAATGTCATGAATGTTAACAATGAGTAGTCACACAGATTTCAAAATGACTCTTAGAAATGTAATTTATAAGTAACAGGGCATTGTCAGTACTCTCAGAAGAACATTTATAAAAGAAGGGTACTGCAAAAGCTTATATCAGCAAAGTCTTGGAAGAGTTCAGATCAACTATTTTTGCAGGAGTTACACCTCTTGGATATTGAAATCATACAAAACATAACATTGTCAGCGTACATGAATATTTATAATAAAGTTAAGAACCAAAGACACAAATTTAGAGTTATTGTTCTTGAACAGATATACTATGTGCATTGAGTTGGACAATGGAATTCTGTTCATACATTATGATTTGAATGAGATTTGAAGAGCATGATTTTAGATACCTGAATAGAAAAATATCTTCTTCCAATCAAATTATTCTCAAATTTCAGTTTAATTTATAAACTGTTACCTGATCATTGACCCATTTTGACAGTGAATGAATATATATTTTCATAAAAAAAAATATTTGAGAACTATAGGATAATAGATAACTGACAAGAAAAATGTTCAGACTTAACTTTTTATGTGGTAGTAACTTTTGTCAATAGACATTTTACTAGGTCACAATAACCGAGAGTGCTGAAAAGGAATTTAAGGTAAATGAAACCAAGTATCAAAATGCCCCTTCTATTCTAATAAATAGATAGCAACAGGTCTAGCCTTTTTTATTTTAACCAAGATTGCAACTTAGAATTGTTATTTCAGTGAAATGAATTCTATTCAAGTGGTCATAAATATCAAGTTCTTCGCATTTTGTAGATTTCATTTAACTTCTGTTAATGAATCATTAAAACATAAACTTTACAAAGGCATTATATCTTGAATGGAAATTCTCGTCATTTTCTCTTTGTTGGTAAAAAGAGCTAGTATATATTTAATCAGATTGTCATAGTGATTTTGTAAATGAAACATTGGGCTAAAGTTACTAATATAATGAATGGTGTCATTGTGCTGTAGTAACCCATCTTTAGCATGTCATGCATCCAAGAAAGAGAAATTTCAGTTTATTTAGAAATGAATTATTTTTTATGAATGATAAATTGACAATTTGCAGAACACTACTGGCATTTATGTTGGCTTGCAGCTTAAAAATATTAGCATAAAACAATGCTTGAATTTGTTACTGTTTGAATATGAATTTTAAGGTATAAAATGTACTGTCATAGCATTACTTGTCAGGCAGAGTAGAAAAGAGATTGGAATCTGCTTTCTTGTAGCTGTGTGAACTGCACATATATTGCTTATTTGCATGTAACAGATCTTGATGTTTCAAAAATATATTTTGTTGTTTTGGCATATGAGCTGCAGAAGTCTGAGAACTAGGATTGTTAGTTTTCAAGCTTGAGTTCTCAAAGACAAACCTAGCATTATATTTTGCTTGCAGCAGCAGAAAAAGCTTTACAATTGTGAAGGTCAACAACCCAAACCAAATTTCCAGTCAGTTTTCCCTTTTATACCTCCTACAGTGGAGAATGTATTTTATCAAGAAAATACTGGCGCACTGTCCGAAAAGGGTAGTAAACCACCTCTAATGGACATTCCAAGGTCATATACGACATTGGAGGGCCACTATGCTGAGGAACCAATGACCACTTTAGACACAAGTTCCCCTTCATCTCATGTATATGATGCCCCAAAGGTTGTGCAAACGTGGACTAATAACAAACAACAAAGTGGGCAGCATAATGAACATATTGACAATCAAAGTGCAAATAGTAGTCATAAAGACTGTTCTGTCCTTGTGAAGGACCATAGTGATAATCATGAACAAATAAGTACTGATAATAGTGCAACTCAAGAACAGTTAAATCCGAACAATTGTTCTGGAGAGAATCCAACAGAAAATGTAAATAATATTAACTCTGAGGAGAAAACCACTTTAGAGGTAAGCTTCCAGCACACACAGTCAAAAGGAAAAACATGTGGGTTTGTTACCTTAGAGATTTGACAATGCTATTCTAGAGTGTATTATATATAGGATAGATTGTTGTCCTTTCTGCTTAAGATATAACAGTATATGTGCAGTTTCCTATACTGTAGGTCTACATTTACACAGTGACAGTATTCAGAACTCCTCATATATAGAATGTGATGATGGGCTGTTAATGTCTGCTTTCCTTCAGTGCAGTATATGCTTCAGTTTTGTAAAAAGATTTGGA
The DNA here is from genome assembly GCF_965363235.1 of Mytilus galloprovincialis. Lineage (NCBI taxonomy): Eukaryota > Metazoa > Mollusca > Bivalvia > Mytilida > Mytilidae > Mytilus > Mytilus galloprovincialis. The sequence continues at coordinate 20,089,124 of NC_134840.1, forward strand.
CTTTTGTACTTTAAGATGGCATTTTTAAGATTTTATAATTGTTGTAAAACTTATTTTTACCCTGGTTTCCGAGCGTTTTAAAACTTCATTAACTACTATGTTCTGTAATGTTTTCAGCAATCAATGAAATATAATATTGGCTTAGTTCTAATTTCCAAACATATGTTACCTTTGTGAAATAAAATCAAACCAGATTTTGGTTCAGTTATCTTCTTTTTAATACTCTGCATGTAATTTCTACTGATGCATGAACTACCATTCAAAATTTTGACACCTACTTTTCTTGCTTTTCCCATTGGAATTCTTGTTAATAGTCATAACAAAAATACATTGGAGACTGATTATTATTCATAAATCAACTCCTTGCACCTAAACACGTTATTGGGTAAAAAAATTAATTGAAGAGTTCCATATTCTAACTAAATTTCTGATGGAGAATTTAAAAGATATTGTATCAGTTTATTAGCTGATATTATTTAAAGTATAGTTTTATATAGCATCTGGTTGTTGGATTTGGGTTTTTTTTTTAACTTTGTGCTTGATTTAGAATATAATTCTCTGTATTTATTATAAAAAAATTTGGTATAAGTATATCTTGAACAAACTTGGGGATGATTTTTTAAAGCACTACAATATGGCGACAAAATCTTAAAAGAAGATAATGCCACTTCATAGTTCTGAGTCTCTTAAACTTAACAATCTTGCTGTATTATTTTAATGGTTATATATCAAATAATTTCCCCAGATGATCATATGACTTTGGGTCTATCAGATTATCAGACGACAGTAATACTGTGTAATAGATTTTTCCTACTGACTTACTGTAGGCTTCAATGTTCATGTATTTTAGGAGAAAATACGTTTGACTCTATCGTTTGAACAAATTAAGTAATATTTATATGTACCAAGTAATAGGTTTTATCTTACATATCTTCTAAACATTTCGTTTGCAATTTATCAAAAAGTACAAAAAGGTTGTATGTTATTTCAAGATGGCAGTAATGTCTGTTGTCACAAATGAAATTTCAAAAACAAATCTAGGAATAGTTGGGGAAAAAAATTACTTTTATACTTGATTTCATGTAAGTCCAAGAAATAATGTATTAGTATGTGTTGATAACTTTTAACATAATTGAACATATATTTTATTGTAATCTCTTATAATTTCATCAACTGAGAATGATATAAAATCAACTGTTTTGGTTGAATTTATTACATCTAGTTAAGATAATTAAAGTCATAAGAAACGAGTTACTGGTGAAAAATAATGTTCTTCCAATTCTTGAACCAATGCATACAAACATCATAAACTTAGTCTTCTGTGCACAAATTTATCATTTTTTTCGTGTAAATTTCATATAATCGTCATTTTTTTTTCAATCTGTCAGTGTTGTCAAAATATGGCAGGTAATTAAAGTTTGTGTTTTGAAGCCGAAGTTTAACGATTGTCACCTGTTTGTCAACGATCGACAAAAAATCAACTAAAAAGCATGAAAATTGAGCACGTGTTTAACATGTAAATTCAGATAATAGTCTATTTTAAGGACATCTGTGCGTATTGTGATCACTGGATTTTTATGAGATGGGTCACACTGAGGTCACTTTGCATACGAAAAATATGTCGGGGGAATTGCTCCCTGGATGGAAGCAATTAAAATAAAGTAAACTTCTTCTAAATATGAATAAATTAAAGAATTTTCTTCAGAAAAAAGTATATGTACATAAGTTTTATAATGAAAACTATCCATTGAGTTATAAAAAAACGTATGCATTATTTTTTTTGATTTGAGGTTTCTTATGACTTTAAGCAATTCAATTTCCTCAGCAATATAAATATACCATTCTTAAATTTAAATATTTTTATGGAATATCTTTTAGATGAAACATATTGTTGTAGTTTTATAAAAGTGTATCTTTAAAATCTTATCCATCAATTGTAATTTGGATTTGTATTTTCACTATTAATTGAAGACTGGTGATTCAGTAAAAAAAAATAGGCAAATAAAAAAAAACCATGACAAGAGAACAATATCTGAATCAAAGTATATTCGTGTGCAGCTCATTGTAAGATGAATATACAATATTTCTATGGTTGTAATTGTGTAATTTGTACATAATTATATTATTCTGATGATTGAATATGTTTGGCACAATTTTTATTTTGTATTTAATTCTCTTTTTGTATTTTCTAGGAGGGATTAATAGGACAGCTTGCAACGTTGAAGATTTCAAGAGACCAAGGACAAGGTTCTGCATCTGCTTTGTCAAGTGGTGAAAGAAAGTTAAACTGGGAAAAGGGTCAGATTGATTATTTAGGTGAAGATTCATTTGTAAACATTCAGAAAAAACTAGAAGAATCCCTAAGTAAACCTGCAGAACCCCATAAACCAGCTACTAGTCCATTTTCTAGACGTTCACCTACTGAGGAAACTGCTGAGACTGCTGAGCCTACAAAGGAATCAAAAGAACCTGTAAGTAGTATTGAATCATCTGCCTCTCAGCCTTCTCCTTCTGAAACTATTGTATCTAATGTAGACCCTGATTCTATAACACATGATCAGGTTACTCAGAAAGAGCCAATTCTTGCAATCAAAGCTGCACCGGTAAAGGAATCCATAGAAGCCCCGTTTGCAATGACAACCATAGAATCTATACCCACAAAAGTAACAGAAACGACTCCAGTGAATACTGCAGAACACACTTCCACAGAAGCAGCACCTACAATAGAACCTAAAGCTGCACCAAAAATTGGCCCAAAGCCTACCTCTCCTACAGCAGCATCAGCCCCCACAGTGGCACCAAAAAGTACTTCAATTGTAGAGCCAAAAAGTACCCCAACACCAAAAATAGAACCAAAGAGTATCCCAGCCCAAAAAGAAGAACCAAAGCCTGCTCCAAAAGTAGAGCCAAAGAGTATTGGTAAACCTACTCCAAAAGTAGAGACTAAACCTGCTCAAAAATTAGGTCCAGGAACTGCTCCAAAACCAACTTCCCCAACTAGTTCTGGTTTACCATCAAAAGTGGCACCGACAGCAGCACCAAAGGAGAACCCTAAAGTTCCTTCAAAACCAGTTCCGAAGTTAAGTTTTGGTACCAAAGCAAATGAAGAATCCAAAGTTGGTGTTGTGCCGAAACCAGGTCCAGGAACATTTCCTAAGCCCACATCTCCAACTGGAGTAGGTTCTCTTGGTGCATCAAAATTTGGTCCTAGAGTTTCTGCTAAGCCAAAATCCCCAATATCACCAACAGGGCCAGCCACATCATCAACAGCAATGGGAGCTACCTCTAAAGAACCTGCCAAACCATCAACTACTCCAACTAAAAAAGTATTTAATCCTTTTGCTGCAAAGTTTGGAAAATAGCAACTATAAAAATTCTGAGTGTATAGCAGTTTATATATTGGGTGGTGCTGCTTAGAGTTACAATGTTAATCGTCTTGATCTTAATCTTTAATCATGATTTTAACAAAATGACCAGTGATGAAAATTATTTTCATGAACTGACTAATGATAGCCTTTTACAAGACAATTATTGAACGGAAATATTGCTTTATAATAACAGAGCTGCTTATCCTCTGTTTTTTTGCAGTAAAGCTGGAATTATTACGGAAGAAAAAAGCACCAAATATTAGTCAGATGTTAACCGTAGCATGTTATGCTTTTGCTCTTCTTTACAAAAGATCTGTTGGAGCTTTTGACAGTCACTAATCATTTTCAAAAATAATCATGGGGAAAATGTTAAAACAATGGCTGGGACAGGTGTAACATTATAAGAGAGTGATATTGATAATTTTGGTGTCATAACCAGGTATAACATGTGTTTGCATTTATGTCTATATTGCTTATCTTAAAACACCTTTTGCATTCTTTTTATTCATTTGCATGTTATATTTTATTTTGAATTAAATGAAGATACCATATATAGCTCAAAACTTTCGAAGATAAGCTATTAAAGATTTGTTTATTGCATGAGCTACAATGGGACTTCAACAACTTCAGCTGAACTTTACAAAAAAATCTTTCTAGTCCAAGACTGCTATTGTTGCTGTCACCAACCACTGCAGTGCTTTTACAAATTATTATATTTAATTCTTAGTTCAATTACAATGTTACAAAACAAGACAAAGTTCCAAAATAGTCCTTTTCTCTGGGTTTGATATCATCTTACAAAAGGCAGACACATGATTACTTGAACTTCAGACAATTAGGGATTAACAAATTGTCTGCATGCAATTTTAACCACAAGAGATAAATATTGGGCAGATAGAAAATGTCATGTGATATAATTTTTTCAACTTCCACCTTGAAACATTCACTATCCGGGAACTATTGTATTAAAAATGCATGACAAAAAACTACACAAAAGCTTTGAACTAACTTGTCATTATTTCATACAAACTAACCAGTAATATACAGATTGTGTATTGCAGTTGTGTATTTATTTAAGTTATTTTATTTTTTTTTACCCAGTGTGAATAAACAGTATGCATGCAAATCAGCAGAAATCCATGTCAGAGGAAGCTTTGATACCAACTAACAGTCAAGTATATACATTGTTTTAATACATGTAACTTTAGGTACAACTTATAAAATTTGTCAGCATTATTTGTTATGTCACTTGTTGCAAACCATGTAACTGTAAGTTGTGCATATGTATTTTGTCAGCATATGGTTTTATAAGTGTTTAAATTATGAGAGATTTATAATTAAACATATTTAAATTTCTGATTTTTTTTCAGTTAAATCATAAATGAAAAGAGGGTATCAATTATTTAAATTACAGTTTTTCTAATATATGTATTGAATAATTATTTTATGTAGAAATTATGTTAACTATTTATCTGTAGATACTGTGCATGCAACTTTGAAAAAAAATTATGTTGTGAAGAAACCTCAAAATTGATAAATACATCATTCCATTGTTAACAGGAAATTTGAATATTATTTATTTGTCTAATATGTATCAATAGAAATTTAAAAATTGTACAAGTATGATAGCTAAATTAATGATTTATAATTATTATAATAGCAACTTCTGTGATAACCATAGGTTTACTTTTGTGTACTTGGAAATTTCATTACTCTAAATTGTGAAAAAATAGGAGCTTTGAACTGTTTTGATTTCATGAAATAATCAACATAACTAACAAGAAAAACTAGTAAATCTTTCACATATTTGCAAGGACTTGTAGTATTAAGATTGCTTTTAAATGATTTCAGCCTTTAAAATATGATGTAGTATCTACATGTAAATTGAAATTTTGTTTTTGTTATCTTGACCAGTTTTTCTAGACATTATAGTGTTTGCAATTTATTTTTAATTGATCATTTGATTAAAGAAGTTTTGTTTTTTTAATTAAAAACAGTTTGGATAAAGATTTAAAAGACTAGCATATTAAATGTCATTGATAAACTTAGTTCAATGACTTAGCATCAGTGTTTTTTTTTATGTTTGTTGTTTGTTAGTTGACATTGTGTTTTTATGCTGACAATCTTCTATGCTCAGGATTAAAACAATTATTTAGAAATACTTCTATGTTTTATAAAAGTAATTAGATGAATGCCAGTTGGACATGATGTTGTATAAACTGTGCCATATAACATCAAATTATGTATGCCCTGTATTATTTGGGAAAATTTGTAAATGTGATTATTGCTAGAACAGTTATAGTTTCTTATGATATAGATATATTGTAGAAGATGGAATCCAAAATCTGACTCATGTCAATGTATGCTTTAGTTTTTTATGGTTCCATATATGTATAAGAGGTATTTGTATTGAGTAAAATTTAATGAAGTTGTAAGCATTTGTATTCAAACTAACCATGGCATGGTTCATAGCCATTTGCAATAGATAAACGGCAGCATCCCTGTAACTTACTTCAATTTTCCACAACACTCAAAAACATACGAGATAATTGATTATTAGTATTTTTTCTTTGGTCAATGTTAGAAGAAGAAAAAAAAAAACAGAAAACTCTACATCCAAGATAACAAATCGTTCTATAGAGGCTCATGTTAATTCAGTTCTATCAACACAACTTAAATGTGCAACATTAATACTTTTTTTTTTAATATTTGGACAAGACCAGAGAGAAAAATCAAAGGATAGTCATATGCTGGCTTAGCTTTGTAAAACTTTTTATATTTTGTACGTGTTTTGCATGATAGACTATATTTATACTCTATAGTATCTGAATATTAATAAGGATTAATGTGTGAAAATCCAAATGTATTTCTATATATCTCTATAGTTTTTCAAGTCATAAGCAGATTTGGTAAAAATGAAAATGTTGTGTATCATATTGTCACTATGAAAAAATGTTGTACTTTAATTTATGGTAATTTTAATTTTGTGTTTTTCTTACTTTGGAACCTGTTAAAGCCTTTAAAAATTATCATTTAAGATTTAATATACATTACAAGTAATTACTTGAAATTCAATTATTTATATACATAACTGTTTCAAAAAGGCCAAGTAGGTGATAGATATATAAAAGCAATAGATATTCTGTAACTTGTTCTTTTTAAATTGGATTAGATTATACCTGAATTAAATGGATTATTTTTTTTTTTTTCACACACATTTGAGATTATGAAATCAGGAATAGTGCAACTTCACTGGACTAAAAAAAAATAGACAGCCTATTAAACTTTAACATTTTAGCAGGTTCAAATAAAATGTGCATGCTATACCTCCTACCTACGCTAGTCTAAATAAGAAATAAATAAATTAATATTTGTCATACCAAATTTGTATCCATTTTATCATTTTAAGGTGTTTTTGGTGCTTGTGAGTTCTGACATATGCATAATTTTATATCAAGGTGGTTGTAGGAGAATAGATGTTTTATTTGCAACAAATAGCTGTAGATCCTTGATTTCTCCTGGAGGCAAAAGATTCCTGCCTTGTTAATTGTTATGGAGGTTTCTATATCTGTTGAACAGGTCTGAAGAAGACCTCCAGGACTGTTATGATATATAAACAATAAATATTGAAATCTTAATAGTTTGTTATTTTGAAAAGTAAATTAACTAAAATAAAGAACTCAAAGGAAAACTCGAAACGAAAAGTCCTTTATCAAATGGATAAATCAAAAGATCAAACACATCTAGTGAATGGAAAACAAGTGTCATATTCCAGACATGATACAGACATTTTCTTATGCAAGAAAAAGTAGACCAAACCTGCTCCAATAGCTACCTAAACCTCTCGCCTCCATGATAGTTGAATATAATTCAATTATATTGACAACAATGTGTGAGACATAATAGGTAACAATGTCAAAAATTGGGGTACAGCAGTCAACACTGTGTTATAATCTTGATCAGAATAAAAACAAATAACTGTTTCAAAAACAATAGTGGCATGTAGACCTTCTATTAGACAAAATACATAAGCAAAAATTAAAGACAAGAATACACAAAAGTTCAATGGGATACAAGATCAAAATGTCTTTAACAAGTGACTAATCTTTATGGCTCACTTGGTTGAGGGCTATTTTGTTTTCTTCTGTCCATCCATAAATCTGTCGAGTATGGGTTAAGTACTGAGTTAAGACTTTTAACCAAGAAATTGTAGTTATATTAACTTAAAAAGTTAGTACATGAGTTCATTAGGATGTTAATATTTTTAAAATATTGCTGTATTTGGGATTTGATCAATAATTTATGGTTTCACTGAACCTGGAAATGGTTAACTGCAAGCAGGGCATGATGCCCTCGGGGACATGTTCTTGTGTTTTGATCTTTTAGTTCCAACTTAGATGAATTTTATTGCATGTAAATACTAAAATTAGATAATTTAAGGAATGTAATCTTCAATGTCAATTTTTGCAACCAGGAGCAATCAATTTTAACTTTGACAGGAAAATTATTGTTGCAAAAAAGAATAAAAATCTTTCACAGTATATTGAAATCAATACATGTATAACAATAGGTTGAAATCAAGTTAAAAACAAAGATATACCTCCTTTTACCCAAGTAAGTTCTAAAGGTGTCAAAAAGAAAAATAGTAAAAATATCAGAACTCAAAAGAAAATTCAAAACGGGTAGTCCTCTGCCAAATAGAACAAGAGTGCACACGCTGAAATATCTTCACTTCTTTACTTATCATTGATATTATGTTGATAGTCCTAAATATAAAGCTTCATTTAAACTTAACAAGACAAGACAAATACTTTATTAGTCTCACCACTTGTTACATATAACATATACAACTTTTTAAAACACAAGTTAACAACAAAAGCCATTCTACAAAGAGTTATGAGATTAACCAAGAAAACTAAACATTGACCAATGAACCATGAAAATGAGATCAAAGTCAGATGAACCATGCCAGGCAGGCATGTACAGCTAATAATTCTTCCATACAACAAATAGAGTTGACCTATTGCTTATCGTTTAAGTATTAGAAAAAAAATCAAAAACTTAACTGACCACTGAACCATGAAAATGAGGTCAAGGTCAGATGACACCTGCCAGCTAGACATGTACACCTTACAATCATTCCATTCACCAAATATAGAAGACCTATTGCATACAGTATAAGAAAAACAGACCAAAACACAAAAACTTAACTACAACCACTGAACCATGAAAATGAGGTCAAGGTCAGATGACACCTGCCAGCTAAACATGTACACCTTACAATCATTCCATACACCAAATAAAGACCTATTGCATACAGTATAAGAAAAACAGACCAATACACAAAATATTAACTATAACCACTGAACCATGAAAATGAGGTCAAGGTCAGATGACACCTGCCAGTTGGACATGCACATCTTGCAGTCCTTTCATACACCGAATATACTAGACCTATTGCTTATAGTATCTGAGATATGTACTTGACCACCAAATTTAACCTTGTTCACTGATTCATAAAATGAGGTCGAGGTCAAGTGAAAACTGTCTGACAGGCATGAGGACCTTGCAAGGTACGCACGTACCAAATATAGTTATCCTATTACTTATTATAAGAGAGAATTTAACATTACAAAAAATCTTAACTATTTTTTTAAGTAGTCACTGAACTATGAAAATGAGATCAAGGGCATTGGACATGTGACTGACGGAAACTTCGTAACATGAGGCATCCATATACAAAGTATTAACCATCCAGGTCCTCCACCTTCTAAAATATAAAGCTTTTAAGAAGTTAACTAACGCAACCACCGCTGCCGCCGGACCACTTTCCCTATGTCAAGCAAGCTTTCTGCGACTTTTGTCGCAGGCTCGACAAAAATCAAAAGCTCAAAAACATCAAATAAACGGAAAACAACTTTTATATTCCTGATTTGGAACAGACATATATTTGCATATGTAGAAAATAGTAGATAAAACCTGATTTTATAGCTAGCGTAAAGTCTCGATTGTATGACAGTCCCATATAATTCCATTATATTGACAACAATATGTGAGGAAAACATATAGACATACAATAAAATTGCAAAAAAATGGGGAACTGCAGTAGGCAATGGCACATCAGACCTTACCTTTGGGTCATCTTACTTAACAGTTGCTGTTATTTCTTTGTGGAAGTTCTTCCATATCAACAGCAATTTCTTTGGTTGAATATCCACTCTGACCCAATTGCATGGGAGCTCTATTGCGTTTCCTTTGATCACCAACTCACATTCTACAATGTATCAACAAACAACAGCGTGTAATCAAGGAGTGTTAAACTTTTTGCGCATTCTCTCATTATTCAACATGAGACATCTGTGTCGATTGACAAGTTCTACATTCACTGATATCCTGAAGCCAGATGAGCTAAATGACTTTCTGTGTTTTGGAAATGAATGAGCCGTCGACGGATTTCATAGTTGGTGCGGACACTTTGTTTCCTGGTTAATTGATTGATTAATTAGTATTTGCTTTACGTTGCATCATCATCTTTACTTTGATAGTCATCAGTATCAATAGTTAACGGATGTAAAAAGTCGGATGTCCTAGAATAGGTCCACAAGTCCATGTGTGCTTTTGAATTGTAGGTGCATCTTCCAAACAAAAGCCTTACTTTTCCAGTTCATATGCAAAGACACTAGACCACAGTTGAGCATTCTAATGTAACTCTTGGAAGGATCTTCGTGCAGTTACACGTAATGGTGTTGCAAAGTTTCTGATTGCTTTTATTTTGGAATGGTCAGTGACGATCACATCTTTTAAAAAGAACTGTACTAAGAGAGTACTTCTTCAACTTGCAAGCAACACATGTTGGCCTCTGATTTCAAACCCGACTTTTGAATGTCATCACACACCTTTTCGTTGATACAAATCAGAATTAAGAAATCGATTGGGTCTATCAATGCCCATGCTTCGTCAATCTGTATTGCAAAACATTTGTCATACCTCCATGGCAAATATCACATGTTGTTTTCCCCGCATGTAAAGCCTCAGACAACATCGTTTTTGTGTGTATATTTCATTACATAAACTGCTTGATAAATGAATTAGGTATTGACAAATCACTTGGAAACTCAACATATACTCTCACGACACTTACCAAAGAGGAAATCCTTGATAATCATAGGTCCGTTCTATGTTCCTTTGCAATTTCAACCGAAGATGAAGAACTGGATCTTCTTTCACTGTATTGGATACCTAAACTAAATAAGTGTCTTTCATTTCTGTGTCTTCCTATTAAAGAAGTGGCCAGAATCAGACGTGGGTGCTTAAAATTCCGAAGATCTTTAGAGAACATACATTCTAAGACTTCATCTAGCAAAAGTATTAAAACATTTGACTTTTCTACATTTTCACAAATATTCCCCATTCCAAACTAGAAGTCGAATTGCAAGAGTCGGTATTGTTATGTTTTATAAAAAAAAAAAAAGAATGGCAAACATAGATACACGTATCTTGTCTAAGGGCCCTGGGGATAAATCCTACTGTGTAAAAAATCACTTTGATTCAAACAAAAAAAAATCTTTCAAACTGACATTATCAAGATGCTTGATTTCTTGATTGACAACATATTTGTTAACTTTGGTGGACGTGTTTTTCAACAGACTATCAGCATTCCAATGGGAACCAGTTGTGCCCTCTACCTCCCGACTTGTTTCTTTATTATTATGAGGCTGACTCCATACATGACTTTCTTATGAAGAAAGATAAGAAGTTATCAATATCCTTTAACTTTTACTGTCCGCAATATAAATGATGTTCTCTCACTAAATAATTCAGGTGACTATGTTGAACGCATCTATCCCATCGAACTAGAGATAAAGGATACACCATATACAGCTAAGTTTCCCCTCATATCTTGACTTACATTTATGATTTGACAATGAGGGGCGGTTGAAAACAAAACTTTACGACAAAAGAGATGATTTTAGCTACAAAGTTGTGCCACTTTACATTTCTGTGTAGCAACATTTCAGCAGCGCCTATATACGAAGTGCTAGTATATATATATAACAATTGATACGATATTCCCGGGCTTGTATTTCCTTGATAGAGGGTTGCTGCTTACAAGAAAACTTATAAATAAAGAGTTCCAAATGGTAAAAGTGAAATCCTCCCTTCATAAATTTTACGGACGCCACCACGAGTTGGTTGAACGTAATGGAATAACAGTTTCACAGATGATATCAGATATGTTCCTTATGTCGTGACAACAATCCCCTTCACTTTTCACGAATGTGACCTACCAAAAAAGACTATTTACCGGGTTTACAATAAAATGAACAACACGTCGGGTGCCACATGTGGAGCAAGATCTGCTTACCCTTCCGGATCACCTGAAATCATTACAATTTTTGGTGGGGTTTGTGTTGCGTGTTTTCTATGTTGTATCTTGTGTAATAATATTAGTCTGTCTTTTTCATTTTTGTCGAGCCTTCGACTTTAGTCGAAAAAGCGAGACTAAGCGATCCTACATTCCGTCGTCGTCGGCGGCGTCCACAAATATTCACTCTGTGGTTAAAGTTTTTGAAATTTTAATAACTTTCTTAAACTATACTGAATTTCTACCAAACTTGGACAGAAGCTTGTTTATGATCATAAGAAAGTATCCAGAAGTAAATTTTGTAAAAATAAAATTCCATTTTTTCCGTATTTTACTTATAAATGGACTTAGTTTTTTTGCCAGAAACAAAACATTCACTCTGTGGTTTAAGTTTTTAAAACTTTTACAATGTTCTTAAACTATCCTGGATTTCTACCAAACTTAGACAAAAGCTTGTTTCTGATCATAAGATATTATTCAGAAGTAAATTTTGTAAAAAAAAAAAAAATCATTCCGTATTTTACTTATAAATGGACTTAGTTTTTCTTCCAGTTAACATTACATACAGTCTGCAGTTAAAGTTTATAAAACATTTATTAGATTCATAAAGTATCCTGGATTTTTTACCAAACTTGGAAGCTTCTTTCAATCAAAAGACAGTATCGAGAGGGAAAATTTTATTGATGTTTTTCCTCATTTTTGTTGAGTCTGCGATTAACAGCAAAAGTAGGCGAGACACTGGGTTCCGTGGAACCCTTACGAATTTTTAGCCATATGCAAGGTGTTGTCAGTTTATTTCCGATCTGTTAATTTGACTGTCCCTCTGATATCTTTCATCCCTCTATTCAGGTTTTTGTATCATATAACTAGATGTTTTCCCTTAATCGTGTTAATGACAAAATGTATAAAGCTTATATCCCATTGAAGTATAGCAAGCACTGACGAAGTTGGTGCACAATTCAATCAAATTTGCATAGTTTTGAACTGAAACAGTTTATTTGCTGCAGAAGCTGCGAGGGTATCACCAACCCAGTAGTCAGCACTTTGGTGTTGACATGAATATCAATTGTATGGTCATTTCTATAAATTTCCTGTTACAAAACTTTGAATTTTTGGAAAAGCTAAGGATTTTCTTATCCCAGGAATAGATTACCTTAGCCGTATTTGGCACAATATTTCGGAATTTTTTGGTCCTCAGTTCTCTTCAACTTTGTACTTGTTTGGCTTTATAATTATTTTGATTTGAGCGTCACTGATAAGTCTTATCTAGACGAAACGTGCGTCTGACGTATACATTATAATCCTGGTACATTTGATAACTATTGTAACTATCAGCTCAGTCAAAACACCACTTGCCAATAGCCGCTGCATAAATCAAGGAAAGTAAAATAGATATTCACAGTGTTCTCAAGAACACACGGACTATACGCCTAAATCACACCCTTATCATCAATGATCTATTTATTTCACTTCGTAGCCTGCGTGACTGTTTGAAAAAAGGAAAATTTGCTGTATTTATTTGGTGTTGTATCTATGCTCATAGTATATATAAATAAGATATGGTATGATTGTGAATGATTACTCTCTCCACCAGAGACCAAATGACATAGAAGTCATACAACAACTATAGATCACCGTACAGCCTTCAGCAATGAGCAAAACTCTTACCCCATAGTCAGCTAGAAAAAAGGCCCAGAAATGATAAATGTAGTTATTTAAACATGAAAACTAACGGATTAATTTATGTACAAGAAACAAACAAAAAAAGCTAAGTCGACAACCACAGGGTCCAGACAGAATGTGACCTGGTTAAACAAGTCTTGTTGTCTTACTTTTTAATAATCTTTTTAACTCTCACAGATGGTTTTTTTTTTGTATTAATTGAGATATTGATCTCTCTGGAAATTTGGTAATCTTGTCTCATGTAGTTTTAAATGTTTTAAGCTGTTTTTGATCTGAGGTTGTTACAACTTCATGCAGTTATCCTATACTTGTCCCTTTGTGTAACTGGTACTTCTTGGTGCAAATTCATAAGATTGATAAGAGCTTGGTAATAGGTTTCATCCGTTTTAAAACAACGAACGAACAATCCTAGTCTAGTTTATTCTCAAACTCTTCATGTTCTATGACCCCTTGAAGCGGGGAATTGTGTGGCCCTGTGTAACGTATATTATTTCATTCTGAGGTGGATCACTTATCGTTACAGATGCGTTAATTCTGTAAAAACCAAGAGTATTCACAAATCGCAAAGACTTCACTTTTAAACTTTAGATATGTCTGCAACACCACAGTAATTATCTTGGAGAAATATCACCCAACAATACCAATAGGGCGGAGCATTAATTACAACTTGCATCTAAAAGAAATAAAATGGTCCGCTGAGCGCAGCCTGATACAGCCACAGAGGTTGAACCCTGAACACTCCGGAAAGGGCCGATTTTGGCCTCAAATTTCAGATTCATCTGACGAAATATTTCGGACACTATTTAAACACTTAAGGTAGATCATAAGTATATATTTTTTGAGACAGAATTTTCTTATAATTTGCCAAAATGAAAATTTTACTATGCTTTTTTCAAAAATATAATAAAAAGTATGGGTCACCGTGCTATGAGTCGTTGAAAATTGCCTAAATTTGGTTAGTTTGTTCATGAAACTAGAGGCTCTCAAGAGCCTGTGTCGCTCACCTGTTACTGTATTTACTGATGTCAACCATCTTGGTTGGTAGGCGGGGTCATTAGACACCTTTTTTAAATAGATACCCTAGTAATGATTGTGGCCAAGTTTGGTTAAATTTGGCCCATAGTTTTAGAAAACAAGATTTTTGTACAAGTTACAAAAATGACGAAAAGTTGTTCTATATTGACTATAAAGGACAATAACTCCTTAAGGGGTCCTCTGACAATTTTGGTCATGTTGACTTATTTGTAGATCTTATTTTGCTGAACATTATTGCTGTTTACAGTTTATCTCTATCTATAATAGTATTCAAGATAATAACCAAAAACTGCAAATTTTCTTAAAATTACCAATTTTAGGGCAGCAACCCAACAACGGGTTGTCGGATTCATCTGAAAATTTGTGAGATGATAGATCTTATTCTGATGGACATTTAAATATTGAAAGATTTGCCCTAAATGTCTTAATTTCAAAGATATAAAGCAATCAAAGTGCTGGATAGCACCTCTGGAAAGTTTGCAACTCTGTGAACTGTATATGTGTATTATTTCAAATAGGTTTTAGACATGTATTATTTCAAATAAAAATTATGTATTTAATCACATTTTTGATTTTTCAAACTAAACCATTGTCTCGCCAGCAATTTCCAAAAATCACTTTTCGTTCGTTTATCCGTCCGTCCGTCCGTCCGTCTGTCCGTTCGTCTGTCTGTCCGATTCGGGTTAAAGTTTTTGATCGAGGTAGTTTTTGACAAAGTTGAAGTCCAATCAATTTGAAATTTAGTACACACTAGAACACACCCGTGATACCGCGGGTCCGTGACTGAATTTAAGTATATAACTATGCGTTAGCCTTATTTGAGTATTGGGATTGTCATCTGATAAAGTCATGCCGATTATAAGATGCACATTTTTCTCTGCTTTCAAAATCTTTCTGTATGAACCCGGCGACCTGGAACTTATCAATTATTGGTAATATTAATTATTTGGAAAACAAAAGGTCCTGGAATGGAGTATTTTTTAATTAACAGCATTGTCCTATATTTATTAATTTAGTTATAAATAAAGTTGAATTCTTTGATTCGCTGTTTTATGTCATGTCCGCTAACAAATTGAAAACTGTACCTATACGCCTTATTTTAAGTCCAGATTTTTAGTATTCGTATTGTCATCTTAGAAAGTCTTACTGCTTAAAATACTACAATAGAGAACAGTTTGACAATGATTGAATTTAGTAGTGTCAACCCTGTGATTATGGCCCGTGTATATATATAGCAAAATCCGAAATACACCGTTTGGTGGTGCGCCTGTCAGATGAGAAACGTACAGATGAGGTAATAGGTAACAGGTGAATAAACTATTGGTATCGTTATCGGATTCGACCCGGAACTTGTTAACTATTGGCAATATTAATTGTGTGGAAAACAAAAGGGTCTGGAGTGGTGTAATTTTTAAACGAAGAAAGCTACAAGTCAAACTTATATATAAGGGTATATATTCTTGAAATTTTACCCCTTTACATCGAAAATGGTAAAAGTGACGCCAACAAAATTCAAACTTGACTTGTGTTTTCTGGTTATATAAGCATTGCGTATAAAATTCATAAAATTTGGTTCAGGCAAACTAAAGTAAGAGAACAGAAATCAATTTCGGCATGTATGGACGTACGTACAAGTTAGGGACGTACATTCTTACAGAAAACCAGGTGCTCCACAGGGCGCAGCTTTATACGACCCCAGTGGTTGAACCCTGAACAGTTGGGGCAAATTTGGTCACAATATTCAAGCTTGATTCTGTCTGAATTTGGATTGTGATCAAATTTTTGACATAATATAGGTTTTTGTCACAAAATTAATGTGGTCAAATATCTAACAAATCTATTGCACAATACATGCAATACTGTGCAATTGGAGATTTCTTGAAACTTTTCAAAATTCGAAATTTGAAAAATTTTGAAAAAAAAGGAAGCCCTTCAAAAAATGGTAAACAAAAAATCCCCCCCCCCCCCCCCCCCCAACTTTTTGAAACCTCCTTGAAGCAATAACCCTTGAACTCAATCCCATGCTTTCCTTTGTAGTATTGAACCTTGTAGTACAATTTCAGAGAGATCCATACACTTAAACACAAGTTATTGTCATGATTGTTTGGAAACTAGAAACATGCTTTTTTTGGCCCCTAATTCCTACATATTTTGGGCAATTGACCCAAAACTTAATCCCAGCCTCCCCTTTGTTATATGGTACATTGTGGTACAATTTCAGAGAGATCTATACAATTACACACAAGTTATTGTCTTGAAGATAGAAAAATGCTTGTTTTGGCCCCTAATTCCTAA
Source organism: Mytilus galloprovincialis (assembly GCF_965363235.1). Classification (NCBI taxonomy): domain Eukaryota; kingdom Metazoa; phylum Mollusca; class Bivalvia; order Mytilida; family Mytilidae; genus Mytilus; species Mytilus galloprovincialis. The sequence goes on from NC_134840.1 coordinate 20,105,870, forward strand.
ACTTTGACCCAATAACCCCTAAAATGAATCCAAACCTTCTACTTGTGGTTTTAAACATTGCGGTATAATTTCAGAGCAATTGAATTACTTCTACACAAGTTATTATCCTGAAACTAGAAAAATTCTTGTATTGGGCACTTTTTGGGCCCCTAATTCCTAATCGGTTGGGACCTTCGTCCCCAAAATCAATCCCAACCTTCCTGTTGTGGTATTGAACCTTCTGAAAAAATTTCATGAAGATCTATTCACTTTAACTAAAGTTATTATCCGAAAACCAATGTGTCTTCGGACGACGACGACGACGCAGACGCAGACGACGACATCATACCATTATACGATCCCAAAATTTTGTTGGGGTCGTACAAAAACAAGGATAAAACTCAATATGGTGGGGGCATAACAATAGTAGTATGACCTCAGGAATAAAAAGTTTATATACACTAGATTCATACAATGTTGATCTGAGGTGCTAATAACCCTGCAACACATTTTAGTTGCTGCTGTGTAATTACCATTGAGGCAATGACATTTGAGATTTTTTTTTTAAGCCATTTATTTGATATACTAGTAATCATTGCCTCTGTGTTAGGACGACACATTGTTAATTATAGGTCAATCTTAAAGAATCATACTGCCCCAGGAATAAAGTGTAAGGCTAAAAAGTTCTGGATCCGCCAAAGCATTGTTAAGCAATAAGAAAGTCATTTTGCTAGTACATGGACAAATGTTATTAAATCATTTTAATAATTTCTACAGCACTTGTCTTTATCTTGATCTCGGTCTTGATACACTAAACTATACTATTCTAAGAAATAGATGATGACTCGATCGGTTGCTTTTAAATTATACGGATGCTATGATACTAATCGTCATTCTGTTGTCAGTTTGATCCACTTGAGGATGCTGAACGAGTGAAGGTCCTTATATCCACATTGGAATGTGAAACAGCTAGTATTTAAATAACGGAATTAAAAGTTTTCAAATGATTTTTGGCATCAAAACTTTCAGATCGATGTCAGTTTGACAAAAACAATGCACTTTTCTATTAAAGCCGGTATTTACCTTTACTCGTCCTTGGCGTGAGACATAAGCCATATAATTATCGATTATTTTATATTCTATCACCTGTGTATTGTTAAAATAAATCAAACCATTATCACTTGTCAATTATCCGACAACTTGGTCAAATATCAACTAGTTCTCGCATACCGGACTCTTTCGATACACTCGGGCTTTTACTTATTCAATAATAAACAGTTGTAAATATCGCAATCGTAACTACTCGGCCATTCTCGCTACGCAGTACAATAGCTATTTCTTCGTGCAACCAGAAAGGCCGAGTTGTTCCGATTGGTAAATATCGTACATAGTAAAAAATAGTGCGGGAAAATGTTCATTCGTGAAATATTCATGAATGAAACGCTGTCTCGCGTAGATTTCTTAAGACTTTCTCAGACTCTTCTTCTTCTTCTTCTTCTTCTTCTTCTTCTTCTTCTTCTTCTTCTTCTTCTTCTTCTTCTTCTTCTTCTTCTTCTTCTTCTTCTTCTTCTTCTTCTTCTTCTTCTTCTTCTTCTTCTTCTTCTTCTTCTTCTTCTTCTTCTTCTTCTTCTTCTTCTTCTTCTTCTTCTTCTTCTTCTTCTTCTTCTTCTTCTTCTTCTTCTTCTTCTTCTTCTTCTTCTTCTTCTTCTTCTTCTTCTTCCATATACAGTTCATACCACCATCTGGTGTATTATCGAACTGATGCGTGGTGCAGACAAACCAATATTTACAGTGCAGTTAAAAAATAGTATGTACAGTTAAAAATTTCGCACAGTCCTTAATACATCTTGGTCTTCTGCAACTCACACTTGAATGTGTCAATTGAGTTGCAGGCTACAGTAGTTGGTGGTAGACTGTTCCATAATCTGATGGCGTCTGGGAAGAACGAGTACTGGTAAAGCTGCGTTCTTGCGAATGGAACAAGGAATCGTTGGTTGTGTCCTCTTAATGTTGCTGCTGTTGGGATTAAGCAGGATGTTGGTATTGCAACCAAGTGGTTAACTATGCGGTACATCATTATAACTTTATTCGTTGCTCTACGCTCTTGTAGGGTTGGCCATTGCAGCTGGTGTAATAGGTTTGTTACACTAGTGGTTCGGTGGTAGTCACCAGTAACAAATCTTGCTGCCCTACGTTGTACCATTTCCAGGTTGTGGATGTTGTTTGCTGTGTGTGGATCCCAAATGATGCTTGCATACTCCATCTGTGGTCTCACAAGGGTCTTGTAGCAGAGTTCCTTGGTCTTTCGCGGGCATTGTGATATGTTTCTCTGTAGAAAAGCCCTGGTGTTGTTGGCTTTTCTTACTACTTGGTCTATGTGAGTAGTCCAGTTTAGTTTGTGGTGGATGTTGGCCCCCAGATATTTTGCACATTCTACTTCCTCTAAGACGTGACCATGGATGATATATGGCTGTCTGATTGGTTTCCTCTTGTTGGTAATGTGAATGACTTGGCACTTTTTGGGATGAAATTCCATGAGCCAATCATTCTCCCATTCTTGTAGGGTTTCCAGATCTTGTTGAAGTAGTTCTGCATCTTTGGTGTTTTTTATTTCCCTGTACAATACGCAGTCATCGGCAAAGAGTCTAACTGATGATTTGTTGACTGTGTAATCTGGTAGGTCGTTAATGTAAAGTAGAAAAAGGATGGGTCCAAGGACACTGCCCTGAAGAACTCCTGATTGGACAGGTGCAGTATTGGATTTACCGTTTTCGAGAACGACATGTTGTGTTCTTTCGTTGAGAAAGTCTTCAATCCAGCTATGGAGACTACCCCGTATTCCGTAGTGATGTAGCTTATGCATAAGTCGCTTATGAGGAACCTTGTCGAAAGCCTTGGAGAAGTCCAGGAGGATGACATCTGTTTGTCCGGTGTTATCGACTGTTTTGGCTAGATCCTGGATAGTGATTATAAGTTGAGATTCACAGGATCTGTGTTTACGGAAGCCATGCTGTGCGTCTGTTAGTATGGTGTGTTTCTCTAGGTGTTTCATTATGCTGCTCGTGATTATATGCTCCAGCATTTTACAGGTGATGGATGTGAGCGAGACAGGTCTGTAGTTTTCAGGGCGGTTCTTGGCACCTTTCTTAAATATAGGAACTACGTCTGCCTTCTTCCATTCCTTTGGGATCGCTCCTTGGTTAATGGATGCCTGGAAAAAGACTGTGAAGACTGGTGCTATTTCAGAGCCTACGAACTTCAACAGTCTAGCTGACAATCCATCTGGCCCAGTAGCTTTGTGGATTTTAAGGCCTTGTAGTAGTTTTAATACTCCTGGTTCTGTGATGTTAATGTTAAACATATTCGGGAACTTCTGTTTACCCATTGGTTTGATGTTGTCTTCTGGTTCGTTGGAATTAAATACCGATGAAAATTGGTTGTTCAGGATGTTCGCTTTTGCCGTTGGTTCTGAATATGTAAGGCCATCTGTTGCTTTAAGAGGTGCCACTCCACTGCTGTCCTTGTTTTTACTGTTAATAAAACTCCAGAAGCGTTTTGGGTTTGAAGTGCAATCTGGTGAGATTATGTTGGTTAGATAATCATTGTAGGCCTTTTTGCATGCTGTTTTTGTTGCAGATTTTAGATGTTGATACTTTTTCTTATCCCTTAATCTGTTTGATGATTTGACCCTATTAAAGCATCTTTTCTTACGCCGTGATAGTGCTTTTATCTCTTTTGTGATCCAGGGTTGACTAAAGCGGCTGGTGGTCATCTTTGATGGTACTGATGAATCTAGGATGTTAGTTAGTGCGGTGCTGATGTCTAGCCACATCTCTGCTATAGATGACTGAATAGTGTATTTGTCTAGGAATTGTTGTTGGAATTCTAGACATTCTTTTTTCAGTTTTTCATTATCTGCTCTTTTCCATAGGTGTATTTTCCGTTTTACCGGTTTCCCTCGTTTTGCAGCTGCTGATGATTCAATAAAGACTGCATCATGATCTGATATACCGGGTAAAGGAGAGCATCTGTTGATTAGGCTTGGCAGGTTAGTAAGAAACAAGTCCAGTGTGTTGTCCAGACGGGTGGGAAAAGTGACTGTTTGCTCCATATGACAGTTGTGGATCATGTCTAGGAGTCTTTTGTTGATACCAGAGTTTACTTTATTTCCTTGAATAGATGTTGAGTTCCAGTTAATGTCGAGAAGGTTTAAATCACCCCCTATCCATAAAACTGAATTTTTGTTGCTTTGGTGTACATGTTCAATAGTTTCGCAAAGTTGGTCCATGTAGTTGGTGTCGCTTGATGGTGGTCTATATACAGATCCGATAATGAGTGACAAATTTTTGCCCAGGTTTAGTTTAGCAAATACTGCCTCAGATGTTGTTGTGGTTTCAATGGAGTCGGAGATGTATTCCTTCTTTATTGCCAAAAGAACTCCTCCATATCCATCTTTCCTGTCTTTGCGGATGACCTCATAGTTTGGCGGAAATATTTCTGCACTGCATATTGACGGCAGCAGCCATGTTTCCGTGCCCATGATGATACTGGGGTCTGATTGCTCAATTAGGTTCATCACCTCTGCTTTTTTGTTCTTTATACTTGAAAGTTGATAACTATAATTTTCATTTGTGAGCTATGTGGTTTGTATTGCTTCGTTGGTTTAGATGGTGAAGAGCAGGATGTTGGTGGCCCTGGACTGTGTGTAAGTACATCGCTGATGTCACTGCTATCAAAAGTTGAAAAGCTGTTGCGTGTAGATATTATAGTGGAGTCAAATAAACTGGATGTGAAGTTTGGCATTCCGCAGTTAGTGAAGTGCCATGATAGGTTGTTTAGAGACATGTATACAGGGGTGGACATATGCATACATTCGGCGTGAAACCACTTTTCACAGTCATCACAAGCTACTCCTCGTTGCTTCCAAGTAACGGCTTTATTGCATATCTGACATGGGTATTTTGGGGTTCTAGGCCCTGGATTTTGTTCTGTGTCTGATGCATTGAGAATAAGTATCAATGAGATGTAAGTGAGAACATGTTTCCTACCTCGTCTTATATTTGGGTAAATTCCCTTGTCCCTCTTGTGGGCAAATTGCATTACTATACTTCTCTGTAGATAACTGTCTTTTGAGTATAATGGGAAGGTCTGAATAGTATCTTCTCTATCTGTATCTTCATGATTTGTGAGAAATCCTATGATGGAGATCCACATCAATATAAGATTCACACATCCGGAAGTCATTGTGATTGTTTATATTGACTACACAGAACCGGAAGTTGTTATCGTATGTGTAGAAAAGTTCAATTATCTATGTTTACTAATATTTATACACAGGTAGGTGTTGGATATGATCACTTTCAATGTTTTTAATGCTTGGGATCAAGTTTCCTGTAAAGATCATCAATGAAAATAGGTGATTCGATATTTTTTCTCTGCTCTGCAAATTCAGGTTTGTCTACGTCACGCATGCGCATCACACAAGCCAATGGCCGATCCGCAAAGTAGTGTTTGTGATACTTATTTTCAAAATGAAGTTAAATTCATCTGAATTGTCGGTGAACATTCACTCCTTTTTTATTCAAGCTGTAATCTTTTCAAAAGAGTAGCAACTCAAAATATCCAAGAATCAGAATTTGAACACTAGTACTACATTATCTTGGAGCAGAACATTGCGATAGTCTGTCTCACCGGAAGTTGAGGCCGACGCCTAAGGAAAGTAACTATAGCAAGCTATAGCAAACTTTCCAAAAACTGCATTTTACCACTATGTTCTAATTTTAGCCATGTCAGCCATTTTGTTTGGTAGGCGGGGTCATCGGACACATTTTTTAAACTATATACCACAATGAAATTGTGGCAAAGTTTGGTTAAATTTGGCCAAGTAGTTTCAGAGAAGAAGATTTTTGTACAAGTTACAAAAAATGACGAAAAGTTGTTAAAAATTGACTATAAAGGGCAATAACTCCTTAAGGGGTTGACTGACAATTTTGGTCATGTGACTTATTTGTAGGTCTTACTTTGCGGAAATTATTGCTGTTTACAGTTTATCTCTATCTATAATAGTATTCAAGATAATAACCAAAAACTGCAAAATTTCCTTAAAATAAGCAATTCAGGGGCAGCAACCCATCAACATATTGTCGGATTCTTCTGAAAATTTCAGGGCAGATAGATCTTGACCTGATCAACAATTTTACCCCATCTCAGATTTGCTCTAAATGCTTTGGTTTCAAAGATATAAGCCAAAATATACATTTTACCCCTGTGTTCTATTTTTAGCCATGGCGGCCATTTTGGTTGGATGGCCAGGTCATCGGATACATTTTTTAAACTAGATACCTTAAGGATGATTGTGGCCAAGTTTGGTTAAATTTGGCCCAGTAGTTTCAGAGGAGAAGATTTTTGTAAAAGTTTACGGACGACAGACGACGGACACGGGACGACGGACGCCAAGTGATGAGAAAAGCTCACTTGACCTTTCAGGTCAGGTGAGCTAAAAACACATTAGTGTGCATAAAAAAAATCTATGAGATAGAAATTTGAAATAAATTGTGAGAAGATGTTATATGTTTTAAGAAAATAAAAAGAAAACATGGTGTCACCGATTTTGTTTTCTTGCTACAAGTGAATATTAAAAAATTTCCCTATTAGCCCAGTATAAATTTTGTACTAAAAGACTTATCTCCCCTTAAATGGCTCATTTGAAAAAAATGATTTTAAAAACTAAAAAAAAAATGATATTTGTTAAAGTATTTTAGATAATACAATAAATTTATTATAAGTTTTCTTTATATAAATGAACAGTCTGACCATTGAATTGCAAATCTGTCTCAAAATTTACAGATTTGGGCAAATAACTAGACCGATTTTGTACTATGATTGTACAATCCAAGATGGCGGTATACCATGAATCTACCTTAAGTGTCCGTTTCAGTTGATTCAATTTGTTTATGTGAAAGATTTTTACTGATTTAGTCATTAAAAACGCTCCGATTCAAGTTTAAATATGAAAAATCTAACAAATATCCCAAAAATGTCACTTTTCAGATGTTTTTTTGTCAAAAATGAAAGTGGCCGCATCCGTGTTCATCCTCAACCTTTACATGTTATGTATTATCATCAAATACAACTTACATTTTAATATTAAGAAAGAACACAAATGCAATCACTTTCATTTAAGACAGAAACCGTCTAAAATTTAAATACAATGCTAAAATTGTGAAGAGTTCAGTAATTTAGCACGACTTAATGATGCTAGTACCTGGTAAATGTGCATTGTATTGTCAAAAACAGCCCATATTTATGTAGCAGAAGCATTCTACTTTCCAATAAATAACTAATAGTTTACATTTTAACAATTTTTGTAAAACTGGTATATTTTGGGGCCCAAAAGGGGTCTTACTTGACCTACTCCTTTTTGCCATAGTATAGGTTTCTGACACAAAAAAATGTCAAGATCTTACAAATCTATTGCACAATACTGTATAATTAAATATTCTTCTTGATAATTTAAAAAAAAAAAATTTAATTCTGAAAAATTAAAAAAAAAAAAATGCCCCCCCCCCCAACTGTTTGAATTCCCCTTGGATCAATTAGCCCCACACTCAAACTCAGCCTTTCCTTTGTAGTATGGAACCTTGTAGTACGATTTTATAGATCCATATTCTTAAACACGAGTTATTGTCTGGAAAATATAAAAATGCTTGTTTTTCGCCTTTTTTGGCCCCTTTTTCCTGCATGAATTTGGCAATTACAGAGAAACTCAATCCCAGCCTTCCTTTTGTGATATGGAAACCTGTGGTACAATGTAAGAGGGATTCATACACTTACACACAAGTTATTGTCCAGAAACTACAAAAATTCTAGTTTTTTGCCCCTAATACCTAAACTGTTAGCACCATAACCCCCAAAATGAATCAAACCCTTCTACTTGTGGTATTAAACATTGTGGTACAATTTCAGAGCAATTAAAATACTAATACACAAGTTTAAAATATCCTGAAAATAGAAAAATGGTTGTTTTGGGCCCCTTATTCCAAAACGGTTGGTACCATCATCCCCAGCCTTCCTTTTGTGGTATTGAACCTTCTTATTAAATTTCATAGAGATCCATTCACTAAAACTTAAGTTCTTGTCTGGACACCAAATGTGTCTTTGGACGATGCTGACGACGACATACCATTATACAATAAAAATCCACATTCATCATTTACACTTCAATTAACATGAGTCTCGTCAACTACATTGAATATATACAGGTTTTTTTCCTTTATCACCACAATAACCATTGTTTTTCAAGCTTCTCTCCGAGTTAAAATCTAAACACCATACAGGATTAAACATACTTCATCTGTTAGAGCAAACTTAATCAATCGTTAATAAGCTTGACAATACAATCCCACGATTACTATCAAAATCTGAGGTTAAGGATCCAGTGCAAACAAAAAGGTGTGATGTGAGAGGCAGATATGCTCCATCGTGATCAAAGGACCTGTAAATATGTTCTGTAAAGTTTCCTCCACAATTCTTCAGAGTGTCATTAAATATTATGGTTATTGGCAGTTTAAAAGATTATTAAGTTCTTTGTCAGTTTTAGGTAGACCACCAACTTGGCTTAATTACTCTATATATTTCCTCAAGAAAATGTTTTAGATATTACCAATGAATATCAAAAGTTACCCAGTGAGCTGATGCTATGTGCTGTATTCATCTGTAGGGTTTGATTTTTTTTAAAGGATTACCTCGGAGGGGCTTCCAGCATTTGATAAGACCAGCTTTGTCTTTTCGAGTTCCTTATTTGACCTCTCTCAAGATTGGAAATTGAGAGGATTTAGATTTTAAATAGATTGATTTGGTCTAACCATATATTTCAGTGTCTATCCAAGGAATGGGGGTCATTGTGGTTGTCTTTATATTATCTTTAAGAGGTAAATGCTGCTGTCAGATCTTTGATAGCTGTGTTTAATTTTGCTCAACCTTTAGAGACATAGGATGAATTTCTTTATTGTAAGGACATGTTCATTTTATGAAGGTTGTATGCTGTCTACTATATATATCTCTTATTACCTATGATATTTCTATTGTTATTTTTGTGTACCTGGTCAGTGCTTTGTTAAAGCATACTCTACATTTTCTTTTATTCCTATGAAAATTGCTAGAATAAAAACAACACTATCCTCCAATTATTAATGTATTTTTCTTGATTCAAAATAAAATTAAAAAGTATTCTACAAAATGTAATATATAACATATATTCATCACAGTTTGAAGTTCACAAAATTATTTTCAACATATCGGATAATCTAATAATTTGATATAGTCTTGTACCAATTCCACTTTAATGTACTTGCTATATCTTGCATATATTTTGTTATACAACTCTGTTCATAAAATGAAGGAAAAGTCATATTTATATTATATTTTCGTGAATAACCAGCTGGAATACATGCAGGATATTACAACTATAACCATTGTGCCTTTGTTCTAGCACACACAATTCCTTTGGATATAATTTTCATATCTTAGAAATATGAGATTCAAGATTTATAAAAAAAAAAAAAAAACAATTTTAAACTTGACAATATTTTCAAGCAATAAGATCAGATCTAAAGGCACAATAATTCTTAAGAGGTATAATCTTGAAAAATATTAGAAGTACATATGACAGTATCAATATGTTCAGGTGCTTCTTCAGGGATCCCATTAAAGTATAACAATGCTACTATAATTGTTATTAATGTAAAGATTAACTAATTTCTTATCAATTAAAAAAACCTAATTAGCATGAAGTTCAAACCCAATGCAATTTCTTAATGTAGTTTTTACACAAAATGAAGTTGGTGATACCTAATACCCTTTAAGTCAGAGACTTAATTGGTCATTTAGCATAACATGATTCTTAACCAAGTGATTAGTTATGCTGGTTAAATCTATTTATTATAAGTAGTCAGGCGAGTTATTTATCTCTTCTGATTATGTTGTATACTTAAGAGTCTTTTGTAGACAAAAAGGTGTGCCTGGAGTACACCTTATAAAACTGTTATGTGATGAGTTTTACTTCAATTACATTTATAAATAAAATATTCAGGGTGAAAAATATGTTATGTTTGTGCTCTTGGAAGTCATTTGTGAATTAATACAGTTTTGGCAGCTATTTCATCTACGATTTAGTGGGTTATTTTTTTTTCTATGATTTGAAAAGTTATTTCTACTATGATCTGATAGATCTTATACCATCATTTAACCATGAAATTGAATTCAGTGGTCATGTATGCCTTACAAATACTTCAGATCATTAGATGCCAATTTAAAACAAATGGTTTGCAAAGATAAAAGGGGCAATACATAATATATCCTTCTTATTCTTGACAAGTAAGGCTTGTCATAAATAAACAATATAACAATCAAAATCTAACAACAGACATAATTGTTATTGGCAACTCAAAGGCACAAAACATAAGACACTCTACATATAATTAGTGGAAAGTCAGAAATATTGAGGCTTGAGAGAATCAGACTTGTTCTTATTAAAATTCTCACATAAATTAAAAGCTTCATTTTATTCTCTTTGAAACCCAATATTCATTTCATATTGTAAGAACTGTTTCAATGACATTAACTTTGATAAATATTCCCCAAGAATTCGGTGATTTTTTTTTTTATTCAGATCATAAATGTACCTTACTATTAGGCATTTGTCAGTAAGATTACGATTTATTTAACAGGAAAATCGAGGCATAAAATATCAGGTTGCTTTCAAGATGGAATTATGGCAGTAATAAAACTTTTTTCATAAACACAGTAATAACATATATAATGACCAGTTATGTAACAGTGAACAGTACCCAGCACTTTGTATTAAAAATAAATATATATAACATTATGTGACATGTCTCAAGCCTCTGTACATAAATGGGCTTTGTAGCTTTGGTTCCTTTGATTTGTAATGCTCATTAAAGTCTAGACGGAAACTTAAGAATCGTAAACTGGCATCCTGGTGTGTTGTCACCATCACTAAGAACTGCCTCACCATATCCTAAAATAGAAATTACTCATATTAAAAAACATTGTCACCATCACTAAGAACTGCTTCACCATATCCTAAAATAGAAATTAATCATATTAAAAAACATTGTTACCATCACTAAGAACTGCTTAACCATATCCTATAATAGAAATTAATCATATTAAAAAACATTGTCACCATCACTAAGAACTGCCTCACCATATCCTAAAATAGAAATTACTCATATTAAAAAACATTGTCACCATCACTAAGAACTGCTTCACCATATCCTAAAATAGAAATTAATCATATTCAAAAACATTGTTACCATCACTAAGAACTGCTTAACCATATCCTATAATAGAAATTAATCATATTAAAAAACATTGTCACCATCACTGAGAACTGCTTCACCATATCTTATAATAGAAATTAATCATATTCAAAAACATTGTTACCATCACTAAGAACTGCTTCCCCATATCCTATAATAGAAATTAATCATATTAAAAACATTGTCACCATCACTAAGAACTGCTTCCCCATATCCTAAAATAGAAATTAATCATATTAAAAACGTTGTCACCATCACTAAGAACTGCTTCACCATATCCTATAATAGAAATTACTCATATTAAAAACATTGTCACCATCCCTGAGAACTGCTTCCCCATATCCTAAAATAGAAATTAATCATATTAAAAAACATTGTCACCATCACTAAGAACTGCTTCACCATATCCTATAATAGAAATTAATCATATTAAAAAACATTGTCACCATCACTAAGAACTGCCTCACCATATCCTAAAATAGAAATTAATCATATTAAAAAACATTGTCACCATCACTAAGAACTGCTTCACCATATCTTATAATAGAAATTAATCATATTAAAAAACATTGTCACCATCACTAAGAACTGCTTCACCATATCCTAAAATAGAAATTAATCATATTAAAAAACATTGTCACCATCACTAAGAACTGCTTCCCCATATCCTAAAATAGAAATTAATCATATTAAAAAACATTGTCACTATCACTAAGAACTGCCTCACCATATCCTATAATAGAAATTACTCATATTAAAAACATTGTCACCATCCCTGAGAACTGCTTCCCCATATCCTAAAATAGAAATTAATCATATTAAAAAACATTGTCACCATCACTAAGAACTGCTTCCCCATATCCTAAAATAGAAATTAATCATATTAAAAAACATTGTCACCATCACTAAGAACTGCTTCACCATATCCTAAAATAGAAATTACTCATATCAAAAAACATTGTTACCATCACTAAGAACTGCTTCACCATATCCTAAAATAGAAATTAATCATATTAAAAACATTGTCACCATCACTAAGAACTGCTTCACCATATCCTAAAATAGAAATTACTCATATTAAAAAACATTGTGACCATCACTAAGAACTGCTTCACCATATCCTAAAATAGAAATTAATCATATTAAAAAACATTGTCACCATCACTAAGAACTGCTTCACCATATCCTAAAATAGAAATTAATCATCTTAAAAACATTGTCACCATCACTAAGAACTGCTTCACCATATCCTATAATAGAAATTAATCATATTCAAAAACATTGTTACCATCACTAAGAACTGCTTCACCATATCCTATAATAGAAATTAATCATATTCAAAAACATTGTTACCATCCCTGAGAACTGCTTCACCATATCCTAAAATAGAAATTAATCATATTCAAAAACATTGTCACCATCACTAAGAACTGCTTCACCATATCCTAAAATAGAAATTAATCATATTAAAAACATTGTCACCATCACTAAGAACTGCTTCACCATATCCTAAAATAGAAACTACTCATATTAAAAAACATTGTTACCATCACCAAGAACTGCTTCACCATATCCTAAAATAGAAATTAATCATATTAAAAAATATTGTCACCATCACTAAGAACTGCTTCACCATATCCTAAAATAGAAATTACTCATATTAAAAAACACTGTTACCATCACTAAGAACTGCTTCACCATATCCTATAATAGAAATTAATCATATTAAAAAACATTGTCACCATCACTAAGAACTGCTTCACCATATCCTAAAATAGAAATTACTCATATCAAAAAACATTGTTACCATCACTAAGAACTGCTTCACCATATCCTAAAATAGAAATTAATCATATTAAAAACATTGTCACCATCACTAAGAACTGCTTCACCATATCCTAAAATAGAAATTACTCATATTAAAAAACATTGTGACCATCACTAAGAACTGCTTCACCATATCCTAAAATAGAAATTAATCATATTAAAAAACATTGTCACCATCACTAAGAACTGCTTCACCATATCCTAAAATAGAAATTAATCATCTTAAAAACATTGTCACCATCACTAAGAACTGCTTCACCATATCCTATAATAGAAATTAATCATATTCAAAAACATTGTTACCATCACTAAGAACTGCTTCACCATATCCTATAATAGAAATTAATCATATTCAAAAACATTGTTACCATCCCTGAGAACTGCTTCACCATATCCTAAAATAGAAATTAATCATATTAAAAACATTGTCACCATCACTAAGAACTGCTTCACCATATCCTATAATAGAAATTATTCATATTAAAAAACATTGTCACCATCACTAAGAACTGCTTCACCATATCCTAAAATAGAAATTAATCATATTAAAAACATTGTCACCATCACTAAGAACTGCTTCACCATATCCTAAAATAGAAATTAATCATATTCAAAAACATTGTTACCATCACTAAGAACTGCTTCACCATATCCTAAAATAGAAATTAATCATATTCAAAAACATTGTTGCCATCACTAAGAACTGCTTCACCATATCCTATAATAGAAATTAATCATATTCAAAAACATTGTTACCATCCCTGAGAACTGCTTCACCATAACCTAAAATAGAAATTAATCATATTAAAAACATTGTCACCATCACTAAGAACTGCTTCACCATATCCTAAAATAGAAATTAATCATATTAAAAACATTGTCACCATCACTAAGAACTGCCTCACCATATCCTATAATAGAAATTAATCATATTAAAAAACATTGTCACCATCACTAAGAACTGCTTCACCATATCCTATAATAGAAATTAATCATATTAAAAAACATTGTTACCATCACTAAGAACTGCCTCACCATATCCTATAATAGAAATTAATCATATTAAAAAATATTGTCACCATCACTAAGAACTGCTTCACCATATCCCATAATAGAAATTAATCATATTAAAAAACATTGTCACCATCACTGAGAACTGCTTCACCATATCTTATAATAGAAATTAATCATATTCAAAAACATTGTTACCATCACTAAGAACTGCTTCCCCATATCCTGTAATAGAAATTAATCATATTAAAAAACATTGTCACCATCACTAAGAACTGCTTCACCATATCCTATAATAGAAATTAATCATATTCAAAAACATTGTCACCATCACTAAGAACTGCTTCACCATATCCTACAATAGAAATCAATCATATTAAAAAACATTGTTACCATCACTAAGAACTGCTTCACCATATCCTATAATAGAAATTAATCATATTCAAAAACATTGTCACCATCACTAAGAACTGCTTCACCATATCTTATAATAGAAATTAATCATATTCAAAAACATTGTTACCATCACTAAGAACTGCTTCCCCATATCCTATAATAGAAATTAATCATATTAAAAAACATTGTCACCATCACTAAGAACTGCTTCACCATATCCTATAATAGAAATTAATCATATTCAAAAACATTGTCACCATCACTAAGAACTGCTTCCCCATATCCTAAAATAGAAATTAATCATATTAAAAACGTTGTCACCATCACTAAGAACTGCTTCACCATATCCTATAATAGAAATTACTCATATTAAAAACATTGTCACCATCCCTGAGAACTGCTTCCCCATATCCTAAAATAGAAATTAATCATATTAAAAAACATTGTCACCATCACTAAGAACTGCTTCACCATATCCTATAATAGAAATTAATCATATTCAAAAACATTGTTACCATCCCTGAGAACTGCTTCACCATATCCTAAAATAGAAATTAATCATATTAAAAACATTGTCACCATCACTAAGAACTGCTTCACCATATCCTATAATAGAAATTAATCATATTAAAAAACATTGTCACCATCACTAAGAACTGCTTCACCATATCCTAAAATAGAAATTAATCATATTAAAAACATTGTCACCATCACTAAGAACTGCTTCACCATATCCTAAAATAGAAATTAATCATATTCAAAAACATTGTTACCATCACTAAGAACTGCTTCACCATATCCTAAAATAGAAATTAATCATATTCAAAAACATTGTTGCCATCACTAAGAACTGCTTCACCATATCCTATAATAGAAATTAATCATATTCAAAAACATTGTTACCATCCCTGAGAACTGCTTCACCATATCCTAAAATAGAAATTAATCATATTAAAAACATTGTCACCATCACTAAGAACTGCTTCACCATATCCTAAAATAGAAATTACTCATATTAAAAAACATTGTGACCATCACTAAGAACTGCTTCACCATATCCTAAAATAGAAATTAATCATATTAAAAAACATTGTCACCATCACTAAGAACTGCTTCACCATATCCTAAAATAGAAATTAATCATCTTAAAAACATTGTCACCATCACTAAGAACTGCTTCACCATATCCTATAATAGAAATTAATCATATTCAAAAACATTGTTACCATCACTAAGAACTGCTTCACCATATCCTATAATAGAAATTAATCATATTCAAAAACATTGTTACCATCCCTGAGAACTGCTTCACCATATCCTAAAATAGAAATTAATCATATTAAAAACATTGTCACCATCACTAAGAACTGCTTCACCATATCCTAAAATAGAAATTAATCATATTAAAAACATTGTCACCATCACTTAGAACTGCTTCACCATATCCTAAAATAGAAATTAATCATATTCAAAAACATTGTTACCATCACTAAGAACTGCTTCACCATATCCTAAAATAGAAATTAATCATATTCAAAAACATTGTTGCCATCACTAAGAACTGCTTCACCATATCCTATAATAGAAATTAATCATATTCAAAAACATTGTTACCATCCCTGAGAACTGCTTCACCATATCCTAAAATAGAAATTAATCATATTAAAAACATTGTCACCATCACTAAGAACTGCCTCACCATATCCTATAATAGAAATTAATCATATTAAAAACATTGTTACCATCACTAAGAACTGCCTCACCATATCCTATAATAGAAATAAATCATATTAAAAAACATTGTCACCATCACTAAGAACTGCTTCACCATATCCTAAAATAGAAATTAATCATATTAAAAACATTGTCACCATCACTAAGAACTGCCTCACCATATCCTATAATAGAAATTAATCATATTAAAAAACATTGTCACCATCACTAAGAACTGCTTAACCATATCCTATAATAGAAATTAATCATATTAAAAAACATTGTTACCATCACTAAGAACTGCCTCACCATATCCTATAATAGAAATTAATCATATTAAAAAATATTGTCACCATCACTAAGAACTGCTTCACCATATCCTATAATAGAAATTAATCATATTAAAAAACATTGTCACCATCACTGAGAACTGCTTCACCATATCTTATAATAGAAATTAATCATATTCAAAAACATTGTTACCATCACTAAGAACTGCTTCCCCATATCCTGTAATAGAAATTAATCATATTAAAAAACATTGTCACCATCACTAAGAACTGCTTCACCATATCCTATAATAGAAATTAATCATATTCAAAAACATTGTCACCATCACTAAGAACTGCTTCCCCATATCCTAAAATAGAAATTAATCATATTAAAAACGTTGTCACCATCACTAAGAACTGCTTCACCATATCCTATAATAGAAATTACTCATATTAAAAACATTGTCACCATCCCTGAGAACTGCTTCCCCATATCCTAAAATAGAAATTAATCATATTAAAAAACATTGTCACCATCACTAAGAACTGCTTCACCATATCCTATAATAGAAATTAATCATATTAAAAAACATTGTCACCATCACTAAGAACTGCCTCACCATATCCTAAAATAGAAATTAATCATATTAAAAAACATTGTCACCATCACTAAGAACTGCTTCACCATATCTTATAATAGAAATTAATCATATTAAAAAACATTGTCACCATCACTAAGAACTGCTTCACCATATCCTAAAATAGAAATTAATCATATTAAAAAACATTGTCACCATCACTAAGAACTGCTTCCCCATATCCTAAAATAGAAATTAATCATATTAAAAAACATTGTCACTATCACTAAGAACTGCCTCACCATATCCTATAATAGAAATTACTCATATTAAAAACATTGTCACCATCCCTGAGAACTGCTTCCCCATATCCTAAAATAGAAATTAATCATATTAAAAAACATTGTCACCATCACTAAGAACTGCTTCCCCATATCCTAAAATAGAAATTAATCATATTAAAAAACATTGTCACCATCACTAACAACTGCTTCACCATATCTTGTAATAGAAATTAATCATATTCAAAAACATTGTCACCATCACTAAGAACTGCTTCACCATATCCTAAAATAGAAATCAATCATATTAAAAACGTTGTCACCATCCCTGAAAACTGCTTCACCATATCCTAAAATAGAAATTAATCATATTCAAAAACATTGTCACCATCACTAAGAACTGCTTCACCATATCCTATAATAGAAATTAATCATATTGAAAACATTGTCACCA
Organism: Mytilus galloprovincialis; assembly: GCF_965363235.1. Lineage (NCBI taxonomy): Eukaryota > Metazoa > Mollusca > Bivalvia > Mytilida > Mytilidae > Mytilus > Mytilus galloprovincialis. Next base: position 20,123,723 of record NC_134840.1, read on the forward strand.
TCACTAAGAACTGCTTCACCATATCCTATAATAGAAATTAATCATATTCAAAAACATTGTTACCATCACTGAGAACTGCTTCACCATATCCTAAAATAGAAATTAATCATATTAAAAACATTGTCACCATCACTAAGAACTGCTTCACCATATCCTAAAATAGAAATTACTCATATTAAAAAACATTGTGACCATCACTAAGAACTGCTTCACCATATCCTAAAATAGAAATTAATCATATTAAAAAACATTGTCACCATCACTAAGAACTGCTTCACCATATCCTAAAATAGAAATTAATCATCTTAAAAACATTGTCACCATCACTAAGAACTGCTTCACCATATCCCATAATAGAAATTAATCATATTCAAAAACATTGTTACCATCACTAAGAACTGCTTCACCATATCCTATAATAGAAATTAATCATATTCAAAAACATTGTTACCATCCCTGAGAACTGCTTCACCATATCCTAAAATAGAAATTAATCATATTAAAAACATTGTCACCATCACTAAGAACTGCTTCACCATATCCTATAATAGAAATTAATCATATTAAAAAACATTGTCACCATCACTAAGAACTGCTTCACCATATCCTAAAATAGAAATTAATCATATTAAAAACATTGTCACCATCACTAAGAACTGCTTCACCATATCCTAAAATAGAAATTAATCATATTCAAAAACATTGTTACCATCACTAAGAACTGCTTCACCATATCCTAAAATAGAAATTAATCATATTCAAAAACATTGTTGCCATCACTAAGAACTGCTTCACCATATCCTATAATAGAAATTAATCATATTCAAAAACATTGTTACCATCCCTGAGAACTGCTTCACCATATCCTAAAATAGAAATTAATCATATTAAAAACATTGTCACCATCACTAAGAACTGCCTCACCATATCCTATAATAGAAATTAATCATATTAAAAACATTGTTACCATCACTAAGAACTGCCTCACCATATCCTATAATAGAAATAAATCATATTAAAAAACATTGTCACCATCACTAAGAACTGCTTCACCATATCCTAAAATAGAAATTAATCATATTAAAAACATTGTCACCATCACTAAGAACTGCCTCACCATATCCTATAATAGAAATTAATCATATTAAAAAACATTGTCACCATCACTAAGAACTGCTTAACCATATCCTATAATAGAAATTAATCATATTAAAAAACATTGTTACCATCACTAAGAACTGCCTCACCATATCCTATAATAGAAATTAATCATATTAAAAAATATTGTCACCATCACTAAGAACTGCTTCACCATATCCTATAATAGAAATTAATCATATTAAAAAACATTGTCACCATCACTGAGAACTGCTTCACCATATCTTATAATAGAAATTAATCATATTCAAAAACATTGTTACCATCACTAAGAACTGCTTCCCCATATCCTGTAATAGAAATTAATCATATTAAAAAACATTGTCACCATCACTAAGAACTGCTTCACCATATCCTATAATAGAAATTAATCATATTCAAAAACATTGTCACCATCACTAAGAACTGCTTCCCCATATCCTAAAATAGAAATTAATCATATTAAAAACGTTGTCACCATCACTAAGAACTGCTTCACCATATCCTATAATAGAAATTACTCATATTAAAAACATTGTCACCATCCCTGAGAACTGCTTCCCCATATCCTAAAATAGAAATTAATCATATTAAAAAACATTGTCACCATCACTAAGAACTGCTTCACCATATCCTATAATAGAAATTAATCATATTAAAAAACATTGTCACCATCACTAAGAACTGCCTCACCATATCCTAAAATAGAAATTAATCATATTAAAAAACATTGTCACCATCACTAAGAACTGCTTCACCATATCTTATAATAGAAATTAATCATATTAAAAAACATTGTCACCATCACTAAGAACTGCTTCACCATATCCTAAAATAGAAATTAATCATATTAAAAAACATTGTCACCATCACTAAGAACTGCTTCCCCATATCCTAAAATAGAAATTAATCATATTAAAAAACATTGTCACTATCACTAAGAACTGCCTCACCATATCCTATAATAGAAATTACTCATATTAAAAACATTGTCACCATCCCTGAGAACTGCTTCCCCATATCCTAAAATAGAAATTAATCATATTAAAAAACATTGTCACCATCACTAAGAACTGCTTCCCCATATCCTAAAATAGAAATTAATCATATTAAAAAACATTGTCACCATCACTAACAACTGCTTCACCATATCTTGTAATAGAAATTAATCATATTCAAAAACATTGTCACCATCACTAAGAACTGCTTCACCATATCCTAAAATAGAAATCAATCATATTAAAAACGTTGTCACCATCCCTGAAAACTGCTTCACCATATCCTAAAATAGAAATTAATCATATTCAAAAACATTGTCACCATCACTAAGAACTGCTTCACCATATCCTATAATAGAAATTAATCATATTGAAAACATTGTCACCATCACTAAGAACTGCTTCACCATATCCTATAATAGAAATTAATCATATTCAAAAACATTGTTACCATCACTGAGAACTGCTTCACCATATCCTATAATAGAAATTAATCATATTAAAAACATTGTCACCATCACTAAGAACTGCTTCACCATATCCTAAAATAGAAATCAATCATATTAAAAAACAACGTCACCATCACTAAGAACTGCTTCACCATATCCTAAAATAGAAATTAATCATATTAAAAAACATTGTCACCATCACTAAGAACTGCTTCACCATATCCTAAAATAGAAATTAATCATATTAAAAACATTGTCACCATCACTAAGAACTGCTTCACCATATCCTAAAATAGAAATTACTCATATTAAAAAACATTGTTACCATCACCAAGAACTGCTTCACCATATCCTAAAATAGAAATTAATCATCTTAAAAACATTGTCACCATCACTAAGAACTGCTTCACCATATCCTATAATAGAAATTAATCATATTCAAAAACATTGTTACCATCACTAAGAACTGCTTCACCATATCCTATAATAGAAATTAATCATATTCAAAAACATTGTTACCATCCCTGAGAACTGCTTCACCATATCCTAAAATAGAAATTAATCATATTCAAAAACATTGTCACCATCACTAAGAACTGCTTCACCATATCCTAAAATAGAAATTAATCATATTAAAAACATTGTCACCATCACTAAGAACTGCTTCACCATATCCTAAAATAGAAATTACTCATATTAAAAAACATTGTTACCATCACCAAGAACTGCTTCACCATATCCTAAAATAGAAATTAATCATATTAAAAAATATTGTCACCATCACTAAGAACTGCTTCACCATATCCTAAAATAGAAATTACTCATATTAAAAAACACTGTTACCATCACTAAGAACTGCTTCACCATATCCTATAATAGAAATTAATCATATTCAAAAACATTGTTACCATCACTAAGAACTGCTTCACCATATCCTATAATAGAAATTAATCATATTCAAAAACATTGTTACCATCCCTGAGAACTGCTTCACCATATCCTAAAATAGAAATTAATCATATTAAAAACATTGTCACCATCACTAAGAACTGCTTCACCATATCCTATAATAGAAATTAATCATATTAAAAAACATTGTCACCATCACTAAGAACTGCTTCACCATATCCTAAAATAGAAATTAATCATATTAAAAACATTGTCACCATCACTAAGAACTGCTTCACCATATCCTAAAATAGAAATTAATCATATTCAAAAACATTGTTGCCATCACTAAGAACTGCTTCACCATATCCTATAATAGAAATTAATCATATTCAAAAACATTGTTACCATCCCTGAGAACTGCTTCACCATATCCTAAAATAGAAATTAATCATATTAAAAACATTGTCACCATCACTAAGAACTGCTTCACCATATCCTAAAATAGAAATTACTCATATTAAAAAACATTGTGACCATCACTAAGAACTGCTTCACCATATCCTAAAATAGAAATTAATCATATTAAAAAACATTGTCACCATCACTAAGAACTGCTTCACCATATCCTAAAATAGAAATTAATCATCTTAAAAACATTGTCACCATCACTAAGAACTGCTTCACCATATCCTATAATAGAAATTAATCATATTCAAAAACATTGTTACCATCACTAAGAACTGCTTCACCATATCCTATAATAGAAATTAATCATATTCAAAAACATTGTTACCATCCCTGAGAACTGCTTCACCATATCCTAAAATAGAAATTAATCATATTAAAAACATTGTCACCATCACTAAGAACTGCTTCACCATATCCTATAATAGAAATTAATCATATTCAAAAACATTGTTACCATCACTAAGAACTGCTTCACCATATCCTATAATAGAAATTAATCATATTCAAAAACATTGTTACCATCCCTGAGAACTGCTTCACCATATCCTAAAATAGAAATTAATCATATTAAAAACATTGTCACCATCACTAAGAACTGCTTCACCATATCCTAAAATAGAAATTACTCATATTAAAAAACATTGTGACCATCACTAAGAACTGCTTCACCATATCCTAAAATAGAAATTAATCATATTAAAAAACATTGTCACCATCACTAAGAACTGCTTCACCATATCCTAAAATAGAAATTAATCATCTTAAAAACATTGTCACCATCACTAAGAACTGCTTCACCATATCCTATAATAGAAATTAATCATATTCAAAAACATTGTTACCATCACTAAGAACTGCTTCACCATATCCTATAATAGAAATTAATCATATTCAAAAACATTGTTACCATCCCTGAGAACTGCTTCACCATATCCTAAAATAGAAATTAATCATATTAAAAACATTGTCACCATCACTAAGAACTGCTTCACCATATCCTATAATAGAAATTAATCATATTAAAAAACATTGTCACCATCACTAAGAACTGCTTCACCATATCCTAAAATAGAAATTAATCATATTAAAAACATTGTCACCATCACTAAGAACTGCTTCACCATATCCTAAAATAGAAATTAATCATATTCAAAAACATTGTTGCCATCACTAAGAACTGCTTCACCATATCCTATAATAGAAATTAATCATATTCAAAAACATTGTTACCATCCCTGAGAACTGCTTCACCATATCCTAAAATAGAAATTAATCATATTAAAAACATTGTCACCATCACTAAGAACTGCTTCACCATATCCTAAAATAGAAATTACTCATATTAAAAAACATTGTGACCATCACTAAGAACTGCTTCACCATATCCTAAAATAGAAATTAATCATATTAAAAAACATTGTCACCATCACTAAGAACTGCTTCACCATATCCTAAAATAGAAATTAATCATCTTAAAAACATTGTCACCATCACTAAGAACTGCTTCACCATATCCTATAATAGAAATTAATCATATTCAAAAACATTGTTACCATCACTAAGAACTGCTTCACCATATCCTATAATAGAAATTAATCATATTCAAAAACATTGTTACCATCCCTGAGAACTGCTTCACCATATCCTAAAATAGAAATTAATCATATTAAAAACATTGTCACCATCACTAAGAACTGCTTCACCATATCCTATAATAGAAATTAATCATATTCAAAAACATTGTTACCATCACTAAGAACTGCTTCACCATATCCTATAATAGAAATTAATCATATTCAAAAACATTGTTACCATCCCTGAGAACTGCTTCACCATATCCTAAAATAGAAATTAATCATATTAAAAACATTGTCACCATCACTAAGAACTGCTTCACCATATCCTAAAATAGAAATTACTCATATTAAAAAACATTGTGACCATCACTAAGAACTGCTTCACCATATCCTAAAATAGAAATTAATCATATTAAAAAACATTGTCACCATCACTAAGAACTGCTTCACCATATCCTAAAATAGAAATTAATCATCTTAAAAACATTGTCACCATCACTAAGAACTGCTTCACCATATCCTATAATAGAAATTAATCATATTCAAAAACATTGTTACCATCACTAAGAACTGCTTCACCATATCCTATAATAGAAATTAATCATATTCAAAAACATTGTTACCATCCCTGAGAACTGCTTCACCATATCCTAAAATAGAAATTAATCATATTAAAAACATTGTCACCATCACTAAGAACTGCTTCACCATATCCTATAATAGAAATTAATCATATTCAAAAACATTGTTACCATCACTAAGAACTGCTTCACCATATCCTATAATAGAAATTAATCATATTCAAAAACATTGTTACCATCCCTGAGAACTGCTTCACCATATCCTAAAATAGAAATTAATCATATTAAAAACATTGTCACCATCACTAAGAACTGCTTCACCATATCCTATAATAGAAATTAATCATATTAAAAAACATTGTCACCATCACTAAGAACTGCTTCACCATATCCTAAAATAGAAATTAATCATATTAAAAACATTGTCACCATCACTAAGAACTGCTTCACCATATCCTAAAATAGAAATTACTCATATTAAAAAACATTGTGACCATCACTAAGAACTGCTTCACCATATCCTAAAATAGAAATTAATCATATTAAAAAACATTGTCACCATCACTAAGAACTGCTTCACCATATCCTAAAATAGAAATTAATCATCTTAAAAACATTGTCACCATCACTAAGAACTGCTTCACCATATCCTATAATAGAAATTAATCATATTCAAAAACATTGTTACCATCACTAAGAACTGCTTCACCATATCCTATAATAGAAATTAATCATATTCAAAAACATTGTTACCATCCCTGAGAACTGCTTCACCATATCCTAAAATAGAAATTAATCATATTAAAAACATTGTCACCATCACTAAGAACTGCTTCACCATATCCTATAATAGAAATTAATCATATTAAAAAACATTGTCACCATCACTAAGAACTGCTTCACCATATCCTAAAATAGAAATTAATCATATTAAAAACATTGTCACCATCACTAAGAACTGCTTCACCATATCCTAAAATAGAAATTAATCATATTCAAAAACATTGTTACCATCACTAAGAACTGCTTCACCATATCCTAAAATAGAAATTAATCATATTCAAAAACATTGTTGCCATCACTAAGAACTGCTTCACCATATCCTATAATAGAAATTAATCATATTCAAAAACATTGTTACCATCCCTGAGAACTGCTTCACCATATCCTAAAATAGAAATTAATCATATTAAAAACATTGTCACCATCACTAAGAACTGCCTCACCATATCCTATAATAGAAATTAATCATATTAAAAACATTGTTACCATCACTAAGAACTGCCTCACCATATCCTATAATAGAAATAAATCATATTAAAAAACATTGTCACCATCACTAAGAACTGCTTCACCATATCCTAAAATAGAAATTAATCATATTAAAAACATTGTCACCATCACTAAGAACTGCCTCACCATATCCTATAATAGAAATTAATCATATTAAAAAACATTGTCACCATCACTAAGAACTGCTTAACCATATCCTATAATAGAAATTAATCATATTAAAAAACATTGTTACCATCACTAAGAACTGCCTCACCATATCCTATAATAGAAATTAATCATATTAAAAAATATTGTCACCATCACTAAGAACTGCTTCACCATATCCTATAATAGAAATTAATCATATTAAAAAACATTGTCACCATCACTGAGAACTGCTTCACCATATCTTATAATAGAAATTAATCATATTCAAAAACATTGTTACCATCACTAAGAACTGCTTCCCCATATCCTGTAATAGAAATTAATCATATTAAAAAACATTGTCACCATCACTAAGAACTGCTTCACCATATCCTATAATAGAAATTAATCATATTCAAAAACATTGTCACCATCACTAAGAACTGCTTCACCATATCCTACAATAGAAATCAATCATATTAAAAAACATTGTTACCATCACTAAGAACTGCTTCACCATATCCTATAATAGAAATTAATCATATTCAAAAACATTGTCACCATCACTGAGAACTGCTTCACCATATCTTATAATAGAAATTAATCATATTCAAAAACATTGTTACCATCACTAAGAACTGCTTCCCCATATCCTATAATAGAAATTAATCATATTAAAAAACATTGTCACCATCACTAAGAACTGCTTCACCATATCCTATAATAGAAATTAATCATATTCAAAAACATTGTCACCATCACTAAGAACTGCTTCACCATATCCTACAATAGAAATCAATCATATTAAAAAACATTGTTACCATCACTAAGAACTGCTTCACCATATCCTATAATAGAAATTAATCATATTCAAAAACATTGTCACCATCACTAAGAACTGCTTCACCATATCCTAAAATAGAAATTAATCATATTCAAAAACATTGTCACCATCACTAAGAACTGCTTCACCATATCCTATAATAGAAATTTATCATATTCAAAAACATTGTCACCATCACTAAGAACTGCTTCACCATATCCTAAAATAGAAATTAATCATATTCAAAAACATTGTTACCATCACTAAGAACTGCTTCACCATATCCTATAATAGAAATTAATCATATTAAAAAACATTGTTCTTAATAAATTTTGTCAAAATGGATTCTATGTTTGACAAATTGTGCTAATGTCTCATATTAAATGGTATATCATTTTTAGAATTTTGTCTGCCCATTTTATTTGCCATCCTTTAATTTTAATGCTGAATTAATAACAATAATGGTGCTTTCCTCTGATAATTTACTACTATTGATTGATAGCCACTTGTTTAACCCTCAGTGGCAAGTATATTATGCATAATTAAGAACAAAATTTCTTAGTTACCAATGTAATTACTGTTAAACTTTGATTAGCCTGAATTAAACATGAACAAACTGTTGACACAGAGATGTGTCTTGCCTGTATGTAATTTCTGTAATATAATGCAACTGTAAAAACACAAAAACTTAGTTATATCCATGGAAATGAGATGCTCAAATAATTATACAATAGCATAACAAATATGACTGCCATACCATAGAGGTGACCCATATAAATGACCTTATCACACACTTTTACATGTAAGATATGCAAAAGCTTCAAATTTAAATAAAAAGACCATGCCTGATGGGGCAGGTCTCCATAGAAATGAAATGTGATTATGCTATTAATAAATACGACTGCAAGCTAAATTAATGATAAAATCAGATATTTTAAAAAATTGTTGACACCAACGTCTGAAACAGAACACCTAAATCTTGCCTTCCGAACTTCATCAAGGCTAATCAAAAACTTAAGTGAAGGATAGAAGGAAAGAGACAAAGCCGGTTGATTTTTAGGGCTATAGATCAAAGTCACAGATTTTCCCAGTTTCTAAATATAAGCACTTGAAATAGAAATATTTTAATACTTCTCAGCTCATCTAGGTTACGTACCCCCATAGACCAGACTGGTGTTTGATTAAAAACAACAATATGTACAAAAACATAAAAATATCCAGTGAACAAAAGTTGATGACCGATGAATGTGAAACAGAATTATAGGGTATAGCATGTTTACATGAAGCTTGCAACAAAATTTTGGGCTCAGATTTGTAGTTCTAGAGGAAAATGTTGAGAGAAGTAGACGAACAGAGGTAATTTAGAGTACTCTCTTCTTTTGAGCATGGTATTAATTTAATTGATATGAAACTTAAGTAAATACTTGTATTCAAAGTGCTTAGACACACTGCATGTTTTGAAAATCATACGCGTTTATTTGACAATACAAGACTCTACTTGAAACTGTTTGCCCAATTTATGCATATTTTATGTATATATAACCTGTACCTGGTAAGACTGAGACAGTACTGTTAGTCTTGCTCTTGTAGAAGGAATAATTTGTTTTAGAAAGCTAATTCGTCTTAGCTGTTCATCCTCCTCCTCTTCATCAGTCACTTCCCAATTACCCTGCGGGAAAAAACACACAAAGATTATCAAAAGTAATAAAAGCAAGTCTAGGACTTTTTAATGACACTTAAAAACTATTTTATATTGAAACATATAACATGCTACAATAAAAACAATGTATCAGTGATGAAGAAAACTTATCGGTCATTAAATTCATTTTCTGTCATTTCGGAATATCTTTTTTTGGGTGTGGAAATCTTTATCTTCCAGCAATATATGGTACTGAATTTTCTCTCTTGATTTATTAAGAGGTAAATCATATATGATAAATTACCTCTTTTGATCTGCGCTCACGTCTGTGTCCATAACATCTCCTAATATCTAATTCTTGTGTTGCTTCAGAATAAAAATTATCTTGTGCAGCTTGGAACTCAATTACCAGATCAAATATTGTTCGTAATTGAGTGAGTATTTCCTGTAAATGGAAAATAAAACACAACTATTTTTATGTGACTTTGCAACAATTCACATTTAGCCTCAATCATTGACACTCCTGAAGTTGGAATACATAAAAGGTGTAATGGTTTTATAAAAACAGAAAGAGCCTCATGTTTTAATGATTTAAACTTCAAGTTCAATAAATAAAGAAAAGTTACATTTTGAATATTTCACAACAGAATTCAAAAGGCAAGGTTAATACAGTATCTACATAAAAACAAGCTATCTGAGAGTATTTCATAACAAATCATAGTTCCATACTGGTTTAAAATTAATTGTACTGGAACAAATGCTTATTTGATCTATAACCTGTAATGGTGTAAACTTTATAACAAATATCAAGTCAATATCTTTATTCTTCACCAAAAAAAGTAAAGAAAACGGATTATTGGCATGAGTGGAAAATTGATTAGCCAGATTGACAGTGAAAACCTAAAGTCCCCTTCAACTTTATGCTAAGCAAGCCTCACTTTTAAATTTGAAAATTAAACTGTCTCGAAACAACTTCAACTGAACAAAACTTATTTACAGATAAATTAAGAGAGATCACTTCCATGTAGATTTGTTGTTTTTTTAAAGCACAGGAATCTTTTTATAGGAAAACAGGAGATTAGGTCGTTTAGAACTTAACATAAAGTGTAGATCTTGTTTATTCTTAAAAACATATGTTATTCTTTAAATATGATTTTTGTATGTAACTTGGTTGTTGTAACAATAATGTATACCATACAATTCCTTTTATTCAGACTATGATAATAAAAGCTAACCCTAGACTGTTCATCCAATAGACATCTGGCAGTGACTGTATCTAAGAATTTCTGGTGAGCTGCTATAATATAATCTAAATCTTCTGCTTCTTTCACTTTGGTTAGTAGTTCATCCCAGGTACACTCTAAAACCTAAAAATAGACAAACATGTATGTAACTGATCCTAAAAATAGACAAACATGCATGTAACTGATACTAAAAATAGACAAACATGTATGTAACTGATACTAAAAATAGACAAAACATGCATGTAACTGATACTAAAAATAGACAAACATTTGTGTAACTGATACTAAAAATAGACAAATATGTATGTAACTGATACTAAAAATAGTCAAACATGTATGTAACCGATACTAAAAATAGACAAACATGTATGTAACTGATACTAAAAATAGACAAACATGCATGTAACTGATACTAAAAATAGACAAACTTGTATGTAACTGATATTAATACTGTTAAAATTAATATTAATACTTTGTGTGTAATGTTAATATCTAAACATAAATTTCATTATCAAAGACTATTTCAAAGTATTTAGACATTTACTATGAGACCGGGTAGTAATCATCTCTACAGATAATTTAAGCTATATTCTATCCCATTCAACATCGCCATTGAACAAATAATAAAGAACATATACATATGTAGACGAAGAAACTTTGATTAAAGATATATACCAAAACCTCTTGATATTTCCATTCAGCTTTAAAAGCATTAAAGGCATTCCTATTGACACGATAAACTTCTAACAAGCAACTTTGAATTTCACATTTTTTTAGCTTAATGTATATTTACTGAAAAACAAACCTAATTTATCACACGTCTCTTAAATTTGAAATTGAGGCTATGGAGTTTTATTCAATAACTTGGAAGTGATGTAATTACTGAACAATAAAATTCCAGTTTATATTTAACTTCTTAATTCAGTAAAATTGTTCAGAAATAAAATGTACTTACTTCAAAATTAATATAATACTGTACTTGTTGTATAAAATGGACCATTTCTGCAGCCAAAACATGGCACTGATGCAGAATACCCGTCAATTCTATAAAAATAAAAAAAGGTGTTGTCCATTAAACAAACAAAATGGTCCTGAATAAACATATTTTTAAGTGAATTTAACTATTGACAGGGCATGAGAGTAGATCTCTGGTTTCTTTTTACAGTTAATCTAAATTTCAATCTTGAATTGTCAATAGATAAAGTTTATTTTTAATGCATGTTTTTCTTTTAATTAACTATACAACGAAATACTTTAAGCATGAACTTAGGCCACAATTGAACTGCAATCTACTGTGATATTGAATCTTGAAATACAAGTCCAACCATCCTTTCTTGTATAAATTATATGTAATCCTCATATTGTTGCATTCTTGGATAAATTTTGTAATTATAATTTATTTTACAAATTCTACTATAAATCTGAACTTTAACCAAATGCTTAAAAGTGGTGACTAAATAGTCAAATTAAAGATAATATCACCCACAAAATATATTGTCCCATGTATACAGTTAAACTATTAGATAGCATAGTTGACAGCACATCTACTACTTACTGATTATGATTTTATTTATTGTGAAGTCTTGAAGATAAATGATAAATACAAGTATCATAAAAAGATTTTTATAAAGCAGGTCAAGGTCAGATGGACATGTACACCTTATTATCTATCCATACACAAATTTGTTTAGCATATTGTTAATAGTATAAGAAACAGACATAAGCACATAATTTTTTAATTAATCGATAAACAATGAAATTTAGGTGAAATTCAGACGTAATCTGCTACATAGACTTGTGCACCTTTCAAGCATTCCATTCCCCTAATATAGTTCAACTACTGCTTGAAAAATCTGTGAAACAGGCCTAACCTTGAAACTTGACCCTAATTACTGTGGATTCATTTATTTTCGTGGGTACCAATTTTCGTGGATTGAGGACAACTTGCATTTTCGTGGACATTAAATTTTGTTGTTTTGGAAAAGACTGCATATATTCCTTTGGAAAATGTGTATTTCGTTGAACATTTAAATTCGTGGTTCCTCTGTTCCCACAAAATCCACGAAAATTGGTATCCAACGAACATTAATGAATCCACAGTAACTGAACCATGAAATGATGCTTAGGTCAAGATAATACTGCCTGACAGATATATTGATAAAGCATTTATACTATTTAAAAATGAGAAATATAGATTCCACAACTGCAACAAGTGTATTACGATATTTCTCCACTCAAGACAGTTAAATTTTAATATTTAAAATTTAACTGTTGAGAGTGGAGAAATATTGTAAATACACGAGTTACAGTGGTGGAATCTGTTTCTCTTATGATTTTTATTCTTCCTTTTCAAAGATTTGAAGAAAATTGTGTACTTTTGATGTGATGTCATCAGGCATGGATGCCTTTTTCATGACGTTACAATAAGAAAATTCAGAAGAAAACAAGAAAATTGAACGTCACAATTAAATTTCGACCAATCATTTGTGGAGAACAGATTTTTCACTAGTGAGGAGAAATATTTTTCTCACCGATCATGAAATGTGAAAATAGCACAAAAATTAGAGAATTCATATTATATACCTGGTATGGCCCTAAGCATTCGAGCATTGGATATTTGGTTTTTCCAGATCATGGCAAGAATATATTCCATCCTTTTAGCTCTCCATAGAAAGTTAAACACACGTAAATACATGATGATGCATTCTGGTGTAAAAACCTAAAAAAAAAATAGAAAACAGTCATTCGTTTATTTTATCTACAGATCTTTAGGTCTTATCTTTAATAACTACTACAGTTCATCAAATACTAATATTAGCTCTGTATGAAAAAACTTTCTACACATTTTCAGTTCACTACATAATTCATGCAATAAATGAACAGCAGAAATTGAACAGGGCACAACATATGTTAAATTAAGTACAATGTAAACAGCTTTTCAATTCAATTAATTTGTACTTAAAGTATTGCAGTCATAGTAGAAGCATGCTATTTCTTGCTTAGTTTATAATTGTATTTTAATTCATGTACATGGCATTTTACCAGTTTCTATTGTAACTCTTGCTTTACTCCTGCTTTATTTCATTTAACTGGGTAATTGCTACTGATTTCTATTTGACTTTAAGCCTTTTTTTTAAAGTTAATTTCATGTTAGCAAACAAATTCAAAATCAATGTGTTTCAAATCTGGTGAAATTCACAATTTTTTTATTTATTTCAAATCATGATACACACTACAAAAAAATCTCTTTATTAAATTATTCTATCGAAAAATGTCATATAGCTAGAGAATCAACATTATTATAACTAATCTTCAATTCCTCAGACTATCAAGTGTCCTCAGTGTACACCTTACTTACAGTTCTAATAGGACCATCTACATGGTAATCTAAACTGAAAACATCCCAGCCTGTATCTCCTGGGGATACCTACAATATTTATCATATAATAATGGAACAAATATTTATACAAATCTTATATTTCATTCTGCTTTTAAACAGCTCTGACTATGCTGTATAGGTTTTTTATCAATGTTAAAGGCCTTACAATAACCTATCATTGTTAACTACTTTGTCATTTGATCTTTTATGAGATGTGTCTCATTGGCAATCCTACAATATATTCCTATCTTATATCTAGTTCTTTACTGTATATATATTTTTTTGGAAATACATTCAAATCAATAACCAATTTTTACTTCGCAAATCTGCTTAATAAATCTGCTGTTGAATAACTCAAAAAATGTATACCTTATGTACTGCAGAAATGAGTGGAATAACAAACTAGAGGCTCTTAAGAGCCTGTGTCTCTCACCTTGGTCTATGTACATATTAAACAAAGGACACAGATGGATTCATGACTCAATTGTACTTTGGTGGTGGCGATGTGTTGTTAGATCTTACTTAACAGAACATTCTTGCTACTTACAATTTTCTCTATCTATAATAAACTTGGCCCTTTAGTTACAAAGGAAAATATTTTGTAAAAATTTACAATAATTTACAAAATTAATGAAAATTGTTAAAAATTGACTATAAAGGGCAATAACTCCTTAAGGGGTCAACTGACCATTTTGTTCATGTTGACTTATTTGTAAATCTTACTTTGCTGAACATTATTGCAGTTTACAGTTTATTTCTATCTTTAATAGTATTCAAGATAATAACCAAAAATGGCAAAATTTCTTTAAAAATTACCAATTGGGGACAGCAACTAAACAACCAGTTGTCAAATTCATCTAAATATTTCTAGATATTGACTTGATAAACAATGTATCCCCTATCAAATTTGCTGTACATGCTTTAGTTTCAGAGTTATTAGCCAAAATCTACATTTTACCCCTATGTTTTATTTTTAGCCACGGCAGCCATCTTGGTTGGTTGGCTGGGTCACCGGACAGTTTTTAAACAAGATACCCTGATAATAATTGTGGCTGAGTATGGTTTCATTTGGCACAGTAGTTCCAGGAGAAGATTTTTGTAAAAGATTACAAAATATTACAAATCAAAGCGCTGTAAGCGCTGAAGGCAGTTAACCAGGGGCGGATTCAGACGGGGGAGGGTTGCGGGCTTGCACCCCCTTAAATTTGCAAAGCATGGGTTGTTCTCAGCTTAATAAACAATATTCCAATAATTTTACCTCAATTTTTTTTTAGCCTCGCTCTGCTAGGCGAAAATTTAAGTTTGCGCCCCTCCTAACCTAAAATCCTGGATCTGCCCCTCATATGGTTTAGGGGTGGGGAGCTCGACCGTTTCCAAGTTATCAAACAGGAGGGGGTAGAGTGGCCCAAAGAATGCCACCTATATATCATATGATTTACTTACATTAAGGTATATATAATATAGTTGCATTATTTGTGAAAATAAAGAATGAAACTTTCAGCTACTTTAATTGACCCTTCAAAATTGAGAAAAAAACAAATAACCCCTCGAAATTGCAGTTACATGTTTACACTTTAAAAGCATCTCACATGCATGATCATCATTTATCATTTATAAAGAAAATTTAGACTGTTACCATGAACATGCATATTGTTAAATATAATGTTCCCAGCTGTCACGTTGTATTGGATTTTTAAATTAAAATTTGTCAAAAAGTAATTTTGAGTTTCTGAATAAAATATTTTTCTGCTTTTTCTTTCTTTTACATATATCTTTTGGTTTACAATACTAGTGTTTATATTCATTTACCATGCATAGATGTATTTTTTCACCTGCTTGGATTTATTTTGTAAATGATTGCCAAACCCGGAATTGCCCTTATCCGCTTCCGGAATCGGATCCGATTTTGTAAAATTTTGTCTGCACGGCCGCCATTGTTATGTGTTTACAATGTTGTTTTTGTCAATCAGAAACGATTTTACTCGAATTTATACAATATTTGTCGGCGATTTTCTGTATAAAGCTAGCGGTTGAACAAAATGAACATCGCCGTCATGAATAATAATGATAAAAATAAGTTTTTAGCTCGTTTAATTGGAGACTTTGGTGAACATGGTGAAAAGGTTTGCAAAGTAATTTCTTATTTTCTTTCAAATGTAAGGTGACTACGTCGGGCGTAGCTAGAAACCAACTATCCTAGTCGAAATTCCGCTTGCAAAAGTGGAAGGTCGCGGACCTCGGAACACCGCTAATTTGCACACCTGCCTCCAAATTGAAAAGCTACGAAAATTTCTTTTTCTAATTTGAAATTGCCGCCAACAGCATGAACAGTTGAACTTATTATATAATAGACTACTGACGTAGTTGTACTACGTATTGATGACAAACAATATTCCTACGACTTTTGTCTTTTGGGAAATCTAAACTACTTGTCTTAAGAGATTTTCGGCGATTAAATATTTCATACAATTGTTCTTTGACATCTTGGCCCAAAGTACAAGTCAAAATGAACTACACAAGGATTCTTAATAAGCACTACTTCCTATGTGTAACTTCAAAACTTTTGGATAAATCGACGATCATTTAAGGTTTTTCTGGTCATTTTTTTTTGTAATCCAGAATAAAAAGTATTAAAAAAGTGTTCAATTAGTTATATATAACATAGTAGCAAGCTAGATAATAACAATGGCAAGTATTTCAGGATTTATCGGGTAGAACACAAATCTAGGGTGCTCGCATAATGCAGCTTAACTGCATAAAAATTGGTAAACCAGATGCTCCACAGGGCACAGCTTTATACGAATGCAGAGTTCGAACCCTGAACAGTTGGGGCAAGTATGGACACAAAATTCAAGCTTGATACAGCTCTGAATTTGGATTGTGATTAAATAGTTGACACAACATAGGTTTCTGACACAGAATGAATGTGGTCCAAGAACTTGAACTTAAAATTTAAAAATTTTAAATTGGACATCTACCTATTATGGTCCAATATCCAAAATCTAAATACATGGTTAGATTCAGCATATCAAAGAACCCCAAGAATTCAATTTTTGATGAAATCAAATAAAGTTCACTTTTGGACCCTTTAGATCTAACCTCAATGTGGACCAATTTGATAACCGGGCCCAAATATCAAGAATATAAATACATGGTTAGATTCAGCATATATCAAAGAACCCCATATATTCAAATTTTGTTGAAATCAAACAAATTTTAATTTTGGACCCCAATTTGGACCAACTTGAAAACTGGGCCCATAATCAAAATACTAAGTACATCAGTGTTCTCCCCAGGCCGTTTTAGCACAGCGCTTTTCAGCGCTATTGCAATTCCCCGCTGTCCTATTGCACTTACCGCAGCACTATCCAACGCAAGCGCGTCGCTATATTTTATCGTATTTTTTAAATTTTTCAAATTTCCCGCTTATTTTTCACTTGGAATCACGTGATCAACTGGTTTACGATTTTTTAATGAATTATTTCCGTTGAATTAAAGTAACTCCGCAGGACCAGTCTAATAAATTTTACAAAATGGAGTCTTTGAAGTCCCTATTTTGTTAATTTGAAGAATATATAGAGGCATATATGAATGAAATGAGATGAATTGAATTGACCGCATTTCCCGACGTCACTCACAAACTTGTTTTACGAACTTTGAACAAACGATGATTTTAAAAAACGAAACACAGGGGGTTTGTTACAAATTATTTGCCGGGTTTACTATCCATAGGAACCCCGAAAATGAGCAAGTCTTTTAAGTATTAATTATCCCCTATTCGAACTTATAATTGTTTAGTCAGAAAGTCTACCATTTGATAACAATTTGAGAGGATATGATTAGAAAAACAAACCCCAAGCTGATACGACTTGAGAAATTTTACTTTCTCGATGTCTAGCTTGGATGAGCCCATTTAAATATTATAAAACGTTAAGATCATAAAAATGAGAAATCTGTATGCTAAAAAACGTCAATTCCTGTCAAACGTCGTAAGGTTAACAGTACACTGCTACAGTTGGTTACAAAACCAAACAGAAGCTGACAATGACTTTATTGTTGGTCCTACATGTTCTGCAACATTACCTGATAGTGCTAAGAAATCTACACATAGCCAGTCTGGTGTGGACTCATCATGGAAAAAGATTTCTCCTTCAGTTTTGTACATAGACAGGGCTCACACTACTTCAGAATTATAGGGAGAAGTGACTTCTCTTTTTGAAACTGATAGGGAGAAGTGGTGAGATTTGAAAGAGAAGTGCTCATTCGCGCGGTGCGCTACAATGTTTGGATTTTACAATAGTATAAAGGGCCATATGTAAATAATGTTCTTTTTGTATTGTTCAATTCATATCTGAGTAAAAAAATTACAATTAAATTAACATTTTAAATTAAAAGTTGTTTAAATTTTACTAAGGTTCTTGTGAGAAACTACCAACTAAATATCTAGCACTAAAAAAAATTTTAAAAATGTAAAGAAATTATAATATATCAATTACAATTTAATTAAAAATTATTTTGTGTATGAAATTCAGTGTTTCTCATAAAAAAATATAAAAGTTATTAAGCTTGGCCATAATATATTGATATTAGTATAATAGTCTCAGAGTTAAGCAATTTTAATCAATAGTTTGAAACAATCCATAAAAAATATAGGGAATTATATACACCAATCAATTAGATGTAACCAAAAGTCTCTTAATGTGTGTGGAATGCGTAATTTTCCCTTTTGGGATCAATATTCTTCTGTCAGCTGTTCCATCCGTGCGTCCGTAGTAATTATTGTAAAAGTACGGATTTCGGTCATAGCTGGTCCGGTTTAGATCCGTAGTTTAGAAATCGGTCAATGGCGGACGAATGCAAGAAAATTTACAAAAATAAACGATGTTTGACAAGTTATTTGGAAAGGAACATAACGTTTTTAATGCAATAAATGGATTAAACATTTACTGGAGGCAACTTTTATCACGTTTAAATGAAGTAACAAACTTATTTTGCCGCCGAAATTTAGGTTGATGTACGTTTTCGAGTAAGAACTTGCGGAAATGCACGAAGTGATAAAAAGTTGTATTTTTATCAAATAACCTGCTTCACATTGCGAAGACAATGCTTCAACCTCTTTTCTAAAGACAATGAATCGTTTATGTCTGAATTTCTTTAATTATCAATAAAAAATTGATGTTTCATCAACTTGGTAAAAATTGAAAATGTCCGATGACGGAAGCGACTGAAAGCGAGTATCGTCAAGAACAGGGCGACTTGTTTTCGCTTTTGGGGGTCGGGGAAAGCGAAGTGACGTTCGGGAAGGCGACTTCTTCGCCCAAGTCGCCTGGTAGCGTGAGCCCTGCATAGATATAGTATGAGGATTTAATATATGAATTTACAATGGAGAAAAAAAGACTCTTCTTCTATATCCAGACAATAACATTAACAAACAAAGCCTCATTAAGGGGTACACTGTAACTTCCATGAGCATGATGAGGACATAATATCAAGAGGAAACATCAACAGCATAGTATAATAAAAACACATAACAAATCAATTACAAACAAACCGTGCGCCGCGATAAAGTTACTGACAATTGTCGAAAATTACGCGCTTACCACAGCGCTATCCAAAAATCCTGGGGAGAACACTGTACATGTTTAGATTCAGCATATCAAAGAACCCCAAGAATTCATTTTTTATATAAATCAAACTAAGTTTAATTTTGGACCACGATTTGTGCCAACTTGAAAACTGGCCCCATAAGCAAAAATCTAAATATATGTTTAGATTCTGCATATCAAAGAACCCCAAGAATTAAATTTTTGTTGAAATCAAACAAAGTTTAATTTTGGACCACGGTTTGGACCAACTTGAAAACTGGGGCCATAATCAAAAATCTAAATACATGTTTAGATTCAGCATATCAAAGAACCCCAAGGTTTCAATTTTTGTTGATATCAAACTAAAGTTTAATTTTGGATCACGAATTGAGCCAACTTGAAAACTGGCCCCATAAGCAAAAATCTTAATACATGTTTAGATTCAGCATATCAAAGAACCCCAAGGATTCAATTTTTGTTGAAATCAAACCTTGAACCCCGATTTGGACCAACTTGAAAACTGGGCCCATAATAAAAAATCTAAGTACATGTTTAGATTCAGCATATCAAAGAACCCCAAGAATTCAATTTTTGTTGAAATCAAACAAATTTTAATTTTGGACCCCAATTTGGACCAACTTGAAAACTGGGCCCATAATAAAAAATTAGTACATGTTTAAATTCAGCATATCAAAGAACCCAAAGAATTCATTTTTTATATAAATCAAACTAAGTTTAATTTTGGACCCTTTGGACTTTAATGTAGACCAATTTGAAAAATTAAGAATTTACATACAGTTAGATTTGGCATGTCAAAGAACCCCAATTATTCAATTTTTGATGAAATCAAACAAAGTTTAATTTTGGACCCTTTTGGCCCCTAATTTTAAAACTGTTGGGACCAAAACTCCAAAAATCAATCCCAACCTTCCTTTTATGGTCATAAACCTTGTGTTTAAATTTCATAGATTTCTATTTACTTATACTAAAGCAATTGTGCAAAAACCAAGTTAAATGCTTTTGTGGTCATAAACCTTGTGTTTAAATTTCATAGATTTCTATCTACTTAAACTAAAGTTATAGTGCGAAAACCAATGTGTATTGGATGATGACGACAACTACCACAACGCCAACGTCATATCAATATCGTCCGCAAAAATATTTCAGTCGTATAAAAATGACTAAGGGCAATAACTCCTTAAGGGGTCAATTGACCATTTTGGTAATGTTGACTTATTTGTAGATCTTACTTTGCTGAACATTATTGCTGTTTACAGTTTATCTCTATCTATAATAATATTCAAACTAATAACCAAAAACAGCAAAATTTCCTTAAAATTACCAATTCAGGGGCAGCAACCCAACAACTGGTTGTCCGAATCATCAGGACAGATAGATCTTCATTGCTTAACAATTTGACCCCATGTCAGATTTGCTCTAAATGCTTTGGTTTCAGAGTTATAAGCCAAAATCTACATTTTACCCCTATGTTCTATTTTTAGCCATGGTGGCCATCTTGGTCAGTTAGCCGTGTCACCGGAAACATTTTTAAAACTAGATACCCTAATGATGATTGTGGCCAAGTTTGGTTAAATTGGGCTCAGTAGTTTCAGAGAAGAAGATTTTTGTAAAAGTTAACAACGACGGACGCCAAGTGATGAAAAAAGCTCACTTGGCCCTTTGGGCCAGGTGAGCTAAAAATACCCAAGTACTGCAATACATGTACATTGAAAGTACAAAATGGTAACAATGAAACAACCCTCTTTCATATTTATTTTTACAAACCTCCAACAAGCGGACATCCAGTCTCTTCAGAATATCAGAATCATCAAACTGAGCATTTGTGGCTCTGATTGCTGTCTCTAGTATTCCTGTTAAGTTGTGTAGATATAAGTTACCTGCTGGCTTAGCTAAATCTTCTCTGAAAACACAATATCACATGAAAGATGAATGCTTCAAACACAAAACTTAATGTAACATAATAAACTGTCAGGGTTATTTCCAGAAATGGACTGGTTAATCAAAAAACATTAATTAGGCAAAACAAAATTGTTCCAAGTAACCAAAACAATCATCTCATTTCAATTCCATTCAATGTATTTTGTCAAAAATCTGGATTGTAAACATAAATACATCAGTATGTATCAGAAATATGAAGTGGTTTCAGATATGAAACATATAAATAGGTACCAGGCCACAGAGACCCCTTTAAAAGGATGAATAAGTTTCCAAAGAGTAATAAATAATGGAAATACATTTATAAAGATCAACTTCCAATCCATTTTTATCATTTAAATTATATAATGCTTGTTCAAATAAAGAATTGTGAAAAAAATATTTGGATAACCCTTACTTCTTTCAGGATAATAACAGGAAATGCAACATATTTTTCTTGACATTGATCTTTGGGAACTTCAAGCTATCTTTGAATTTTAACTTTAAATATTTGATGTTTTTTTCTACGATAATCAGTTATGCTCTATACTTCAAAAACTTACTCTAATAAATCCATCAAATGTCTTATGAAGTCACCTTGGCCAAGAAGAAGGTATCTTCTCATTGCCTAGTTGAAATAGAGAAAAAACCCATTACATGTATAAAGATGTAAATCTTTAAACTACAAAATTTACGCAATGACATTGTAAAAATAATTCAATTTTACTTATAAAAACAAATTAAAAATGACTGTAACAAGTCATAAAATTTGAAGAAAAAACAATTCTGTTTTGTTTTTAAATCTGACATATAATTGGTTAAAACAAGACCAATTACAGGTCTTGAATCTGCATCACTGCATGCCATTGATTAAAGTAAGATGTATTCTAAAGCTTACCTGATCATTCCCTTTCACTGATGCCAAGAAAACTTGAACAACGAGTGTTGTAAAGTTTCAAAATATTGGCAAACAGAAAGTGGATACATGGCATTTGCAAAAATTGCTTACTCGCTACAACTCAACATTATAAAGCTGCAGATAACAAAACACTTTGTGAATACATTATATATAGGTTTTTCACCAGATAATACAGAATCATAATATGCTAACCAACATCATACAAGCTCTGACCTTACCTTCAAATGATCCAAGAATTTATATTTCTCATGTAAAACATCTAGAAGATGAAGACTAGTATCTTTGTAAGCCTCATCAATTATATTCTGGAATTCTGTGGTTGTATCTTGCATGAACATAACATAGGCTATAAACATAAATATTTATATTGTAATAATCATTATTCTCTCAAACAGGTTCTGAAGCTGTAAGTCATTACCTCATTCACCACTATACTGTAGTCATTTCTTATTGCTCAAACTATGCTTGTGGTTCTTCAACATTTAATAACATTTAATAACTTTTTTCAGGCTAAAATCAATTATCATTTCACTGTTGGGTGAGCTATATAGTTAGTTTAAACATATTTATTTATACTGGATTGGGAAACAAGTTATATTAATCCCTTTCCATTTTGTGGGTGCCAGTTCTGCCTTATAGCAGCATTAGCCTACTCTTTTTTCAAAATCTACAAGGGTGTCTTTTACATGCAAGAGAGATCTCTTAACACAAATTAGCCATTTATTGTCCCCTTCCAACGGACTATCTTTGTTTCTCAAATTTTTTCCTCGGAACAGGGGTGGAACCACGAACCTTTGTGTTAGTAGTCTGATGCAATAACCACTACACTATGGCTCTCCTCATATATAGTTTAACTGGAAAATTAACCACTACAATCAAGCAAAATATGTTTATTATTTTTTTCTCTCTTTTTCTGACATACAAATTTTGCTGAGAGTACATTCAAATAAACTAAGTGAACAACCAAATACTCCAAATAATTCAAATCCAAATTAATCAAAGCCTTAAAGGCTGTAAAAGCATTGCTGCCATGTTAATGTTTGGGGACTTTTATTTTTCATCCACATATATACAAGAATTAAACCTGACATGAGTGTTGTCTAGTTAAAAGTAAGAAGGTTTTAACTTTATATAAATAAAAGACTTTAGCAGAAAGTCATTTTTAATATGTTTTATATTTCACAAGGAGACAACACGTTTACCAGGCTAAAGTTGGGGTCAAATATACATGTGCTGAAACATATAACTCAAAAAGAAATCATCATGGACTATCCCCTGGTAGTGTTTGTAACTTCCTTGGCAATAATTTCCTTTATTGATTTAATTTTAACAATTTTCATTAATAATTTATATTTAACCATTAACACAAATGATTAAGTTAAAACATTTCAACTTTCCAGACGCAAATGTTAAAAAACGGGAAAGAAATAAAATATCTTACAAGACATAAACATGTAAAGAATAAATGTATATTTCAGCTTAATAAAAATATTTTCATAATGTTACTTTGTCATCATTTTTAAAACTAAGTACCAAACATTATTGCTCAGTTGATATGTGTCCTTCTGATGCAGTACGAGCACAGGCACTTGTTTCTATCCATAGGAAGTTCGATTATCCATATAAATAGTTTTATATGGATAGTCGACCTTCCTATGGATAGAAACAAGTGCATGTGGGTACGAGATAACTAAAATTCTCATGCAATCCCGAAAAGGGGGGTCATCACAGACAAACATGACATTAAATCGTTATCACTGAACTAGTATATATATTGTATAGGGGCCAGCTGAAGGACGCCTCCGGGTGCGGGAATTTTTCGCTGCATTGAAGACCTGTTGGTGACCTTAATTCTGCTGTTGTATGTTTTTCTATGGTTGGGTTGTTGTCTCTTTGACAAATTCCCCATTTCCATTCTCAATTTTATTATACGAACAAGAACAAACAGCTCTACGTTGCTTTGATATTTATCAATTTTCAGGAAACATTGCGAAAAATGATCTTCAATATTTCGAAAACATGTGAAATAAAATTGCTAACACGGTGGACCGTCGAGTGTCAACAAACGTAGTATACTTGTTCACTGAAAAGACGAGGATAATGGTTTCATCTGACATTTGTTATGCAAACCCAGTTTTGATCATGATATTTAAAAAGACGTACTTTTTTTCAATCTATGTATTAATAAACTAGAAAATTCCAAATTGTAAATATCTCTTCATCTGGACCGACTTGGCATCTACTACGTTTGGACGGGTCCATTTCATTAGTAAGGTGATCGATAAATATTACGGAGTTTTGACAGAAAAAGAAAACGAACTTATTGTTATGTGTTTTCAACAAGGGTTTCGTTCCGCTAAATTATTTGCGCAAATAAAGTTTGTCTATTTTTAGATTACAGGTAATAATTTGACACTACGCATTAACCTGTGTAGTGATTTTGATTTTACGATAAATGTATGAATGAACGATAATTTTATGAATGAACAAGAGCACCTGACCTCTTAAAGAAACACAAATTAAACATAAACCAGATGCTCCGCAGGGCATAGCTTTATACGACCGCAGAGGTTGAATCCTGAACGGTTGGGGCAAGTATGGACACAACATTCAAGCTGGATTCAGCTCTAAATTTGGATTGTGATTAAATAGTTGACACAGCATAGGTTTCTGACACAGAATGAATGTGTTCTAATGAACTTAAAATTTTTGTTTTCTCTTAGAGCAATTCACTATGCTGTTGAATATTAATCCTCTTAAAAAATGTTTGAAGAAGTTTTCTTTTTTATTTATGAAATTTCAAATGAGAAAAATTGAACCCAATTTTTTTAATCACATCCCCCTTTCCCTTATTCCAAAACTAATCTCAATTAAAATTTCTAATGGAGTTTGCAACAATAACTACTCATTTAAATACATCATAAAATATTAAGATGTAAAAAAACTGCTTGTTATCACTGAATGGGAAAGATTATTTTAATTTATCAGTTGGTAGTAAAAAGTGAATATACATTGTATATTGTATATAACAAAGATTTAAGTTGATTCTGGACAAAGAAAGATAACTCCAATTAAAAAAAAATCTTGCTATTGCACAATATTTTGCAATTAGATATTTCTTGCTTACTATTCTGGACAAAGAAAGATAACCCTAATTAAAAAAAAAATTGCTATTTCACAATATTATGCAATTAGATATTTCTTGCCATTTCGCAATACTGTGCAATTGAAAAGACTTGCTATTGCACAATACTTAATATAATAATTTTAGATCCTGATTTGGACCAACTTGAAAACTGGGCCAATAATCAAGAATCTAAGTACATTTTTAGATTCAGCATATCAAAGAACCTAACTGATTCATTTTTTGTCAAAATCAAACTAAGTTTAATTTTGGACCCTTTGGACCTTAATGTAGACCAATTTGAAAACGGGACCAAAAGTTAATCTACATACACAGTCATGACAGTTAGATTCGGCATATCAAAGAACCCCAATTATTCAATTTTGATGAAATCAAACAAAGTTTAATTTTGGACCCTTTGGGCCCCTTATTATGTTGGGACCAAAACTCCCAAAATCGGCGGAAAACGGAATCGCATTTATAAAAATGTACTTTTTTTCACTCGGACTTCTATGTTATTTGATAGTCAAACGGTTGACCCTTTAAATACAAAAATACATCTACAAGAACATATTCTGAAATTTCTTAAATCCACTAACTTTTTTTTAAAGTTTCAAGCTATGTATTGCATTAGAAAACATACATAGGTGTTAAAGAATGACTGACCAGGAGCCTGTTTAACAAAATACTATGGCTTGATCTGGGCGGAGTCTCCGATCTGGGTCACAAAGATGGCCATACGCGACGGCATAAAAGCAATTGCGTTAAAAATCATGTCACATATGCAGAACCATACCATTATTTCTGTCTATTTCAATACTTTTTTCTCTTCCTTTTATAGGAGCTGTGTCTTTACATACTTGGCGTAGATAATTTATTGATTTTCCAGTAAGCAGGATCTGATTGAAAGAAAGAAAGAATTACATTTCAAATATCATTTAATTTACAAAAAAACACTTGTAAATACATAATAGTTTATGTTCTAATTCATAACTATTGAAGTTTTGTTTTCTTTGAACATTAATGACGTTGAAGATAGCTTGACAGTTGTATTTTGGGTACTCTTATAGTTCAATAACAAACAGTAATGTGATAACTAGATAACCCATATCTGAAGCTTGATCTCTGTTTTTATGGTAATAAGCATTGTAAATAAATTTCATAACATTTGGTTGAGGCAAAGTAAATTTAGAATGTGGAAACTACAAATTTGCCATTTTTTTCATTTGTAAAGGGACATAACTCAAGTACTGAGAAAAAGTTAAAAATTTCAGAAAGTGTAAACAAGCTATGCATTATTGAAAAACTAGATGAAACCTAACTGTTGTTATGTTTATCAAGAGGATGTGATTTTTAGTTTTTTTGAGAAAATGCAACAGAAATGTATTACATACAATAGAACAGAGGTAAACTTATATTCCCTTTCTTCTGATTGATTGATGATTGATGTTTTTTAAACACCTCTTTCAACACCATTGTGATAATTCTTAGCAGTCAGTTTTTATTTGTGTAGGAACGTGGAGTTCTCCCTTCTTTTGAAGTTAGTATAAAATTCATAGTGTTCATACCCTCCTGGCTTGATCTGTAGTTACATAGTTAGGAATCATAGATTTCCTCAGACTGTACTTATCATGCCATAGTCTGTCATTCTTCACGGTAGGGTCAGAGGCTACAAAGAACTGGAAAAAAAGTATTACATTCATCAATATACAAGTCAAAGTTTTGTACCTTGTAAGCATTCAAAATATTAAGATAATTTTGATCAGCTCGGAGACAAGCTGGCTAAAACATTTTGGTCTACAAATATAATAGTATAGATGTTACAATAAAATCAACATGATGAAAACATTTGTTTTTAACAGCACTCTTTGAAACATGAGAAAGATGTGTTTTGAAACTATAAATTACACAAATTCATAGGGTTGATACATGTATATATAGATATGTGTATTTTTACAGTTGATAATTAATTTACCTCATCATGAGTATCTTCTAATTCACCATCATATATCCACCTTACAAGTGTACAGTAAATTGGCTGGGCAACCTACAAATAAAAACATATCATGAGTATCTTCTTATTACCATCATATATCCACCTCACAAGTGTACAGTAAATTGGCTGGGCAACCTACAAATAAAAACATATCATGAGTATCTTCTAATTCGCCATCATATATCCACCTCACAAGTGTACAGTAAATTGGCTGGGCAACCTACAAATAAAAACATATCATGAGTATCTTCTAATTACCATCATATATCCACCTCACAAGTGTACAGTAAATTGGCTGGGCAACCTACAAATATAATTATCAGATAATATTTATACATTACTTAACCATTACTATAGTAGGTGGGGCATGAAAGTACTAAGGGACACACTGGGGGATGAGGGATAAAATAATTAACAATAAATCACCTGATGCTCTGCAGGGTGCAGCTTTATACAACCGCAGAGGTCAAACCCTGAACAGTTAAGGCAAGTATGGACACAACATTCAAGCTTGTTAAAGCTCTGAATTTGGATTGTGATCAAATTTGTGACATAATATCGGTTTCTGACACAAAACAAATGTCCAGATCTAACAAAGCTATTGCGCAATATTGTGCAATTAAAGATTTCTTTTCAAACATTTAAAAAATTTGAAAACTACTACACCCCCACCCCCCTTTTTTTTACAATTAGTCCAAAACCTGACATTTCTTAATATATATTTAATTTACAAGTTATTTACAAGTAGTGTAAGGGAGGTTATACCCAACATTGTATGTAAAATGTTTTTGAATTACCTCCCCTTTCACTGTCTTAATTGTCCAATGACCAGGAAAAAAACATTTTTTCCCTTTTTTTCCCAAAAATTCTTAAATCATTTAGAGCCACAACCCCCCCCCCCCCCCCCTAAGTTATTACTAACCATCCCTTCATGGTATGGGAACTTGTGGTATAATTTCAGAGAGATTCATACACTTAAACACAAGTTATTGTTTGAAAACTACAAAAATGCTTATTTTGAGCCCCCATTTTTGGCCCCTAATTCCTAAACTATTGAGACCATAACCTCCAAAACCAATCCCAACCTTCCTTTAGTGGTATTGAACATTCTGGTAAAAAGTTAAAGAGATCCATTTACTAAAACTAAAGTTACTGTTCGGACACTAAATTTGTCTTCGGACGACGACCACGCAGACAACATGATACCATTATACGACGCAAAAAAAATTTGCGGCCATATAAAAAATGAAGAATACAGCATGGAGATGAAAATTATGATGTCAATATAATGTCCAGAACCAAATCAAATGCATATCAAGGATGAAAAAACGTTAGTGTGACATAACTATAAACCCTGCAGAGTACTAGACCAACAGGATGTGGATAATTTTTAACGTGCTAGAAGTCCACAGAAAAACATGGCACACTTAACAGACACATTATTAGGATTGTTAGTCAACCACTTTTTGCTCTTACTCTTCTTACATGCTGACTGGGTGTTTTTTTTATCAAATATCAATGCAGCCAATTTAGAGATCACAAATTTTTAAAGGAAATCAATGGAAGGTCATCATAATATAAATAATAGAACATAAAAAGTAAGACGACAAACAGTCTTTTAAAGTGTTTACAAGCAAAATAATGATTTCCTGATATGTAAATAAGATCTGCAGACTTTTATTCTTTAAATATTAACCAATGTTTTCCAAGTTGTGTGACATGTGCAAGATATAATCTATTATGAAAATATATAGGGTTCCATTCAAAACAAGATGATGTAAAATAAAACAGACTCCTTGTGTTCTGATCTTTAAAGATATTTACTTCAAGTATTTCAGGGAAAAGAAGAACAGAAATCTCAATTTAGAATAATAAGAATGCAATTATAGTTTTGGTAACAACGACGAAAGAAACTAATGAATATGTAAAATTGGGTAAAATAACATTATCACTGTACACAAGCTATTCAAAAATATATACCAACATCAAAAGACAAAAGAAATTTGACACTTACCATGGTTAGAATATGTTTAATGAGTGATGCAATAAATGGATCTCCATGTAACATATAGGAATAAACTGAAGATGACAAAGCTCCACCTTTTTTACCTGAAAAAAACATCCATGAAATTGTACCATAAATCAAATGGCTAACCATCAACCGCAAGATTTTGAAAAATATAACTTATGTCAATATTTTCAGAGCGGTTTCATAAAACATATATGGGTTCCAGGGAAATCACTTTGAAATCTCAAATATGAATGGGTACCAAGTATAGAAAATGTAAGTATAATTCTAACTTAACCTCTATAAGTTGTAATCATATTTTGAAAGTGTCATCCCTAGTACCATGTGTATTTAATAGGAGTTTTAAGGTTCCTTTTTTAAGTTTGAAAAGTTAAAATACTGACCACATGTCGTAACAGCAAGATACTGTAGTGAACAAAAACTTACAAGCAATTACAGTGACTTGACTGTTAGTGTTGCTCTCCACCAATTTCAACTCATTCAAAATTTTGACTAAATTGCAATTTGTTTTATAAAATCAAATTGTTCAACTGGTCAGAATATTGAAAAAATTATTTTGTCAAAATGTGGAAATGCAAGGTGATAAAATAAAACATACTTACAATCCTATTAGACTTTAACTCCACTTTAATGATGTTGTGACATAATAAGTTTATCAGTTTGTATAGCTAGGTATATTATAGTCATTTCCATGCTGAAGGAACTGTTATTATTTTGAATTGCTATAAACATATCCAAACTAAGCTTTCATATAGTTTTTCTTTCTAAAAGTATTCTATATTCCTAAAAATCAGATATCATTTGAAATAAAACATCATATATTCAGTAAAATATGTGTGAAATAATAATATGCTATTGATAAGTTTCCATGGGGAGATAACCTAAAATATTATTCTTTTGATTAAAGATTTTTTGAAAGAAAAATTGATTATCTCCCCATGGAAACTTCCTACCAACATATTGCGATTTAACACATATTTTACTGAATATGAAATGTTTTAATTCACATAATGTCTGATTCTTATGAATATAGAATACTTTTAGAAAGAAAAACTATACGAAAGCTTAGTTTGGACATTTTTATAGCAATTCAAAATAATAACAGTTCCTTCAGCATGAAAATGACTATAATATACCTATACAAACTGATAGACCAATTTTGTCTTAACATCATCAAAGTGGAGGTAAAGTCTTTAAGGATTGTAAGTATGTTTTATTTTACAGTGAGTTGACTATAGGTGTTACTGTAAAACTTTACCTATAGCTCAACCTGTTTTTAAAATTGACAACACAATAGGGACATTTAAATTGACCAGTTGGTATTGTTAGATTTAAATCTACCTTGATGCTACCTGTAAAGATTTTTATTCACCTAACCCAAAGTTTCAGCATGCTTTTTTCCAGAACTTTTTCTTACCTAGGATTATTCTATTAAAAAATTGATAGGGAAGAAAATAGTTTTGGTTTTCATTGTTTTAAATCCCTGGTATATATGATTTATCTATTTTTTACCTAAAATTCTAAATCAGCAAATGTATTACTATGTTTGAAAATTTAAACTGTTTTACATACTAAATGCTTCTTTAAAATTCTAACCCTTATATATAGTATTGTCCAGCTGCCAGTGAAACAAGAAATAGCTGTTTAGGTGTTTACAGTTTAAATTTTCAGAGGGATATGTTGTTCATTTCTTCACATGACCCTTCAAGATTCTCATTTTGGATTATTATTTGCAATGTTTGAAATCTTTTGGTGTCATTGTGCTTCCAATATTGGATTTTTTTTATTTGAATTCACTTCTTAGATTTTTTATAGCAATTTTGCTTCTTAAAATGTGATGTGTTTTTTTCAAGATTTTATTGTCATGAAGGACATCAATGAGGAAATAATTCATTCAAACTGTTTTGTGGGGCTTACATATGATGTTGTACATGTAAAATTCGAAAATAATTTTGGAGTATACCTTGCTGTGTTTTTTCTTTGAAATCTATTATAATATTAGTGGGACTTTTGTGCATAAAATGCTGTGTTCACTCAAGGAAATTCAAATTTTCATACGATGGGATTTAGTTATGTTAAAGATTAAAAAATTTCAAAACTGGAATTCAAGTAGGAGATATACTGTGAGTTCATCCAACATGTTTCTGTGGCTTTAAATGTGATTTTAAAATCATTCATTATTAATTTTGGGATCTATTACAAACTTAAGATGATTTACCATTTAAATGGGATCTTGGAAATGAAATAAAATGTTGAATTAATGCAGTGGATATAGTCTAATCTAGTGATAAAGTGAAAAATGAAAGTAAAATATTCTAAAATATTCCTAACGTGAGGAAATGTTTTAAGTGAATGTGAAATTGGAAATAGTCATTATAAAATTCTGGATCAAATATGGTTTGATTTGGAAATTTATCAAAGGATATTAAATGAAATGTTTACTGTGGATATAGTAAAATCAAGTGATATATAGTAAAAATATAAATAAAATATTACAAAATATTTGTAAAGTGAGGATAACTATTTGGAATATAGTAATGGAAATGATAAAAAAAAAAATACAAGATTCTGAATTATGTATAGATTCTGCAACTGTTAAATTAGGATGTATATCATGGGAAGTTAATCAGAATTTATACTATGGATTTAGAAAAAAATTTAGTGAAGTAGTGAAAAATGAATAAAATTGGGAATTATTTAAAATCTTTGAAATTCTGGATGAGATGTCAAATATTAGTGTAAAAAAATAAATGAAATTGTTTATTCAAATATGATTTTGATGTTTCATAAAGTGAGTGAAATATTACGACTGGATTATTTAGGGTATAAACACTACTAGTAGTGGCTATGCAAACATTAAGATGAAATGTAGTGCATTTTAGGCCATGCAATTTTAAATAAACTGCAAGAAAATAACATATGATATAGTCATTCATGTTTGGCTTGATCACTCCTAATATTTTGAATGACAGTAAAATAAAAATCTCTCAATAGAATAATCCTAGGTAAGAAAAAGTTCAGGAAAAAAGCATGCTGAAACTTTGGGTTAGGTGAATAAAAATTTTTACAGGTAGCATCAAGGTAGATTTAAATCTAACAATACCAACTGGTCAATTTAAATGTCCCTATTATGTTGTCAATTTTAAAAACAGGTTGAGCTATAGGTAAAGTTTTACAGTAACACCCATAGTCAACTCACTGTATCACCTTGCACTTTCATGACTTGGCTGTGGTTTTCTACAGCAGTTTGTTCAAATTTTTGACCAGTTGAACAATTTGATTTTATAAAACAAATTGCAATTTGGTCAGAATTTTGAATAAGTTGCGATTGGTGGAGAGCAACACTTACAGTCAAGTCACTGTAAGAGAGAAAATTGTAAAAAATGTTGAAGGGAAATTTTTGGATAATCATAGGTATATAAAACAACAACTGGAAAATATTGTGAAGATCATCAGAATGATAGATGAATTATACAAAGATAGAGACATCAATCACTTTTACAGGTATTATACTTCATTTAATGGTTTAGTCACACTAATCTTGTTTAAACTGAATGATTACTTTAAGGTTTGATTTTTTCAAACCTTCAATTCAGGTTTAATACTTGAAGGTGAATTCATACAGATTTGCATGTCAAAATATGGTGTTAGTATTTGTTTTTCATGGAATGTTGAAAACTACTTCATTTTTCTCTTCAATAACTTATTTTGTATTATCAACTATAAATAAATACCACCACACTACTAGTATGACAGAAAGTAATATTTCTATTTTACCTTTGCAACCATCCACCACGGTTGCTAGTGTTTTAAGTCGGTGTAAAGGATCAAATGTCCAGACAAACAGCTGGCGTAATGAGAGACCAGTGAAACCAAGACCTATTCCTTGGTCCAATTCTTGGTGTAGCTATAAAACATAATGCAGTAATTATAAGTAGAGATCCAACTATAATTTTGTGATCAATAACTTTTGTTTACAAATAATTAGAAAACCTTAAATCATTGCTTGAAAAGATAAAGCAGAGGAGCAAATAATTGTTTATCTATTATGTTTATAATGTATTCATAGTTTAATTTCCCCTAATCTATCAAAATTCTCAACCAAAGGAACAAACTGACAAACCCAACGTTTAAATAAAATGATTTCATTTTGCTTAACTTATTTATCATTAATATAACTTAGTAAAATAGTAGATAGACTTCCATATAGTTTGGTACTCAGCTGTGTATCTTGGTGTATTTTATATTCCAAACCTTGAGCCCTTTGAATGTAATCCATTTCAGGTTGTATCTCTTAAGAGTACCTACCTGGGATTCTAATACAGCTATCAATCTGTAGTATTCTGTAAGTTCTTGATGTAATGATGCACAAAAACTCTATAAATGTAAAATACACAAGGTCTTACTAAATGCATCACATAAAATTAACATTTTCAATGATCCATGTAAAATAAACCCAGGGCAGATTATCTAGGTCAGTTAGACATGTATCTCTTCCAATCATTCTATATATCAAATATAGATAGTGATCTACTACTTACAGTAACCTACCGAAAGAATTCATGTTTCTATATTGATTATGTGATCATGGTTAAAACATTTGAGCTTATATTTTTGTTGGTTTTGATATGTAGTTTCAGACAAGACATTTAAACATTGACCTAACAGAATAAATAAAATGCACCTTGCAGAAATGTTTATATGTGTGCCACCAAAGCCACCTTGATTGATGAGTCATCTTTGTAGAGATTTGCAAATTTTTTTTAAATGTTCTGGCCTTCAATGATCTCATAGATTGTTTAATCAGAATTAAAAAATGTCTTTGACAATTATAAATTTATTTCCTAATAAATGACTATCAAAATTTCCTAATAAATGACTATCAAAATCAAACTTTTGAAATCTAGTGGACTACATGTCTATGGGCTTGGTGACAACATGACATAAATGTAATACACATAAAAAGGTATTAACCAATGTACATGTATCTCAATAGTACTAGGGGAGTGCTTAAACTTGCAGTGAGGATCTAGTTTCTGCTCTATGTTATAGGTCTCATTGTAAACTTATGATGAAGAACATAAATTGCTGTATTGCTGTACCGCTTGCTTCTGTTTTTGTAAGTTTGAGTAATGATTTTGTGTCAAGAATTGATACACCATATTCTTTCTTTTCCATTATAAAAATAAATCAAACAGGTTTATATGATAAATCAAAATAGCCAAACCTACCTGTCCAACAAGACCAAATGTTTTATCAACCGTTTTGGTCTCCACATAATTTTTAATCTTTTTAAACAACCAACCACATTCTGCTAGTTTACCCACTAACTGTCTGACAGCTTTTGGAATTCCAGCCTGCAAATATAAAATACTATTATATAAAAAAGTTTAATATTTGATTATTTGTTGGGGCTTAAACCCACTCTTTTGCATTGATGACCACAGCAAATTTCTACTGTGGAGGAACCCAGCTGATTATAGTTTTTTTTTTTTCTTTTTTTTTTTTAGTTTCTCACCATCTTCTACAGTTAGCACAAAATAATAGAAAATGTTTTATCATCATTTTAACAGTAAGAACTATATATATTGACCCAGTAGTTTTGAGAGAAGATTTAAGTTAACAGATAACGTACAACACAAAGTCATCCAAATTATTCACATGTCCATTTGAGTCAAATATACAGGGAAATCTCTTGATTTGACCAATTATGACTCCAACTTATCTTGTGAAACAACTTCCATTCATCCTAAAAATAAATAACCATATTCTTACATACCAGAACAAGAATGTGTTCAAAGTACATGGATGCCCTATCCGCACTATCATTTTCTATGTCCAATGTACCGTGAAAATGTGAAAAAATTTGGCATTAAAATCAGGAAGATCATATCAAAGGGAAAATGCGTTTTAAGTTTCAAGTAGATTGGACTTCAACTTCATCAAAAACTACCTGGACCAAAAACTTTAACCTGAAGCTGCAGACGGAATAACTAATGGAGAAACAAATGGACGAACGCAGATCAGAAAACATAATGCCCATAAATGAG
Source organism: Mytilus galloprovincialis (assembly GCF_965363235.1). NCBI lineage: Eukaryota > Metazoa > Mollusca > Bivalvia > Mytilida > Mytilidae > Mytilus > Mytilus galloprovincialis. The sequence goes on from NC_134840.1 coordinate 20,159,969, forward strand.
ACATAAAAATCAGTATTCAGTTGTTTACCTGTGAATCTATTCTGTATGCATCTTTTGACGGATCAAACTTTATCCATTTTCCATCAATGCCTTGGAAGGTATAAACAATATCTTTGATTAACTCTGATTCTGGCAATTCATAAGAGGCTAAAACAAAGAAAGTTTGACTATTATATAGCTAGATAGTAATTTGTTAATATAAGATAAATCATAAGACACCATTTTCTATACAAATCATACATGATATTGTTATTTATCAGCCAATTATGAGTATCTTGATATCATTAGAGAAATGTCTGATATAGCAATGTACAAGTGATTTTTGTATGGCATCAATATTTCAAGTGTTGCAAAATCTCTGGTGAAGTGTCACAGATTTCAAAATAGTGATAAGGTCTCTTGATGTGTGAACTTGATTGAATAACCCACAAACTGAATAAAGTCCAAAGGGCTTAATCTAAATCCAAACATTTGTCATTCCCAACCCTTGTTATTCCCAACCCCCCTCCTACATTTACTCTAGTAACTATGTGTTTTTTGCAAAACAATATGTCAGCAAAATTTGCATAGTGTTTATATAAGTTACAAAAGTAGATTCTGCAATAGTCTTTTTAGAATCTAAACCAAAGTCAATATTCTAACAAACCAGTCACATTCAAGTATTTGTATAATTTTAAAATTATTTTTTAACTGAACTTAGTTTAAATAAGCTAAATAAATTAGAATTATACATTTTTACATTTCAGATTTAATTCTTCTTCATGACAATAACAAGTTTAATTTTCATCATATATTTTCTGTGTGTAAGAAATCATGAACTATATTTTACAGTGCAGTAATTGATAAAGTAAATACATACTATTATCTCCCCTGTTAATAGGTTTCCCTGATTCTATTTTAGTCGACAGTGCAGTAATTGATTCAGAAAATACATACTATTATCTCCCTTGTTAATAGGTATCCCTGATTCTATTTCAGTAGACAGTGCAGTAATTGATTCAGTAAATACATACTATTATCTACCCTGTTAAAAGGTATCCCTGATTCTATTTCAGTAGACAGTGCAGTAATTGATTCAGAAAATACATACTATTATCTCCCTTGTTAATAGGTATCCCTGATTCTATTTCAGCAGACAGTGCAATAATTGATTCAGAAAATACATACTATTATCTCCCTTGTTAATAGGTATCCCCGATTCTATTTCAGTAGACAGTGCAGTAATTGATTCAGTAACTGCATACTCTTATCTCCCCTGTTCATAGGTATCCCTGATTCTATTTTTTAACAGTACAATAATTGATTCAGAAAATACATATTTTTATCCCGGATTCTATTTCAGCAAACAGTGCAAAAATTGATTCAGTAAATACATACTATTATCTCCCCTGTTAATAGGAATCCCTGATTCTATAACTGTTCTACCACCTCTTGGCATTAAGGATGATTCTGTACCTGAAATAATCATAAACAATATTCTATTGTCTTATAAATTTAATACTTCCTGATATTTTATTTCATTCTTACTCATTCTTTTGATAGGCTCATGAATATCTACTGTCTAGTAACTTTACTTGTATACCTACAGTAGTGACATTTCCACCTCACATTTGTTAAAACACATAATCTTATTTGGAAGAATTTAAAAAAAAAATAATAAACTTGGTTGGTATTGCATTGAAAAGAGCACAAAAACACTGAACTCGGAGGAAAACTCAAAAAGTTTCTAATCAAATGGAAAAATCAAAAGCTAAAACACATCAAACGAATGGACAACAACTGTCATATTATTAACTTTGTACAGGCATTTTCTCAAGTAGAAATTGGTAGATAAAATCTGGTTTTATAGATAGCTAAACCTCTAGCCTGTATGACAGTCGCATAAAATATTCGTGAAATTAAACAAATATGTCCTTTAAACAATCTTAAGTGGTGAATAATAGAACCCTTGTAGTTTGTTTTGAAGTTCATTTCACAAGCTATGTATTTTTCTACAAGCATATTCCTTATACATTATTCTGATACTTTACCTCTGTCAGTCAGTGTGGAAGCTAATCTCATGCCTGTACTTCTACTATTTCTGTCTTGGTCTACATGGGTGAAAGTTGTCCTGTCAAACACAAAAAATATCATTAGCAGGACAATTTATTCTGTTATTTTAATATTTAACAAACATAAAAAAAATAAAATATATTTATTTTTTTCATATCAGACACTTAACTTTTTCATTATATATAACATAAATATTTTGAATATTCATCTTTTCAACGGGCCATAATTGTATAATGATAAGGTGTATCCAATAGAATTGTTAGTAATATACATAAAGGTATAATAATAATAATTTTTCACTCCAGTGGAAGTAAATCAACTGATTTTATGTACAAAAATTTTGACGTGTTTTCTTCATGCATCACTTAGTCTTTGAGAAATGAAAAGTGGGCGTAATAAGCCTCATATCCTTTGATGTGTATAGTGTAATGTATAGTGAAAATTCAAAGTGAAATGACATTAAGAAACAAAAATAATGTAATACATACACAGGTAAAAATGACTGTGGTACAGGTGTAGGATCGTTACTGTTTATGTCACTGCGTATACTACTAATACCACTGCTACCAGAGGAGTATGTCATTGACTGCAGTGAAGTAACATCTCTGCTACCTGGAGTAGGATGCTGCAGGTGACGTAGTGCTGGATTGAACGGTGTTGATGTAGCATGAGAGGGTAGTCCAACTCCAAATACAGAACTTCCCAGTCCACTCTGTTAGAAGTAATATATATAAATATTACAATAACTTCGTTAACATTAAAAGTATGCAAAAATATAATTTGCTATTGTATGGTTTTGGTTTACAGTACTTAAAATTTTGACCTTGAGTAAAAATATTTTCATTCTTTATGTTTGGGATTGTCATTTAACTGTCAGATAAAATACTACCAGAATTAGCACCATGTAAAATTAAGATGCTATACTCCTAGTGACCAATCTACATCAGTCTTCCTTAAAAAAAACTTTTTACTTAATTTGAAACAAGAGTGCAAACACTGAAATGTCTCGCCTTCTTTACTAATCATTGATATTATGTTGATAGTCCTAAGTATAAAGCGTTATTACAACTGTCACATAAACTTAACATTAAACAAGATAGTTAAACAAAGACCAATGAACCATGAAAATGAGGTCAAGGTCAGATGAACCATGCCAGGCAGACATGTACAGCTAACAATGCTTCCATACAACAAATATAGTTGACCTATTACTTAAGCTTATAGTTTAAGAAAAATTGACCAAAACACAAAAACTTAACACTGTCCAATGAACCGTGCAATTGAGGTCATGGTCAAATAAAACCTGCGGGACTGACATATAGATCATAATATATTTCCATACACCAAATATAGTTGACCTTTGGCATATAATATTAGATAAAAAGATCAAAACTTAAAAACTTAACTTTGACCACTGAACCATGAAAATGAGGTCAAGGTCAGATGACATCTGCCCGCTAGACATGTACACCTTACAATCATTCCATACAACAAATATAGTAGACCTATTGCATAAAGTATGAGAAAAACAGACCAAAACACAAAAACTTAACTATAACCACTGAACCATGAAAATGAGGTCAAGGTCAGATGACACCTGCCAGTTGGACATGTACACCTTCCAGTCCTTCCATACACCAAATATACTAGTCCTATTGCTTATAGTATCTGAGATATGGACTTGACCACCAAAACTTAACCTTGTTCACTGATCCATGAAATGAGGTCGAGGTCAAGTGAAAACTGTCTGACGGGCATGAGGACCTTGCAAGGTACGCACATACCAAATATAGTTATCCTATTACTTATAATAAGAGAGAATTCAACGTTACAAAAATTCTGAACTTTTTTTCAAGTGGTCACTGAACCATGAAAATGAGGTCAAGGACATTGGACATGTGACTGACGGAAACTTCGTAACATGAAGCATCTATATACAAAATATGAAGCATCCAGGTCTTCCACCTTCTAAAATATATAGCTTTTAAGAAGTGAGCTTACACCGCCGCCGCCGCCGGATCACTATCCCTATGTCGAGCTTTCTGCAACAAAAGTTGCAGGCTCGACAATAAAATCAGATCCCACAAAATGTCCATATACATGTATAAAGCTTGTAACTCCACTTTAAAAAGATTTGTCAGATATTATCATGACTAAAACAAAATGCTGGTTTTCCATGTAAATTTGAGGATCAATTATTATGAAAAACATTTGTAAACTATTAACAATGCTGACAGAAAAACCAAAAGTTGAGTTAAACCTACCATAGATAAGGAGGTATTAATGTAAAACAAACACAACTTTTATATGAAGTACTGGAAATGTAATACCAACATTGTGCTACAGCTACCATGGTCTCAGTTGAGACCATCATTACAGTATGATACTATCATTTCTGTATTATCTGTATCAATCTATAAAAATAGAACATGTTTCATAGTTAAACTTACCCTGCTGGTTGCATTGTCTGATTTAGGTGCACTGTCAGCTAATGACAGTAATAAATGTAGGATAGACCATCTATTTCTTAACACTCCCTGAAATAGAAGTTGAATATATCAATTTAAAATTTGATTATCAAGGTTTCTTAAAAGGTGAGAACTTATTCACAATTTCTTAAGGAAATAAGAGGAAAGATGAGGATTTATTACAATTATAATTAAAAGAAAATCAAGAATCCAGAATCAATTCTCACTCCTTAACTAATCTAGTAGTACAGCTGGTCATAATAAATGTAAATAAAAAACAAATCAGCTGACTGAGATCAGTGATTACTCAATATCCTCAGACACAACTCATTATTAAATCATAAATTGAACATTTGCTCGGTTCCCTGTTTAAATCAAAGAAGACATAAAGACACTGTTGTATTTATTTGGTTTAATCTTTGACAGTTTTAGTCCTAGATCACTTTAAAAATCATGATTTTTCTTGTCACTTACCATTTTTGGTTACCTTTACTTGAAATTCACAAGTTGTCTCCCTTATACCGATCTTGATAGAGACACACTTTGCTGTGAAATCAGTTGGCAAGCAAGTTTTAGTGATTTTCAAAAATCCTTCAGAACTAAATTAGTCATTTTGTTGGCAAAATTATGGCCGGATTGCTAACATAACCAATTTTTCGTAACAATTTACTTTGAACAAGTTATTCCTTTTTACCTGTGACTGAAGTTTTCTATGAAGATCTGAGAATACAGCAGCATCACTTTCCCTTCCTCTTCTGACCACTAAAATATATAATAAACCCGATACAGATTATAAACTGAACAATCTCTACTGTTAAAGATTTTATTGATATTTGAAAGAAACGTAAATTTGCCATTCCAATAATGCTAATACAATTACAAGTTATACTTACATCTCCTTTTAATTCTTTCTGCAACCTGTATTTCATCATTTTCAACTAATGGATCAACTTTACTGAAATTATAAGTTAAAACAAATAAACTTTATTAATTGCAAATAATGATATTAAATAAATTCAATACAATACTCATGTATTCTTTGATATCTATAAAATAACCTCAGGCTCTGAAGAGCTTGTGTTGCTCACTTAGGTCTATGAGCATCTTCAACAATGGAACTTCTCCAACATTGTGGACTAAATCGAAGTCATGACAAAAATCTTGTATTGCTTGTAGTTTTTTTCTTTACAGTTCTCTATATTCTTTAGTTTCTGTCCAAAACTCAAAAAATGTTACAAAAATTATCAATTAAGAAAATCAGTGAATCACTCCTATAAAGAGTAACCAACAATTTCAAAATTTTACTTATTTAAAGAACTTGTCTTATACCATCTTTCATGGTTTTCAAGATAGTAGTCAAAGCCATAAAATATTTGTAAAAATCATCATTACAGGGCAAGTTTAGAGTCTTCTGACAATTTCAACCACAAGGATTTATTTGTAGGTCTTATCTTGTTAATCAATATTGGTAAAGAAAGTTTCTTTCTATAAATAGTTTTGTAGATCTTATTAGGTAAACAGGAAAAATAAATGGTAGAATTAGTCATTAAAGGGCCATAACTCCTATTGAAAGCCATCCGACAGTTTTGAAGTAAATAGAGAATATATTAACTGCATCTTTAAATTTTTGTCCCCAACTGATTTTCTCATTTCAGTGGCTATCAAGATAAATGACCAAACTTACATTTTATCCCTACTTTCCTTTTTTATAGCCCTGTCAACCATGAACTAATGATGTTTGTGGGCAAGTTTGGTTAAATTTTGGAAGTGCACTTTCAGAGATGTATGTAATAGTTAACAATGATGACATACACCAAGTGATTAGAAAAGCCAGGTGAGCTAAAAGTATGAACTAATAAACATTTATATCATAACTTGTTGGTCATGTTGGTAGTGTATTATTGTGATAACCAAATTTCTTTTTCTAGAGTGGTTGTGAATCATAATACAAAACTACCAAATGTGATATTTTCCCAGTTTATTAATTAAATAAATATTGTACTCTGACAGATCTGCGCACACAACACATGTTTGTATTAACCTTCATTAGGTACACACATGAGTGAAGTTGAGATTAAAATAAAATATTGGGTATCTAAATACATTAAATGAATGAACTATCAGAACTGGTTGGATTGCATGTATCTTACCTTCCAACTATCCTTAATGCATGCTGAAGAACTGGTAAAATAACATCTACAAAAATAGACAAATACATCATTACCTACGTATTCTAAAGCAAGAAGTAGACTGAATAATACAGAAGTTCCATATTTAACTATGTACATGTGTATACACAAACTGTACAGTAAGCAAAAAAAAATAAACAAGCCTTTATTCATTTCAAATGCTTGATAACATAATAAAAATGAATATTCCTATACATTGTAATCCATACTATATGTGCAAGTTAATAATCAATCAGTTCAGAATATTTCTCAAAAGAAAAGTCAAGAATGTACATGCAAGTACAATAATGTCAACTGTTTGCAAATGGTGATTGTTTGACCCCTGACTTCTTGTTAAATATAAGCCGACTTGGTTTAATTGTCTATCAAAGATAAAAATTAATTCATTTTTACTTTTAAGTATACTTTAAATACCATTTTTTTTTACATCCCAAAAATTACTGTTTATTGTCCATGCATTGCTTGTCGATGGGTGAGGGTTTGTTCTCAACCTGTTAAATCTGCAGGAAAGAAATTTATTTCTGTTTGAATAAAAAAAAAAGTTTTTTATTCCAAAAGTCACGAAGATAGAATAAAAGACAACATAAACAAACCAACACATGTTTTCCTATAAGAGATATCTTGACATTGACAAGCTATCAGCAGACGATAAACAATTAATTTTTAAGAAATAAGTGCGACCTAAACCTGGCGTTTTGAAGTTCGAAAAATAAATGGCTATAGTCAGCAAATAATAAAAATTTCAAGAACCTTAATGAGCGCGCTCACATACATGTACCCCATGTCCCCACATTGTCACTTGAGAAATAAAATAACTGTTAGAAAAAAAACATAGAATCATAATTTCCTCTAGACGTGGTAGATATGCACATCTACATAGTATGTTCTTATTATCTATAAAGGTTTCATGAAATTCTGTTATGCAGTCAGAGGAGTTGAGATGACAAACTGTATAAGTAGTATAATGAAGCAAATAAGTTCACAGGGGTGCAACTCCTAGAAAAAAATGAAATTATAATTTCCTGTCGATATGAACTCCTGCATAGGGGTGGGTCTTTTCACCACTGCACACCATAAAAACCACTAAGAAAAACAGTGATATTATACAATAAAACGATAAAATAAATTAAATTATGTATGATTCAATCAATTTTTAGATTAAAATGTGCATCTTTTTTGTGTTAAAGTCGATAATCAATTTAATAAATATAAAGACAAATGTCTCCAGATTCATCACTATTTTTTCCGGATTACATCAGTGTGAATGTTCATCGATTTTTTTTTTTATATTTCAAATAAAATTCAAATAAATTCATAATCAGTAATGGATATCTATTCATCAGTAAGATTTTGATATATTTGTCTCTTTTTTCTTATTATTGGTACAAATATATTATAGGAGAAGAAAAACATATATTTGAGGTGTCCAGTGGTGGTTTGCAGAGTTGAGTTGTTATAATATAGACTCTCTTTTTCTGTTCGATGTAGATATTTGTACTCTTATTTTTAATATTTGTTGAATTAATAACTTAAAAATAATATATAGGTCACATTTATAATGATACAAGATAAAGAGAAAAAAATCCTGGGGTGTTCAGTGGTGAAAAGACCTACCGTCTACATAGTATGTCCTTATTATCTACAAAGTTTCATGAAATTCTGTTGCATGGTTTCAGAGGAGTTGCGATGACAAACTGTTGCAGTAGTATATTGAAGCAAATAAATTCAAAGGGGCATAACTTCTAGAAAACAATTAATCGTAATTTCCTGTCGATATGCACATCTATATAGTATGTCCTTATTATCTAAAAAGATTTCATGAAATTCTGTTGAGTGGTTTCAGAAGAGTTGCGATGACAAACTGGTGCAGTAGTATATTGAAGCAAATAAGTTCAAAGGGGTGTAACTTGTAGAAAAAAATTGAATCATAATTTTCTGTCAATATGCACATCTACTTAGTATGTCCTTGTGTAACATAAAATATTGTCCTCCATGATATATTGTCTGTCGGACAAATTTTCATATAAAATATTGTCCACTGACAGTATTTCATAATGAAATATTGTCTTGGACACAATATTTCATTATGAAATAGTGTCCTTGTCCATGAAATTTTGTCACCTCCTTCTGGACAATATTTCACTATGAAATTCTGTTCATGACAATACTTCACTATGAAATACTGGCTTTGAAAATATTTTTTAATCAAATTATTTCACAATTAGAAATAGTACATATTAATTGAGCATGCAGCATGCACATTTTTAGATTTATAACCGAAATAGTTTTGTATAGTAGAGAATTTATATTATTGTTAATAGTGAGTTTCAAATTTGCATAGATACATGTACATTACAAATGGTTAATTATAGATTAAAGTATTGTCTAACAAAGGTTTCATTTTATTACATTAAACTGTACAAATATAAGTTATGTACTGACAATTGCTTATTTTGTAAATATAAACACAGGTATGTGTCGCAGAAAAAAATCCTATTTACCTTCTCTAACATGAATATATGTTGATAACCTCCCCTTCATGAGACAAAATTTAATGACAATCTGTCTATGAAATATTGTCTCAATACTCATAAAATATAACCAAAATATAACCTCCCTTTAACAGGACACAATTTCGTAGTATTTATCTATGAAATATTGTATTAATTCACACAAAATACAACCTCCCTTTCACAAGATAAAATTCCATAGTATTCATCTGTGAAATATAATATTGTCTATATATGTACAGACACAATTTCACTATGCAAATTTGTCCTTCTCTGGACATTTTTCCATAGACAAGGACAATATTTCATGATACATAGTTATGAAATATTGTCTTTGTCTTGTACAATATTTCATAGGACAATGTTTTGCTTTACACTTACAAATGTATGACATGTATTATCTAAAAAGGTTTCAAGAAATTCTGAATTTCTGATGTGTGGTTTTAGAGGAGTTGCAATGACAAGAAACAGGACTGACAGACCGAGTCAGTGACTGACAGACAGACTGGTCAAAAACATTATACCCTTCACAACTTCGTTGCATGGGGTATGATTATCACAAGGACCTAAGAACTGTAGTCTGTATAGTCGCCGTCAGCTGAAATTCGTAGCGGTTATCGGTAAGGGACTGTGCAATATTTATCTGAGGGTGGGACCGGTGCAAACATGGACGGGGCACATACTTTTTTCATGCAATTAATGATCGGGGCGCAAAGTTTTTTGTAACAAACCTTTGGCGGGGCGCACACTTTTTTAAAAACCCTTCGTGTGTGCATAAAAAAATTAAATCAGAGTATAACAGATTAAAACTATTTGTGATTTCTGTGGAAAAAAGTAACTTGATAGAAAAAGAACAATTGAATCTAAAACAAAATAACCTAATACAGTGCTTCAATATATTTTTGTGTGTTTATGCTTTTAATAATCATTTATAAAAAAAAAATGAAATTCTGATCAAAATTCTGGAAAACTATGAACAATGTTTTGAAAATTAAACATATGACACAACATATGGTAATAAATGCTTAAACATAAAACAACTTCAATTGTATTTTAAATAAATCTTTAACATGACAAAATTAAATTCTTAAACATTAAAAGAATTACAACTTAATCTATGAAAAAGCTGAATTATGTCCCTTGGGAGTATTAATTTCCAACAAAAGTCCTTGCAAACAGTAGAAAATGAAAAATTATGTATGCCTGATATAATTAAAGATATAAACTACAAAATCAAGCACTATTGAAATATTTTCTGCATGAATTGCCAAGAATGTGAACAAATTCTTTACACAGGAGAATATAAATTCTATCTAAATTTGGCCTCAAGTGGGCCTCTTTTTTTCTTAGATGGACAATTTTAACGCTGAAAATGCTTCTAGTATGATTAAATATTGCCTTACTACATAAACAGTACAAACTTAACCAGAACATTTCCAATTTTAATAGCTAGAGAAATACCCAAGTGATACATTAGGGAATTACACAGCAAAGAAGGCAAATATATATCTCAGTTAAAAACATTTGTCGCGTCTTGAATTCTGGTGTTTCCAATTGAACTATTTATTGCGAAAGGTGAAAAGAAATACAAAAGAACTATAGTTTGGTGCATTTTATACAATATAGTTAATATTGAACTCCCAGAATAAAGTTTTATATCAGTACCCATCAATTTGACTTATTATGATGAATCAGCACTTTTCTCAACACAGTATTGTTCTCAGTGAATAATTTTTATTCTTTGTGATAAAAATCAAATGTACTTATAAAAAGCTTCAAAATAGTATAAAATAACTGAAGTCTGATGCCCACTATCATTTTACACCAAATTTATGAAATTTTGGAAGTCTTTTCAAATAATTGTCTAGAAAATATTTCAATAGGTTATCAAATTTATTTTGTAAATATACACACTGCAATTATTCATAGATAAATACAAAAAAATATATTGTACCCTTACATTCAATCACAGCTCTCCTAAGTTGACTTCCTTCAAAAATAAAATCTTTATAATATTGAATTAAATGCATTTGAGTTGAAATATCAACTCTGATATACATGTATTATTGAATGTTGTGCATTTTAGTTAAAATATATCATGTTTCCATATATGTGTTTCATTTTTTTTTCCAGCGGGGCAAGGACTTTTTTTTTCATTAATTGAAGCGGGGCAAGAACTTTTTTTATAATAAATATTGGCGGGGCATACAGTTTTTTTTTTTTTAATATTTGCTGTACACCGGCCCCACCCTCAGATAAATATTGCACAGTCCCTAAAAATAATCTAAACTATCAATCGCGTTCACTCGAGATATAGTTTTTCACATTCCATTCATGAATCGCAAAAAGAAAAACCACTACTGTCCTACCTTTTAAGTGATCGCACTGTAATAATCCTGACCTTCACATTTTCCAGAATATTTTCCATTGTAATTCCGCCATCTTCGTTTCTATGAGGATCATTTGTTTACATATGACATTCGTCACTGTACGCAGTTTCTTGAAATGTTTCTTTCATTGATGTGATAAGGTTTCCCGCGCTTTATGCAAATTTTATGAAATTTGAACTCCACGGAAACACTTCCGGTAAAAACAATGGCGGATTCCACCATTCAAAATCGTCTATGAAAAGTGAAGGTCAGGATTATTACAGTGCGATCACTTAAAAGGTAGGTCAGTAGTGGTTTTTCTTTTTGCGATTTATGAATGGAATGTGAAAAACTATATCTCGAGTGAACGCGATTGATAGTTTAGATTATTTTTACTGATAACCGCTACAAATTTCAGCTGACGGCGACTATAGATCTATAAAGAGGGGTGTTCAGATAAATTCATTATTAATTGAGGGATCAACATACATTTGAATGTATTTTTAATGTTGCAAAAATCACGATCAAATACTAATACTCTTTCACAAATATTAAACACCTGCCTTATATTATATTTACATCAATACAGTTTCAATAACGACAAAAATGTGGACACACATTCATGCAATAACAAAATATTTGGTGCATGTCTGAGGATGTTTGATGCCAGACCTTTTGAAGATAACACTGAACATGTTTATTTACCCTCAGGAAGGCCTGTTATTTTACAACAAAGTTTCTGTAACAATAATGTCTCAGTTTCATTTGTGCCCCTCCTATCCATAGCACAAAAAGTGCCAGATATTGACCATTTGCAAGAGAATTGTTTTGCCGCGCTACGGGCAATGCGCATGAAATGTAAAGTTATTTTGTATTTTCGAATGAAAAGAAAGAAAAAGGAAAATTTTAAATTAACCAAATTTGTTTAAAATAATCTTATTAAATTAGCAACGAATCATAGACAATTGTGAGCAAAATAATGATACGAAACTATCTAAAAAAATTGAAGGGGTGGTCTCAAAATACAAAATGAACAGTATTCATATAAAGGAACATTTCTATAGCTTTTCTTTACAGTCAATTCCAAAAAAAAAATATAAAAAAGCGTTTAATTAAACCCGCTGAATTTGTTTGTATGTGCAACAAGTATAATATTACACTTTGAACAATCTAAAAACAACTTAATAAAACCTGAGACTACTATAATACTGTTATATTGACTGTAAACAATTTAAGGCTAAAGCTATAGAAATGTTCCTTTAAATGAATAAATTTCTTCTTCTTCTTCTTCTTCTTCTTCTTCTTCTTCTTCTTCTTCTTCTTCTTCTTCTTCTTCCAGGTAAGGAACCGGATTCAATATTGAATGTTCATGGTTCCGCGCGAAAACTTTACGCAGTGTCGGGCAACACAGAAAGCCTTCTCTTGGCTATTTACAAATAATTTAAAACGTTCGCAAAAATATACAATTAAAATTATGTACAACTGGGTTTTCCTACTTCCTTTCAGAGCATGCCTTCAGGGCAGCTCTGAATCCCTCAACGGTGTTGGTCGCTGTAACTGTTGTTGGTAGGTTGTTCCAGTCCCTGATTGTCCTCGGGAAGAAAGATTGGCCGTAGGTGTCTGCACTTGTTCTTTCTTGGAAGAAGCGGTTTTTACCTCTGGTCCGGTTATCATTCGGTGTCAGATATTGGTGACGGTCTATATATCTATAAGATCATGCTGGATCTTAAATAGCATGCATAATCTATTTGTTTTCCTCCGTTCTTCGAGACTTTCCCATTTAAGATTTTTAACCATATTTATGACACAGCCAGGTGTTCGGTCTGTGTAGTTGTTATTTACAAATCGTGCAGCTCTTTTCTGGACCTGTTCAATTGCCTTGATTTTATTTTGGGCGGTTGGGTCCCATATTGTGCTTGCGTATTCCACTGCAGGTCTTACCATGGATACATACGCAGCTGCCTTTACAGGTTTTGTACAGCCTTTGAGGTTTCTACGTATAAATCCCAACGTTCTGTTTCCTTTGCCTACTGTATTGTCTATGTGTTTATCCCATGTTAGGTTGTTACTGATGGTTACTCCAAGATATTTACTTGCTTCCTCTGTGTCTAGAGTATGACCATGTAGCTGGTACGATGTTTGTATCACTGGTCTATTTTTTGGGGATATTCTGATGACAAGGCATTTTTTGGCATTGAAACTCATCTGCCATTTGTTTTCCCAGTCTTCCAATGCTGTTAAGTCCTTTTGAAGTAGTTCACTGTCAGCTTGGTTGGTGATGGTACGAAAGAGTAGGCTGTCATCCGCGAACAATTTGGTCTCTGATGTAGATGCTGTTTCTGGCATGTCGTTTATGTAGGCCAGGAACAGTAATGGACCAAGGACTGTGCCTTGGGGTACACCAGAGAGTACTGGTACTTGTGAGGAGACAGCACCCTCTAATATCACGCTCTGCTTTCTGTTATGTAAGAAGGAGCGAATCCATTTATTGGTTTTGGGGTTGACGCCATAGTATTCCAGCTTGTGTAGGAGGCGGTGATGTGGTACCTTGTCAAATGCTTTTGCAAAGTCTAGCAGGATGATGTCTACTTGGCCGCTGCTTTTTAATTTTGATGCAATGTCGTTGATGGTTACGATTAGTTGGGATTCGCATGATCTTCTTTTGCGGAATCCGTGTTGTGCATCAGTTAGTATTTTATTTTTGTCAAAGTGGTCCATGATGTTGCTATGTACAATATGTTCTAAGACCTTACACGTGATGGAAGTTAGAGATACTGGTCTGTAGTTAGATGCTAGGTGCCTTTCGTCTTTTTTAAAAAGTGGAACTACATTGGCATCTCTCCAATCTTGCGGGACTTCACCAGTGTTCAATGATGTTTGGTATAGGTCTGTGAGTATCGGAGCAAGTTGTTCTGCTGCTGCTTTCAGTATAAAGGCTGGTATTGAGTCGGGACCAGTAGCTTTATGCGGTTTCAGGTTTTTTAACAATTTGTGGACTCCGTTGGTACTAATTTTTATGTCCTTCATGGTGTAGTATGGACTTTTTCCTTTATCTGGAAAGTTATTTAGGTTTTCTTTGGTAAATACTGACTGGAATTGGTCGTTTAAAATGTCAGCTTTGCTCTTGTTGTCACTTTGCAGAAATCCCATTTTGTTTTTTAACGGTGCCACTCCTGTCCATTCTTGACCTTTGCTTTTGATATAAGACCAGAACTTCTTTGCATTATCTCTATAGTCTGAACTGACCTCTTCCATATATTTCTTGTTGGCTTGCCGGACCTCCCACTGAACTTCTTGTCTGTCTGATGACTACTTTTATTCTTATTCGTCATTGTACAAGTCACGTCCACATTGACTGTTCATGGCGTTAAAACATAGGCTAAATCTCTGGGATGTGTTTTAGTTGATTTATGGTGTGTTTTCAGTCTATTTTGTTATGTTAACTACTTTTTTTTTTAGGTTGGGTGAGGTTTCGCGCTTTAAAAAACGTTTAAACCCGCTGAATTTGTTTGTATCTGTCCTAAATCCGATTGCAGGAATCTACATATTGCTCATTGGTAGTCGTTTGTTGATGTGGTACTTACTGTTTCTCGTTTCTTGCTTTTTATATAGATTAGATAGAGGGGGCAATATGGGATCCATTAACATGTTAACTGGCACAGGCTCGGATCCAGGGGGAGGGGTCCGGTGGTTGGAATCCCCTTTTTTTGGAGGATCAATGCATTTGATGGGGACATGTAGTTGCTGGATCCGCTCCTGTAACTGTAACGGTTTATTTCTTCCTCTGTGATATTTTATCCTGAGGATGATTTGTCCATGGTAATTTTTTTCCAGGCATGGTATTTCACAGGTTGATTTTTTCCAGAGGAGTGACAATCTATCTGTATTATGCGGATAGTATATACCGGTATATATTTGCCGTACTATATTTCACAGAACCATGTGAAATATAGTCCCATTAACTACTGTGTAAGTTACTCACAATCAATATATACCTGACTATAATTATAAAATGTTTCACAAAGGTAGACCAAATTTACATAATTTATCAAAGGGAGGTAATTATGAGCAATTTATATTTTAAAGATATTAATATAATATATTTCTGAATCTATTTTATAGTGAAATTTTTCCTTGAATCTTATTTTTTATATATTCATTTATATAAAAAGATGACTTACAACTTGATTTGATAAGACAGATAACATTTCACAGGTAAAAACTATCCAGCTGTTAAACATGCTTTTGTTCCAATATATTGTTATGCTATGATTTATCTGATTTCCATATAATCAACAACTACATCTTGTCCCAAGACGAAACTATTTATATAGTTAAAAATATCATCATAATCAAATTCTTCTATTACTGTTAACAGTAGTAATGCAACTATATTTCTACCTTACTTTTAAAATATTTGTACTGAGATCTGAAAACAACTCACTTTTACATCTATTTCACTAACCTTATTTAATCATGATATTATTTTCACAATTACGATCTTTGAAATTACTTCTGGTTTTCTTCCCTATGTTTCATGATAATTTTCTTTTTAAAAGGATGATATTGACTTGAATATTTTAGGAAATTTTTTCAAGGATAATTTGAGAAATTATTTCCCATTATAATACATTTTTTTTCTAACAATTTCGCTTTATTTCAAATACACTATTATTATTTCATAGCATTTTTAAAGGATAAGTTTTTTTCTAATAACTATTCAATAAGTTAACTACCCAGATAGAATTTCACGGCAAAGGAAAAAATATCACAGGGAAATTTTTCCCTCCGGATAAAAAAATAACAACAACTACTGTGACATTTTTTCCTCCGGATCAAATTTCACCCGGATATAATTTTGCTTTACATAACAACACCTCGATTTTGAGAAAAACAGTTAACAACAAATGCAAAAATGCCGATAACAGTTAACACAGTGGGTTGAAAACGCTTAACAGTTTAAATTTATCTCAGATAACAGTTTACAACACAGCCTTGAAAAAGACCAAAACAGGCCAAGTTAACATAAAAAGGAATTGCCTCCCCCTTCCCCATTAGACCGTGGCCCGGGTTTTTTTCCCAGATTGAATTGTTTTGCACCTGTCATTTTGGGGCTCTCTTTATAGCTTGCTGTTCAATGTGAGCAAAGATTCCGTATTTTGAAGGCCATACTTTGACCTATAATTGTTTACTTTTTACACATTTTTGTCTGAGTTATCTCATTGGCACTAATACCACCGATCTCATTTCTATAAAATTGAGAAAGGAAATGGGAAATAGGTCAAAGAGACCAACAACCGGTCAAATATACACATGCTTCCAACTCTCTGATTTGTCTGTTTCTCATGAGTTTTAAAAATGCTTTAACTTAGAATATATGCTTAATATCATTGCAAACACGTACTTCGCAAACATGTCGACAGAAAAGAAATACACACTGTACAAAGGTTCAAAAGAAACATCCCAATAAAAAAAGATATCAACAATAGGGAACGAAAAGGGGTCTCTTGTAAAAAGTAAAGTATAGTCAGTATATGGTTTCACGTGTGAAACTGTAATTTCAATCAATAAAAAGACAATGACAGTCGTTTCTGTGCATGAATGTGTAGTGCAGTGTTTGTGGTAAATAGTAAGTATATAATTTTTATTCAAAGCAGAAACAATACTTACTAGAAGCCTGTATAAAACGATATTTCGGACAGTTTTTTGTTTTGTTCGTGCTGCCAATACATATTAGGGACCTGGTCTGAAACGTGCAAAAATTAAAATTCTTACGAAAATAAAATATATCAAGCAGTTGTTTTTTTCTCATTTGCATTGTTCCAGTTTCTTTAGTTTTCTATGTAGTGTTTTGTGAACTAGTTTGTCTTTCGCCGTCTTTCATTTGTTTTTGTTTATAATTCATATCAAAGTATTGTTGGCTGTTCTTAATTATCAATAAAATTTATTTTTCATGTAGCTCCTCGTCTGAAATTTGTACACAATAAGGTCGTGTCCGGTCTTGATGTTAATATTGATTATATATATACGATGTCACGTCCTCGAAGATGGGAATCACTTATAATTTCTGAGAATAACTTAACTGGTTCTAAAATAAAATACATCTTGACGATGGTATCCGGTCGTGTTATAATACATAATAATTGCATGGGTATATAGTCTTATTTTCGTGGTTGGTTTCTCAGGACTTATCTAACCACCATTCAAATGATCTGATAAAAAGTCCGAGTAACTGAGGATGGTATGTTGTTACAGGTTTCAATAGCTCTTTGTGTGTATGACTATTTGTCTGATATGAAGTCTTGAGTGTCTTGTACAAGTTATATATATTTGTGGTCTCTTGTTGTTGAATTTTCTCTAGTTCTAAAATTAATTGGATACGTCTCTTACTTACCGGTAAGGATATATATATAGAGCTCAATCGTATTTCCTTTCATTTATTTGCTTATTTTGCTATTTTTTATTTTCTAGTCTGATTTACTGTAAATATCAATGTTCCGCGTGTCACGCCATTTTCCAAATTAAATGAAAATATCGCAATAAAAAAGTGAGAAACGATGTCATGCGATTTCCGTGTAAATTGGTACTTTTATTGTTCGTAAAAGCTGTTCATATGTTATTTGTGAAAAAAAAATAGTATATTTGTTTTATACTAGCTCTCTCCTTTTGGGGCATTTTAGTTCGATTTTTTTTTATGATAAAATGCTCATATAAAGATATAGGAAGATGTGTTCGACTTCTTTTTTTTAACCCCATAGTATCCCCCTTTTTTATAAGTTGTTACAATTCAGTATTTAGCCACAGTTATCCACATATACTCTTTGTTGTTTTATAAGGTATTTTGTTTTTATAATACCTTTCCCGACCTTTTTCTGGAATCAGATTTCACATCTTGTCTGATGACTAACTTTCCTTTCAAACTTATTAAGATGATTCTTTGACATATCTAATAATGAGGGAAGGTTGGTTTTGTTGCTTTAATTCTTCCATTTTCCCTATTTTCCTCTGTCATGTAATGGTATCTGGTAGGTTTTTTTTGTGTTTTTTTGTGTGTGTACTCATCTCTGATATATCTGGTATGGTTAGGCCTACGGAAACTGGATGGATGGTTTGTAACTGTTATCCAAGATGTTCTCTTGTGGGTTTTGCAATTAATAATTTTGAGTATAATAAATTATTTAAAGGATACTGCATATGTAAAGCAAAATTATATCCGGGTGAAATTTGATCCAGAGGAAAAAATGTCACAGTAGTTGTTATTTTTTTTATCTGGAGGAAACTATTTTATCCTTTGCCGTGAAATTCTATCTGGGTAGTTAACTTATTGAATAGTTATTAGAAAAAAATTATCCTTTAAAAATACAATGAAATAATAATAGTGTATTTGAAATAAAGCGAAATTATTAAAAAAAAATATATATATTATAATGGGAAATATTTTCACAAATTATCCACAGGCGCTTGGGTCTAGGATACAGATTTTTTTTTTTTATTAAAATATTCAATTTGTTTCTTAGTATTGTTACGGCCAGAAATCGCCTTTAAATTGTAGCCAACAAAAGACACAAACCAATAGTAAAATTTAACAATATTTAATATACAAAAGTTTACAAAAGGTATTACACAAATATTACTGTTAACTTAACTGTCAAAATATGAGTCCAATCTGTTATCTTTATCTGTATCCGGAAATCTTTTGGAATCCAATTTGAATATTACGTTCACTACTAATGTCACAATCCAGTATGATGTTGTTTGTAGAATAAAAGTGTTAATCCAAATGCTGTGAATACTAATGTCTATCAATGTCTATGTCCAAGTTTAATTATGAGAGTTTAACTTTAGTGTCTGTATATATAGTGTTGTCATGGAAAATTCTGGAACACTCTATAATGGAACATTGTGGAAAATCCTGGAAAGTTACAACGGAAGTTTCTGGAATAACGTAGAAGTTTAAATTACGCATCTTTTATAAGGATCATTCTAGAAAGTTCCAATCATTCTGTGATTGTTCCAGTGATTCCTAAACTGCACAGTTATACGATTATTTGGTAAACAACTATCAGGCCATACAACACAAATTAGGCCAACATAAATAAACATAATAATTACAATATCATAACACCTCCCCCCTTAAAAGAAGTTTTAGTGTAACAAAAACTTATCATGAATAATATGAACAAAAATACATAATATATACAAAGTGATTTAATAAGCTCTAGATAAAGCATCAGCTATTACATTATCTTTACCCTTAATATGTTTTACAATTACATCATATTCCTGTAACAATAAACTCCACCTAGTCAACCTCTGATTCTTGTTTCTCATTTTATGCATGAAGGTGAGAGGATTATGATCAGTATAAACAAGAATAGGATATACAGTGGGATTCAAATATACATCAAAATGTTGAAGTGCTGACAACATTGCAAAACACTCTTTTTCAATAGTTGAATAATTTTTCTGATGTTTATCTAATTTCTTAGAAAAATATGATATA
The DNA here is from genome assembly GCF_965363235.1 of Mytilus galloprovincialis. Classification (NCBI taxonomy): domain Eukaryota; kingdom Metazoa; phylum Mollusca; class Bivalvia; order Mytilida; family Mytilidae; genus Mytilus; species Mytilus galloprovincialis. Next base: position 20,180,060 of record NC_134840.1, read on the forward strand.
GGTTTTTCAACATTATCATCTGTCTCTTGATATAAAACAGCTCCAATTCCTACATCGCTTGCATCAACGGCAAGTTTAAATTGTTTTTCAAAGTCTGGAGTAATCAGAACTGGACTATTAATTAAAAGTGATTTGCTATTTTCAAAAGCTTTTTGACAATTTTCACTCCAGATAAATTTAGAATCTTTTCGTAAAAGATGAGTCAATGGTTGAACCACAGTAGCAAAATTTGAACAAAATTTTCTGTAAAATCCAATCATGCCTAAATATCTCATAAGTTGTTTTCTATTTGTAGGAGGTGGAAATTTGGAAATAGCTTCCACTTTAGCCATAATAGGTTTTACTTGACCTTGGCCAACTGTATGCCCTAAATAATCAACAGTGGCCTGACAAAATTCACTTTTACCAAGATTAACAGTCAAATTTGAATGTGACAATCTATCAAAAGTATCATACAAATGTGTTAAATGTTGTTCCCAGCTATCACTGCATACAATAAGATCATCAATATAAGCATAACAACAGTCTAAATCTTTTATAACATTATTGATCATTCTTTGAAATGTAGCTGGAGCACTTTTCATGCCAAATGGCATTACAGTATATTGAAATAAGCCATCTGGTGTAACAAAAGCTGATATTTCACGAGCTCTCTGTGTCAGTGGAACTTGCCAATAACCTTTCAACAAATCAAATTTGCTCACAAATTTTGCTTGACCAATGTTGTCAATACAATCGTCTATCCTTGGAATCGGATAGGAATCAGATTTTGAGACTGAATTTACTTTTCTGAAATCAGTCACGAAACGAAAGGTTTTATCTGGTTTTGGCACAAGGAGACAAGGAGAGCTCCATTCACTGTTACTCGGCTCAATAATATCATTGTCAAGCATATATTTAATTTCTTTTCTCATAGCTTCAAGTTTGAGTGGATTAAGCCGGTAAGGATGTTGCTTAATTGGAGAAGCATCTCCTACATCAACATCATGACAAACAGCAGTGGTTTTGTTTGGCACATCTGGAAAAAGATTTGTAAAAGAAAATACCAAAGTTTTTATTTCTTCTCTACGATCAAAAGACAGATGTGCAAGTTTTGAGTCTAAATTTGACAAAATTTCTGAATTTTTCAATCTAACTGTCTCTTCCATAGTTTTAGAACTAAAAGGTGGTTCAATTACATCTGGTTTGCCATGATTGTTCTCAAATTTAACCATGCCTAAAGTGGCAACTGGTTTACTCTCACATTCATTAGTACGCTCAAAATATGGTTTTAACATATTAATAAGACATACTCTATTTTGTTTGCGCCGACCTGGAGTTTTTACAATATAATTCAAATCATTAATTTTACTCTCTATTGTATAAGGACCACAATATTTAGCCTGTAAAGGATGTCCAGGGACTGGCAAAAATACAAGTACCTTATCACCAGGCTCAAAAACTCTATCCCTGGCATCTTTATCATACCAAATTTTCATCTTGTTCTGTACATTTTTTAAGTTTTTCTGAGCAATTTGACAAGCAGTATACAATTTTTCTTTAAATCTAGATACATAGTCTAAAAGATTCAAGTCAGTATGTTCAGTAAGCCACTTTTCCTTAATCAATTTTAACGGTCCCCTTACAGTATGACCAAATACCAACTCAAAGGGACTAAATCCAAGGGATTCTTGAACAGCCTCTCGGACTGCAAAAAGTAGAAAGTGAACTCCATCATCCCAGTCTCTATCAAATTGAAGACAAAAAGTTCTAATCATGTTCTTCAATGTTTGGTGAAAACGTTCTAAGGCACCTTGAGATTCTGGATGGTACGCACTTGATCTATACTGAGCAATCCCTAACTGGTATACGACTTGCTGAAATAAACCTGACATGAAATTTGATCCCTGGTCGGACTGTATAGACTTAGGAAGTCCTACTAACGTGAAAAATTTGATAAGAGCTTTGACAATAGTAGGTGTCTTGATATTTCTTAGCGGAATAGCCTCAGGAAAGCGTGTGGATGTACACATGATTGTCAATAAATACGCATTTCCAGTTTTGGTCTTTGGTAAAGGTCCAACGCAGTCAATTAGAACTCTGCTGAAGGGTTCGTCAAAGGCTGGAATAGGCAGAAGTGGTGCTGGTGGTATTTTCTGGTTAGGTTTACCAACAACCTGGCATATATGACATGATTTGCAGTATTCTGCAACATCATTTCTAAGTTTAGGCCAGTAAAAATGCTGCAAGATCTTAAGGCAAGTCTTCCTTATACCTAAGTGTCCAGCCAAGGGGGTGTCATGGGCAAGACCAATAATTTCTTGTCTATAAACTTTAGGCACCACCACTTGGTACACCACTCTCCATTCCTCCTCTGGGGTAGCATCAGGAGGCCTCCACTTCCTCATTAAAATGCCGTCCTGATGGTAATAGCATTCGGCCACTTTGTCTGCTTCCTCCTGTGGTTGAGCTCTCTGGCTGAGCTGAAGAACCTCAGGGTCTTTATGTTGTTCTTCAGATAAATTCTTTCGGTCTAATGAATGGCTGTTTACATCTGGCCATGGCATAATAACATTTTTGTTAACACTAGGTGGTTTTATAATTGCCTTTTCTGAGTTACCAGGACCTTCAATGTCAGCTATGAAAGTGTCAGAAAGGTCCGTGTAATCAAACTTGTCTGTTTGCAAATTCTCATCTTGTTGTTTTCTAGCCATCGCCCTAGTAACAACACAAGCTGGATATAATTCAGCATCATCTTCAGGTGATTTAACATCCACCACCGGTTCACTGGTAACAATTGGTTCAGCAACCACTTTGTTCCTAGCTAGATCATTTCCTAGCAATAAGGTAACACCCTCAACAGGGAGATTAGGACGAACACCTACAACAACTGGTCCAGTTATTAAATCTGACTTCAGATAAATACGATGGAGAGGAACATCTATACAACCCAACTCTACACCTTGTAACAAAACGGAGGCACCAACAGAAGTCTTCTCTGACAAAGGCAACACACCTTCTAACAATAAAGACTGAGAAGCTCCAGTGTCTCGTAAAATCTTAATAGGCTGAAGAGTGGTATCATCAACAATAGAAATAAACCCATCAGACATAAAGGGTTTATATTCCTCCATGTAATCACAAAAACTGGACTTAAAAGCCTGACGCGCAGGGCATTCCAATGTACTGGTAATATAAGGTGTCGTACAAGCACTGGTCTTCGGCTTATTATCTCGTTCATTCTTCTTCTGGAGTCTAAAACAATCAGCCATCAGGTGACCAATCTTCTTGCAATAAGCACAAGTCAGTGACTTCTTCTCAAAAGTATCAAATTTTGGACTAGACATATTATAACTGGACTGACTCTTATTCTGTGGAACAGGCTTACTATCAGTACGCTCAGTGCTTTGGTTTTTGTAATTTCCACTTGGAGTATTAACATTTTGACCCTTGAAACTTCTTTTATGTGAAAGGGTATAATTATCTGAAATTACAGCTGCATCATGTATTGTCCCAACAGTTTTGTCGTCTAAATGTGTTTTTAAGTCTAAATGAACACATTGTTTGAACTCTTCTAATAACATCAATTGTCTTAGGTTAACAAAATTGTTATCTGTTTTCTTTGACGTAAGCCATTTATCAAATAGATCTTCTTTTTCCCGAGCAAATTCCACATATGTTTGTGAATCAAACTTTTTATAAGATCTAAATTTCTGTCTATATGCTTCTGGTACTAGTTCATAAGCTTTCAAAACCTCCTGTTTTACCATATCATAATCAGAACTTTTTTCTGATGGAAGTGCGGAATAAATTTCAGCGGCCTTACCCTCAAAAACACTTTGCAGCATCGTAGTCCAATATGGTTTCGGCCATTTCAAATTATTTGCAATTTTCTCAAACTGTGGAAAATATTTATCAACTGTTTTTTCACAAAATTTCGGAACCAAACGTATATTTTTTGCTGCATCAAAATAATCTGATTTCGACTGGACTTTAGTGTTGCTTTCTTCCTTGACCATTTCAATTTTCATTTTCTCCATCTCTAGCCTTTCCTTCATTTCAAGTTCTTTTAACTTCATTTCAAGTTCTTTTAATTTAAATTCATCTTCTTTTTCCTTTTTATCCATTTCCAATCTTTCCTTCATTTCAAGTTCTTTTACTTTTATTTTCTCCATCTCCTTCATTTCCAGTTCTTTTAATTTAAGTTCATGTTCTAATTCAAGCTGTTTTAATTTAAAGGCATCTACATTTTCGACCTTAAGTTCAAGAGCCTCCTCACCTAAAATTTCTGCGTCAACTAATTTGTCTATAACCAAATTTTTTATAATTTGTTTTCTCATAGATACTTTAAAATTTAATTTCAGATGTTTAGCAAGCAACACTAATTCCTCTTTCTTTAAATTATCAAACCCCTCCAGGTCTGGCGTTTTCAAAAATTTACCGGCATCAAATGCCATTTTGTAGAATTTTGTTGGCTAATTATAATAAAAATTACTAAACAAATTTTGAATAAGACAATTCAGTATCCCGGACGAGCCCCCAATTTCTGTTACGGCCAGAAATCGCCTTTAAATTGTAGCCAACAAAAGACACAAACCAATAGTAAAATTTAACAATATTTAATATACAAAAGTTTACAAAAGGTATTACACAAATATTACTGTTAACTTAACTGTCAAAATATGAGTCCAATCTGTTATCTTTATCTGTATCCGGAAATCTTTTGGAATCCAATTTGAATATTACGTTCACTACTAATGTCACAATCCAGTATGATGTTGTTTGTAGAATAAAAGTGTTAATCCAAATGCTGTGAATACTAATGTCTATCAATGTCTATGTCCAAGTTTAATTATGAGAGTTTAACTTTAGTGTCTGTATATATAGTGTTGTCATGGAAAATTCTGGAACACTCTATAATGGAACATTGTGGAAAATCCTGGAAAGTTACAACGGAAGTTTCTGGAATAACGTAGAAGTTTAAATTACGCATCTTTTATAAGGATCATTCTAGAAAGTTCCAATCATTCTGTGATTGTTCCAGTGATTCCTAAACTGCACAGTTATACGATTATTTGGTAAACAACTATCAGGCCATACAACACAAATTAGGCCAACATAAATAAACATAATAATTACAATATCATAACAGTATGGATAGTAAAATTTGGTATTTTCTCTGGGTCGTTTAAATCACTCGAAACTAGGTGAGACATGCACAGAAGTGATAGATATGTATTATAAATATAGAAAATTGAATTAAAAAAAAATCTGTATCCTAGACCCAAGCGCCTGTGAAATTATCCTTGAAAAAAATTCCTGAAATATTCAAGTCAATATCATCCTTTTAAAAAGAAAATTATCATGAAACATAGGAAAGAAAATCAGAAGTAATTTCAAAGATCGTAATTGTGAAAATAATATCATGATTAAATAAGGTTAGTGAAATTCATGTAAAAGTGAGTTGTTTTCAGATCTCAGTACAAATATAAATTTAAAAGGTAGGTAGAAATATATAGAGAATAATGCATGGCAAAATCCGTATCATATGTCGTATCATCCCGAGACATCAATATCAGCCCAAGGGCCTTTAGGCCCGAGGGATGATATTGGTCGAGGGTGATACGGCATGTGATACGGATTTTGCCATGTATTATACGCTTTATCATATATTTCAACAGAAGAGTATTATATTATATGAACTGTTTTCTGATCCCGATAGATTAGCACTGGGTTACCTTCAGTTCTGCTTTTGTCTTGGTTCAAAGCCTTAAAATAACTGCTTATACAAAGCACCAGGGTTACCTTACCATTTGCCTGCTGCTGTTTTAAAAATATTTTGTTTATTATTGTATTTATTTGAGTGTTTTGTATTTTTTATAGTTGCATTTAGTGTGCCAAAAAATATGCAAACTTGATGTTCGTGACGTCACATACAATATGAAAACTTGACGTTCGTGACGTTACATACCAAACAATGACGTCATTAAAAAAAATGACCTATTTTGAGGAATTTTTTTCTTAAGCAAAAAAAAAAACAAAAAACTTTATGTAAAAAAAAAAAAAAAAAAAAAAAAAAAAAGGTATGCGATACGGGTTTTACCATGCGATACGGGGTATGCGATACGGGTTTAGCTATGCGATACGGGGTATGCGATACAGGGTAGGTGATACAGACTGGAAAAACAACCTTTATTAGATATACAAAATAGCTGTATTTTGTACTAAATATATGATAAAGTTGCATATTAGGCAGCAACCATTTGATTTTCTGGGGGGGGGCTATGGTTTTTTTTTCTGGACAAATTTTTTTTTTCGCCTGCGGCGAAAAACAATCTATTTTTTTCGCGACAAGTCGAAAACAATTTTTTTCTTTCAATTTTAGCATTACATATAGTGGCAGCTGAGGGTGAAACAAACAATTTTTTTTTCTCAGAATCAAAAACAAATTATTTTTTTCTCCAAAAACTGGAAACAAACTTTTTTTTCCAAAAAAAACCATAGCCCCCCCCAGAAAATCAAATGGTTGCTGCCTTAATTGCTACTGTTAACAGTAATAGAAGAATTTGATTATGATGATATTTTTAACTATATAAATAGTTTTGTCTGGGGACAGAGATGTAGTTGTTGATTATATGGAAATCAGATAAATCATAGCATAACAATATATTGGAACAATAGCATGTTTAACAGCTGGATAGTTTTTACCTGTGAAATGTTATTTGTCTTATTAAATCAAGTTGTAAGTCATCTTTTTATATAAATGAACATATAAAAAATAAGATTCAAAGAAAAATTTCGCTATAAAATAGATTCAGAAATATATTATATTAATGTCTTTAAAATATAAATTGCTCATAATTACCTCCCTTTGATAAATTATGCAAATTTAGTCTACCTTTGTGAAACATTTTATAATTATAGTCAGATATATATTGATTAGGAGTAACTTACATAGTAGTTAATGGGACTCTATTTCACACGGTTCTGTGAAATATAGTACGGCAAATATATACCGGTATATACTATCCTCATAACACAGATAGATTTTCACTCCTGTGGAAAAAATCAACCTGTGAAATACCATGCCTGGAAAAAAATTACCGGGACAAATTATTCTCAGGATAAAATATCACAGAGGAAGAAATAAACCGTTACATATACTCGGTGTTTTGAAACGGTCCCTACAGCAGACGTCTCTGTTCGTTCGGAAGTTCTCTGGATACTTCTACCTAATTGTACACGAAGTGAAAGCAAAACAGGACGTAACAAAAATATGTTGTTTACCTTTAAAAGTGGAAAGCCCAAAGTAGGCTAGAGGTGTATTTGAAATTTGGACAGTAAAGTATTTACATGGGTGCGGGTGTTACGTGAAAGAATGAATGATTGCTTTGTAAGTATCACACTGTTTATATTTATGAACAATTAGAAGTTGGAACAGTTGGAAAATTCACAAAATATGAAAAACTGAAAAACTAAAAAAAAGTCCACCAGATAAGTTACTGCCGGTACATGTATCTCTCTAACATGGGATACTTTTCAGTGTAATATTTTAATTTACGGTGCAGTCCGGTGTATCCGCGCACCTAAGACTTACGACTTCACTTCATTCAAATGATAAAACCAATAATTGGATAATATTCATGATATTGTGTGAATACATTCATAACATACTTTTATTTCATAAACATATCAGTTTGTAGGGTTTCACCCTCAAGATTTTGTGTAACGTGTTTCCAAAATTGGGGAAACCCCTGTTCTGAGTGTTCCTCCAATGTCCGGTGATTTCGCGCATGCCTTCCAAAAATAGCTAATTTTGAATATAGGAAAGATTTGCTGCTACGAAAGGTATCTAAATTCAAACCAAGCACACTGCCAAGGATGCAGAGCAAAAATTATTTCAATCTGATAAAAATTTGACTAAAGTATAACAAATTTTATCTGATGCTGTATTTTTTTTAATGGACATTGGCCAAATATTGTAAATCACGGGATTGCAGTTATTATTTCAATCTGGAACTTATCAATTTTATTCTTTTTTATCCCTTTGGAATGCTAAAACAATTACAAGAATAATTTTATTTGCGTTACGGTGTTGATATAACGAAATCAGCTAATGGGCGGTATCATCGGCCGCGCGGACACCGGGGACTCCACTGTATATGTTTTGATTGTGAATCCATAGACAATATTGCTAGTTAGTTACGAATCAGGTGGCTTATCCCTAGTCCTGTTTCGCAATATCATATATAATCAGTTGTTTTGCAAGGATTCAAAATTTTCCTCGGTGGTGCCATGGGAAGATTGACTATCAGTATATTATAGAACTTCTGTGGGCGATATATGGATAGTCAACCTTCCCCTGGATAGAAACAAGTGTCTGTGAAATTACAAATTTATGTATATGATGAGCAATTGGTACATGTATGTGTGTGTTACTGTATGACATGTTACGTACGGTATAAGGCGTGTTGTGTTTCCAAGAGATAATTAATATATATGCTGTTGCTGTGGTTCTGCTAACTTATCAACATGCATCAGTAAATGAGTTAAGTATAGTTATCCTGTACCATAATTGCAAACTTCGCACCAATGTCAACTCATACCACTGAAAGCAAACTCGGACTGCAGTATTAAAATTCATATAATTACAAACTCATATCAACTTATTTACTGCACTCAAATCATCATTAGTGGTGTTGAATGATGAATATATATATCTTCATTTAATTGAATATCTCACAAATGTCTCAAAAGGGATTAAAAGTATATGATTTGAAAGTCACAATACCTAATTTATAAAATGATTGTTCCTTGGCTTATAATTGAATGAAGAAGAGAAAGTTTGATTTGATATGTTGTTTTTTTTGTGTTGATAACCCACCAAAAGTTTGATTATATCTCAACTAGTTAGGCTTTATATCACAACAAAGTCAAAGAATGAGTTTAATTTTGCCACAATTTCACTAACATACGTACATGTACATGTATGAAAAATCAGCAAAATTTGTATATATATTCAATCATGATGTATATATATATCATGCATACAAATGTCTTACTGTAATTTTTCCAACACATACACAAGATACTTAATTAACAATTTCATCAACATTTAATTTAGTTTTAGATGTTACTAAAGATACACGTAACACACAATTCAATTTAGTCTATGATTTATGTATTGTTTATTTAAGAATTGAATGCTCCTTTTTGTAACTTTATTGGGGTGTAAAAGCGTTGACCGAAGTACATTTTGTATGAAGCGCGGAAGCTTTGTATGTTCAGTTGTTTATGTTTTTAAGTAAAAGGAATCAGTGGTATCAATTATGTTTTATAAAGATTTGCAAAAACAAGTCATTAAACACATTTAGGCCACAATTAAAAATATTTTGGTTTGTCCAAACCCTACCCAAAGGTTGAGACAGTGGGTAGGTAGGTAGGCATTTTTTTTTTTTTTTTTTTCAAAAAGAGAAATTGAAGTATCGTGTGTTTTATAGTCTTCATGCCTATCTGATTAAAAAAAAACTTCTTCAAATCAGGACAATAAAAGAATTTGAGTAGGCAGCTTTTTTCTGGGTAGGCAGCGTTTGGGCAAACAAACCTTTTCTTTTTTATGGCCTTATATTGTATATTTTTAATGGTACATTGTACATGTTTGCAGTGGTATGAGTTAACATTTGTACAATTTGACTTTTAGTGATCTATATGCATGTGTCATCATGGTCATGGTGATCCAGTTTTGTATGTACCTCTGATTTATGATATCCATCTTTACCATCTTTACCATAAAGAATTTGAGACTCAGATTAATCTTGAACAAAAAAAATGTTATGAAGTCTTTTATCAGAATAAAATTAGAATTTAAGATATCAAAAAAAATAATGGACATGATGGATTAACACCCAAAACTGAATTTGAAAAAATAAAATTAACTGCTCATAAGTGGTCTTTCGCTTTGCTTTCTGAAAGCTTGATGTGCTGTTATTAAAGAAACTGGTTTTAATGATGAAAAGCAATGAAATTGTTTTCCTTTTGATATGATACTTGATTTTTCATTGCATGGATATAATAAATTCATTGATGTTAATTAATATGATGAAAGAGATGAAAGTGATACATACCTCAGTACTGTAAGAAAGAATGTTTGACAAAGATTTTTGTACAAGATGAGCATGTTAAAGAAAAGAATGATTCTATTGCAACATATATTGATGTCATAAAACCAGAGGTGTTCAAGCAAGTGAAAAGATGTCTTACAAACAAAACCTCATTTTAATATGTTTATATAAAAAAGAAGATGTGGTATGATTGCCAATGAGACAAATATCCACAAAAGACCAAAATGACACAGACATTAACAACTATAGGTCACCGTATGGCCTTCAACAATGAGCAAAGCCCATAACGCATAGTCAGCTATAAAAGGCCCCGATAAGAAAATGTAAAACAATTCAAATGAGAAAACTAAAGGTCTTATTTATGTAAAAAAATGAAGTATATAAAGAATTAGATATTTTTGGTGTTACAAATTATTCATATTTTGTTGTAGAGTAAATGTAAGAAGAAAGCAATACAAGGTGATAGGACTGTCTACGTAGGAAGCAAACGTCTGCCTGGAGAACATGTAGAAGTAGTCGTTCCTCACAAATATCCTGACAATAGAGTTATATCTTCAAAGGTAATTGTTCCTCACAAATATCCTGACAATAGAGTTATATCTTCAAAGGTAATTGTTCCTCACAAATATCCTGACAATAGAGTTATATCTTCAAAGGTAATTGTTACTCACAAATATCCTGACAATAGAGTTATATCTTCAAAGGTAATTGTTCCTCACAAATATCCTGACAATAGAGTTATATCTTTAAAGGTAACACAATTTTTTTTTTATCAACAATATTGTCCATACAGAGTATAGATATATTTTAAAGGAAAATGTCATAGAAATTTCTAAATTCCAATTTTGAACCTACATTTGTGTACATGTCATTTCAACCTCTTATGAGTATTAGAATAAGGTCTTCAGATCAGACAGCACACTAATTTGTTCTCACAGGTTTGTTACTAAAATATTGGCGCAGGACCTATATACAAATGTATTTCTTAAAAACCTTATCCACATTCAGTTTTCTCTACTAATCTTCTATACACATCATTACCTAACAGGTAATCGTTCATTGTTTATAATCTTGCGGTTGGGACCATCTAAGTTAAAGAGACTGTTGGATTTATCCCTTGAAGAACTGAACAACAATAACATGGAACCAAACTTGACCATAATTATTTTTAAGGTTCATAGTTTTAAAAAAAATATCTGATGACCTTGCTCATCAACCAAGATGGCCATTATTGCTAAAAATAGAACATACATGTACTGGTAAATTCCAAGTTAATTAAAAAAACACTATGAATAGAGAAAATCTGACATGGCAAAAATATTTAAATTGTTGAGCTCTACATATTATTCATTAAGTCAAAACTGTTACACGACTTCTTGAAATAGTTATAGGCCTAAAAAAATATTGTGTGTGCATTTAATATATTGAAAAGTATAATAAATAGACAGAAACTTTAAAAAGCAAAAATGATCAGTAAGACAAGATTTACATATAAGTCTCGTGACCAAATCATCTGATAAGAGTTGATGATTTTTACCCATTTTTTGTGTTAGATCTATAGCCAAATATTAGACTTAAGGTGGTACCTAACACTACAGGGAGATAACTCTGTAAAATCAGCTAAACGTTTTGAATACGTTGTGTTCATGGTGTTGTTAAGGGAATATCAAGCTTCTCAATGATCAAAATAAGAGTTCATCAAACTGCTATATAACCAGTGTAATTTTTCTGATAAAACGGTTGGTTCAAAATTTTTGAAATTTTTATATCTTTGTCAAAGGGTCAAAGTAAATACTTTGTCAAAATTTTAAGAAAATTAAACGAGACAAATTATTTTAGTCAAAGTGTTGGGTACCACCTTAAGACAATTTTAATAGATAAAAATGTAGATAGAATCATTTAAAAGCAAAAATTAACAGGATCTACAAATATGTCAATATTGCCAAAATTGTTCCTGTTATCTTTAAAACTGTTATACAATACATGTAGATAGATAGAAACTTTAAATAGCACAAATGATCTACAAATAAGCTGAATGGCAGATATCTCCAGTTAACTCTTTATTTGAGTTTTTACCGCCCCTAAATTGGATAGTTTTTGACATTTTTTGCATTTTTTTGCCTCCTATCTAGTTACTCTCCTTTAATGGTGATTTTTCAACAAAAAAGTGCTCATTGTCGATGATGCAGGTAACACAGGCTCTTCATAGCTTCTAGTTCTAACCTGTAATTAGATAGCTGCTGATCATGAATGTTGCCTCTAAATCACAATTTTTAAATCTTGATCTTTATAATTTCCATATATATAATTCAGTATTGCTGAAGTCATGAAATAAGTTGGTTTCTTATTTTCATCTTTTCCCTTTCCTTATGAGGTTTCCTGTTTTCATTTATCAATCAGATTTATTTTAACTCTTACCACATCCCTACATTGTTTTTTTCATCCTTGAGTTTCTGTATTTACTTTCCTGTTTGTTCAATTTTCAATGGTATTTGACAAAACTCTAAAACATCTTCAAAGATAAAGATAAAAAAGATGTGGTATGATTGCCAAGAGCCTGTTTCCTTTATATTACAATGCTTTAAATAGGAAATCTCTGTTTCAAGCCCTTTACTACCGGTATGTACATACATGCTTTTGTTAAATATATTCATTTTCATTTATGTCATGTATGTAAACTTTTGTCATATTTTAATTACTTGCAATTCATGATAGGAAATAGAAATGTAAGGCAAATACTTACTAACTCAAATAATTCAGCACCCATTTACGGTAATTGTTCTCCAGATTAAAGGAATGATCGTTGTGAGCAGAATATAACAACTGGATTATTCCTGTTTTTGGTTTTCTATTTTACTTGTATCACATTTTGTCATGTCGGTTAGGGCCTTTTATAGCAGACAATACATATGGATAATGTTCATTGTTAAAGGATGTATAGTGACCTATGTGTAGATGCCAAAATTCTCCTCATTATGGCTATGGTTGATAGTGGTATGATATTTGCAATCATACATGTACCACATCTCATTATTATTATAGGCAAAAAATGATGAATTAAAAAAAAATGTATAGAATGAATGAAAGAAAGTTAATTGATCTGATGTCAGAAATACTTGATTACAATAGTTTTGCATGACAAGTCAAAAACTGTGAATATTTCTAACATAGTGTCTGTGTACATACTTTGTGTCAGCTATTAATATTTACAAGAAAAACACACACCTTGGTACCTCTTTGTTTTTAAGTTCTTTGACTATATCTCAACAGCATTATCTTAATTATGCCTCTTATAAATCTTTCAACAAAAGTTTGTTTCATTCAAATGTAATAATACTTGATAATGGTCCAATGAAAGTAGTCATATACTATTGAAAGAAAGTTTTGCAACAATTCCATTGATATTAATGGTGGTTTTAATTAAAGGGCTCATATCTTTGTAGAAAATTAAAAGTATTTTAAATTGACTAATAAGAAAATTAAAATAAATATTAAAATTTGGGGGAGGGAAGAAGTGCATTTCCCAATTTTTTTCTCTCCTTTTTATAGGACCGCAAAAATTTTAATTTTTCGTCGTATATTGCTATCACGTTGGCGTAGTCGTCGTCATCGTCAACGTCCGAATACTTTTAGTTTTCGCACTCTAACTTTAGTAAAAGTGAATAGAAATCGATGAAATTTTGACACAAGGTTTATGACCACAAAAGGAAGGTTGGGATTGATTTTGGGAGTTTTGGTCCCAACATTTTAGGAATTAAGGGCCAAAAAGGGCCCAAATAAGCATTTTCTTGGTTTTCGCACTATAACTTTAGTTTAAGTGAATAGAAATCTATGAAATTTTGACACAAGGTTTATGACCATAAAAGGAAGGTTGGGATTGATTTTGGGAGTTTTGGTTCCATTAGTTTAGGAATTAGGGGCCAAAAAAGGGCCCAAATAAGCATTATTCTTGGTTTTCGCACAATAACTTTAGTATAAGTAAATAGAAATCAGTGAAATTTAAACACAAGGTTTATGACCACAAAAGGAAGGTTGGGATTGATTTTGGGAGTTGAGGTCCCAACAGTTTAGGAATTAGGGGCCAAAAAGGGGCCCAAATAAGCATTATTCTTGGTTTTCGCACCATAACTTAAGTATAAGTAAATAGAAATCTATGAAATTTAAACACAAGGTTTATGACCATAAAAGGAAGGTTGGGTTTGATTTTGGGAGTTTTGGTCCCAACAGTTTAGGAATAAGGGGCCCAAAGGGTCCAAAATTGAACTTTGTTTGATTTCATCAAAAATTGAATAATTGGGGTTCTTTGATATGCTAAATCTAACTGTGTATGTAGATTCTTAATTTTTGGTCCCGTTTTCAAATTGGTCTACATTAAGGTCCAAAGGGTCCAAAATTAAACTTAGTTTGATTTTAACAAAAATTGAATCCTTGGGGTTCTTTAATATGTTGAATCTAAAAATGTACTTAAATTTTTGATTATTGGCCCAGTTTTCAAGTTGGTCCAAATCGGGGTCCAAAATTAAACTTTGTTTGATTTCATCAAAAATTGAATAATTGGGGTTCTTTGATATGCCAAATCTAACTGTGTATGTAGATTCTTAATTTTTGGTCCCGTTTTCAAATTGGTCTACATTAAAGTCCAAAGGGTCCAAAATTAAACTAAATTTGATTTTAACAAAAATTGAATTCTTGGGCTTTTTTGATATGCTGAATCTAAACATGTACTTAGATTTTTGTTTATAGGCCCAGTTTTCAAGTTGGTTCAAATCAGGATCCAAAATTATTATATTAAGTATTGTGCAATAGCAAGAAATTTTCAATTGCACAGTATTCAGCAATAGCAAGAAATCTTTAATTGCACAGTATTGTGCAATAGCAAGTAATTTTCAATTGCACTGTATTGCGCAATAGCAAGAAATCTTCAATTGCACAGTATTGTGCAATAGCAAATATTTTCAATTGAACAGTATTGCGCAATATCCAGAAATATCTAATTGCACAATATTGTGCAATAGCAAGAAATTTTCAATTGATTGGAGTTATCTTTCTTTGTCCAGAATAGTAGTTGAGTCAACTTAAATCATTGTTTTATACAATATACAATGTATATTCACTTTTACTACCAACTGATAAATTAAAACAATCTTTACCATTCAGTGATAACAAGCACCTTTTGTTACATTTTAATATTTTTTGATGTATTTAAATGAGTAGTTATTGTTGCAAACTCCATTAGAAATTTGAATTGAGATCAGTTTTGGAAAAAGGGAAAGGGGGATGTGAAAAAAAATGGGGGGGGGGGGTTAAATTTTTCTCATTTCAGATTTCATAAATAAAAAGAAAATTTCTTCAAACATTTTTTTGAGAGGATTAATATTCAACAGAATAGTGAATTGCTCAAAGGCAAAAATAAAATTTTAAGTTCATTAGACCACATTCATTCTGTGTCAGAAACCTATGCTGTGTCAACTATTTAATCACAATCCAAATTTAGAGCTGTATCCAGCTTGAATGTTGTGTCCATACTTGCCCCAACCGTTCAGGGTTCAACCTCTGCGGTTGTATAAAGCTGCGCCCTGCGGAGCATCTGGTTTTTAGTTGTAATTTCAGTTTTTGTTCATATGTAATCAATTATGCCATCAGGTTTACTATTTTGACAATATTATGCTATGTATGCATTTTTAACTAGACCAAGTTAAAAAATTTGTTAAAGTTATGACGTTCTCAATTTTGGCCCATTCCTTCAAAGTTTGAAAATGGATTAGCTGTCTAAAATTTCCCCAGCATAACTAGTACTCTAGAAGATAAAGAAAACACCATCTTGAAAGATCAATCAAGATTTTGTTTTACTTATTTTCAGTCAGAAGCTGCGTTGCTAAATTTTTAGTAATTGCGATGAAAGACCACCAGTTGCCAATGGTTACTGTAATGAAAGTAGAGGTTATCAGTGAGAGAAAAATTGGGCCTCTTCTCTGACCAATCAAATTAATCATAGATTTGTGAATTAAAGATGTTGCTTATTAGCTCACCTGGCCCAAAGGGCCAAGTGAGCTTTTCCCATCACTTGGCGTCCGGCGTCGTCGTCCGGCGTTAACTTTTACAAAAATCTTCTCCTCTGAAACTACTGGGCCAAATTAAACCAAACTTGGCCACAATCATCATTGGGGTATCTAGTTTAAAAAATGTGTGGCGTGACCCGGCCAACCAACCAAGATGGCCGCCATGGCTAAAAATAGAACATAGGGGTAAAATGCATATTTTGGCTTATAACTCAAAAACCAAAGCATTTAGAGCAAATCTGACATGGGGTTAAATTGTTTATCAGGTCAAGATCTTTCTGCCCTCAAATTTTCAGATGAATCCAACAATCCGTTGTTGGGTTGCTGCCCCTGAATTGGTAATTTTAGGGATTTTTTGCTGTTTTTGGTTATCTTGAATATTATTATAGATAGAGATAAACTGTAAACAGCAATAATGTTCAGCAAAGTTAGATTTACAAATAAGCCAACATGACCAAAATGGTCAGTTGACCCCTTTAGGAGTTATTGACCTTTATAGTCAATTTTTAACCATTTTTCGTAAATCTTAGAAATCTTTTACAAAAATCTTCTCCTCTGAAACTACTGGGCCAAATTAATCCAAACTTGGCCACAATCATCTTTGGGGTATCTAGTTTAAAAAATGTGTGGCGTGACCCTGCCAACAAACCAAGATGGCCGCCATGGCTAAAAATAGAACATAGGGGTAAAATGCAGTTTTTGGCTTATAACTCAAAACCCAAAGCATTTAGAGCAAATCTGACATGGGGTCAAAAGTGTTTATCAGGGTAAGATCTATCTGTACTGAAATTTTCAGATGAATCGGACAATCTGTTGTTGGGTTGCTGCCCTTGAATTGGTATTTTTAAGGAAATTTTGCTGTTTTTGGTTATTATCTTGAATATTATTATAGATAGAGATAAACTGTAAACAGCAATAATGTTCAGCAAAGTAAGATTTACAAATACGTCAACACGAACGAAATGGTCAGTTGACCCCTTTAGCAGTTATTGCCCTTTATAGTCAATTTTAACCATTTTTTCGTAAATCTTAGTAATCTTTTACAAAAATCTTCTCCTGGAAACTACTGGGCCAAATTAAACCAAACTTGGCCACAATCATCATTGGGGTATTTAGTTTAAAAAATGTGTGGCGTGACCCGGCCAACCAACCAAAATGGCTGCCACGGCTAAAAATAGAACATAGGGGGTAAAATGCAGTTTTTGGCTTATAACTCAAAAACCGAAGCATTTAGAGAAAATCTGACAGGGTTAAATTGTCTATCAGGGGAAGATCTATCTGCCCTGATATTTTCACATGGATCGGACAACCCGTTGTTAGGTTACTGCCCTGAGTTGGTAATTTTAAGGAAATTTTGCCGTTTTTTGTTATTATCTTGAATATTATTATAGATAGAGATAAACTGTAAACAGCAATAATGTTCAGCAAAACAAGATCTTCAAATAAGTTTTTCATGACCAAAATAGTCAATTGACCCCCTAAGGAGTTATTGCCCTTTATAGTTAATTTTTAACCATTTTTCATAAATTTTTGTAAATTTTTAGAAAATATTTTCCACTGTAATTACTGGGCCAAGTTCATTATAGATAGAGATAATTGTAGCAACAAGAATGTTCAGTAAAGAAAGATCTACAAACACATCACCATCACCAAAACACAATTATGTCATGAATTTATCTGTGTCCATTGTTTAATATGCACATAGACCAAGGTGAGCGACACAGGCTCTTTAGAGCCTCTAGTTGTTTAAAGAAAAATGAATAGAAAAACGTTTTAATCTGTAGTCATCTTTGTTGGAAAATTTGTTTTTCTTGTGATGGATTACTCTTTCAGTGATGTTTATTCAATGTAGGTTGAATTAGTTCATAATATAATAAAGTAGTAGGAGCCACTGGTTATGTTTATAAACAAAATCTAATACATTTAAGATTATTTGAATGAAGTTCTTAAGTGAAATAATGATTTTGATTAGATTTTGATTCTGTATTATTTATATTGTATTGTATTGGCTGACAATCAAGATGTTTACAAGTGGTTATCTTGATTGCATAATGTGCTTTACACTAAATTGATAGTAAAAAGCTAATTGCATAATTGCAGTCAATGGTTCTGGGACATTTTACTATATAGTTAGTATTGCAAAATAAAAAGTAATCAGAGTTCATTGTTAAAAGGGTTGCCACTGTTGTTTGTTTAAATGTCTATTTTAAACATATTTTTATTTGCTAAAATATGCAAAACAGATGAGACACAAGTTAGTCAAACTTATAAAATCTTGTCCAAAATTATTGACGGTGGCAATGCTTCAAAAACACAATTGTTTATTACAAAAACAATATCTGATTGTAAGAATTTGGCTCCTTGTAACCCAGGTAAAATTGCTTGAGATAATATAATCATGAATTAAATCATAAATAATTTTATTTTACAGTATACATCATGGAATTTCATACCTAAAAATCTGTTTGAACAGTTTAGAAGATTAGCTAATTTCTATTTCCTTTGTGTAGGATTCATTCAGGTAATTTTCTACATATATATACATATATATCAGCATTCCCGGTAATTTTATACATATATGTAAGCTGCATACTTGTGACAATCAGAAGAGACTGATAAAGATATCACAGAATTTTAATTACTTTACACTTTCTTTGCCAGAGGGTTTTCACGATAGAATATTAAATGTGGTGTGATTATCAAGACCAAAAGACACAAAAAATAAGCAACAACAGGTCATTGTACAGCCTTCAACAAGAGAAAAGCTCATACCCAAATAGTCAGCTATCAAAGTATTAGAGATGACAAACGTAACAAGAATTCAAACGAGAACTCTAATGGCCTAGTTTATGTACAAAAAATGAACATCTCACCAACAAAAAGACACAAATCAACGTCACATGCTCAAGTCAATCTGCATCAATTAAGCAATGGTTCATGTAAAAGAAGTTTTATTTCATTTTACACTATATTCTCAATGAAAAATACAGTAAATACAAATTGGATCGCTTGATATTTTTGCTGATATAGTCAGTATAAAAAACAAAAATGCCATTATTCTATACCTTAGTACCCATGTTACAGTCTACTCAAGGTATATACAGTTATGGTGTACCTTAAATGACCTTGTATGTAAATTGTTTATTACAGTTGATTATTGACAGTCCAGTTAGTCCAGCCACTAGTATTACACCACTGGTATTTGTAGTAGTGGTTACAGCGATTAAACAGGTATACACTTTTTAACTAAAAAAATATACTTAGCCAAACTTAGGGTTTCACTTCGTCCTTTTTTCTAAAAAATACAAATGGTTGTCTGCTTTAGCCAATACATTCATACATTTATGATATTTACCTAATGGAGTGAATAAAATAGTAGATACTTTTTTTTATCAAAATTTTCGTCACACCACAAAACTTTTTAAATTAATATTTGAATTATGTACATAAAAATATGAATAATAATATATGACAGAGCGACAGAACCTTGGCTTATAAGACAGTGTAATTAAAAACAGAATGTCTTGTAACATAATGATTGACAACAGATTCTCTTTTTTTCAAGAAAATATTTAATCATGTGATTCATTACTTTTAACTAGGTAAGTTTTACATATATATTTGTCCATGGAGCAACATCATAGTTATGAATATGAAAATTTAAATTTTGCACTCATAGGTTGCAAAGATATGAAAACAGAACAATTAAAAAAATATCATGAATAATTCTCTGTGATGTCTTCTACCAAATTAAAGTTTTTTCCGGCCATCCATACTCATTTTATTATTGAAAATAAAATGTACAGCCTTCAACAAGAGAAAAATAAATGTCAACTAAATACATATTATACTTTTGAAAACAGTTTAACTTGATCAAGGGTCTTTTTTGTGCTGTATCTGAAAGGAAAACATTTGAAAAATAAGCTTGATTAAATGTTTATACAAAAAAAGAAAATAAGACCTAGATAGTATGTGTTAAACAACATTATATAAACAACGCATAGCTCACATGGTGATAGAGAAGATTGTTACCCTGAGAAAACATTGTCAATGGAGGATAATTCAAGGTTGACAATGTTTTTTTAAGGGGAAACAATCTGCTCTAGCACCCTCTCTGCTATGTGTTATTTAATTCATTATACTGTTCTTTTGTTATTGTCATTATCATCTGTTAAATTGACAGTATCTTTACTATGATATAATGAACAGAACAAAGTTACAAACAACAAAGGTAAAGCTTATTTATCATTTTAACAGTCTAGGAGAGAGTTCTGACATTGTCTTCAAAACTATGGACAATTCGTTATCATTTTCATATATGTCTTCACAATGGTGTGACCTTCAATAAATTGTCTCCTTCTGAGCCATGCCATAGAGTAAATTATCTCCCGCCTATTAACCAATCAAAATCTGTCATTTTAAGTGAAATACATGTATATTAATATAATCTTCGGATTCAAAAATTTTCTATGAGAGGTCATTGAAATTTTTGTTAGATGACAGCATTTTCTCTATACTTGAATGTTTTGAAGCTTGAACTAATGTAAAGGTTGTAGTTGATTGTTGAACTCAGGATATTGTTTGTTTTTTTGTCATTGGGTTGCTTCATCATCTTTTATTGAAAGTAATTGTTTCACAATACCAATGAATTACAAAAAATACTGATCAATGAAATGCTGGAAAATCCTTTAAACATGTCAACCATAAGAGTCTTATAAAATTGTATTATTTGTAGGGTTATGAGGATCGGCTGAGGCATAAAGCTGACAATGAAGTTAATAACAGAGAGGCATATGTTGTCAGAGATGGCAAGGTGGCACAAGTTAAATCTATGGATATCACGGTAATTAAACTCTCAATCAATCAATAGAAAAGAATTTATTTTGGTTGCACATTTAATCTTGGCCTTAGGATAAAACATGTATTTTTAGGAGATCTGTGGTTTGAAATGCCTGGTTTCAAAATATTTCTTGAAAAGGGTAGGATCACTGAACAATAGCTTACAGTACATCTAGTGTAATTTAAAAACTTGTATCTTTAAAATGGGAATATTTCAAATTTTCATAACATTTTTCTCAGCCCCTTCAAATAGTTTCCTTCTAAATGACAGTTAAAAAAAAAATATAGTGAAAAATAGCCTGTTGTGTTTGTTTTATAGTTTAAAATTGTGTTCAATGGACTATGTAATTGTCTTTTAATTAAATTGGGATGGTTTTTACATGTCATATAATTAAAACACAATTATTTTAAAGTTTATGATTTTATCATTAGGAAATAACCTTAATTTTAATCTAATTTTAAAGTCTTCCTTGTAATTTTAAAGTTTAAACAATATGTAAATTAGGGGAATATTTGTTGTACACTTCATAAAATATTTGCTTACTTATTAAAGATTGGTAATTTTTAGTTAAGTATGATATCTTGACATGTCATGATGCATTTTATTTTTGTGAGACCATAAAAGTTCATGATCTATATCAGGCCTGCCTATATCATTGTCATATCAACCTTTTTAACAAATCACCTGGTTATTAATCTACCTGTAATCTACCTGTGTGGGTTTTACTTATCATATCTGTTATCTTGATATAATTTAAAAGGTACAAATGTCATGTACATATAATTTCTCTGTCGTAACATATTTATTCAGAGGTGGACCCAGAGGGGGCACATGACACCCCCTGAGGTTAACAAAGATGGTGCACAATCTAGAGCATAATTACCAATTTAAACAACTAACAATATACTTATCATTCTATTAATTTCCATCCAATTGATTTATCTTAAGGCAAAAAACATATACCTTAAAATGTTTTTTTTACAAAAAAATTTGTAATTACAGACCATTGCTTTAATACAGAGGAGGGAAAATGAAAACAATTTTCTGTGTTTTCTTCCTTTAGTTTTATCTATTTATATTTGAAATATTTAACTGTTATTCCAATTAATTTGTCAATCGTTCTGATTATTATCAAAATTCGTAATCCTGTACCCAAGGCTTCATGCCTGTTCTCACATTTTTAGCTCACCTGGCCCAAAGGGCCAAGTGAGCTTTTGTCATCAATTGGCGTTCGGCGTCTGTCGTCTGGCGTCGTTAACTTTTACAAAAATCTTCTCCTCTGAAACTAGTTGACCAAATTTAACCAAACTTGGCCACAATCATCATTGGGGTATCTAGTTTAAAAAATGTGTCTGCTGACCCAGCCAACCAACCAAGATGGTTGTTATGGCTAAAAATAGAACATAGGGGTAAAATGTAGATTTTGGCTTTTATCTCTGAAATCAAAGCATTAAGAGCAAATCTGCCAGTGAAAAATTGTTTATCAGGTCAAGATCTATCTGCCCTGAAATTTTCAGATGAATTGGACAACCTGTTATTGGGTTGCTGCCCCTAAATTGGTAATTTTAAGGAAATTTTGCCATTTTTGGTTATAATCTTGAATATTATTATAGATAGAGATAAAATGTAAATAACAATAATGTTCAACAAAGTAAGATCTACAAAAAAGTCAACATGACCAAATTTATCAGTTGACCCCTTAAGGAGTTATTGCCCTTTATAGTCAATTTTTTTACAATTTTTTGTAAATTTATGTAATCTTTTACAAAAATTTTCTCCTCTGGCATGGGGTAATATTGTTCATCAAGTGAAAATCTTTCTGCCCTGATACTTTTAAATGAATCGGACAACCGGTTGTTGGGTTGCTGCCACAAAATAAGTAATTTGAAGGAAATTTTGCAGATTTTGGTTATTATCTTGAATATTATTATAGAAAGAGATAAAATGTAAATAGCGATAATATTAAGCAAAGTAAGATCTACAAATAAGTCAACATGACCAAATTTATCAGTTGACCCCTTAAGGAGTTATTGCCCTTTATGGTCAATTTTGACCAATTTTTCGTAAAATTTTGTAATCTTTTACAAAAATTTTCTCTTCTGAAACTACTAGGACAAATTTAACCAATCTTGTCCACAATCATCATTAGGGTATCTAGTTTAAAAAATGTGTCCGATGACCCCACCTGCTAACCAAGATGGACTACATGGCTAAAAATAGAACATAGTTTGGCTCATATCTCTGAAACCAAAGCATTTAGAGCAAATCTAACATGATGAATTGTTAATTTGGTCAAGACCTTTCTGTCATGAAATTTTCAGACCAATCAGGCAACCCGTTGTTGGGTTGCTGCCCCTGAATTGGTTATTTTAAGAACATTTTGCAGCTTTTGGTTATTATCTTGAATATTATTATAGATAGAGATAAACTGTAAACAGCAAATAATGTACAGCAAAGTAAGACCTTCAAATTAGTCAACATGATCAAAATTGTCGATTTACCCCTTAAGGAGTTATTGCCCTTTATAGTCAATTTTTAACAATTTTCATAAATTTTGTATATTTTGTAAATTTTTACAAAATATTTTATCTACTAATCCGAGTTCATTATAGATAGAGATAATTGTAAGCAGCAAGAATGTTCAGTAAAGTAAGATCTACAAACACATCACCATCACCAAAACACAATTTTGTCATGAATCCATCTGTGTCCTTCGTTTATGATATGCACATAGACTAAGGTGAGCGACGCAGGCTCTTTGTAACCTCTAGTTTCTGTGGGTTGTGTAAATGTATATCGGTTAAGATTCAGACAAATGTCTGTGTCCTTTACCACCCTCTTTATAATTTTCTTCAAATTTTGACCTAATTTGTTTACATTTTTTGAATTTCCACTTTCCATTTTCTTAAGGAAAACACAAATCAGCCCAGACCTAACTACGAACAAATGGACCTAGCATGTCATGAAAACCTAAAACTGATCTTGATTATAATTAATTGTTTATACAAGCAGGTTTTCTCCAAAATTGTGGTGGTATTTCTTGCAAAATAAAAAAAGTCAACACTGAGAGCATTAAGAAATGCAACAAGTTTGATTTTCCCAACAGCCATATCATTCTAGAATTGTCTGCAATTGATATGATAACCATTTGCAAAAGTGGGCATTCAAATAGTGAGCTAATGTTCCTGAAAATGTATTTACATATGACAATAAGGTGGAAATGACTAAATGGATTATCACTGAAGCATGTGCATTATAATTTACCCCAAGACCTTGTTATGATTGTTTACATTTTTGCCCACAGACATCAAAGACAAATGATAGTGAGGATAATAGATGACTGTTGAATGTCCAGTGGCAAATTAAATGCATATTTAGGACTACAACATGTTTATGTGATATGATATAAATGGAACATCACTTAGGGTCTACTTTTGTGACATGCTAATTCACAATGAAATAGTCTGCTGGAATACATATTGACCTTACCAATCACATTCCGTTTACAAGCCTTCAAGTTTTTGCTCATACACCTACATTAATGCTACATTCTAAGCAAAGAATCAGCAAATACCAATTTTCCAGTCTTTGCTTTAACCATCAATGGTAAAACCCTTTATCTCCTGTACTCAAGGCAGCATGCTACCACAAAACCACCCAGGCTGTCAATTAAACATTGGAATCTAAATTTGTTACAGTTTTCAGATCTGCCCCTGTCATTAGCTCTATCAAATCTATTGTTTATACTGTGATAACTTGGAGTAAGTCAATGCATTAGATTAAATGAAATGGAAAATGATAAGATAAGATAAATGATTCTACCTCTGCAGTTCACTATGAAAAAGAAGTTCTCAAACATAATAGCATGTAAAGAGAAAAGTGTGGTGAGACCCTGTCTTGTATTATATCAATAGTTTTAATGAGAAAAATATAAATGAGAAACAAATATGTAAATCTAAGTGATTACTGTGTAACATAGCAAACAAATACATTTCACAAATCATGTTACACAAACCAGCCAGGCAAAACACTTGAATTAATTTGTTTTGAAAAATATGGTTAGATTACAGGGAGAACATGTTTCAGTGACTTTGAATTAATTAAGGAAACTTTAATAATAGTTTATTTTGATAGGAACTACTCCTGATAGATTGATGATATTTTGTATGAAGTTGTATTACAATCGGTTCATATCAGTTTGGTGAATACATTGTATTTTTAGGCTCTGCTCCCTAAGTCATTGTCCAGTGACATTGAATTAATTTTTTTTTTTTATTAATGGGGAAATACATTTATAGTGGTTGCAAACATACTTTTTGTAACCCATGCCCTATCAAAAAATAATAAAGTAGTAAAAATAGCAAGTATGCAAATATTTATTTCTTATAATATCATGTGCAATTATTTATATGTTATACTTTACTTATTTTCCCATAATCCAGAGCCAGTTAGGACACATCTGTTTTATGATCAATATATATAATTTTCACATGTGCAGATATATATATTCATTAAATAAAATAATAAAATACGGTTCCATTCTATCGATTTCATCCTTCCATTGGGACTCTTCAGGATAACTGATGTAGTGTCGCTATAGGCGACGTCGTTAAGGAGGTTTATGACGTTCCGTCATTGTTCGTTATTAAAAGTTCTCGGGATTTAATTTTGATCGGAACGTTGTTATGAAATAACGTTCCATCTCTTTTCTATACGCTTCATCCCGTCTACATTTAAAAATAGGCATTATTTGAAAATGCTTTTTACCACAAATGTCAAGATGGGCACTAATTGGCGAATTTCTGTATTGTGGGTGTTTTATTTGTTCTTTGTGAACTCGCACCCGTTCACAGAGGCTATTCCCGGTCTGTCCAATATAATTTTCGTGGCAACCAGGACATGTGACGCAGTAAATAAGGTTTGTTGTCTTACATGTCATATTGGCGTTCACATGAAATTTTTTGCCATCTTTAAATGATTTCATTTTACCCGTTTCTAAATATTTCGTATCTTGGCCACAAACACCGCATCTTGAATCTCCGCAAGACTTTATTTCAAAGTCATTAACCTTCGGTTCGAACCGAGCTCTGGTTAAGTGTATATATATATATGTAAAGAGAGTCATGGAGGGTCAAGTTTGTTACTGCTGAGATACATTGTATGGGTTATTAATACTTTTAAATAACTTTAATATTTTGTACCTTCCTCTGTCTTCACTCATTAGCCTTTCTTCAAAATTACTGGAATAGCCTAAAATTGTCATGCCAAAAACCTACATGAACCCAAGTATTACTTAGTAGATTCTTACCATTAGATACACCTTATGTAGAAAAGTTTAACAATGACAGAATATAAGAATGAGCTTTAGGATGCCCATTTTTTTTACATGTTTAACCTAAACTTGTCCAAAATAAATGGGGGTTGTTTATCATTTGTTAAGCCCTTGAAATCCATAATAAATCACCTGTTGTAATAATCTAGTTCAGCACAAATCACCTGTTGCTGTAGATAACTATAGACAGGTGTAAATGGTTGCCAAGTAATGAACAAATCTGAAATGATCATCAAACATGATTTTTATCTAAAACTGTTTGTTTTATCAATCTTCATGATAGATATCAAGTGTATTGGGTAATCAAGAGAATATGTATCCCTGTTATATATCAATGATAAGTAATAACCTAGAGGAATCCTTTATTTGATTCATTGATTTCATCATATATCTTTAGGTTTTGCATCTATGATTTGAATCATAGATGATTGGGGCAATGACAAGATCAACTGTCAAGAAAGCAAATTATTGCACATAAAATTTACAGATTTAGAAAGTGATTAATTGGTTTTGTATTGAAATTTGTCTTTTAAAGGTATATTATATGATATCTTTATTATAATTTTAAATTATAGATAAAGTCATCATTTTGTGAAAAGGGTACGTTTGTCTGTTTTTATTGAAATGATAAATGATTGTTCCCTTGGTATGTTCTTTATCTTTTTAATCCATCTTTTTCTTCAAATACAATCTAATCTGTAATGATAGTAGATAGTTTCAATTTTTTCCCCAGAATATTTTCAGTTGACTAGGAAACTAATATTATAGGCCAAACAGTCCAATTGTGTCCATAGTATAGTCAAGTAGTATCATTGGATATAATAATAATAGAGTTAACAAACATTTTTGCAACTCATATGTTATTTAAAAAAATGATAGTGGTCACTAATAATAACTTGACCAATCAACTTAATAGTAACAGTAATATGTTGAATTAGATACATGTAGTTTTAAAAATACACTCATTTGATACATAACTTTGATATTTCCTTTGTTATTATCACTGTTCAAAGGGAAGTAATAGAGATTAAATATTTCTTTTTAAGGTTGGTGATATAGTAAAAGTCAAGTTAAACCACAGCTTTCCATGTGATCTGGTATTGTTATCATCACATGATCCAGAAGGAAAATGTTATGTTACCACAGCAAATCTGGATGGAGAAACCAATCTAAAGGTAGACAACTACCTAATTTGATATTACCAATCAATTTCAGGATGATGTCTAAAACAATGTACACCGTATTAGACATGCCCATTAACATTCTGAAAAGTATATGAAAAATGTACTCTTAAAAAAAAAACAGTATAGTTAGATCTACCCACAGATGTTGAAGGGTTGTGAATTATTTGCCAGCACAACATTATTTCTGACCGTGTCTGTTGCAAATCATAAGCCTATTAATACATATCCAGAAGGTTGTCAGTTAACTTCTGTTTTATGCAAATCATGAGTCAAGAGCAACGTTGTGATTATTTAATGTTAGATATTAAGGCCAAAGCATATAATGAATGAAAAGAGAATATTTCCTACACAACCGCATGTACCGGTATTTGAAGATAAACCTAAAGACTCTTAAAGTGAACACTAAATTCTAACTTCTATGAAAGATGTATAGATTTTATAGGTTTAGTAGATAATGAATTATCTTTAGAATATAAACTATTGATTAAATATTTAAAATTTTAATATTTTCTATATTTTGTATTTAGACTCATTTTAGTATACCAGATACCAAACACTACCAGACGGATGAAGATTTTGGTTCTTTACATGCTATGATAGAATGTCAACAGCCCATGCCAGATCTCTACAAGTTTGTAGGCAGAATGACAGTACACAAAAATAGTGAAAATGTTATGAAGCCACTGGGACCAGAAAATTTGTTACTTAGGGGTGCCAGACTTAAAAATACACCTTATGTTTATGGTGAGAATATTGATTTTTAAAGTATTTTGAGACTGAAATAGTTGTCTTATGTAGTACATCATTTACGTTGTAATGGTCTTTTTTAATCAACATTTTGTAATTCAAATTGTCAGTAATGATAATAAACCATTTCAAATTTGTCATTATGAAATAAAAACTATAATATTTTTAAATCAAATAAGCCTCTGAAGATATGAAGCAGTTATGGGCAAAAATCTGTTCATCTACAACCAACTTTAGAAGGCAGTAATGTATTTTCTAGTGACATAAACAAGACCAGAGGCCATTTATACTGATTATTACTTCTTGTAAATGTTGTTCTCATAACAGAAGGGGAGAAGAATAGTGTTTCTAGAGTTTTATTTGCAGGTTGTGCAGTATATACGGGTTCACAGACAAAGATGGCCTTAAATTCTAAAGCTAAATCTACCAAATTCTCTAGAGTTGAAAGGTAAATAAGAATAAAGAAATAACAGAACAGCATTTGAGTATTTTACTGTGACATGGAACATTTTTTTATTATTGTACGATTCACCTCATAAAAGATGCTAAAATTGCAATGGAGGAAAGGTTGTGGTGCCTAATTATTCCATGTGGTACATTATCAACCAATAAAAAGTAAATTTGACCATTTATTTGTGGCTTATATCAAAAACCATCAGAACTAGATGTGCCTTAAAAATTTTAGCCAATTTAGTGAAACGAAATTGTCATCACTATTTTTGGAATAAATTAACCTTACATTATATCATTGTTGAATGTCATTGTTGAATCCACACCTGATAGGGTGAAACAAATAATAAAAAAAAAAATGAAATTGATTTGTTTCATGTTCAAGACTTACCATGATACAGTGAAACCTGATTAAACCGAACCCTGAATAAACTGGAAACCTGTCTAATCCAAACTTGTTCTGAAGACCAATCATATCACATTATATGCATTGTGAACCTGATGAAAACGAATACCTGCCAAAACCGAGCAAAATCTCAAGTCCCGAAAGGGTTTGGTTTAGTCCAGTTTTACTGTACTAGAAAACACTCATTCAAATGATGAGCATGTTGCCCTCTATTCACCCCTTATCTAAATATTGTTTTCTTGTTGTTGCAGGGGACTCAACACATTCCTATTGGCTTTCATTGGGATATTACTAACTGAAGCTTTAATATCAACAATTCTGAAGTATTGGTATGTCAGACAGGACTTCATGCAGAACTCATGGTACCTCCCTACTATTAAGGAGGAGAAAAAGTTAACAGTAAGTACATCCAATACTGAATTACAGGGGTGTATCCAGCTATTTTTAAAAGGGAGGGATTCCCAACCGCTGATAGAGGGGGGTCCAACTATATGTCACTATTCAAATACATTGATTGTCCCCACAAAAGGGGGATTCCAACCCTAGGAACCCCCACTGGATCTTCCACTGAACAACTTCCAACTAGGGTACCTGACACTGTAATATTATGTATTTCTAAGACTTAAACAGTATTTACACTAGGAAATACAAATATGAGTTTTATGTTTATGTGCATGAATAATATTGAAGGCACTCTTTCATTGATATGGAAACCTGTTATGTTATTTTTTCACTTTGTCCTCTTAAAATTATGGGACATAAATAGTTCATAAATAATAAATAAAGTTTGTTCAGTCAAATATTTACACTATTTTCACATAATGTTTGGCTTAAACATTTTGTTGTTGCTGAGATTATGGTGTTTTTAGTCTTCAATTTTAATTATTAGAGTCTTACAATCAATCAATCAAGTTGTTCTAAGTGCCTTTTTGTTATTTCTGTCATCAAGATGATCTCCAATTCACCTATTTTCAAATCTCTTATTTATTTCTAACTATTTATATTATTAATCTCATCCTAAAATAGATGAGTTAGTTGTAGATGGAAGGAGCTTAAGATTTCATTGTAAGATATACTTATTTTTTGTCAGACTGGTAAAGCAAAACGATATCTACTATGATAGAATTCAAATTAATTATTAGTGAAACTCTTTTTTAAAAAAACATATCTTTGCCATTTTAATTACTGAAAATTCACAAATTATTGCCTGCATTTATTATTGCGATTTTGTCATTTTAGACTAAAAGGGATTTTAATTTTTGCTATATTGAGAAAAATACTGTTTGATTTATATAAGATATTTCAAAATGCGAGTTTAAATTATTGCGATTAAAACCCTGTTGCATTTTTTGCAATAATAAAAACATTGTAATAATTTCTGAATTTACAGTAATTAATAGAAACTTTTAATTTATTCTGTACATTGAAAATAAACATAGCATTCACTTTCCATCTGAATACTCTGTAGGAGAAAAATATAAAACATACTGTAAATTCAGAAGTTATTGCTTGCATTTATTATTGCGATTTTTGTCGAGCCTGCAACTTTAGTTATAGAAAGCTTGACATAGGGATATTGATCCGGTGGCGGTGTTAGCTAACTTCTGTAAAGCTTTATATTTTAGAAAGTGGAAGACATGGATGCTTCATACTTTGTATATAGATGCCTCATAGTACGAAGTTTCCGTCAGTCACATGTCCAATGTCCTTGACCTCATTTTCATGGTCCAGTGACTATTTGAAAAAAAGTTAAGATTTTTTGTAATGTTCAATTCTCTCTTATTATAAGTAATAGGATAACTATATTTGGTATGTGCGTACCTTGCAAGGTCCTCATGCCTGTCAGACAGTTTTCACTTGACCTCGACCTCATTTCATGGATCAGTGAACAAGGTGAAGTTTTGGTGGTCAAGTCCATATCTCAGATATACTATAAGCAATAGGTCTTGTATATTCAGTGTATGGAAGGACTGTATGGTGTTCATGTCCAACTGGCAGGTGTCATCTGACCTTGACCTCATTTTCATGGTTCAGTGCACATGGTTATAGTTAAGTTTTTTGTGTTTTGGTCTTGTTTTCTAATACTATATGCAATAGGTCAACTATATTTGTTGTGTGGAGGAATTCTTAGCTGTACATATGCCTGCCTGGCAGGGTTCGTCTGACATTGACTTTATTTTCATGGTTCATTGGTCAATGTTTAGTTTTCTTGGTTTATGTTAAGTTTATGTGACAGTTGTGATAAAGCTTTATATTTAGGACTATCAATACAATATCAATGATTAGTAAAGAAGGCGAGACATGTCAGTGTGTGCACTCTTGTGTCATTTAAGACTAAAATGAGATTTTAATTTCTGCGAAATTGAGAAAATCCTGTTTAATTGATATAAAAAATTTTAAAATGTGAGTTTAAATTATTGCGATTATAACTCTGTCACATTTTTCACAATAATGAAAAAAATATCAATAATTTCTGAATTTCAATATTTGATGTTAGTTTACGGTTAATTAAAATTTTCATCAAAGTGATTATGGAAAAAAACACTGATAAACAAAACTTATGATAAATAAAAACTTGCTGAAATTAACTTTTAGCATTATACATATTTGATAAGCTATTATTACTTAAACTCTATTAAATCAAACCTATTTCATATGAGAACAATGTCGTAGCTCCTTTCTTTGTTTATTTCAGGTAAAGTCAGCTTTACAAGATTTCCTGGCTTTTATGGTGCTATATAACTATATCATACCTATATCATTATATGTTACTGTAGGTAAGTTCTGTGTACTTATAAAATACTTACACTATTAGAAAGTCAGAAATTCAGGGGTTGTTGTTGTTCCAGGTCTATCATGGTTTTTTTTTTTTGGTAAATAGTTTTGTTTGTTAAATCTCAGCTGTGAAAGTTTCTCAATTGAATTGTAACATATTTTTCATGTCATGACCTTTTATAGCAGACCACACAGAATGTCCATCTGTAACACAACTTTAAGAAATGAAAGACCATGTATCGCCACCAAACTTAAATATTGTGGATTCATTATTGTTTGTGCAATACCAATTTTCAAGGATTTCTTTCAACGAAGTACAAATTTATTATAGGTTACAGAATATTGAAGGTTTATTTTATAGGATCTTATAAAAATGTGTGATGTAGAGTATATTGATGTTTAAGTATTTTTAATTGTTTTTGTCAACAGAGGTACAGAAGTTTGTAGGTTCCATGTTTATAGGATGGGACCTTGAGATGTATGACGAGGAGAATGACCAGCCTGCTAAAGCTAATACTTCTGATCTTAATGAAGAACTGGGCCAGGTTAGAATTAAAATATTGAATTGAATTGAATTATTATCACATCTAATGTTGTCCGTGAATTTACTCATGAACCGTTCAACCAAAGCTTTTAGAATTTTGATATGTTGTTACTGACAACAAAATGGAAGTCATGTTCAATAATGACGAATTTGACTTTTACCGTTCAGGAGTAATGGTTCTTGAAAGATTGAAAAATGGCATTTCCAGTTGTGTCCATGCATTTACTAATAAACCTTTCAACCAAAGCTTTTAAAACTTTTATATGTTGTTACTGATAACAAAACGAAGGTCAAGTTCATTAACGATGATTCTGACTTTTGCCGTTCAGGACACAAATAAATGTTAATAAATCCAGTTTGCTGTCGCTTTGACAGCCTCTCGAATTTCATCAAATGCATTTCACTATCAGACTTACAGAAAGGTGAGACATTTCTCTGTATTAACAGTTAAGAAATGTTAGACCAAAATGCCATAGTAAGGTTATTACAGAGGTTTTATGGCTTACTGAACGTTGAAATGTAATGGTGCAAAATTAACACAGTTTTATGATAAAATTTTCAGTTACGTTTTTTTTTTTTTTTTTTTGCCATGAAGTTTTGCTAGCCTTAACTTTAATCTTAGTACACATAGGAACTTTAAATTTAGGACTCATAAGAACTTTGGACTTTAGACAGAGTAGGGAGTAGGGAGCTTGACTTTGTTTTGGACTTTATTGAGCAGAAATATGTGCAAATCTAAACAGATCATTTTTGAGAGTGCAAAATTCAATGCATTATTTTCGAACTCCTTTATCAATTCAATCAGACAAAAAGACAATAAATAAATAGTGTCATAAAAAGGTTCTTTAAAGGTTATGAGAATTTGTAATATTGGCAAAATATCGCATGAAAGGCATTATTATGATCATCAATTCTTTCTAAACTCTCCTTGTCGGGTCTTCACTTCTCCCTGTTTAGTTGGAAGAAGAAACTACTTTCCTCTATAATTAAGAAGTGTGGTAACCCATGTTGACTACCTATAAATGCACATATATTTTTATTGGACCCAGTAGTCTTGTCTTTATACATGGATATATGGTACAGCATGTAGCATTGTCCTGTTTTTGTTTATAGTTCGCCCATTAAAGAAAGGTTACACTTAAACTAATACAAATGATGTAATTTAATTTTAGGTAGAGTATCTGTTTACTGATAAGACTGGTACCTTGACAGAGAATGATATGCAGTTTAGGCAGTGCTCTATACACGGCCAGAAATATGAAGAAGTGGGAGGAATGCTGTGTAAAATGTCCCTGTCGGGAGCACAGAGTATGCCTGTACATAAACTTACAGTAAGGACATAATCAGTTTGGTTTCATTGAAAAAGGTTGATTCAATAGAAGAAACAAAAAGTCATCTTTAAGTTTCTGAGAAAATAGCTAATTTGGATAGTATATATAAATAAAACTCATGGTTATGACTACAACAATGAAATTTAAAGAAAATAATTTGCATACAAAATTCTAGATACTGTTGTAGTATGCATAGCACAGTTTGTGAATAGAAGAAGGGTTATAGGTCATAGAAAATGGATGATAATATTCATACTAAATTTGCTACCATATTAGTAAGACCGACAAGGATTTGACAGCTGATATATGTATGAGAACTTATAAAAATAATGTGTTCTGTATGGTAGGAAAATGGATGCTGGACGGTAATTAATTTCCTTATAGCATCAGCAATCCTAAATAGCTTCAATGCTTTACACATTAAATTTTGACCTTGTAAGATGAAAATAATTGATGCATTATTCCTACACACTTCTTTTATTTGTTAGATATCAGTAGGAAGGTAAACAAATGTTGTATTTTGTATTTCAGATCTATAATATATTTCATTGAGTTTCTCAACAACAAAAAATCAATTATAGATTAATATATAATTTATAAAAACTTCATTTTGATTTCTTATTGATTGCTCTAAGCATGCTTTTTTAACAACATTTGTCTTTGCACATGATTTTATTGTCTCTTCTTTAGTTTCTTAAAAGTTAACATAGTAAATAGTCAAATTCAGGTATAATTTTGATATGAATATATGTATATTTGAGTTTAAACATTTCATTATGATCAGTATATTAATGTTATTATCAGAAAATGATCATGCCTGTGGTTGATATTGTTTGAGCAATACTCCCATAATTATTGATGATTTGATTTTCAATATATGTTGTAAATTTAAGTTGAATCAGTTACAGTTTTTATGCCCCACATAGGGGCATTATGTTTTCTGGTCTGTGCGTCCGTTCGTCCGTTCGTTCGTCCGTTCGTTCGTCCGTCTGTCCCGCTTCAGGTTAAAGTTTTTGGTCGAGGTAGTTTTTGATGAAGTTGAAGTCCAATCGACTTCAAACTTGGTACACATGTTCCCTATGATATGATCTTTCTAATTTTAAAGCCAAATTAAACTTTTGACCCCAATTTCACGGTCCACTGAACATAGAAAATGAAAGTGCATGTTTCAGGTTAAAGTTTTTCAGGTTAAAGTTTTTGGTCAAGGTAGTTTTTGATGAAGTTGAAGTCCAATCAACTTGAAACTTAGTACACATGTTCCTTATGATATGATCTTTCTAATTTTAAAGCCAAATTAAACTTTTGACCCCAATTTCACGGTCCACTGAACATAGAAAATGAAAGTGCATGTTTCAGGTTAAAGTTTTTCAGGTTAAAGTTTTTGGTCAAGGTAGTTTTTGATGAAGTTGAAGTCCAATCAACTTGAAACTTAGTACACATGTTCCTTATGATATGATCTTTCTAATTTTAAAGCCAAATTAAACTTTTGACCCCAATTTCACGGTCCACTGAACATAGAAAATGAAAGTGCATGTTTCAGGTTAAAGTTTTTGGTCAAGGTAGTTTTTGATGAAGTTGAAGTCCAATCAACTTGAAACTTAGTACACATGTTCCCTATGATATTATCTTTCTAATTTTAATGCCTAATTATATTTTTTATCCAATTTCATGCTCCATTGAACATGGAAAATGATAGTGTGAGTGGGGCATCCGTGTACTTTGGACACATTCTTGTTGTTTTTTTATTTGTTATTTAATGTAAGTTATAAATGAAGTAGTGCGAATACATTGAATATCAAGTACCATTGTAAATCACTCAGAAACATAACATTGACTTGAAATGTGTCCTCACCTCACCTCAACTTCACTATCACCTACTCAGTTATCTCCCTTCACACAGTACATGTCTACAGCAATTCTTACCTATTTGTTCTGAAAAAGCAGTTAAAACAGTAGTCCAGAAATAACAGATTTTCCCATTTAATGATATAATGTTTCATGAGATAATAAAAAAGAACAAATCTTTTGAATAATATTTAAAACCTGAATAGGTGTGAACAATGGTATGAGTAATGGTATCCTATCATTCAAATATTTTCCTACATTTAATCACTTAATAGAATCAAGTGTTTAAATATGATCATGGTAAAGCTATGAATTTAGAATATTGCTGATAATCCTAGCTACCATTTGAAATATGAATGAAATCCATCTATATTTTTTGACAGCCAGAAATAGAAGAATTTTTTGCCTTACTTGCCTTATGTCATACAGTACGTGTGGATCACCCTGAGATGCATCAGACAGGGGCAGCCTATGTTTATAGTCACACTGGTATGGAGTATGAGTACCAGTCATCCTCACCTGATGAAAAGGCTTTTGTAGAGGCTTGTAGAAGGTCAGTAGATTTTGTAGAGGCTTGTAGAAGGTCAGTAGATTTTGTAGAGGCTTGTAGAAGGTCAGTAGATTTTGTAGAGGCTTGTAGAAGGTCAATAGATTTTGTAGAGGCTTGTAGAAGGTCAGTAGATTTTGTAGAGGCTTGTAGAAGGTCAATAGATTTTGTAGAGGCTTGTAGAAGGTCAGTAGATTTTGTAGAGGCTTGTAGAAGGTCAGTAGATTTTGTAGAGGCTTGTAGAAGGTCAGTAGATTTTGTAGAGGCTTGTAGAAGGTCAATAGATTTTATTTATCATATGGACTATTTTATGTGTCGAAAAACCTTGATCTATAATGGTTTACTTTTAACAAAGAAGTACAAAAAAGGATATATATCAAATTTAACAAACTAAATCAAATAATGGAACAATAACATAATGGCGGGATATTTAAAAGTCCTGGATTATTTACAAATAATTACTTGGATGGAGAGTTGTCTCATTGACACTCATATTACATCTTCTTATATTTATTTGAAAACCAGATATATCTTATAATTTAACTGGATTTGAAATATATCTTGGACAATCATTATTTGTTGTAATTTAACATGATAATTCATATTGATTTATAAGGGGAATAGACTTATAATTTTTTCATTTAAACAAAACTGACACATATTTTGTGATCGAATCTGGTTCATATACCATAAGCAGTTGGTACTATTTGAATTGTGCTTATTTTCAAGTGTGTCCTTCTTTGGTTATGTAAATTCAAGGTACTGCAATCAGCTGATTCAATGTGAGATACTTTGATAAAATTTGTTATAGGACAAAATTACTGTGTATATTAAAAAAAACAGATAAGGAAAAGTTTTTCCATGTTCAAATACTGCTAGAATGAGGCCTAGAAAGATGAAACTAGTCATCTGTCTGTCCTTGGTCCTTGTTAGCACAACTTTTCCTTTTACAGGAAGACTGACACTGATGAAACTACACTAGTTGTAGAACACTATATAAGGATGTGCATACATGAGTATTATCCTGTTCCAACATGTTAAAGGGGAGATAATAAAATTCACTTACTTCAATGCTAATAATGCAGTACAGATGTACCCTTTTGTAAATTCAGTCACAATTTGAGTGTCAATTAGTTTTACTTTTTTGTAATGTACTGTAGTATTAAAAAGTGATGATTTGTTTTTAATACAGGTATGCAATAATATTTCATGGTCTGAAGGATGGCATGCTAGAGATTACATTTAAAGGTAAAATGAAGAGATACCAACAGCTACATGTGCTAGAATTTGATCCTACCAGGAAGAGGATGAGTGTCATTATCAAGAATGAAGAAGGTAGGGTTAAAACATTTGGTTTTAGTTAAACATTTCCTATCATCCTGCTCAGAGCTTTGCATCAATTGTAAGGGTTGGTGCATTAAGAGCAGAAATCCTTTCAAGGTGAAGATATAGGTGAAAGGTTAAAGGTTTTATTCATATTTTTATGACATAGTGAAATTGACAACATAATGACATTTGATCTCAGATTTTATATTGATATTAACAGTCTTGAATTAATGTCAAAAGGAAAGTGTGTCCTCTATTAGAGGTGTTGGATGTTATTTAAGGGTATACAATACAGTTGCAGGGGAGGGTGATAGATAGCTTGTCTACAAATATTCATAAAAAAAATCACAGTGGGATCAAATCTTTAGCATGTGCACAAGAGTTTTAATGTCAGACAAATACTTTCACTTTTAAAGGCATGTTTATAATTTAAAGTAATTGATCATAAACAAAATTTCAATTCATACATATTAAACAAAAAAAAACACTGGATATTTTTTTGTCATTCCTCCCAGTATAAACTGCAGTGATTTTTGGAAAATTGACGCTTTCAGCGGCATGTTTCCGATACTAGTGAACTGAACTTCCATTACATTTCTCTGCCTACCGCGCTTGGTTCGTATTTACTTTCCATTACATTTCTCCGTCTACCGCGCTTGGTTTCGTATTTACTATTTCATATACAAACTGGAATTTGCTTGTTTTATCATTGTGTAGTAATCAACCAGGAACCAGTTTACATACCTCCGGTCCTTCTTATTACCAAAAAGATCGAGGTGTACCAACCAATGTGGTTAAGATACTCATAAATCTATTTTTATAACTTTATTGATTATGTGAAGTTAAACTAAAACATTGTTAAAACATTAAAGATATATAATTAATCGGGGAAAACTTGATAGGCTTTTCTTTTTACAAACAACTGCCTTTTTTATAAGTAAATATAATGTGTCCGTGTTGGTCCACTTTCTACTGGTTATAAGACAGATCGAAGTACCGCAAATCCGACTCAATCTTTGTTTACAAACTTACAACAGTAGAGTCTGTAACAGACTATCTGTATGACATGTGAATAAATTGTCGATATCGATGCTGGCTTAAATACAACGGTTTTATTGGCGGGGCGGGAGAACAGATTTGAAGCTCTCTATGTTTGATGCGTGCACAACAGTGTCGTCTAGCTGATTCGGCGCGATCATTGTCTTACGGAATTCTAGTCAAATCTGCACCTGGTTAATTCGGCACCCGGTATAGTCAAATCGGCATCTAGTCAAATTGGCACCTGGTTAAATCGGCACTTGATATAGTCAATTCAGCACCCATGTTAGATTTGTTTCATATATATTTTTAACAGTATTTTAAGCAAAAACAGTAGAAATAAGGAATGGGTTGTCCAGAAATTTTACAGTATTTACCCAAGAAGAGTTAGATAAGGAAGGGGTTGGCCAGAAATATTAACCTAATTTTATCATGTTTATTCACATTTTTAAGGGTTGAATTATTTATATATATTATTGATGCCTAATTGACTTTAAATAGGTGCCGATTTGACTAGATGTCGATTTAACCAGGTGCCGATTTGACTAGATGTCGATTTAACCAGGTGCCGATTTGACTTTTTATATTGGTACCGATTTGACTTGTACCCTATTATTAAGGCCCTAAAGTGAGTTTGAATATTGTACAGTGTTTTACTTGGTGGAATGTCAATACACTCACAGTAAGAGTTATTCTTTACTTGCTTTTCCACAATAATTGTTGCATGGTATTCTTTGAATTTCTCGGCAGATATGGTTCTCTTCCGACATGCTTTTAAGAGGAATTCATCTGGTTCAATAGCGTGAATCAGTCCCTCAACTTCTTTGTACATAAATACTAACTTTGGTTTCAACGCCTTGTTCGTCCTTGTCTGAAGATCTTGTTGTAGTTCCAGTTTGGCAAGCATTTTGGAGACTTATCCATCCTCTTTTGACTTGTAATCTCTGGTAATAAATTTTGCCACTTGACATGTTTATTTTTGTTACCGAGTAGGGGATGCATACGATAGCTCCATATTAAATTATGAGATCAATTCCTAAAGGTCTAGTTCATTATCCAATCTGACACAAATTTCAATAACTGGAATGCCACCCAAGATGAATATATGGTTACCCTCTATAACAGCATAATTACTTGGAATTGTGTTTAATACCATGATGGTTCAATGGCATAAACTTAAATGGAGACAAAATTTAACATGAAAGATTGTGGATTAGTGTAAAATAGAAAACTAGCTTACTATGATATATGGTTAAAGAATGAATATCAAATTATATGGGTCATGGGCAGAGTTGTTATAAAATATCAATATGGCAGAGAAGTGGTTTCAAGTTTCATATAAAGGGACTTGACTGACATGAAATGAAAAAATCAAAGGAGTATCCCTATTTGTCTATTCTTCAATGTGAAATAAAACAAGTATAACAATATTGTGTAAATCTACAGAAATAGAATTTGCTTCAAGTAACAGAAATAACTACAGTTAACTCTCGTTGTCTCGAACTCGGTTGACTCGAAATTTCGGATGAGTCCGAAGTTTTCACGTGGTCCCGAACTTTATTCCATACAAAAGTATGTAATTCGACTCCTGATGAGTCGAAATTTCGGTTGAGTCGAACTAAATTTACGGTCCCAAAATAAACAAAAGCATTCAAAATTCATTTTTTATCTCGAACTAATACACATATGTCAAAACATGACCTCCAGGATTTAAATGGATTGAAGAATTAATCTGACAATACACGTGTAATTAGATTTCCGGTCACTGACCACTGTATTGATTTATGACATGCTATTTCCATGAGTGTTTACCTAAGATTATCTTTTATAGAATTTTTATAAATAATTAGTGATACATTGTTAATGTTCATGAAAAAGTATTTAAAATGTTTACAAAACAATTAATTTGTGATTTACGCTTATGCGCTTGGGTGTGTATAAAGTGAGAAGTATGGCTTCCGTTGATGATCACATAAAAACTACTCAAACAGCGTCTTTAACCTTGTTATATTTTCTTTTGAAAAGAAATAGTGAGATAAAACAAAATAATCGAATAGAAATTTTCTTAAATCTCTTGTATCCGAGAAAAACAATTTTGTCAGCTATAACCGACCTGAATAACGAAACTATCGATTGGAAATTACAAAAAAAAATGTACTCTCTTGGAAAAGCCATAGGATTTTGATTTAATTGAAACAATTGAATAAGTAAAAATAATGTCATTATAATAATAAAAGACTGTGACATACAAATACATCGATCTGAATACTAGAATATCGATCCCCTTGCCATATTCACCCGGATTAATTTTAGTTTTATCAAGCTATGCAAGAGTTGTGTCCCTTAGATTGTCGAACTTCCGGTGTTCGTTTGAGTCGAACTACGTGCATCTCGAAATATTTCTCTGGTCCGGCTGACTTGGACATAACGAGAGTCGACTGTACATTTGTGTACAATGTATGTCACTAGTAACTTATTTAATGAGTATGTGGGTAATTAGTCCTATAACATATGACCTCAGGAGCATTATTTACTATTTCTATTTACTGTAACAGTTCTGATATTTTTTTTTAACTATCAATGTGTCATTCAAAATTTAAAAAAAATGAAAATATCAGTATAAAAACGTTAAAAATTGCATAAGAATGCGAAGTCATATGTTATAGGACCAGTGAGGTATAAGAGCTTATTACAACAGGCTCTTCATTGCTCTTCATAATCATTTGGTTTGAAAGGATACTAGTAGTCTGTATTCTTGATTTAGAAAAATGTAATTGCAAGAAAGAAAAAAAAAATACACATTACTTAGAATACTTTAGATCATTCAGGTAGTCTTTATTTAGTGTGTACAAAAGAACAGCCAGTAGTCATTTGATTTTGTAGATCATATAAATAGTCTTGACCTATTTATCAGTACAAATGAACAGCTAGTAATCATTGGATATTGTATATCATTCCAGTATTCTTGACCTATTTATCTGTACAAAAAAAAAACCAGACAGTAGTCATTGGATACTGTAGATCACTCAGGTAGTCTTGACCAATTTATTTGTATAAAAAAAAAAAAAATAGCCAGTAGTCATTGGATACTGTAAATCATTTAGGTAGTCTTGACTCTTGACCTATTCATTTGTATTTAAAAAAAAACTGTCAGTTGTCATCTTCACTTCACACACTCATATACGAATATCAATTATATGCTTACGAGACATGTTGCAATGTCCAACTTATTACGGTATGTGAAAATCAAGACTTGCATAAAAAATATCCCAATATTAGAGGCGGTGGCGTCATTTTTCCTCAGAGCTTTCAGCTCTTTGATTGTTATTTTTGATTTAATGTTATTTCCACTATCTTAATTTGTAGGAGAAGTATATCTATTATGTAAGGGTGCTGAGTCAGCTATTTTAGACCGAGTGATTGAAGGAGAGAAACAGATAACTTTACAACATGTCAATGAGTTCGCTACAGTAAGTTAATAAAGTATCAAGTTAGTCCATTTGTTTGTATTTCAGTCAGTCAATCAGTCCATCTGTCAGTCCTATTCTTGTCATCGCAACTCCTGTGAAACCACACAACAGAATTCCTTCAAACTTTGTAGATACATGAACGTTCTAAGTACATACTATTGTCAACCAACTTTTTTTCGAGAGCGAAAAATAACGCAAATATGTAAAATTTGGATTTTTACTAATCTGATTACATCAAGTAAATTTGAACATCGCGAAGTGGGCTGGAAAGAGCAAAATGCGAAATAAAGTATCTGCGAAAAATAAGTTTGTTTATAGTATGTAGATGTTCAAATCGATAGGAAATTATGATTCAGTTTTTTTGCAGGAGCTATGGCTCTTTCAAAATAAGAATTTACCCAAATACACTATTGCAGCTCCTGTGAAACCACACAGCAATTCGTGAAACATAATATGACACAATATTGAAACATGAGGACATATGTCCTCATGATTTTTTTATCAGTTGACTTTTGTAGGAGTTATGGGTCTTTTGAACTTAGGAACTTGGAGTCTGTTCACTAAGATTTGATGGTAAGTATACTGAATTGTTCATGAATTGCGATCGTTCTTTTTCGTTAGTTTTTTGTTGAGCCTGCAACTTTTGTTGCGAAAGCTCGACATAGGAATAGTGATCCGGCGGCGGCGTTAGCTCACTTTTTAAAGGCTTTATATTTTAGAAGGTGGAAGACCTGGATGCTTCATACTTTGTATATAGATGCTTCATGTTATGAAGTTTCCATCAGTCACATGTCCAATGTCCTTGACCTCATTTTCATGGTTCAGTGACCACTTGAAAAAAAAAGTTCAAATTTTTTGTAATGTTGAATTCTCTCTTATTATAAGTAATAGGATAACTATATTTGATATGTGCGTACCTTGCAAGGTCCTCATGTCTGTCAGACAGTTTTCACTTGACCTCGACCTCATTTCATGGATCAGTGAACAAGGTTAAGTTTTGGTGGTCAAGTCGATATCTCAGATACTATAAGCAATAGGGCTAGTATATTCGGTGTATGGATGGACTGTAAGGTGTACATGTCCAACTGGCAGGTGTCATCTGACCTTGACCTCATTTTCATGGTTCAGTGGTCATAGTTAAATTTTTGTGTTTTGGTCTGTTTTTCTCATATTATATGCAATAGGTCTACTATATTTGTTGTATTGAATGATTGTAAGGTGTACATGTCTAGCTGGCAGATGTCATGTGACCTTGACCTCATTTTCATGGTTCAGTGGTCAAAGTTAAGTTTTTGAGTTTTAATCTTTTAATCTAATACTATATGCCATAGGTCAACTATATTTGGTGTATGGAAATATTTTATGATCTTTATGTCAGTTGCGCAGGTTTTATTTGACCGTGACCTCATTTTCACGGTTCATTGCACAGTGTTAAGTTTTTGTGTTTTGGTCTATTTTTCTTAAACTATAAGTAATGGGTCAACTATATATGTTGTATAGAAGCATTGTTAGCTGTACATGTCTGCCTGGCATGGTTCATCTGACTTTGACCTCATTTTCAAGGTTCATTGGTCTTTGTTTAGTTATCTTGGTTAATGTTAAGTTGATGTGACAGTTGTAATAAAGCTTAGCTATATACTTAGGACTATCAACATAATATCAATGATTAGTATAGAAGGCGAGACATTTCAGTGTGTGCACTCTTGTTTTCATATAACTGATTCCTTATGAGATTTTGTTTGCTCAGTGACGATGAGGGGAATGCAATCTTGCTCACAAAGGTTCTTTCATTTTTATATTTCTTACAGTTTGGATTAAGAACACTAGTACTTGCTCAAAGGAAATTATCAGAGAAAGACATAGCATTATTTGATGATAAGCTACAGGAGGCCAGGACATCCCTACAGAATAGGGAGGAGAAACTAGCTGAGGTGTTTGACTTTATGGAGAATGAACTACATGTCCTAGGTGCAACTGCAATAGAAGACAAACTACAGGAAGATGTTCCTAAGACTATAGAGTCCTTAAGGATGGCTGGTATTAAGGTTAGTTAACGTTGATTAAGAGCTTGAGAAGTAGTATAGAT
The DNA here is from genome assembly GCF_965363235.1 of Mytilus galloprovincialis. Taxonomy (NCBI): domain Eukaryota; kingdom Metazoa; phylum Mollusca; class Bivalvia; order Mytilida; family Mytilidae; genus Mytilus; species Mytilus galloprovincialis. The sequence continues at coordinate 20,224,140 of NC_134840.1, forward strand.
TAACTATAATGGCTGGTTGTCGAGCCTGCAACTTTTGTTGCAGAAAGCTCGACATAGGGATAGTGATCCGGCGGCGGCGGCTACGGCGGCGGCGGCGGCGGCGGCGGCGGCGGCGGCGGCGTTAGCTCACTTCTTAAAAGCTTTATATTTTAGAAGGTAGAAGACCTGGATGCTTTATACTTTGTATATAGATGCTTCATGTTACGAAGTTTCCGTCAGTCACATGTCCAATGTCCTTGACCTCATTTTCATGGGTCAGTGACCACTTGAAAAAAAAGTTCAAATTTTTTGTAATGTTGAATTCTCTCTTATTATAAGTAATAGGATAACTATATTTGATATGTGCGTACCTTGCAAGGTCCTCATGTCTGTCAGACAGTTTTCACTTGGCCTCGACCTCATTTCATGGATCAGTGAACAAGGTTAAGTTTTGGTGGTCAAGTCCATATCTCAGATACTATAAGCAGTAGGGCTAGTATATTCGGTGTATGGAAGGACTGTAAGGTGTACATGTCCAACTGGCAGGTGTCATCTGACCTTGACCTCATTTTCATGGTTCAGTGGTTATAGTTAAATTTTTGTGTTTTGGTCTGTTTTTCTCATACTATATGCAATAGGTCTACTATATTTGTTGTATGGAATGATTGTAAGGTGTACATGTCTAGCCGGCAGATGTCATGTGACTTTGACCTCATTTTCATGGTTCAGTGGTTATAGTTTAATTTTTGTGTTTTGGTCTGTTATTCTCATACTATATGCAATAGGTCTACTATATTTGTTGTATGGAATGATTGTAAGGTGTACATGTCTAGCGGGCAGATGTCATGTGACTTTGACCTCATTTTCATGGTTCAGTGGTCAAAGTTAAGTTTTTGAGATTTGGTCTTTTTATCTAATACTATATGCCATAGGTCAACTATATTTGGTGTATGGAAATATTTGATGATCTTCATGTCAGTCGTGCAGGTTTTATTTGACCATGACCTCATTTTCACGGTTCATTGCACAGTGTTAAGTTTTTGCGTTTTGGTCTATTTTTCTTAAACTATAAGTAATGGGTCAACTATATAATATGTTGTATAGAAGCATTGTTAGCTGTACATGTCTGCCTGGCATGGTTCATCTAACCTTGACCTCATTTTCAAGGTTCATTGGTCTTAGTTTAGTTATCTTGGTTAATGTTAAGTTTATGTGACAGTTGTAATAAAGCTAAAGCTTAGCTTTATACTTAGGACTATCAACATAATATCAGTGATTAGTTTAGAAGGCGAGACATTTCAGCGTGTGCACTCTTGTTTTATATGTGTATGGTTATAAAGCATGGCTTGTAATAATGAACAGTAAGATGCAACTTTTGTTATTTCATTATGTATAAAAATTATTGTCCATAAAGCAATTTATATGATGGCAATGTCTATATGGATCAAATTTAAGAAATTCAGTGAGGCATTAAAATTAATTAGGTCTTTCCACTTTTCTGTGGAAAGACCTATTGTTTTTCTTCTGTTCTTCTGATTATTTTTTTTTTTTTCTTCTGCCAAATTTTGTTCTTGCGATAAACATTTGTTTCTCAATATGTCGCTTAGATATTTGGTATATGATAGCGAACAGTTTATGCGCTTTTGAAATTTACCCTGCGTAACCAAATACTTTTCTTTGTAGGAGTTATCTCCCCAAACACTGTTTTCCTTGTGTCCACGACTCCTTCGCAACTGTAAAAGATTACGACAAATTTATTTTACAAAATTGCTCGTTATATCCTTCTCATGATTTGTCCTATTTTGACCGAAGCGATATGAACGCTCCATATGAGAGTTATTTCCCCTTATGCATTTGATATACATGATATGCATTTCTATCTTGTAAACCATAAGTGATAGAGGCCTAGGATCTTTTGATTTGAGGTCCTTGGTCCAAAAAAATGAAAATTAGGTCAAGGTCATATTCTAATTTTTGAATTTGGCTAATTTTCACTCATTTTTATTAACCTTATAAGATATCGACAAATTATTTTGACTAAATTGTTACTTGCGACATGTCGTAATTTAATAATTTTAGTTGAAAGGGTGCGTAGACAATGAATGTGAGTTTTCGCCCCTATCATATCTAAAATTATGTGTAAAGTGATATAACTTACTAACCATACATATTAGAGACCTAGGGTCTTTTGACTTGAGATCCTCAGTTTGTGACCTTGAAATTGAGGTCAAGGTCATAGGTTAATTTGACGTTCTAGATTTTAACCTTTGCTTTAAATTCATATCTATATATCATAAAGCCATATGAATTGACATTTTAGACTGATTTTTATATGACCGCAAAATTTGAAAAATTTTTCGTCGTATATTGCTATCACGTTGGCGTCGTCGTCGTCGTCGTCCGAATACTTTTAGTTTTCGCACTCTAACTTTAGTAAAAGTGAATGGAAATCTATGAAATTTTAACACAAGGTTTATGACCACAAAAGGAAGGTTGGTATTGATTTTGGGAGTTTTGGTCCCAACATTTTAGGAATTAGGGGCCAAAAAGGGCCCAAATAAGCATTTTCTTGGTTTTCGCACTATAACTTTAGTTTAAGTTAATAGAAATCTATGAAATTTTGACACAAGGTTTATGACCACAAAAGAACGGTTGGGATTGATTTTGGGAGTTTTGGTTTCAACAGTTTAGGAATGAGGGGCCAAAAAAGGGCCCAAATAAGCATTATTCTTGGTTTTCGCACAATAACTTTAGTTTAAGTAAATAGAAATCAATGAAATTTAAACACAATGTTAATGACTACAAAAGGAAGGTTGGTATTGATTTTGGGAGTTTAGGTCCCAACAGTTTAGGAATTAGGGGCCAAAAAGGGACCCAAATAAGCATTTTTCTTGGTTTTCGCACCATAACGTTAGTATAAGTAAATAGAAATCTATGAAATTTAAACACAAGGTTTATGACCATAAAAGGAAGGTTGGTATTGATTTTGGGAGTTTTGGTCCCAACATAATAAGGGGCCCAAAGGGTCCAAAATTAAACTTTGTTTGATTTCATCAAAATTGAATAATTTGGGTTCTTTGATATGCCGAATCTAACTGTCATGACTGTGTATGTAGATTCTTAACTTTTGGTCCCATTTTCAAATTGGTCTACATTAAGGTCCAAAGGGTCCAAAATTAAACTTAGTTTGATTTTGACAAAAAATGAATCAGTTAGGTTCTTTGATATGCTGAATCTAAAAATGTACTTAGATTCTTGATTATTGGCCCAGTTTTCAAGTTGGTCCAAATCGGGGTCCAAAATTAAACTTTGTTTGATTTCATCAAAAATTGAATAAATGGGGTTCTTTGATATACCAAATCTAACTGTGTATGTAGATTCTTCATTTTTGGTCCTGTTTTCAAATTGTCTACACTAAAGTCCAAAGGGTCCAAAATTAAACTTAGTCTGATTTTAACAAAAATTGAAATCTTGGGGTTCTTTGATATGCTGAATCCAAAAATGTACTTAGATTTTTAATTATGGGCCCAGTTTTCAAGTTGGTCCAAATCAGGATCTAAAATTATTATATTAAGTATTGTGCAATAGCAAGTCTTTTCAATTGCACAGTATTGCGCAATGGCAAGAAATATCTAATTGCACAATATTGTGAAATAGCAAATTTTTTTTTAATTAGAGTTATCTTTCTTTGTCCAGAATAGTAAGCAAGAAATATCTAATTGCAAAATATTGTGCAATAGCAAGATTTTTTTTTAATTGGAGTTATCTTTCTTTGTCCAGAATCAACTTAAATCTTTGTTATATACAATATACAATGTATATTCACTTTTTACTACCAACTGATAAATTAAAATAATCTTTACCATTCAGTGATAACAAGCAGTTTTTTTACATCTTAATATTTTATGATGTATTTAAATGAGTAGTTATTGTTGCAAACTCCATTAGAAATTTTAATTGAGATTAGTTTTGGAATAAGGGAAAGGGGGATGTGATTAAAAAAATTGGGTTCAATTTTTCTCATTTGAAATTTCATAAATAAAAAAGAAAATTTCTTCAAACATTTTTTTGAGAGGATTAATATTCAACAGCATAGTGAATTGCTCTAAGAGAAAACAAAAATTTTAAGTTCATTAGAACACATTCATTCTGTGTCAGAAACCTATGCTGTGTCAACTATTTAATCACAATCCAAATTTAGAGCTGAATCCAGCTTGAATGTTGTGTCCATACTTGCCCCAACCGTTCAGGGTTCAACCTCTGCGGTCGTATAAAGCTACGCCCTGCGGAGCATCTGGTTAATATTTTAATATCAAAATAGATATTAACTGTTGGAAAGACCTTCAATTGTTCTCTGAACAATTGGTTTTTATACGACCGCAAATTTTGAAAAAATTTTCGTCGTATATTGCTATCACGTTGGCGTCGGCGTCGTCGTCGTCGTCGTCGTCGTCGTCGTCGTCGTCGTCCGGCGTCCGAATACTTTTAGTTTTCGCACTCTAACTGTAGTAAAAGTGAATAGAAATCTATGAAATTTTAACACAAGGTTTATGACCATAAAAGGAAGGTTGGTATTGATTTTGGGAGTTTTGGTCACAACATTTTAGGAATTAGGGGCCAAAAAGGGCCCAAATAAGCATTTTCTTGGTTTTCGCACCATAACTTTAGTTTAAGTTAATAGAAATCTATGAAATTTTGACACAAGGTTTATGACCACAAAAGAAAGATTGGGATTGATTTTGGGAGTTTTGGTTTCAATAGTTTAGGAATAAGGGGCCAATAAAGGGCCCAAATAAGCATTTTTCTTGGTTTTTGCACAATAACCTAAGGTTAAGTAAATAGAAATCTATGAAATTTAAACACAATGTTTATGACCACAAAAGGAAGATTGGTATTGATTTTGGGAGTTTAGGACCCAACAGTTTAGGAATTAGGGGCCAAAAAGGGACCCAAATAAGCATTTTTCTTGGTTTTCGCACCATAACGTTAGTATAAGTAAATACAAATCTATGAAATTTAAACACAAGGCTTATGACCATAAAAGGAAGGTTGGTATTGATTTTGGGAGTTTTGGTCCCAACAGTTTAGGAAAAAGGGGCCCAAAGGGTCCAAAATTAAACTTTGTTTGATTTCATCAAAATTGAATAATTGGGGTTCTTTGATATGCCGAATCTAACTGTATATGTAGATTCTCAACTTTTGGTCCCGTTTTCAAATTGGTCTACATTAAGGTCCAAAGGGTCCAAAATTAAACTACGTTTGATTTTGACAAAAAATGAATCGGTTGGGTTCTTTGATATGTAGAATCTAAAAATGTACTTAGATTCTTGATTATTGAAGTTTTTTGGTCCAGTTTTCAAATTGGTCTACATTAAGGTCCAAAGGGTCCAAAATTAAACTTTGTTTGATTTTATCAAAAATTGAATCCTTGGGGTTCTTTGATATGCCAAATCTAACTGTGTATGTAGATTCTTCATTTTTGGTCCTGTTTTCAAATTTCAAATTCTACATTAAAGTCCAAAGGGTCCAAAATTAAACTAAGTTTGATTTTAACAAAAATTGAATTCTTGGGCCTCTTTGATATGCTGAATCTAAACATGTACTTAGATTTTTGATTATGGGCCCAGTTTTCAAGTTGGTCCAAATCAGGATCTAAAATTATTATATTAAGTATTGTGCAATAGCAAGTCTTTTCAATTGCACAGTATTGTGCAATGGCAAGAAATATCTAATTGCACAATATTGTGAAATAGCAAATTTTTTTTTAATTAGAGTTATCTTTCTTTGTCCAGAATAGTAAGCAAGAAATATCCTATTGCAAAATATCAAGAATTTTTTTTAATTGGAGTTATCTTTCTTTGTCCAGAATCAACTTAAATCTTTGTTATATACAATATACAATGTATATACACTTTTTACTACCAACTGATAAATTTAAATAATCTTTACCATTCAGTGATAACAAGCAGTTTTTTTACATCTTAATATTTTATGATGTATTTAAATGAGTAGTTATTGTTGCAAACTCCATTAGAAATTTGAATTGATATCAGTTTTGAAAAAGGGAAATGGGGATGTGAAAAAAAAGGGGGGGGTTAAATTTTTCTCATTTCAGATTTCATAAATAAAAAGAAAATTTCTTCAAACATTTTTTTGAGAGGATTAATATTCAACAGCATAGTGAATTGCTCAAAGGCAAAAAAAACCTTTTAAGTTCATTAGACCACATTCATTCTGTGTCAGAAACCTATGCTGTGTCAACTATTTAATTTTAGATTTAAAAAGTTTGAAGAAGAAATCTTTAATTGATTTGTAAAATCTTGGCATTTGTTTTGTGTAAAAAAAAAACCATGTAATGTCAAAAATTTGATCACAATCCAAATTCAGAGCTGTATCATGCTTGAATGTTTTGTCCATACTTGCCCCAACTGTTCAGGGTTCGACCTCTGCGGTCGTATAAAGCTGCGCCCTGCGGAGCACCTGGTTAATTCTTCTTCTGTTTTTTAGGTCTGGGTGTTAACAGGAGATAAAGAAGAAACTGCAGTTAATATAAGTCACTCTGCTGGTCATTTTAAACAAGGAATGACTAAGCTTAAGCTGACTAAAATAACTGATTCAATAGAATGTGCTGAAGCTGTCAGGAAACACATGATAAGGTAAGGACATAACATAAATTAGTTGGGGTGGAAAATCTGTTTGGATTTTGAAACTTACATTGTTAGTAAATTGCACCAGTTACATGTCCACTCATTATTTAAAGAAACAACAACAAATATTATTTTGCTTTTCAGTGCAGAGAACAATTTTTCTCAAGGAAAACAGAATGCCCTGATCATAGATGGCACCACTTTATCACATGCTCTATATGACCATGGTGATATACTACGAGATCTCTGTCATTTATGTGTAGCTGTGTTGTGTTGTAGAATGTCTCCATTACAGAAAGCTGAGGTAGGTAGACTTACAAATTATATCTCCTTTAAGACATGTTATAGCTCTTATTATCTCTTATCACCAATTCACTCTATGTTCTGTACCACCATGAGAATGAAGCTATCTTGTGTTGTAGGATTTCTGTATGTAGGGCATGCTAAATACAGATTCCACAACCGCGACAAGTGTATTACGATATTTCTCCACTCGAGACAGTTAAATTTTAATATTTAAAGCGCGAGGCTTGCCGAGCTTTTTAAATAATTAAAAATTAACTATTGAAGAGTGGAGAAATATGGTAATTCACGAGTTACAGTGGTGGAATCTGTTTCTCTTATGATTTTTATCCATCCTTTTCAAAGATTTGAGGAAAGTTGTGTACTTTTGATGTGACGTCATCAGGCATGGTCGCCTTTTTTCATGACGTCACAATAAGAAAATCCAGAAGAAAAGAAGAAGATTTAACGTCACAATTAAATTTCAACCAATCATTTGCCGAGAACATATTTTTCACTAGTGATGAGAAATATTTTTCTCACATCGGTCAGGAAATGCGAAAATAGCACAAAATTTAGAGAATAAACTATCCATCACATATCCCCATAGTAAAAACTTCAATAAGTTTTCTTAACAGAAAGCAATTGCAAAGAAAGACAATCTTCTTTTACAGAATGATAGGTGCTTTAGTTTTACAGAATGATAGGTACTATAGTTTTACAGAATGATATTAATTATAAGTTTACAGAATAATAGGTTAAGTTTTTAGCTCACCTGGCCTAAAAGGCCAAGTGAGCTTTTCTCATCACTTGGCGTCCGGCGTCCGGCGTCCGTCGTCCATCGTCCGTCGTCCGTCGTCGTCGTTAACTTTTACAAAAATCTTCTCCTCTGAAACTACTGGGCCAAATTAAACCAAACTTGGCCACAATCATCATTGGGGTATCTAGTTTAAAAAATGTGTCCGGTGGCCCGGCCAACCATCCAAGATGGCCGCCATGGCTAAAAATAGAACATAGGGGTAAAATGCAGTTTTTGGCTTATAACTCAAAAACCAAAGCATTTAAAGCAAATCTGACATGGGGTAGAATTGTTAAACAGGTGAAGATCTATCTGCCCTGAAATTTTCAGATGAATCGGATAACCCGTTGTTGGGTTGCTGCCCCTGAATTAGTAATTTTAAGGAAATTTTGCTGTTTTTGGTTATTATCTTGAATATTATTATAGATAGAGATAAACTGTAAACAGCAATAATGTTCAGCAAAGTAAGATCTACAAATAAGTCAACATGATCGAAATGGTCAGTTGACCACTTTAGGAGTTATTGCCCTATATAGTCAATTTTTAACCATTTTTCGTAAATCTTAGTAATCTTTTAGAAAAATCTTCTCCTCTGAAACTACTGTGCCAAATTTAACCAAACTTGGCCATAATCATCATTGGGGTATCTAGTTTATAAAATGTGTCCGGTGACCCGGCCAACCAACCAAGATGGCCGCCATGGCTAAAAATAGAACATAGGGTTAAAATGCAGTTTTTGGCTTATAACTCAAAAACCAAAGCATTTAGAGCAAATTTGACAGGAAGTAAAATTGTTGATCAGGTCACGATGTATCTGCCCTGGAATTTTCAGATGAATCAGACATTTCGTTGTTGGGTTGCTGTCCCTGAAATGGTAATTTTAAGGAAATTTTGCTGTTTTTGGTTATTATCTTGAATATTATTATAGATGGAGATAAACTGTAAACAGCAATAATGTTCAGCAAAGTAAGATCTACAAATAAGTCAACATGACCAAAATGGTCAGTTGACCACTTTAGGAGTTATTGCCCTTTATAGTCAATTTTTAACCATTTTTCATATATCTTAGTAATCTTTTAGAAAAATCTTCTCCTCTGAAACTACTGGGCCAAATTTAACCAAACTTAGCCATAATCATCATTGGGGTATTTAGTTAAAAAAATGTGTCCGGTAAATCGGCCAACAAACCAAGATGGCCGCCATGGCTAAAAATAGAACATGGGGGTAAAATGCAGTTTTTGGCTTATAACTCAAAAACCAAAGCATTAAGAGCAAATCTGACAGGAAGTAAAATTGTTGATCAGGTCACGATCTATCTGCCCTGGAATTTTCAGATGAATCGGATAATCGGTTGTTAGGTTGCTGCCCCTGAATTGGTAATTTTGAGGAAATTTTGCTGTTTTTTTGTTATTATCTTGAATATTATTATAGATAGAGATAAACTGTAAACAACAATAATGTACAGCAAAGTAAGAACTAAAAATAAGTCAGTATGACCAAAATAGTCAATTGACCCCCTAAGGAGTTATTGCCCTTCATAGTCAATTTTTAACAATTTTCTTAAAATTTGAAGATTTTCAATAACATTTTCCACAGAAAGTACTGTTATAGATAGAGATAATTGTAAGCAGCAAGAATGTTTAGTAAAGTAAGATCTACAAACACATCACCATCACCAAAACACAATTTTGTCATGAATCCATCTGTGTCCATTGTTTAATATTCACATAGACCAAGGTGAGCGACACAGGCTCTTTAGAGCCTCTAGTTCAGTTTTACAGACATTTATTGATCAAATGCACATGTGTCAACATATTATCCTTCCTTTTTGCTTTTACATCAGAAGTTTTTCTGTTAACTTTGTTATAAACAATGCTATATTATCTGTTTCTGTCAGGAACAAATACTGTTATATTTCTTCTATATAAGGAAAAGGGGTTCATCATTTCATGCAAAGGTCATTGTTCTTAGCATTGATAGATTTATCCTTGTGCTTAAAATATATTAAATGCATATAAATCTTTGTTATGGACATTTTTCAAACATAAAAATACCCCCATCTTGATATGCATCACAAGAAAATCACAAAATTGGCAAAAATGTGTCTACAGCAAATATTGGGCACCCACAATTGTATTACAATTTTGTTGACATATGAACAAATCTTGAGCTGAAACATTTAGTATAAATTGTATTTGGAACATATATATTACAGGTTGTGAAACTGATAAAGACGGGTAAGGATGCTCCAGTAACAGCTGCAATAGGGGATGGAGCTAATGATGTTAGTATGATACAAGAGGCCCATGTTGGCTTAGGTGAGTATTTTAATGTTTTTTTGTGAAATAATCTGAAAGCATTTTTAATAAATCAAACTTTAATTAGATAAGTCGTTAACATTGTGTGAATCTTTTAACAAAAATCCTTGCTAAAAAAATGTAGTTTTATGATATCCTGTGTTTCTAAATAGAATAGTACAAAATGATTATAGGAATGATTTTTTACAGTTTTCAATAAATTTTATATAAAAACACCGCCTACAAATATACCACTATTAGATATTATACTTACATTGAAACTGACTATCTTCATAAAACTGTAAAGATTGAAATGAATTTATTTTCTAGGCATAATGGGAAAAGAAGGTCGACAAGCAGTGAGGAATAGTGACTATGCATTTTCTAAGTTTAAATTCCTAAATAGAATGTTATTGTTACATGGTCATTTCTTTTACCACAGAATATCTACTCTAGTCAACTATTTCTTTTATAAGGTATGTTCTATAACTGTCATTTCTTTTACATCAGAACATCTACTCTTATTCAATATTTCGTGATGATAAATTTATAATTTTTTATTATTGCTAATAATGTGACAATGTGAGTAACGCAATAATAAGAGCTGGCTTTAAGATATCTGATAAATACATCAGTATGGGGATTTCCTTAAATTACAATAGTAAGTCTATTTTTTTTCCATTCTTTGCATTAATAAATGCAAGCACAGTAATTTTTGAATTTACAATATATATAATCTAAATCCTGTCAGAGTATAAGAGTCTATGCAAGGTATTGCGATCTAAGTGTATTTAAGTTTCTTTTATTAGAAATAAACAAGATATGATTTTTTTGGCATTAAAATTTTAGAATTATATTAGGTGAGGGTAGAGTGCTCACAAACATGTTTACCTCCTTCTTTAACTTTGGTGGAGATTGTCTCATCGGCCATCATACCACATATCTTGTTTTGAAAATTGAGAGGGTTTATTGATTCAATGTTTAAAACTAACTTTATAAAAAGAAAAGAGAAATTACTTGTATCAAAATAACAAATCATGATAATGCATAAAACTCAGCATGAATTATCAGTGGAATAGTTCATTTTCATATACTTTTTCAATTAAAGGCCTCTGGGTCTAAAGGCAGCCAGTTGATTCAGACCTTAATAAAATAAATCCTGTGCTATCATATCCTCTTTAAGAAGTCAGTGTGTAAATGTAGATAATAATTGTATGATACAGAAAAGGTTACACCAAAAGTCATACATACTAATGTTGTTTCACTTTGTCAAAAATGCAAGCTTATATATAAGTTCCAACTTTGTATTCTTTTTTAACAATACTATATCATTGAAAGTAGGTTTTCAGATGATGTAAATCGTGAGTTTTTTCTTATTTTTCAGAATGTTGCTTTTATCACCGCTCAATTTTTTTACATGTTTTTCTCTGCATTTTCACAACAGGTGAGTAAATTTTTTTTTTACAAATTAAAAAAGCATCACCCATATCTATATACTTTGCCATATTATAGTTAAAGAAGTATATAAAACTAAATTTCTTGCTAAGAGGTTGATGTAAATCCAACATGAACGAATTACTGAAAGTGTCAAAACTGCTTGTATATACTTAGGTAGAATGAGATGTTTTTTTGGTTTAATAAAATTGAAAATTGAAATGGGGAATGTGTCGAAGAGACAACAACCTGACCATTTAGAGGAAAAGGGCTGAAAGCCACCAATGGGTCTTCAATACAGAGAAAAACCCTGCATCCGGAGTCGTGCTACAGCTGGCCTCTGAACAAATATGTGTGCTAGTTCAGTAATAATGGACGTCATACTTAACTCGGAGATATATAAAAGAAACAAAAAAGGCTGAATATTCTTGAAACAATAACCACCAGACCAGGCAGTTAACTCTATGCAATGCAGAACTGTTGTATACATTTGCACTCCATAGACATTTGGAAACAGATAAAGGTCCAAGTACCAAGTGTTTGATATCTTACAAAGAACATTGAAATAAATGAAAAATCACATATTTTGTGAAAAAATATATATTGTTAGTAAATGATTTTACAAAAATTGAGGAACAATAAAATTAATGTAAAATGTATTTGAAGAAAAATTATCTATTATTATTAATTAGTTTGAAATATTTTCCTTTTCAGTCGATATTTGATTCATTCTACCTGATGTTTTACAACATTACATTCACATCATTGCCGATATTTCTGTATAGTTTGTTTGAGCAGCATACCAAACAGTCAACATTATTAGAACAACCACAGCTTTATAAGTACGTAGATTTTACTAGATTTTATGTTTTCATGTTTTTTATGTGTTTTTTTTTTGTGTGCAGTTGTGTTCTGTCCATCTCATTGTTAACCATGTGTGGTGTTGTATCTGTAGTAAATGTGCCATAAATGTTGATTAAGTTTTAAGATATAATTTTCATGTTAGGACTTTTTTGGATTTAAATGCAAAAAGGGATGTGATGCACTATTCTATACCCCCACCACCCATATTATAATTTTTTTTACAAAATTCTAAAGAAATGCAACCACCCACAAATTATTAATTTGAGTGCCTACACTCTCCTCAATGCATTTTAATCTGGAACAGCTCTAAATTTAAATGCTTTTGTCAAAGTAAAACTTATGTAAAACAAATCTGCTTTAAAAAAGATTTTTGTATATGAAGTAAATGATTTTAAGGCAGCTTCATACATTTAAATTATTGAACTATGTTATGTAAAATATAAAAAATTACTTTAAATAATGTTATTTGTCAATTACTCATTAGCAATGTAAAGATTTAAGACTGATGTGAACTGTTTCTAGTTCATACTATACTCAGAATTTTAGAGAAAAAATATATATTCACAGTTTATCAACAGTCATTTCAGTTATGTTCTTGGTGTTGTACTTAGGCATTAGAATGCATGAACCTTTTTATCTTTCAGAACAATAACAAGAAATTGCAAATTAAGTAAAAAATATTTCATACAGTGGAATGCCTTAGGTAAGAAGATCATTCATATAATACTAGTCATTTCATTAATCAAAATCTGAATGAGATATAAAAAAATATGTTATGCAATAAAGTTTTAATATCAAGTTTATGTTAACATGTTAAATGCAAGATTCTTTGTTTTTGTGTTGCCTGAAACAACATTTAAGGGATTACAATCCTCTAGGCTGTAGCTGCAAAAGGAGCTTTCATATTTTAAAAGGTTGAAGACCTGGTTGCTTGATACCTGTATGCATATACCTCATGTTATTAAGTTTGCATTTGTCATATGTCCATGTTCTAGACCTCAATTTCATGGTTCAGTGACTGCTTTAAAAAAAAAAACAATATTTTTGGTTAAGTGAAATACTCATATACTAGTAATAGGATAACTTTATTTGGTATATGGGTTCCTGGTAACATACACATCTTCCTCAGGTAGAGTTCATTGATCAGGGTTAAAGTTATGTGGACAATTCCCTATCTCAGGAAATGTCCGTCTGGCAGGTTTCATCTGACCTTGGCCTCAATTTCATTGTTCATAGGACAATGCTTAGGTTTTGTTGTTTGGTCTATTTCTTAAATACTATTAGAAATGTGGTGTAGGGAGTGATTGTAAGGTGTACAGGTCTGTCCTGTAGGATCATATAACCTTAACATGATTTTCATGGTTCATATTTCAATGTAAATTTTTATGCAGTTAATCTGCATTATGCGAGCACCTTAGATTTGTGGTCTACCCAAAAAATGCTGAAATACTTGCCATTGTTATTATCTAGCTGGCTACTATGTTATATATAACTAATTGAACACTTTTTTTAATACTTTTTATTCTAGAATATAACAAATATTACCATAAAAACGTTAAATGGTCGTCGATTTTCCCAAAAGTTTTGAAGTTGCACATAGGAAGTAGTGCTCATTAGGAATTCTTATGTAGTTTATTATCGCCTGTGCTTTTGGCTAAGATGTCAAAAAACAATTGTACGAAATATTAAATCGCCGAAAATCTTTTAAGACAAGTAGTTAAGATTTCCCAAATGGCAAAAGTCGTAGGAATATTGTTTGTCGTCAATACGTAGTACAACTACGTCAGTAGTCTATTATATAATAAGTTCAACTGTTCATGCTGTTGGCGGCAATTTCAAATTAGAAGACGAAATTCGTATCTTTTCAATTTGGAGGCAGGGGTTCAAATTAGCGGTGGTCCGAGGTCCGCGACCTTCCACTTTCGAATTGGTTACTAGCCACGTCCGACGGGCCTTCCACTCTGAGACAACTATATCACAGTTATAGTAGTCTCAGTTCCACTTGAAAGAAAATAAAAAATAGCTTTGCAAACCTTTTCGCCAAAGTCTCCAAATCAACGATCTCAAAACTTATTTTAATCATTATTATTCATGACAGCGATGTCAATTTAGTTCAATTGCTAGCTATATACAGAAAATCGCCGACAAAAAATGTGTTAAACGAGTAAAATCGTATCTGACTGACAAAAACAACATTGGAACACAATGACAATGGCTGCCGTGAAAAGACAATTACAATTTCGGATCCGATTCCGGAAGCGGATAAGGGCAATTCCGGTTTTTTTGGCGAATCCAGGCAGGTGACAAAATACATCTATGCATGGTAAATGAATATAAACACTAGAATTGAAAACCAAAAGATATATGTAAAAGAAAGAAAAAGCAGAAAATATTTTAAACAGAAACTCAAAATTAATTTTGACAAATTTTAATGTCAAAATCCAATACAATGTGACAGCTGGGAACAGTATATCTAACAATATATATGTTCCTGGTCACAGTTTAAATTTTCTTTATCAGTGATAAATGTTGATAATGCATGTAAGATGCTTTTAAAGTGTAAACATATTACTGCAATTTTGAAGGGGTATTTTTTTTTCCTCAATTTTGAAGGATCAGTTAAAGTAGCTGGAAGATTCTTACTTTATTTTCACAAATAACTACCTGAATGTAGGCAAATCATATGATATATAGGTGGCGTCCTTTGGGCCACTCTACCCCCTCCTGTTTGATAACTTTGAAACGGATGACCTCTCAACCATATACATTCATGTATGGGACTATATATATAACTAATCAAATGTAATATAAGGGGAGTCCGTGGGGTGACCCACCCCCTCCTGTTTGGGAACTTAGGAAACGGTCGAGATCCCCACCCCTAAACAATATATATTCATGTATGGTTCAATATAACTAATTAAATGAAATATAGGGGGAGTCCCCCTATCCCCTCCTGTTTGAGAACTTGGAAACCGATGAGATCCCCACCCCTAAACCATATATATTCATGTATGGGACAATATAACAAATCAAATGAAATATAGGGGAAGTCCCTTGGGTCACCCTATCCCTTCCTGTTTGAGAACTTGAAAACCCTCGAGATCCCCACCCCTAAACCATATACATGTATATTCATGTATGGAACAATATAACAAATCAAATGAAATATAGGGGAAGTCCCTGGGGTCACCCTACCCTTTCCTGTCAGTTGAGAACTTGAAAACCCTCGAGATCCCCACCCCTTAACCATATTTATTCATGTATGGGACAATATAACAATTCATTTACATTTACTATGGGCAGGTCAGTCAGACCTCACCTTTGATCCTTGTAGTAGTGAACATTTGTCTGATTTGTGTCGCATAACTATTGTACTATAGAACACATACTCAGTTTTCTTTACAGGGAAACCAGTCTATTCATAGTTTCATACTATTACATGTTCGTATTAAGTCAACACGTACTACTAACAGTCAACTAAAACCAACGTTAACTACCAACTAGAACAACTACAATCATTGCGAACTTGTACCACTGCAGGCTCACCATAAAAAATATACATTTATATATTCATTGCTATTGAAACCTTGATAACATATAAATTATTTGCCTTAATAATTAATTCATTAGATAAACATAAATGTACAATATAAGAATGTTTAATGCCACATCAGAGGCGGATTTAGAGGGTTTTCAGTTTTGAGAAAAAATTTGGTTGATTATATAGGGAATCACTGAAGCATGACTGGAGCAGGTCCCCTGTTAGGCAGGCAGTGGGCCCCCACTGATGAAAATTTCTGGATCCGCCACTGCACATAATTACGTTTGCCTGGTTTTTGGTTAACTGCCATCAGCGCTTACAGCGCTTTGATTTGGTTTGATCTGCTACTCTGGTACTATAAGCAATAGGTCAACTGTATTTAGTGGTTGGAATTTTGGTAAGGTGTACATGTCTATCTGACATTGTTCATCTGACCGTGACCTCATTTTCATACAACATTTATGTGACAATTGTAATAAAATATCAATATTTATTATTTTCCACTTAAATTTAATCATAAGTAAAGCAGGCAACATATTTCAGCAAGAGCACTCTTTTTTTTTAAATTTTTTTTTTAGATTCCATGAAAATCAGTCATTACAAAAGCAATATAATGTTCTTGAACCATAACCCTAAATGCAACGACTTCCAATAGTATCAGCCGATATTGTTTTTGTTAGGAAATTTATATTGCAATATTTTTTGTGAGTTTGAAAATCAGTGTGCACTGATATTTTATATAAGCTTTGGATTTCAAATATTTTGCAAATATTTTGGCCACAAGCATCACTGAAGAGACATGTATTGTCGAAATGCGCATCTGGTGCAAGAAAATTGGTACCGTTAATTTTATTACTACCACTGGGTCGATGCCTCTGCTGGTGGATTATTAGTCCCCAAGGGTATTACCAGCCCAGTAGCCAGTACTACGGTACTGGCATGAAAATACAGATTTTTTGTGTTGTTAAAATTTGTTGTTACAAAATGATAGAAATTATGATAAATTAAGGAATGTATCTCCCTCATGCAAAGCTCTGATTCCTTTCACGGATTTGGCTAGACTTTTTGGACCTTTTGGATTATAGCTCTTCATCTTTTATATAAGCTTTGGATTTCAAATGTTTTGGCCACGATCATCACTGAAGAGACATGTATTGTCGAAATGCGCATCTGGTGCAAGAAAATTGGTACCATTAATTTTATTATTTTAACAGGAGTTATGACCTTTTGAAATGTAATTTATATTGAACATTGCATATATAGTAAACATCCTTGCACCAACTCTTCTTGTCAAAATTGGAAAAGTTTTTATTAACCCTTTCAACGCTATACACGGCATATGCCGCGATGACGTACGCCGTTCGCCACTGCTATTCGCGGCATATGCCGCGATGAAAAAGGATTTTTCATAAGGACTCTTAAACCATTCGGTTTTCATTCGGGTTCTCTCTAATTTTTTCTCGTTTGAATCTAGGATATGCAAGGTCTCATTTGCGCTTGAAATCC
Source organism: Mytilus galloprovincialis (assembly GCF_965363235.1). Taxonomy (NCBI): domain Eukaryota; kingdom Metazoa; phylum Mollusca; class Bivalvia; order Mytilida; family Mytilidae; genus Mytilus; species Mytilus galloprovincialis. The sequence goes on from NC_134840.1 coordinate 20,241,489, forward strand.
CGACAATTTTTATAGTAAAATCATGCAGTAGAAGGAAAATAGAAGGAAAATAAAAACAAATATTTTGACAAATGCAAATGGCGGAAATCGGAAACGAAGCTGTAAATATGGAAAAATTTCAGCATTTCCTTGGCGAAACTTACAACGAGGATTAGTTAAAAGGTTTCTTGTTATCTCAATGTGTTTATTACATAAAATTCGTGTGGGAAATATGATTTGATCGATCATTACGAGACGTAGAAAAAGGGGGGAAAACGGAGGTTGACTGAAATTTTTTAGGACGGAGCTATTTATTTGTGCCACGATTACATAAAACGTTATGTATGGTACAATACGCTACGGAATCGGGCAACTGGTGTCTTCTTTACAATATGGCAGATAAAACAACAAAATAAATGAAGACTAAAAGTAGTTTTTATTCAAAATTCAACACAAATGTAATAAATTACACCTTTTACCTGATAATTACCTGAAAACGCAGGTAACCTGATAAAAATTTCAGTAAAATAATTGCCTAACATTACAGTTCATGCTCTCCTGTGCATTTTTCATGCAATAACTTTCTCTGTATCTCATATAATAAAAAAGATACAGCAGTCTGAAAAGGAAAATACTGTTCTAATGAATGTACTAAAAAAAAAATGCAGCAGCAGCAGCCATTTTTCTATTTTTTTGTGTAGCGTTGAAAGGGTTAAAGGCTGTTATCAGCAATGTCTGGGAACCATGCAGACAGAATATTTAACAGGATTTTTGCCCCTTTAAATAGATATATGAAAAAAAACATTGTTAGCGATTTTCATGTCTACATTTGTATGGTACTGTTTAAAATATGAAAAGAAACCTTAAATTGGAACTAAAATAAGACATCTTTTACTTAAAATTTAATTCACTGGATCATATTTATACATTTGTAGTACATTCTATATTTGTTTTTATCTTTCAGGTTTATGGCACGCTGTCATATTTTTCTTTGGTGTGTTTCTGATGTTTGACGGCGACATTACATTTTATAAAAATGGAAAGGTAGGACTATGTAAATGAATGTAAATAAAACGGAGATTGAATATGAATGTTGTTTATCTATTGTTATTGTTTTTTTTTTTCATCTATGTAGTTATATTGCTAAGCTGGTTCTCGGCTGACTACTACACTTTATTCATAGACAGCCGGTGAGACCAGATCTATAGTAGAATCTGATTAGTTGTCCAATCAAATTACATGTATTATACCACAGTTCACATTGTCATCATGAAGTTTTATTGAATGCTATAATCCATGAAATTTATCGCAAATCAGAAGGAATATTCTTTTTTTCCTTCCAGCATTTGTATGGAACAATTTTTTTATTGAGGTTAAAATGTATTGTCGAAACCATAGCCTTCAGTTCAAAAGTTTTCATTTTGTATGACGTCACGTTGATGTGCCAAAATCATGCATGAAGTTTAGCAGAATTGTATTTTATGTCAAGTTGATACCGTTTTCAATATTTCCCCCTTTATAAAATGCAGTAAATTATTTAAATAAGAATAGGAAATTATTTAAACGCATCAATTATTGCTTTTCTTTGCCTTAGGAAACGAATTGTTCTGTTTGTTTACATGTTCAGATATTTTACATTGCTATGTAACAAAGTATTGTCCAATCTCATTAAAATCTCCAGGGCAGAATTTTGCCCTACAAAATTGTGCCGTACCTGTAGTTTGAGTGAGCGAATACAAGCGAATTCCAGTGTATTATATTGCCAAAGGTTTTGCCTTTTAGTTTTTGGAATTATTAGCATTTTTCAAGAAATATCACATCCACATTGTTGTACTATTCATTAAATGTTTAACAAGTGATCATATTGATCAAACAGTTTTTTAAGGACTAGAGAAAAAGTGCTAATAATATTTTATTTTAATGAAAATTGATATTTACTGAGAATTTATCCAAGAGTAACTTATGTAACAGAGGGTTAAACAGTAGTTGAGCAACAGAATTTAACCATGGTAATGTTACCATTGGTTAAATAATTTGTTTAATCATAAATTTGCTGAAAAAATTGTAAACTATTTTCAGATGATGGACAACTGGATGCTTGGCTCAGTAGTGTATATAACATGTGTATTAGCTGTTAATATAAAGGTAATGATTGCTCATCTTCTGAAAAACAAATACATGTACATACAATGTCTGTAAAAATACCATTATTTGAGAGGTTGAAGGAGAAATTTGAAGGTCCCAGTGAAAAAACTCCTCAGTAAACAATAGCTATTGTATTTATTCAATGGGAGGGTTCAACTTAAATTAATTTAAATTACCCACAAAGACCAACTGATTCTGGCAAAAGGTTTTATTGTTTTGCCAATTCAATGCCACATCATTGTGAAATGCACAGTATTATATGAATCACTGACATTTATTGAAATATTGAGCTAATAATTGTTCCAAATATAAATCAAATTTATCCTTTTTAAAATGTTTTCATAATGTAATGGAATTGTTTGACTTAAACTAAAAAAAACTAGTGTCTAATGGGAATAAATGTTGAACCCTTTATCATAAATGGATCATTTCATATTTAAGAAATATAAATGACTTCTTTCCATTTTATCTTTTCAGCTTGGATTAGAAACATATTACTGGAGTGCACCAATTTTCTTCTCTTATATTTTTGCCTTTGTGGGGAATGTTGCAATGACATCACTTTATACTGGCTTGTTGTGGCCGTAAGTAGACTTGTTACATTAGATTTAGCATTATCTTTCATTTTTAGATGTATTTTTAGACTCCTAGGTAGTTGGTTGAATTATTAAAACCAATTCTCTAATTCTATGGAAATTAAATCTCTTTCCAAACCAATTGTATATAAAAATTTAATCAACGTGTGGCTGCTGGTGATCTCAGAGGATGATTGGCTGAGTCAAAGGGTCATAACCTTTCTCAGCTCTCTGAATTGATCAAAATTTTCTAACAGGTGTTTATGAAATTCACAACTTCATGGAAAGTGGAAGGCGCTCGAAGGGGATTTTGGTTTAGAAAAGAAGAAAATTTATCTTTTTATCATAAGAAAAACAGATTATTACATAGTAACGCGTGGATTATCAGATTTATTCAATCTTGATAGTTGAATCATAAATTCCTCACTGAGGTGTGGACTTTAAAATTGATAATTTATCTATCTCTATTGGATAAATCCGATAATCCACTTGGATCAATGTAATAATCTATATCTATCTAATTATCCATTTCACAAAAATGTTGATGTTGAATGAAATGATTTGTTTCAAATAACAAATGCATTATAAAATTGAGAATGAAAAAGGGGAATATGTGAAAGAGACAATTACCTGATCAATGATCAGATAACCAATGGGTCTTCAATGCAGCAAGAAAATCCCACACCCAGAGGTGGGCTTATGTTAAAATTTTGGAAGGTTAGTTGTGAGAAGTCTCAACGTGTCAATCAATCATTGAACAACTCAATGATTTTCAATCAATTAAAAACTTATTTAACAAAAATACTGAACTCCAAGGAAAATCCAAAAAGGAAAGTTCATTAGGTTATCCAAAATTGCAAAATCAAAGCTCGAACACTTCAAATGCTTGATAAGGTAATACCTGTACAAAGCCAGGAATATGATAGTTGTTTTCTCTTAATCTAAATAATTCTCTGTTTTGTGTAGAAAACAGTGAATTAAACTGGTTTAGAAGCTACCTAATCTTCTCACTGGTGCGACAGTTGCATACAATCAATCAATACATGTAGGATTTCTTAAAACAAAGGGGAGGTAAGCAACAATATTACATTTCTGTACAGGGATGATATATCTGATTATTAAGTATCTACTATAACCTATTATAGGTAGGTTGATGTTCCTTTGAGAGATAATGATTCAAACTATACTTATATTTTCAGAGATTTGATCATTACCCATCAAGACTTTTATCATTTATTTTTTGTGCATGTGTCGTGTGGACCAATATGGTTGTGTATGATCATATTGATTGTGATTGCCTTGTTACCTGATATTCTAATACGGTGTATTACTGATATACAGAGGACAAAGAATGATAGCAGAAGGGTAGGTACCTAAACATATTAATGTAAAGATTTTGTCTTGTGCATCCAAAAAATAATTAGATATCTTATATGGGTACATATATATAACTAAGTTACTAAAAGGACTCCTTTGCCATTCAAGTAGTTTCCGCTTTCCTATTTTGCTTATTACATAAACATTTTTGTGGTTGAAACTATAAAGTTACATGTAAATGTACTACATGGTATCCAATAGCGAAGACAATAACTCAGAACTCCAATCCTGAAAAGCTTTTAAATGAAATTAATTTTACCATTGACCATTTTTGATAATGGGTATTCAAATGGGTTCATACCTTCCTTTTCTTACAGGATATCACTTTCTGAATGGCAAAGGATTCTGGATGCATTTTGTACTGAATGAAATGTAAAAGGTAATTTTCAATTTGAACACAAAAGTTAAAACATTTCCTTTGCTTGATTTATTTTTAGAATTGACACTTCAAATATTATATAAACTTAAGCATATATCAATTTTAAAATAATATCTCTTGTGAAGTGGCGTTTGCTCATGGCAAAAATAGTGCAATTTTAGAAGCGCCAACCCTATTGAATTATACAGAATAAAAAAAAATATAAATGATAGGCAGAATGAAAAAATATTCAAATTTTTTTTGAATGGTATTTTCTTAAAAGTTTGAATTTTAGGCAGATGGTTTTAACAGACTGATATGATTGTCTATAGAATCATATGTAAGTGCTTTTATTTATTTTTTTGCCCTTAACTGCTTAATGCTTTTTAGCAGCAAAATACATTTTGTTTCCCAGTTCCTTGGATAATAGATTAAAACAAGTTCTGCTTAGCATTTGAAAGTTTAGTTTTGTCAGACATTAGGTTTTGCGACAGAAGATTTAATTTTTAGAAACTTGAATATTTTGGTTGACCTTCAGTTTTTTTATCAGAAATAAAAATTGGGCTCATCGTGTCTGTTTTTTCTTATATAAAGATAAGCCAGGAACTGACAGCTTTTACCTCATCTGAATGAAGTGTCCAAATGTTATCAAAAAATATTATCCTCCATCCTTTATTCAAATCTACCTTACCGATATATACTGAAATAGCAGACCTTAATGACGATCACTTACTTTCCCCTGCAGATTTGAAAAGCATAGACAAGTATGCAGCATCATTACCAATTAGCTTTTAAGTATATATTTAACACACAAAACACGCATTAAATAACTTAAATTTTGAACTTTAATGGACAGGTATGTTTTGCCCTAAAATTGCACTATTTGCTTTTTCAATTTTTTGTACTGATAAATTTTGACAATCATATAGACGAGAGAAATCCAAGTAAAACCCTACCACAGAGAATAGTAAGTCAACATCATTTTTTTTTTTGTTGACTTGTTTTTGTTGCAGATGATTTTTTCTTGTTTTAAGTTGTTATACGACTGCAAAAATTTTTGCTGTCGTATATTGGTATCACGTCGTCGTCAGTGTCGTCCGAAGACGGATGGTTTCTGGATAAAACTTTAGTATAAGTAAATAGAAATCAATAAAGTTTAACAAAATGTTCAAAACCACAAAAGGAAGGCTGGGATTGATTTTGGGGGTTAAGTTCCCATCGGTTTAGGAATTAGGGGCCCAAAGGGGCCTAAAACATACATTTATCTAGTTTCAGGACAATTAGTTGTGTATAAGTATTTCAATTTCTCTGATATTGTACCACAATGTTTATACCATTAAGTAGAAGGTTGGTATTTATTTTAAGGGTTATGAGGAAAACAGTCTAGGAATTAAGGGCCAAAAAGGGCCAAAATTTTTCTCATTTCAGATTTCAGAAATTAAAAAGAATTTTTCTTCAAATATATTTTTTTGAGGGGATTTATATTCAACAGCATAGTGTATTGCTCAAAAGCAAAAGAATTTTTTTTTAAGTTCATTAGACCACATTCATTCTGTGTCAAAAACCTTTGCTGTGTCAACTATTTAATCACAATCCAAATTCAGAGCTGTATTAAGCTTGAATATTGTGTCCATATTCGACCTCTGGGGTTGTATAAAGCTGTGCCCACCAGAGAATCTGGTTTTTAGTTTACATTCCTGAAGTTAAAACAATTATGTGCAGTGAAGGAGGATTTTAAAGAAAGTGGAATATGCATTTCTATCCAAATATTGCGTAGTTATATTCAAAATTTGATGTTGCACATAAGCAAAAGCTTTTAAAATCTAAGCTCAATTAGTTTATTTTCTTTAGAAAAAAATGTAATATTCCCATCTTCTGTATATTTTAAATATGGCCAGCAAAAAACTAATTAATTCACTAATTAGTTATCGTGTTGCAGTTATATTTTCAGATTTTTTTTACAAATATTTTACATTTCATAGATTGATTGCCAAGTATATTGCTATGAAAATGGTAAAGCATTGAATGATTTGAGAGACAACAATTCAGGGTATCAATTCTACGATGAAATACAAAATTATCTGTAAATTATTACCTAAAGAATAAAAAATTGAATGGATTATGCCTTCGTGTCTTATGTGGTTCATTGTTTTCCAGCATAGAATTGTACCCTGATTTGTTACCTCTGAAATGTTAATGTATTTTGTGTATTTTGTTATTTGTGTCCTGTTTTGCTTGAAGGCTTACCAATCTAATGAAGATAAATATTCGGTTTCATTTACGAAGCGTGCAGGGAAACTTACATTGTCTACCGTTAACATTATGGATAATGAATATTAGGTAACGTGTGTCACTTGTTTGGTTACTAACATAAATAACACTGTAGTTCCTGTAGGTTTGTTTGTCATTTGCAGTTTTCACACAAAGTGTTTATATTTATTTCAATCACATGAACTGAGAAACACCAACGTTTGCAGGTTGTGGGCAAAAAACTGTTTTATTCTTAAGTTGACATAAATAGAGATTTCTAACACTTATTAATATTTCTTGCTTCCAATATTAATGTTTAGTCAGTTTCTAAACTGGAATTGGACATATGATCATCAGATACAAAAAAATGAATGATTATTTAATTTTTTGGTTCCTTAACATTCAATTTGCAATCACAAAAGAGGCTCCTAACTTTTGAATTTATTGATTGATTGTTGATGTTTAACACAAATTTAGCACTGTTGGCTGTATTGGTTAGCCAGGTAATGATGCTGGTTCTGGCTGATTCACAAGTGTTATTTTTGTTGTTGTAGTATCTAAGAGTGACTTTAGCAAGACTTAAGATTGTAAAAATCTGTCATTCTACTCCTCAATGTGGCATGTAAACTTTCAAACCTTTAAAATTCAATGATGTAAATAAAATTACAATAGATTCCATAAAGACACTGTGAAAACTGAACTTGACATTTCCTATTGTCCAATTGGAAACAGAATTGCTGTACAGTTCCATAAAGATTGCTTAAGAGTTCAGCTTTTTCTGTCGTCAGTTTTTTTGTGTTGTCTGTGTTGAATGTTGTACTTTTCTTTTACATGATAGAGTTATAAAATTTCTGTATTTCATGTTGAAGTTATGAAATATCTGTATTTCATGTTAAAGTTATGAAATTTCTGTACCGGTATTTCATGTTAAAGTTATAAAATTTCTGTGTTTGAAGTTAAAGTTATGAATTTCCGTAGTACATTTCGGAGTTGTCAAAAATGTAGATTTTGTGTTATTATAAATACAAAGTTTTCAGTAGTCTGGGATTATGACATCAGTGAAAGGTAGTAATATAGTTCAAATATAAGAGTGTTTTATTACTTTATCTTATAGATAGTAAGTGTGTATACTGATTATGATAGTAGAGTATGATATATAAGGTGAATTAGTTCAATCAATTTTGGAATCTGTTTCTAATCTTGAATCTTTTTTATGCCCCATCTACGATAGTAGAGCACCTACGATAGTAGAGGGGCATTATATTTTCTGGTCTGTGTGTCTGTTCGTGCGTCTGTTTGTCCGTGCGTCAGTTCGCTTCAGGTTAAAGTTTTTGGTCAAGGTAGTTTTTGATGAAGTTGAAGTCCAATCAACTTGAAACTTAGTACACATGTTCCCCATGATATGATCTTTCTAATTTTAATGACAAATTATAGTTTTGACCCCAATTTCATGGTCCACTGAACATAGAAAATGATAGTGCAAAGTTCAGGTTAAAGTTTTTGGTCAAGGTAGTTTTTGATGAAGTTAAAGTTTCATCAACTTGAAACTTAGTACACATGTTCCCTATGATTTGATCTTTCTAATTTTAATTCCAAATTAAAGTTTTGACCCCAGTTTCACGGTCCACTGAACATAGAAAATGATAGTGCGAGTGGGGCATCCGTGTACTATGGACACATTCTTGTTTCTATTTGAAAACAACCTAAATTGTTGTTGTTGTTGAAAGCTTTTTCTACCATGAGTCATTAGACAAATAATGTATCCAATATCTTTTCTTTATTAATTTTCTTTTCTAGTTGTTAACTTTCCCATCTTTAGAGGGCTGACACCTATAACTAAACCATTTATATACATGTAGCTTTTAAACTTACATAAGATTATGAATATATATATACATGTAGCTTTTGAACTTACATAAGATTATGAATATATATACATGTAGCTTTTAAACTAACATAAAATTATGACTATATATTTCTCATTAACATGGTAAACAGGATAACAGGTAAATTTTGAGTGCTTTATATCCAGTGTATGTTAACCATTTCAATTTTGACCTAATTAACATGCACATGTTCTAGTTGTGTAGTATTACATGTATGTTGATATACATGACATATTTATTGTTTGTAATTGGCATGTATGAATGTCATTTCATTAGCAATTGTGTATACATGTATCGGTTATGAAGATGTCTTTTGGGTTGTTTTTTTTCTGCAGATGATTTTAAAAGAGTAAAAAAGATCCAATGTTCTATCAATGTTTTGTTTTTTTCTGATAATTTTATGGATGTTTACTGTCATTTTACATCCAAGTGGAAGGGCAATATATATTAAGCTAAAGTTGCAACAAACTCTTTAAATGTGTATTATAGGTCATCCCACTGTCTCTATCACTCTGCTTAGGTCTTTATAAGATTGCATATATTGGCTTTGTGACTAATTAATTGATAGACAGAAATTTGGACAAATTTTGGTTTCTTGGTTTATTTTTTTAATCTAACATTTAACTCAGCTTGAGGATGCCCAGTATCAATCAATTTAAAAAAAGAAATGCTATTGGGATTTTACTTATCATTAACAATTTATAGATTTGTAAATTTTCAGCATGCCAAAATGTATTAAAGAATCTACATTGAATGATGTGCATGTTAAAACATCTGACTGCAACTGAATTTGATTCATATTTATACAGCCAATCACTTATCTTACCACAAGTTCCAATACACAGATATATCAACATTTATGCATTTTTCATTTTTGAAATATCAATGCAAGGTCCTTACTATATGCTAAATATCATGGTTTGCTACAGATCCATAGGGGATGAGGCAAAAGCTGAATCTCCTATGGACTTCACCCACTTTCTATGTATCGCAGGGGGTCAGTAGCAAACCATATAACTAATTTATTGCACACAGTACTTTTCCTGCCAAGTTTTGTATGAAGACCAAACTATGAATTACAATAACATTAACTTATAACATCACTGTTAATATTAGATGTGACATCATGAACTCCATATTAAAGTTTACTGACCCAGTACAGAGCCAAAGGGGGTCATCACATAATGGCATCAAACCAATCACAAAATCACTTATTTAAACAAGGTGGGATATTTGTATATTTGATGCCTTCAACAGGAGATATTTGAAAATAATAATATTGAAGCCCTGGCATTTACGATGTTCATTAGACATGTAAAAAGTAAAATCACAAAAATACTGAACTCCGAGGAACATTCAACAGAAAGTCCCTAATCAAATTGCAAAATCAAATGATAAAACACATCAAACGAATGGACAGTGTGTTGATTGACTGTTAGGAATTTGGGTCCATGCCTTTGTTCTGAATGTGGTTTATTTTTTTCATGCATAAGAATTTGGAAATGAATTTTTGCAAGATATAATTTTATCATGGTATTTTATGTTTCAAAATTCAAAATTCCATAGAGTAAATGTGGACTCTAAAATCAAAAAACAACAGCCATCAAAATTCAATTACTATTGAAGCATATTGGTTAAGGATAACTAGGATCTTAAAAAAAAATTTCCTCATTACAAATACTGGTTTTTCAATATGTTATTTTTAGCACTACAAAAAATTTCTTCACATGTTTTACATTAGGGTTTAGATTTGTAATCTATGTAATATATAGGTGATTGTTACCCTATATGATTAATGATTACATGTGTTTGGTTTAATATATTTAATTTGCATAAACACAAATTAGAACTTTTGAGGTCTTCATTTAACATATTTAAAAACACAATGTATAAGAGCTTACATACATTACATAGTATTTATCATTTGTATAAATTAGACAAAAAATTTAAGTGGTACAAAATAAAAATAAAATGAAATAGACTACAAACTTCAAAATAAAATAATAAAAAAACAGCTGAACTTAAGTTATGATGCGTGTGTGGTCATGTTTACAATCTAAATAATAAGAAATCTATTTCACCTTCCATAAAACTTTAACTCATGTTTGAAGATATTTTTCTTTTGCTCCTTAGTCAGTAGACAACCACTCAAGGTTAATAGTTCTATATCTAACGGACAGTACATTGTGAGTCAATGGTAAGCACGATGAGATCACTTTCGTTTTTTCTGAATATGACATACATATGAAAAAAGGAAGTGATGTAAATCTTTGCGATATATGTGTATATGTCCATGTACATATAAACAGACAATTTCTTATGTAGAACAGTCAGGGGTACTACTTAAACAAGTGATTTCAAAATCACTTCTTTGAGTGATTTTGGCTGTGAAATATTAAAACTTTTCACACAGACTTTTCAAAATCCCTGAAACAAGTAATTTGAGAAGTTAAAATGTAATCACTTCAATAAGTGTTTATAACATTTTTGGGATATTTTTCCCACAAGCTTGATTTTTTTATTGGTAAAAAGACCAGAATTCCATTGAAAAAACAACCATGTACATGCAGAAATTGTCATTTGCTTGATAAGCCTGCAAGTTTTTATAGTTTTTAGAATTGAATATGCAAAAACTGGAATAATTTGTAGATCAGGACATAACCTTAAAATAAATCAATTTAATTCTAAAGAAAACCAATCAGGTCACCTAATATTGTTGACCTTTGTCTGATAGTAAGAGTAGTTAATGAATATTTGATTACAGAACAATTCCCAAGGATACTTTTAAAAGCTTTAGCGCACTGCACTAACTTACTGACCAAGCACACTGGTGAAATTGGTACCTAAAGATAAAGGGTTAATTGATTTATGTAGGAAAATTATAGAAAAGTTTGTAAAAATATGGAAAATCAATGAAATTAGAATTTGAAGATCAAAAGAAACCCCGAAATCACTTAAATAGGTGATAACTGAATTTAAAAATTCACTGAAATAGGTGATAATGAAATCACTTGTTTAAGTAGCACCCCTGACTGCAGAATGGAAGTCACAATAATAGGAATACATATCCAGTAAATGAACAGATTTATACAGACACTATGAATAATGACTATTTAAACACCACTAAAACAGGATAAGGGATACAAACAATCTATACAACTAACAATGTTATAGGGAGAACATGAGCGTTCCTTCAATATTAGTTCTCATATGTCAGTATTGCAGTGTGATGTTTTGGTATCTGTGTTCTCACCAGAATACTGGGAAATTGAAATAAAAAGCTTAGACATTGAACTAGTAGAATGGTTAATTTGAATTTGATTTTTTGTTACAGGTGTGTAAGGGCATTTGTATTTTTAGCTTTGTATCATTGATCACATGGGGGACTTTAAATAAAATCATGTATAATTTTCTAAACATTCAGAAGTTTGTAAGTTTGTAATGTTCATTATGATGATATCTTTATTCTCTTTTTCAGCCACATTCGGAATCGATGATTCCATTGAAGGAGTTATCTCACCTAGATACGGAGAAATTTGTCACAAATAGTGGTGATGCTCTACAATTGAAATCCTTTGTACAGAAAACAAACTTGTGATATAACTTTTATTCATGTTGATAACGTTTATCATATCATATCATTTAATTTGTTAATGCAGTTTTATTTTTGAAAGATTGTAGAATATTGTATTGATCTATGCAAAGGTATGTACTTATATGTTTGATATATTTTTGTTGGAGAACTAAACCTTTTAAATATCTAAAGTATATATTTTTTTTATTTTCACTGAAATTTATTTTCTTTATTATCACTTTAATTAATTTTCTAAACAACGAAAAAAGGATCACTAAGTGATTTAGACCATGCCATATAGTGCTGATGCTTATCATTAAAAACAACATGTTGATTGAACTTGTTTTTTCTGTCATATTGACATTTATCTACCTACCTTAGAGAAAATAGAATAATTGTTTTTTTTCCTAAATATCCTTTTTTCCTACCTAATTGTCATATCATTATTTTCTATATCCTGAATTACCTCATATCTGATGTTTGTTGTCATGATTTTTTTAAACTTTTATAAAAAACAAAACTAAAGAAATTTAAAGAACCATGACTACCAAATTTGCATGAAATCACAATGCTTGACTACAAAATGAGCTTTAAACAAATGAACTATTAAGGTCAAAGTTCAGGGTTAGAATATCAAATTAGAGTTGTAAGCTTTAAGGCACTGTTGTGCTCAAATCTTGCATCTTAATTCTTCACTGTACATTAAATTGAGTGTAACCATCTATTGAACAATACCTTAATAACACACACACACAAAATAAATACAGATTTACTTTTATTGCCATGGTGTCAAGGTCTTTATAAAAATAGGCTTTCAACTTATGAGTTCTTGATGACTGAATAACTTCTTGAATTTTCATTATAAAGTGACCTTTTAGCAAATTATATGAACTATTTTTCTTAGAGTTTAAATTGAAAAGAGAGTAAAAAGTTTAGAGGTTAGCAGAAATAAAAAAAATCTTGCATATATATAAGAAAAGGGAGTTTCCAGGTTTAACATAGTAAACATGAAACGTTGAAAATAAACAGGTCCAAGTTAAGATCAACAGATTTTCAAAGCAAAATATAAAAGTCAGTTTAAAGTTGTAAGAGTTGTCTTTCTTCCAAGGCAGCAAGCATTGGAGTAAATTTGTCCTCATTAGATTGTTAAGTTGTAATCTTCTGCTTACCTCAGCTTGTGTGTCAAGATAAAAGTATCATGATAAAAACATTGTTACAAGCTTTGCCTCTATGTATATATGAACTTATATGTTTTGTTGAGTCATTTATTGTTATATTTTGATAAATGTGTTGTTAAATTGTGATGTAAGAAGGTCAGGGATTGTTAAATATTCGACTGTACCCCACTTATTTATGGTGGAGGTGTATAATGTTTTGTTTATTCATTATTTTCATCTCTCTGCCCTTGATCATGATTACTACTTCAAATCCAGAGACGTTGGTAATGAATCCTTTTACACCTACAGTAATTTAATTTTTTTCAAATGATATTTTTATTTATTAATATTGCAAAACATAGAAATTGTCCTATCTTTGAAAGAATGAAGTGTTTTTTTTGTCAATAATTCATCTTTGATAACAGTCTATTTGAACAAAAATTATACAGAATCTTCAGGGGAAAAATTCAGTCTCACTTTGTCTATCCATGTGGCATATATGAGATTGACATACACTGAAGTCTGGTAATTTCATTTGTCTGGTAAATCAGTTCATTTCAAAAAAGGGGGATGAAAAAAAGGAAATACCAGACAAATAAATTTACTGGCCAGCATGATATATATTGTAAACTAAGCCACTTTTTTGTTGTAAATATCGTAACTTCTATATATAAATGTCTTTATTTTATGTTTTATGTTAAGGGATTTCTGTCTGGTTCATTTATCATTCATATTTTATTTTGGTTGGTACAAATGAATTTTACATATCTATTTAACAATGGTAAAACGAGGTATACATTTGTGAGCTTTCTGCAATTCATTTTCTCTGGTGACATGTTGTGAAGAAGCCAGCCATAGAAATACTTTTTTTTGAGCAGACAGTCTTAAACACCTGGTGTAATGTCTTCTGATGAAATCTATTTCAGAATAAGTACTTTAACTTCTTTAAATGATACATATATATTTGACATTTGTTAATTGTTGTATACATTAGCGTTATGCATCTTAACTTAAACTTATGAATATGAGGTCTTGTCCCTCAGTTCAGATGTTGAGTATTACAATAATAAGAACCCACATTCTGATATCTGATACATATATCTGTATGCAGAATAAATGCACACATTAATTTCTGAATTAACAGTAGTACTGTTTTGACAAAGCAGGCAAGACATATCATTGTGTTGACAGTCTTACAATATATTCAGAAGTTGTAAATAAATATGGATCCATTTGTTTTTGTTAAACTAAAAGAGAGAAATATATATGTTGATGAAAGTTTTCGTATGTAATGCAGAAGATCAAGGTGCCATATCAATATGCATACTTATTTTGTTTTAGTACTTTTTTCTTCCTTATGTTTTTTATAACATTAAATGTATCTATTTAACTGTGCATAAATGTATATTTCCCAAATAATTGTCTCTTTAGTGGTGTTTGAGGCCACAATTTTAAAAAAATCCAAGACCTAATACACATTTTAAAGAACTGAAAAGCTTTTTGATAAATAAAGAATCCAAACCAAAAAAAGGGGTTTAAAATTGATATTGTAAGTCATATTTTTAGTTGTTGAAGTATCTTATTTTATTTGTTTATTTTGATTGCATTTTAATTTTTCCTGATTTTGCTTATGATTTATTTTCTATTAATATATAATATGTTTATTTTTGTACTAATTAAAACAGCAATGCAACTGAATCTTAACTATGCAAATAAAAAATGAATTATACAATCTTCTTAATTGATCATTAAAATTATTCCATGTTAATATATAAATAAGAAAATGTAGTATGATTGCCAATGAGACAAATTTCCACCACAGTTCAAATTTATGTAGAAATAAGCATTTATAGATAAATGTACTGCCTTTAACAATGAGAAGAACTTGTAACACATAACAAGTTATGAAAGGCACTGATATGACAGCTGTATTTATTCAAAGAAAAAAGTTGTCATGATTTATGTAAAAAAAACAAATACAATATACAGCAATGAACGTCAACCATTGAATTATAGGCTCCTGACTTGGGATAAGCACATACAGAATGCAACTGGATTTAACATGTTTGCTGTCTCCGATCCCCACACACATTGGACATTAGTATTACAGCATAACATTAGAATAAATTACAAAGATCAGTTTAAAAAGGCAGGATTCATCAGATGAATACGAAATACTCACAAAAAACAATTGAATGGACACAAAACACACAAAGTAGCAATCTGAGGCTCACAGTTACTGAAAGCGTGTTCAAAGTCAATAACAACTCATAAAATAATCAATATATTGAAGACTAACATCAATTTTTTCACATATAATTTATCATCATAAACTGAAAAAAAAAGATCTTGTGCAATGTTAAAATGCACTGACCACGTTGAAAAGTAACAACGAAACAATAGTGTTATGTTTAATTACCTGAATGCAAGTTAAGTTGGGGTTCTGCCCTTTTGAAATTCATGTTTAACAAGTAAAATCAACAGGGTCTCGTGTCAAAATCTATGTGAAATATATGTCGAAAAGTTAACAATAGCAATATCTCTGAAAGCAGCACTTGGATTTGGAACTACACTTGGTAACAGTTGGTCATTACTTCTTATTTACCAGAACAAATGTCACATAAATAATTTAAAAAAAAAAGAATGAACATTGATGATGAAAAGAATTTTCTGATGATGAACCAAACGTAAGTATGGGTAGGTACAAATTTGAGGGGAAGATTTCTATTGATTTTGAAGCGAACTTGAAGGTCAAGGTCAAATTTACTCATTCAAATGCCAATTACATTTAAACACTACTGTGAATTAGCTTTGGATGAATTTATGATTTAGAGTTTCGATAAATGTATGTAAAGTTTAATATTTGTTTAACGAAAACTAAACTAAAAATGTTAGTATCTGCCTGGGATATAGTTATATGAATGTAATCACATCAGGAAAGTAACAGCAGTTACAGTATTTCCTTGTCAAATATCATTCTGTGTTTTGTAAAGAACTAATTTATGATGATGGTTGTTCTGTTATTGCAATTGAAACACTTTTGTTTTAAATAAAACAAAACACGAAGAGTCAAGATAAGAAGGGGAATACAGATTTTGAGATTTAAATTTTGTATATATATTCAAATTCAATGTAGTTAGTGATACCTTAACTACAAGATCTGCCATAGAAAGACTTTGATATGAGTGAAACATATATGTTAAATGAGAGTAAAATGACATCTGTGGTCGAATTTCAAATATGGCATTTATAAGATGTTCGAGAGATTTAATTGATTTTATTGTTTTGTAATTTTTAAAGGAAAATCTTGTCTAAGTTATCATACTTTCACTAGTCTTTAGTACTCTCTTTCAACAAATGCATTTACGAAATTTTCTATTTACAAAAACGAAAAACCTGCTTACTGAGCCTTTACTACACTTTATCTGTTGGAGGTGTACAATACTGATTTTAAACATTATGATGTGGGATAAGATGATTTATTTGTGAGTTGAAATTGGGCTTTGAGAACTAGTTACAGTATAGATTAATGCAGATGTGGTACAATTACCATTGAGACAACTATCCAACAGTTACCAAATCATGTAGATCTGATGTAATTCTTACTTAATGCTTAATACCGATCTGATGAATCAAGATCTTTGCAATTGATGTCTAACTACAGTTTGTTCTTAATCATTCTGTGTAATGACATTAATGTCCTATTCTGACGGTTGAGCGGATATAAACATGTTTAACCACGCCACACTTTTTATGCGCCTGTTTCATACGCAAGTAGCCTGCAATCTGGGTGCTGTCGTTCTTTTTCTTTATTGGATAGTTTTACAGTTTGTCATCCCGGTGCCCAGTTTATAGCTTACCATACGATATGTGTTTTGCCATTGTTGAAGACCGTTTGGTACCCTGTATTGTTCACATCTATCTTTGTCGTTTAATTTTTAAGAATAGTCTTACACTGACAGCCATATCACACCTTTATTATTGTTTTATAAGATTGATTCTTTCTACTACCTTAAACTACGAGAAAAAAAGTTTTCAAAAGACATTCAAATATGATAAAAGGGTGAAAATAAGAACCATTTCTACATTGAAATCAGTAAGAGTTGTATAGTTTCCATCCTTATGGAAATAGAAGTAAACATTTTCTTTTTGCGTGTTCACCAGCTTGATAAAAAGCTTCGTACTAGAAGCTTATAAATGTGTACGCGACCGATCATTGCGATCGTTGTTGGTTTATTATTCCTATGCATGAAATCTTACTAAATATTTCTTACATTAAAAGTAAGATAAATAATGTAAAATTTAATCAAATCTGTAGACGAATCATTTTTTTTTAAATATCCTGTACCAAGTCAGGAAAATGGCCATTGCTATATGATAGTTCGTTTCTGTGTGTGTTACATTTTAATGTTGTGTTTCTGTTGTATCGTATACGTAGTTCTCCTCTTATATTTGATGCGTTTCCCTCAGTTTTTGTTTTTTTTCAATCGATTTATGAATTTTGAACAGCGGTATACTACTGTTGCCTTTATTGGGTATGTTCATTACACAATAACAACTAATTTTCTTCCAAAATTTGTTGATATAAGTTCTCCCAATTTGTAATCTTTTTAATTAGTCCTTATACCTCACATAAGGTTTGTCTATATGGGTTACATTTTGATATCGTTTTCCGGATTGATCTGCAGTGCAGAATGTTTTACATGCCGGCTTGAATAGTTGAGACATATTAACATGTAAAACGTGTCCTGTTTATGTCCGATACATTTATCTTACTTATTATTAGTTCAATAATTACAATTCAGAAAACTTGTACTTTTGTAGTTTAAACTTCGTTAGAATTTTCTTTGTATTATTAATCTTTCATTAATTCCTTGTTAACCATCGTGTGTTTGCATTGCTTTTGTTTCTTATCATGATTCAAATTTCAGTCAATAATTTAATGATGAAAAAAGGCAACAGTAGTATACCGCTATTTAAAACTCATAAATCTATGGACAAAAAACAAAATCGGGGTAACAAACTAAAACTGAGGGAAACGCATTAAATATTAGAGGAGAACAACGACACAACATTAAAATGTAACACACACAGCAACGGACTAAGCATTAGACAAAATCCGATGAGAATAACCAATATAACATCAAAAACCAAATACATGAATTTGGGATAGAAAAGGACCGTGACATGTCTTATAGTACACTCAACTATAGGAGAAAACAAACGAAACAACGGAAACACAAAGTAAAAATGTTACACACACAGAAACGAACTATGATATAACAATGGCCATTTTCCTGACTTGGTACAGGACATTTTTAAAGAAAAAAATGGTGGGTTGAACCTGGTTTTGTGGCATGCCAAACCTCGCACTTTGATGGCATTGTTAAATATAACATCAAAATGACAACATAATAATACAGGACCACAATACAAACAAATAGGAGAACGTATTAGGCAAAGGAACACACGAACAACAGATAACAAAAGGCATCAGGTTTAAAATTCATTACGTCAAAAACGCGCCTCGTCCCCATGAAAATTATACTAGATGGAAGAGTTTGATTCAAAACAGTTTGTCGTCTAAGAATCAAATGTAACTAAACTGATGTGGTAGAGTGAATATATGCAATATTTTTTTTATGAATTTACTAAAGCCCAATATAATAAGCTTCCGGTATAAAAAAAAAATATAAAACATTTTGTCATCATGAATGCTGCTAAGGTTAACAAGAATGATTTGTCTACAATGTTCATATGAACGTGTCATGTTTATAGCTAACATCTTGTTTCTAAGGCGCCATCCTCTTGTTTGTTTTCATTGTTATTTTCTTGGATTTCATTTATATTTTGAAAAGGGAGACAATTCATTATTATATTTCTTCCATTTTCTTCCAATGGTCTGTCATCTAAAGAGTTTTGTCGGTTTATATTTCTTCCATTTTCTTCCAATGGTCTATCATGTAAAGAGTTTTGTCGGTTTATTCTTCTTCCATTTTCTTCCAATGGTCTATCATTTACTGAGTTTTGTCTGAATATATTTCTACCATCTAAAGAGTTTTGTCGGTATATATTTCTTCCATTTTCTTCCAATGGTCTATCATCTAAAGAGTTTTGTCGATATATATTTCTTCCATTTTCTTCCAATTGTCTATCATCGACAGAGTTTTGTCGGTAAATTTGATCATTTATTCGGTTATTTAAATTTTCTAGCTGAACCTTATTGTCCTCATTGCTTGGCAATGCCTTTGCCAATTTATCCCAAAACCAAGGATCAGTAACATGAAGCGTCACATGTGTTTTTATATAATACTTAACTTCTTCGTCCATATATACATCTTCTTGGACATCAATTACTATTACGATCATGTGATTACATTTCTGTCTGATCGACTTTTCGGACGCAGTTCGAAACGTAAATAATGACCATTCATCTTCTAAATAAGGTCCTGATAAAAGGAAAATTGTATGTCTACATATATCGATAGCGTTTAAAATATTCTCTTCTTTAGAAGCACCAGGAATAAAATCTCGATCAGGAATATGAAGAATATATCTTTGTTCCTGTAAAATAGGTGTGAGCGTCTTCAATGCAATATTAATATCTCTGTCTGAATAAGATAAAAAAGCATGCACTTCTTCAGTATCTAAACCATCTTCATTCTCGTAAGTTTCAAGAACAATTTTTCTTAGATTTGGAAACCTTCTTTGAATAATGTTAGTGTACTGGGGCATTAGATAAAGAATTTTTTCAAAAAATAATTTGTCGCTTGTATTTATATATCTTCCCCTTTTTATATATCTTTTAAGGTCTTTGTTATCTATTGATTTTATCGATATTTCATGGCAAACTATAATAGCATAATTCGTGCGCATATCTTTTATCTTATCCTGTGCCTCATTCCATGCTATTTTGACAATATCAGAATCGACTAAGAAGTCTTCCGATAGTACTAAAATCATTCTTTTACTTCGCCTTACAATGCTACAGATATTTTCCTGGTATGAAAAACCGACTACAAAATCACGTGACATTTCACAAACCATGTAAGCTTTGTCCTCGGATTCTAATGGAGCAACCACATGTTCCATCACCCAGTCCGTTAACGGTTTAGAATGTATAATAATACAATCTATATCTTCATCTTCATCTTTTTCATCTTTGTCAAAGGGATGAAGACCGAAGTATATGAAAATTAAAACTTTCAGTTCTAATCTGAAGACGAAACCACTTGCTAATATAACTATAAACAGAAGAACACACACAGATGACGAAACACTCGGTGCAATTACATGCTTAATAGTATCAAAGGCTTCAAGACAAATGAACTTGTCATCCTCTACGGATATCAACTGATGTCCTCCTTCATTTCCATAAGCACATGCGACATCCATCCAATCGGACACCATATGATGATGTTTTAAGATCCACGATTTCATCCACAGTGTGTTACAATCACATACAAAAGGATTATCTTTTATGTGAAATTGAACTCCTGATAGTCGTTGTATCAACTTTGGCAAATGTATCAAATAATTAGAATCTAAATAAAGTTTCCTTACAGCGTCTCCCAAATTATTGATAATGTCATCGCTTACATCACTTAAAGAGTTATGACTTAAAATGACATCTCTAGCGCGAGCGAAATAATTCATTGTTTTAATATGTGTAATGTTATTGTTTTGAAACCATAAATCTAAGGTTCCTGCAGGTAGTTTTTCTGGGAAAACTGTTAAACTTTTATTTCGACAGTCAACTATTATGATATCACTAACAGACCACCGGAAACATTTGCATTCGGATGGACAAAATTCGACATCGACATCGCAGTATGTTTCCTCTTCGGTCACACTGAGCAAAGGTCTCTCTATTAACCCGATTGGTCGTTTACATTTCCAGTCAGAAAAGAAATATTCCTCTCCACTAAATGCACCCATCTGTACTTGTGATTTTATCCATTTCGAAAAAGGAATTATTCTGCAGTCACACAATATGTCATTCTTGTCTAAGATAATGTTAAAATTTTGCAGAATCACTCTAAAGTATGTGTCCTTGTCTTTCATATCATATCCTGTTCTGGTAATATTACTATCCATGTCCTTTTCATCTGGTGTATCGTATCCTATTCCAGTAACATTACTTCCAGTAAGGTCTATCATTCTTTTCCTGGTTTTAGTTAATCTATGATTTATGTCGATATTGTTTGTTGCTGTTGATTCAACAGTACTTTCTAATAAAAATGTATAATCGACATTCTCAAGAAGAGCTCTGACATTGTTAAAGTTAATATAGGTGTACCCTAAATTTACTCTCTTCAGTTGCCGTAAGTAGAAAACGACTACAGGAAATTCAGAAATTGGATTATACTGTAAACCAATCTCTTCAAGATGTAAGCTTAGAGCAGGAAATGATTCTGATGGAACAGACGTCAGCTTGTTGAATTCAAGATGTAAGCTCTTCAGTTTTGCAAGTCTTGAAAATATATCGTGAGGAAGTGATGTAAGAGCATTCGAAGATAAATCCAAATTAATGAGGTTACTCTGATCACGGAATGTGTCCTTGTCCAGATTTGATAATGAACAGTTCCTCAAATTTAAATTCCTTAAATCGTTTAATCCGTAGAAAGAACTAGACGGAATTTTTTCTAATAAATTTTCACTTAGATCTAAACTTTGTAAACCAATAAGTTTTGTAAATGTAAATTCGTTTATATACCTTAGGTTGTTATGTTTAATTGATATCATATCTAATCTTCCTGAAAATTCGAAGGTTCGTAAGTCGATGATTTCATTAAAGTTCATGTTTAAATAGCGTCTGAAAACATTACTAGGAACTTTTAAATGATAAGGTACTGTGTAATGATTATCTTGGTAAACCGATCGAGATAAATTGTAACCTATGATTTCTGGTTCTTCATTCCATGGAAATTCTGGAGGAATTGATAATTTGTTCTTTTCCAATTCCAATGTTTGGATGTTCGGAAATTTTCTTTTGAATTCGTTTGGAAATACTGTTAAACCTTGAGATGATAATGATAATTCTGCAATTCTTGGAAAAACATTAGTGCAGTTAAATATTTCAATCATATTGGATGTTGTGGTATTAGGTGGGGTAGTTAACGCTATAGCTTTTACACGTTCCAGACCCGCACAGCTTGACATATTTCTAGAATAAGATAAACATGCTTCCTTTCTAGGATCATACTTATTTTCATGCATGGTAATAACCAACAAAGTCGTAGCACTGGTAAATTGTTGAATGTCATATTGCCCTATTGTACACCTTGTAACCTGTATATAAGTAAGAATATTTGAATATTTTTTGCCATCATATTCTGTCAAAAATATCGGGTGAACTTGACCACATCGAAAGATGAAAACGACTATATTTTCCGTGTCTTCGCTTAAGTTGAACTCTTTGAAGTATTCTGTTGTGTTAACATAACAACCTTCAAGAAGATTGTCTGGAACTTTTATATGATACAGTATTGCTGTCGTAGATAAACTTTTGCCTTTTCTATTTAATATATTCATTGGTGGAAGTTGCTTTTTCCGAATGAGGCATTTTGGTTTCTGACAAGCAAATCCTGTTGTTACAATTGTCATTAACAGCATGCAATGGATGATATAGTTCATCTTTTTTTTCAAATACGCCGTTCCATGTTGCAGTTAGAAACCTGTAATTAAAATGAACGTTTCAATACACAGTACAATGTGATGATCAACTCAGATAAAGAAAACGTACCAATTTTTCTACAATGTTTTGTAAACCTTGACTATTTTGTTTTGCCTTGAATATTCACTAATAATCATAATTAGACAATTTCTGTAAACTCTGATGTTCTATAAACATTATTTATGTGTTATATGTTAGAATAATCCTTAATGCACATTATGTAAGCTTTAGTGCTTTTAAAAAAGTATTTGATGTTATTATATTTATACTTCGTCTAAACTGTCCACAAATTGTTAGAGTTAAACCATTGTAACAACATGCAGTGACAGCTCTTCGAGAACTGTGTCTAGAGATATACAACTATGAGTACATGTGGTAAATACTCACCTGTATCAATAGCAAATAATGAATTGAAATTACATTTATTCGTGTAATGAGGGACTATTTTATATATTTCTATCATATTCAAATGTATTGTGACATTTCTGTTAATGACATCTATCATTTACATGTCAAATAAAAACATAATAAGTGTAGGAGATCCAATGTGCTTTGAGTATCCGTCTATAAGAAATTGAATTGATACGGAAGTCTTAAAATAATCACGATTAGAGTTCTACATTATATAGATTACAACAAGACAAATGTGAATGTCAAACGAACGACAATTTAGGGGATTTTTGTAAACATGTAAAAGAGAAGTAAAACTCGTGCATATTTGTTTATTTATGATTTATAAAATGAAGTATGATCAGTTTTAACGCATTGTTTTTGTTTGTTTAATATTCAAAACTTTTAATATTTTTGATGTATGGCTGTAAATAATACTTAAAATGATATACAACCATTTCATTTTAGACTTTTTTCTTATTTATGTTATTAAACATAAACATTTAATGTTTTGAAACAACATTATTAGCAGAAATTAGATATAAAGCGTTGTTTATAACAAGGGGGGCAAGGGGGGTCCCCATAACAGCAAAACAGTGAATTGATTTGGTGAAAAACAGATAACAAGGAATTGAAAAGGGATAATAACAGATAACAGTAAATGAAATATGAAAATAAATCTGTCCAGGACCAATCCAGTAGATGACTCGTAGATCTTAGTATATAACTTGTGGTATGGACCTAGAAAATTGTAATTTGTGTAAACAAGACGTTTCGGCCGTTGAGGCAGTTCTGCCTTGTGTGATTTTTTTCCGTAACTTGTACAATAAGTTATAGTATGGATGTTGATTTTTTTGAACGAAATTACTAGTTTCTGTTTTTTATATAGGGATATTTTTAATCTAGATCAATTTTTAATGATTTAGTTTTTTTTATTTAATTTTTGAAAATAGTGCAGCCAGTGATACTTTATTATCAATTTGATTTTTAGATTTTTTTTCTTCTGAAAAGCAATATATATACTTTACAAGTAATAAAAAAAAACATTGATGCACAATATATTTTTTTTACTTAATGACCTCATGATAAAACTTACTTATAAAATACAAAAATACCCAGATCAGTGGAGACAGGACATGTAACTGAAACACGCATGCCAGTTATGGTTATTCTGATAATAGAAATTGACTCAAGTGACACTTCTGATAGTATTATAGAAATAGGACCTAGTGAAAATTTGGATGACACCAAGTGAAACACCAATCATGTATCTTATGTGAAATTATAGAATATGGAAAATTTGGGTACAGCATTGGAGAAGCTGTAGGACCGTTTAAAAAGGGTATTTGTCGAAAAATTAAACTGAAGACACATCTGTATTTGCATCAATGGTTTCTGAGCTTCAATTTTTGCCATGTGAAGCAGTTAAAAAGCTTTTAAAAATATGGTGGTCTGTCAGTCAGGGTTCTCTTTCATGTAAATGAAAAGAGAGGGAGTAGCACTTGTAATATAAATGCTAAAAGAAAAAGATGTTGTATAATTCCCAAAGCCATAATTCAAACCCACACCACTTAGTAATGTAAACAATTCAGAGGAGAAAACTAACTGCCTAATTTATCCACAAAATAGTGAACGAGAAACTTAGTAACACAGTAACAAACTACAACCACTGAATCCAGGCTCCTGACTTGGAAATAGGCACATACAGAATGTGACTGCGTCAACTTTAGCATGCTAGTTGGTGTCTAATCCTCCCCTAATCAGGGACAGTGGTGTAATAGTACATTACATAAAGATTATTTTGTGGTCATTGAATAAAAAAATCTATAGGGTGTACCAATGCTTTTTTTTTATAACAAAATCCATACTATAAGTTATTGTACAAGTAATAAGTGAATTATAATTTGTACAAAATGCTACATGTTCACAGACAATGGAATTTATTACAAAGGATAATAATAATATATACTGGAATGGTCCTGGGTCCAATTAATTGTATATGTTTATGTGATGTATGTTACTGAAATTCTTCTGCAAATATCGTGCAGGGCAACCCGATATTACCAGTAGAAAGACCCCAATAGATATACATTGTAAGAAGATGTGGTAAGCGTGCCAATGAGACTATTATCCATTCAAATCACAATTTTCAATTATCTTGAATTTCTACGGAAGACTGGCTGTCAAAATGCTAACATTCCAATTTTCAATAACAGTTAACAGCAAATAGATTCTCACAATAACAGATAACAAAATAGATAATAGTCCTATAACAGCTAACAAAGAATAAGACAATAACATCTAACAGTAAATATATTTTCAGAATTAAAAATAACAGCATAACAGTTAAACCCCTTGCTCCCCCCCCCCCCTCATAATAGAAAAAATATCTGACATGAAACTTACAACTCATTGTTTATATGAATGAAAAAAAAAACAATTGGGAAGTAAAAAACTTTACATGTTATAAAAAAAAAAAACCTAATACGATTAGGCGTCAATCTGTTATACTTAATCACTACAAAGACAGTGAGTTATGTTGCTTTCGTCGTGTTTTGGTAATTAATATCTTTGTCACAAGAATTGTACATTAAAGTGTGGTTGTTGTTTTAACAAAGAAACATCTCCCTATAAAGATTTTTGTCGTCTCCTAACTATCTACATAAGATGTAAATATAAGTTTATATAAGAATATAACACTTTAAGGTCATGTTATAAAATCATTTGTTTTAGTGTAATCATAACTTATTATAAAATTAATAATGTATTGCTACAAGTGTAAAGACATACTAAAAATACAAGTAAATCAAAAGTCGGAATGAGGAAACAAGAGCAGCGCCTTATTATTAGTTTTAATGTTCTGTCTAAAATTGTAAATAAAACTGCAAGACGCACAATTGAATAGCACAATACACAGTTAGTACAATGGAAGTATCTTATATATGTATTTCATTCTGCTAACTTATCCTTGATATGAAATTAATCAAAAAGATGTATATTAAAAACTTTTCTTAAAATAACTTTCCTTTTCAAACAGCACGTTCAAATAATATTAAAAAAACCAAGTAAACCAGTTGTTATTCTTCCCTTTAAGTCTGACACTATAGTTTATATCATTTGCATTATTCCTCTAATAAGTCAGCTCACTTATTTTTAAAGATGCTTTTGAGGTTTTAAGTTATTACATTCCAATTATGACTTCTTTTTATTCATTTAATGCCTAGAATTGTTTTTAAAAAAGAAAAAAAATACAGCAAGGATGTCCATTACTTCTTTTGGTTTAAAATATATTTGTTATTAAAACTTATATAAATGCATTGTATTACTTGTGTCTATCAATATTTACATACCTCTTAAAGAATATCGCTATTGATTTCTTATCTTTTTATCTTTGAATCAGGTTTTACATGTTGCATTTCCTGTGTTAACCTCACAATTTATTGTATACATGAAAGAAAAACTACCTCACCTTTTGTCATATAAGTTCATGATAAATTGTTTTATGCTTGTATACATGTATATATACAATGTGGGTTATGTACAATAATATCTTATAACAGTTTTTCTAGCACTTCTCAGTTGTAAAAGTTTGTCAGTATTAAAATAAGATAATACTTGTATGTTTGATTGATTAAATTGTCCTTCGAATATTTTTTCTTCTGTAATACCGTGTTATTGAATTAGTATTTTAGCCAATAGCAATTTTTAAAGTGGAGACTGTTTCGAGATAACACCAACGAGCTGAACCCAGATTACAAATTGTTTTTGACAAATTGTTTTTCTATTTTTAGTTAAGAATTATTTTCATAAGATATGATACATACCTAAATGATGTTTTTTCACTTGTTCAAATCGACTAGATAAGCACACAATTTAG
The DNA here is from genome assembly GCF_965363235.1 of Mytilus galloprovincialis. NCBI lineage: Eukaryota > Metazoa > Mollusca > Bivalvia > Mytilida > Mytilidae > Mytilus > Mytilus galloprovincialis. The sequence goes on from NC_134840.1 coordinate 20,268,733, forward strand.
GATTCGTGTGAAAGAATTAAAAATAATTATGGGTATGTCCAGTCAGTAACATTTTGATATATATGACTACAACACATACCGGGTTACCCATTACCTTCCACCAAACAAGGTAGAGGCTTCATATGTATATATATACTATTATATTTGAGAAAACTGAAAAATAATCACATAAGGAAGTAGCAAATATCAATTACTTTAGAAAGGCATTGAGTACATATAGCAATTGTCGCTCCACTACTGTGATCTCATATCAGCCAACTGTAATTTAATATCGGCCAACAATAGTAGCTCATAGCTTCATGGTTAACGTCAATGTACTATTATAATTTATAAATTAAGGAAATGAGAGAAGTCGCTTCAATTTCGTGTTAGCATATCTCTAGAGTTAAATATTTAGTAAAAGTTCTCAGAAGGTCAAAAATGTGTTTTAAGGCGAAAGTAATACTATCATATGTTCTGTATTGTATATGTAATATTTACAAATGGAGCGAGATCATTAGCAAGAACCATGATTATCTGACCTTGCAATTAATAAACAATTATAATATTTGCACCTGATGTCAACCACAGTCTTAATAGTATTCCCCGTGACGTTTTCGGAAACTTTTTTTTCCATGAAATATGTGTTTTTAAAAGTCCACAATACAGCTATTAATATCTTCAATATAATAAAGAAAAAGGTCCATATTTGTAAACATTTATCATGTAACATATTCTTAAGGCTGAAAGATAAATTAGATACTTACTTTATTATCTTCACCTTTAATTATGTATGATATTATAAGTAGATAAATCATCTGCGGTCTACTTACTTAAGGTGCTGTGTCAAATGTGAAATCATTAAGCGTAACATCTTTCCTATACATATATACATACAAGCAAAACGTTTCTAGAGAGAGAAAAAAAAATGTTTTTTTCTTCTACTAGTATGTTAAACAATACTTTTTTTCTTTAATGTATTTTATGTTTTGGTTATCATCCAATTTTGTAAATATAACAACAGGATCCTGACTTAGAACAGGTGCAAACAAATGCATACATTTTTTGTACTTTTATATATATATATTGTTTTTTTTATCAAATGTCTTGTTTAATGTGTTGTCAAGATCTTACAACTTCCTCTTAGTTTCGTGTCTCTAAAATTGATTTTCAAAATGTTTTATCAACTTATTTTGAAGAAAGCTGCACTCAACCTAGACTACTTTAAAACACAAGGAGTGTTATAAACAACAAAAAGAGTCAATTGACACTATCTTTTGAATTGCATTATAATTTAATTAGCAATTTTGCAATTTTGTTACCTGGAACACAGTTTTCTCCTAAAAAATGGAAAAGAAGAAGAACAAAAATTCGCTAGTACGGTGTTATGGTCAGTTTTGAATTATTGTCTTTTATTTTTGCTTATTAACTTTGTCTATATGCCATTTTGTGTTTTTTGTTGAAACAGTTACTTGTTTTATATTGATTTAGAATATATTACGATTATGACTGTTGTACCCCATTTTTTGACGTTTTTATGTACTATGTCTGTTTTGTTTTGTTCATTCACTTTTGTTTATTCAATGAAATTCAATGTGACTGTTTACCGGTGAGAGGTTTAGCTAGATAAAACCAGGTTTAGTTCATAATTTTCATCATAAGGTAATGCCTGTACCAAGTCAGAAATATGATAGTTGTTTCGATTCGTGAGATGTGTTTGAGGTTTTGATTTTGTCATTTTACAAAGGAATTTCGCTCTGAGTTCGGTATTTGTTATTTTATTTACTTTTTACAGGTACATGACTTGGTGGGACAGGTACATACAGAATGGGGCAGGGTAAAACGTGTTTTAGTTATTGAATGATAGAACTTAAAAAGGGAACATGTGGTTCAAACGCACATGAGACAACTTTCCATTACAGACCAAAGAACATAGAATTTACCAACTATATTTCACCGTAAGGCATACACCAATTACCAACATATATTGCACATTGCAAGCGTTATATTGGTGCAACTTATTTATAGATTGACACAAAGCACACAACCGGACTTAATTGTGATACAAAACACCGATCTGAGAGTAATTGAAGTTACAAAAAGCTAAGTGAAAGTCAATAACAACTACTAGTAACAGTATAATCATGTATCGAAGACTAGTTTTTCAATAAGTACACATACAACGGATTTTGTGCGAAAACGTCATAAACAGTCAGAAAAAAACACGATCTTAAGCAATGCCAGAATATGAGCACGTAACGATTATTTCTATTGTCTGTTATTTAGTTTGTAGCCTTCGTTAACAAATATGTATTACAGTGAACTCATGGTTATCGAACAACGGTTTGAAGAAATTATAACTTTTACTTGATAATGCTCGACCCCGAACTGAACGATACTTGAATCTTTGCAATTGAAAAAAAATATCCGAACTATTACTTGATCAGTCTGAAACAGTATTAACCTATTCTCGACCTATTTTTTTTCTCAGTCAGGACCATACTCGACCTAAAGTCTAAATCAAACGCCATCAAAGTCTGAACAATACTCGATCAATCTGAACAATACTTTACCAAATAACCTCTTTTTATTGTTTGTTAAATTGAACTGTTTACTAATATAAATTCTAAAATGCTGCAACTATTTTTAAATTCCGTTACCTCCTATTCATCAAATATTTCACATCTTCAACTGAGATTATAATTATAGACAAAACATTTAATTGTACAAGATGTTTCAACAAAAATACATGTACACGCATGTCATACAACAATAAAGATGTCATTTATATTTAGGATTTGATCAAATACAAATTTATACATATATAAAATTATGTATGTTGGTCTATACTATCCTAAAACTCTGAAAAGTTAATTTTTAGCAGAAACATATTCATTATAGTTATTCACACATGCCAGTAAATATCTTTTAAAAATAAAAAGAATTCCCACACTGATTTTAAATTCATTTGATGTTATAATTTGTAGAAAAGGGAAATAATTGTTGTTAAAAACAGTTCATAAATTAATGAAATACAATAGATAGATACAGAAATATGTTTAGGTTGGTCAAGACTAAGTCGAATGTGATTTAGACTAGGACGAGTATGGTTGAAACAAGGTTAGATGTGTGTCAGACTAGGTCGAGTATGTTTCTGACACATATAAAATTGATCTGGCCGAATAAAGTCGAGTACAAATTCAGACTGTTAAGTATGGTTCAGCCTACAGTCGAGAAGTGTCGAGTAAATTTCAGACCAATTCAGACCAATTCATACTTTGAAATAGTGTAGCATTTAGTTATATTCTTTAAGTAAATAGTGAATAAAATCGGTTGGCTTATAGAGTTGCATAGAAAAGTATGGTTTTATCAGAGAGTATAGCTTTGTTTTTTTTTCATATAGATTTATCCAAGTGTTAAGTCTGATATCTTGAAGCGTATAGTTATAGTTATCTCTTCTGTTGTCTTGAGTTACTTATTAGACACTGTTTCGTATTACAATATCAGTTTTATGGTTGCTTCTGTAAAATTCGATACAATTAAATGGTCACAACAATTTACAAATGGCATACGTCCGCAGCGCTATGCTTGAATTTACATGCATCAGGAACGTTCAAATCCAAATAAACATATTATAATAAACGAAACAGTTAGAAAGCTGTATAACCAAAAAGGCCTGAAATGGTAACCAAATCCATTTAACGTTAACCTTGCCTTAGGTAGTTGAAACTACTGATCTGATGATACCCTTGGGGAATTATGGTGTTACTGGCTAGAGATTATTATCTCGTTGAATTCACAGAGCCAGTGAATGTTCCGGGAGTTGGTACCTCAACTCTTTTCGAATTTTATATATTATGTTAACGATTCATGGTGTTCCTGTGGTTGGAACAAACCCCTTTCAAAATGTCTGGTTCACCACTGCGTTGTGCTTAAATAATTGAGTTGTTCAATATCACTATATTTGTTCAAATTAAGGAAGTTATTGTTATTAATTCATGTCTTATATCATAGTAAGTATAGCAATAAAAAAAAAAGAGTTTCTCGTCTAAATTTTGTCTTTCTCACAAAGCAAAACCTATATGCGATCTTGGAGAGATTGTGGTGGTCTACCAAATTAAACAATTTATACTCAATTCGTAATCAAGCTCTGTTGATTTTTACTTAAACTATTACCAATCAAAACTGATATTAAATAAAGGCAACAGTAGTATACCGCTGTTCGAAATTCATAAATCGATAGAGAGAAAAAAACAAATCCGAGTTTCAAACTAAAACTGAGGGAAACATATCCAATATAAGAGAACTACGACACAACACACAACCTGATACCAAGATTCATTGTCAACATTTCTGGTTGTCCCCAAAATTACTTAAAACAATTTCAATCTTATGACTCATTTTATTTTCGACTATTTGTCCCCGAGGGTATCACAAAATAAAATATAGTTGGTGATTCGGCACTGATACAATTTGTAACAAAGTTTTTATAAATTATTCGCCAATAAATTAGAATTTAATGAAAAATAAGGTTCAAAGTTTATCTTAGATGGATTTGATTATTCCTATATGTAACTTTGGTTAGTAAGCTCCTCAGCTTCTAGGTATACAAATATCCTTGGGTTTCATTTGTGTTGTTGCTTTGGACATTCCCAATAAAGACCAAAGCAGAAAAAAACGCGTAAGACGCAACTGTTTTATAAAGTGATATTTTAATTACAACAACTAGAATATTGAATTTAATTAATGAAACATTTCAATCGAAAGGCAGACATTTGGACATTAGGGAGAAACATATAACTTAAAAAGCAGAGCAAAATTGTCTGCAAGAATAAAAGCTGCCTTGTTCACTTTTGTACGTTTTATAAAATCTATGCCATAGAGTCGTTCATAATTTTGAAAAACAAACACGATTGTCTCTCTTTATCTAATTAAACCGAATGTTGTAGAAGTTACCGTGGTCACACATACTGACTAGATATTTATTTCGTGTTTCCATTTTCAAAACTAACTTGTATCTTTGTCCATCTGATGAGTTTAGCCTTTTTCAACTGATTTTTATAGTTCGTTCTTATGTTGTACTGTTATACCACTGTCCCAGGTTAGAGGAGGGTTGGTATCCCGCTAAGTTGAACATGTTTAACCCCGCCACATTATTTATGTATGTGCCTGTCCAAAGTCAGGAGCCTGTAATTCAGTGGTTGTCGTTTGTTTATGTGTTACATATTTGTTTTTTTTTTGTTTTTACTGGATTTTGCTTTCATCAGTTTCTGCTTATGTTCAATTTTGTTCAAATGATGCTGCCGTATCAATACTTTCGCACTTTTGTTACCTTTATGAATTAATCTTTTGGCTTAAATAACATTGAAACCGTTAGTTTTAAACCGCCTCCAAATGTGCTCCAAATGGCATTTAAACGTTGTTTTCAATAGCATTTCATTCAATTATGTGATTTTCTGTTTTAACAACTATGTTGCCTTACCTGTCATTTCAGCTGGATGTGTAACGCCTGCAACGCCTGCAAATAATTTCGATGGTTTATATTAGTCAGATTTTATGTTGCTTCTGACCTGATTTCTTTCTTTATTTGAAGATTGAGATTTTGTTTGTCGAATTCATTGTGTTCTACGTGACGGTCAGAGTAAGGTTATCCTTTCTGGAAAATTGTCCTCAATTTTTTTACAACATTATCCAAAATGTTGCCTAGAGAATTGAATACTGAATTCACTTGTTTGTAAGAGTGCTAATAGTATATCAAGCAAAGTGTTGAGACCATTATGTCCAATTATTTCGCTTTCAGTTTTTGTCTTGTTAGTGTTTTGTGTTTTGTGTATTTGCATTTCATTTTTTGTAATCCATTTTTACATTGGAAACATTTTACTGACGTTCTCAATTAAACACTAGGAACTATTAAGTCCAGTTAGTGTGATACCATTTTCTAAATCCACGCCAAATGCGAGGCAACTCTTAAATTTATAAATAAAGAAACTATTTAGGAAGTAAGGTTTCAACTCCCTCAGGCAAAGTTGACCTTAGATGGTCTTGACTATTTTTATACCCTCTTAAGTCGTATAGATCTTCAACTGTTTCGGTTCTTACATATTCTTGGCTTCCAAATATTTGGTTTTGAGAGTTCCTGATCAAAGTTAATCCAGAAAACCGCTTCGGACGCATGATATTTATAACGTGTTGTTTTCATATTTTACAACATTAAGTCGATACCTTTGCTGGTGGACTATTATTTTTTACAAATTAAGGTTTGATTATCAATGCATCTTACTTCTTCAAACTATGATTGCATGCTATATTAGAAAGAAATCGTTTTGTACCAGGTAGTACAATATAGTGAAGTTGTATTTTCCTCAGAAAAAAAAATCAGGTTATTTAATGAAAAGATGGATTGCATTCACTTCAAACCATGAATGATGGTGAAAGATCAGACAATACATTATTTTGCATGCATAAAAAAATAAGACGATAACGCCACGTGTTGAGCAGGGTTTGCTTACCCTTCCTAGCACCTGAGATCACCCCTTTTTTGGTGGGGTTCATGTTGATAAGTCTTTAGTTTTCTGTTGTGTCTTGTGTACTATGTTTTTATGTTTGTCTTTTTCTTTTTTAGCCATGACGTTGTCAATTTTTGTTTTTCTATTGGTTTGAATATTCCTTTTCTTTGATTGTATTTGGAAAAAAGATGTACTAAAAATAATGTTAGTCAATTCTTTTAGACCATAACATAAAAATACAATTGCCTCTAAGTCAGAATCACTAATATCGGGGTAAAGCGATATGTCTCCTTTAATCTGTTTATACCTTCTGATCTTGAATGTGAACAATCCCGTTCGATATAACCGTCGGTACATAACTATTGTGCGGCAATGACACGTTTTGCCTTAACAATCACCCAAAAATATTAACGGCGTCTGTTCTTTACAACCTTATACGACAAAATTACCATTCTTTTAGTGTAAAACTACTCAGTTTTTAATGCACTGTATTTGTTTATCTGTAAAAGAACAGCAAAATAATCATGATGTGTGCTCTTCATATTTTATTTTATGCCTCTGCTTGTGGACTGATAGTCCACAAGGGTATCTCTTTCCCACTAGCCAGTACTGCGGTACTGGCATGACAATACGGACTTTGTGTTATTAAAAGAAGTAGGTTCAGTAAGACCCCTTTTTGCAGTTTTACAAAGTTGTTAAAATGTAAACTGTTAGTAATTTATTGGAAAGTAGAATGCTTCTGCTACTGTTTTTGACAATACAATGCAAATATATAGGATACTAACATAATTCACTCATGCTAGATTACTAAAATCTTCATAATTTTAGAATTTTAGTTAATTTTTTGACGGTTTTCATCTTAAATGGAAGTGGGCGCATTTGTGTTCATTCTTAATATTGAAATGTAAATTGTATTTGATGATAATACATAGCATATATATAGGTTGAGGATGAACACGTATGCGTCCACTTTCGTTGTTGACAAAAACCATCTGAAAAGTGACAATTTTTGGCATATTTGATAGACTTGTCATATTTAAGCTTGAATCGGAGCGTTTTTAATGACTAAATCAGTAAAAATCTTTCACATAAATTAATTGAATCAACTGAAATAGACACTTAAGTGTTTAAAAAGTGTCCAAAATCTTTCGTCAGATGAACTTGAAATTTGAGGACATAATCGGCCCTTACCGGACCTACTCCTTTGCTGTTTCAAATTTTTAATTATTTTTTTTTAAATTGATGAATGCATCTCCCTAATGCAAAGCTCAGATTCCTTGTTGCTCGGTTTTGGCTATACTTTATTTCCTTTCCCGTTTATAGCAGTTTATCCTCTTAATAAGCTTTGGGTTTTCAAATATTTTAGGCTCAAGTATCACGGAAGAGGCATTGATTGACGAAATGCGCATCTGGTGACGAAAAATTGTTATCTTTTATGTTATTTCTGTAAATGAATTGAAATAATATAATTATTTATCAATATTACTGAGGAATATTTATCCGCATTGTGTCTATGGTGAATAAATCAAGAATACGAAGATAATTTGCGAGTGAAATATGTTGTTTTTTTGTGTTTATTTTTGGTCGTTTCACAAGATTTCAGAAATAAAATAAAGAACCTAATTCAATGAAACATTGTAATCATATCCTCCAACAAAATGAAAAAGAATATGTCTTGTAAGTTAAGTCTTAAACTAAAACAATGTTAATGATAAATTGCCAAACAATTACAGAATGAGTGGAACGCTTGCAATGATGACAGTTTTCCGTCAGCGAACAGTTACCGTCAACGGAAATTTTAGTATCAGTTCCATGTATGTCGTAAATAGTGTATTTTACAGTTCAGACAATATTGTTTTATTATTCGAGAAAAACATCACCATTTCTTTACATATCTATGCACGAAAATGGCAAATTTTCTATTTTTTAAACGCGTCCGTGTAAGTAACACGTGCAGGGACATAACATAATGACGCTGTCACTTTTATCAAACTCATGTGTTCATATTTGGAAATATTTAAGTGTGCTTTAACACTAAACATTTAATTATAAAATGAACAATCGGCCCCATAAATGACAACACATCAGGCAGATAATAAAGGGGTGTTGACTATTAAATTCATGTTTATTAATTTGACTCAAATATTCATATTATGTTTATAACATAATTAACATATATCCAAATTATAAAAAGGTCTGAACTAGTCAATGTTCAAGGCATGGGCTCGATTAGATGTATCATCGTTTCGTGTGTATTTTCGTTTAGACGCAATCTATTTAACCATCGCGTTTACCTCCGCTCACTGCCGACGATCATATAAGTGATAAAAACATAGATAGAGATAGAGAAATCGTGCAATCGGTTTTCCTTTGTCTGTTTAATTTCATATCAAATGTTAAAAATGTATGTTTAACATCGTTTATATGAATATAAGAATGAGTTTTTGTGGATCGAATCATCAATCATTTGATCAACCTTTGTTTCCCTGTTAATGTTGACATGCGAACCAATCTTTTGCGAAGGGATTAAACTGAACGTCACATGCACATGGATTCAATGAAGTCAAATTATTCACTTGCAAGAGAATTTTCATCATCGATGTTTCTTTTGACAAAATTGAACCATGCTGACTGTAAAAGCGAATTATTATTTCACTATTTCACTTTTATCAATGACTGAACAAAAGAAAATCATTTGTCTTTTTTTTTTGTGTATATTGTGCTTCTTTAAGTGAAAACCTGGTAAATGTTTGATCTACTAAATATTCAGTTTGAGAGAATGACGAACAAATTCTGAATGTACGGACAATTACCAGTTTGGTTGTCCGAAAAGTAATTTAATCGATTGTGTCCTATTCCCGATTGTTATATTTTGATAGTGTGTGAATTCGCAGTGAATTTGCATTGCAGTTGACGTGTGCACAGCAACTTACACTGTCGACGCACTCAATTTTGCTCCGTTTATGAGTTCATTCGATTTCCTAGGTTTTTGTATTTTTCATTTGTGTGTCTCTTCTTAGTCCCGATTTTAACATCGGTGAATCTCTGTCGCCTTAACTTTTTTTGTTGTTGTTGTGGTTCATCTGTTTGCTATACCATAGCAAGATCTGTCATTTAAAAGATTTATCTAGTAAATATTTGTTAAGGTTATATGTAGAAGATAAAGTTCCAGGTGATTGTAACTGTTACTCATATCCATAACATATATAAAGAACATTCATTATAAAAAAAAATGACACCATTAAACGGCTTTTCATTCATTCGTTACAGGTTTATAATTTTTAAGTATACATTTATTACATTGTATATCATTAATTTTATCCCCAATGTTGGGAGTTCATATATGTTTTCAATTTTGTTTGCTATTTATCTATCTTTGTCAAATACTCAACTCAGAACATATGTATGTAGCTATTTTTTTGGCGGTAATGTACTGTGGTCACTTTTCTTACTATCAGATATTTAGATTGTCCTACGAACATCGAAGTACCCAACAAGGTGATGTAATAAGTTGTTGTTTGCCGTTACAAAGACAAATACAAAAAAGCGGCGTGATCAAACGTGCCTTCGTGATCTTAACCCTCCCCTATACCTCCAATCAATGAGGAAAAAATCAAACGCAAATTGCAAAACGATAAGTAAAATCCGAGTCCGATGTCAGAAAAGTAAACCGGAAAAACACAGCAAAATGACATTGACATACATAAATAAAAAAAAAAAGGACTACTAGCAGTTACTGACTTTCCAGCTCCAGACTAAAATTGAACTGTTTGAAATAATTTGTCCTTCTCATATGAAAATTAATCACAAATATTTCATGTTAGGTGTTTAACTCTTGGATCATGAACATCACCCGTATCCTGCCAACAACTGGTGTTTTTCCTATGCAAAATGTCCAATTAGTGAAAAGTAAAATCACAAAAATACTGAACTTTGAGGAAAATTCTAAATGGAAAGTCCATAATAAAATTGCACAATCAAAAACTTAAACACAGCAATGGACAACTGTCATAATCCTGACTTGGTACAAACATTTTCTTGTGTATAAAAATGGTGGAGCTAGCCAAACCTCTCACTTGTATGACAGTCGCATAAAATTCCATGATATTGATAACAATGTGTGAACAAAATAAACAGACATAATAGGTAGAAATGTCAAAAATAGGGATACATGGTCAATATTGTGTAATTATCTTAATTCAGACTATAAAAACAAAAACAAAATATATTAAAAAACATTAACCATACATATTTATTCCAAGAAAAGTGTCATCTTTAATGATTTGCATTGACAACAGTATCGTAAATGTATCCCCTGTGAATAAATATGTTTAAAGATTTTGTAAACTTTTAAGGTGAATGATGATATGTTTCATGGTTTTTTAGTATAGAATATTACCATAACAGATGTGATTTGAAATACCTGAACGTATGAGATGTCTGTGCATCGATTTATAATGATGTTCTTGTAGCTATCAGAAAGTTTTGGAAATAATTATAATTTTTCGATGGAACAGGTTTTTTTCTCCATTAAATTCAAATACTTACATATAAGCTAAGTTTCACTGTGTGTATTGATGTGTTTGTTTTTCTACATTGGCTAGAGGTGAAAGGGGAGGGTCGAGATCTCACAAATTTAATTAACCTCGCCGCTTTTTAGCTCACCTGACCTTAAATGTCAAGTGAGCTTTTCACATCACTTGGCGTCGGTCGTCCGTCGTCCAACGTCCCGCGTCCGTTGTCCGTAAACTTTTACAAAATCTTCTCCTCTAAAACTACTGAGCCAAATTTAACCAAACTTGGCCACAATCATCATTGGGGTATCTAGTTTAAAAAATGTGTCCGATGACACGGCCAACCAACCAAGATGGCCTCTATGGCTAAAAATAGAACATAGTGGAGAAAATGTAGATTTTGGCTTGTATCTCTGAAACCAAAGAATTTAGAGCAAATCTGACATGGGGGTAAAATTGTTTATTAGGTCAAGATCTATCTGCCCTAAAATTTTCAGACAAATCGAAGATCCTGTTGTTGGGTTGCTGCCCCAAAATTAGTAATTTTAAGGAAATTTTGCCGTTTTTGGTTATTATCTTGAATATTATTATAAGTAGATAGAGATAAACTGTAAACAGCAATAGTATTCAGCAAAGTAAGATCTACAAATAAGTCAACATGACCAAAATTGTCAATGACCCCTTAAGGAGTTATTGCCCTTTACAGCCAATTTTTAACAATTTTCATAAATTTTTGTAAATTTTTACAAAATGTTTTCCACTGTAATTACTGGGCCAAGTTCATTATAGATAGAGATAATTGTAGCAACAAGAATGTTCAGTAAAGTAAGATCTACAAACACATCACCATCACTAAAACACAATTGTGTCATGAATTTATCTGTGTCCATTGTTTAATATGCACATAGACCAAGGTGAGCGACACAAGCTCTTGAGAGCCTCTAGTTCATGACTGTCCCTAGTCAGGAGACTCTGGGGCCGTGGCCTCTGTAAGTCATGTATGACTTCAAATTTTGGTGCATTGATATATTTCAGAGTTACGTATGACGTCCATTATCACTGTACTATTACACATTTTAGGGGCCAGCTGAAGTACGCCTCCGTGTGCAAGATTTTCCCGCTGTGTTGAAGACCTATTGGTGGCCTTCGGCTTTTTTCTTTTTTTGTATTTCTCTTGGTCGGGTAGTTGATTCTTTGACACATTCCTCATTTCCATTCTTAATTTTATTGAAGAAACCCTAATCTAAAATGCAAAATGTTGATGAATCAATTATATAAGCGGATTCATACATTTATGGAAATTTAGTGAGCGAAACTTTCTTATTCTAATATGTATTTTAACGTTAGTGAGAGGAAAATCTCTTCCGTCAAGAAAATAAGCTTGCTAATAAACCCAGATTTAATTTACCATTTTCATTGGGAAATGCCTGTATCTAGTCAGGAATATGACAGTTGTTTTCCACTCGTTCCGCTAGTTCATAACGCTTCATTTTGTCCGTTTTTATGAACTTCCCTTTTTCAAAATCATCATTGTCTCATTCTATTCACAATCAATGAATTATTTCAATTATTTCAAATAAAAAGTAAAACAAAAATTCAGCTAAAAATGTTTTGGTGGCCGTGGTGTCAGAGGGTTTGAGTTTACGTATTGCTTTTCTTTCTCTTTTTTTTTAAAGAAAGCAACTTGTTTAATAAACTTGTATTGTTGGGTTGATGTCTCGTAAATATGTACTTTATTCACATACAACAAGGAAGTTATAAAAGAATCTACATATTTATAAAGAACAATGAGACAAACAAAGAACAATGAGCAATCTTTGACCTACATTATTACATGTACCGTTATGTAACTTTGACCTTCATTACATGTACCGTTATGTAACTTAAAAGTACCACGAAAACTATTGATGATAATACATGAACATTCATTACCTCATTATCAGATGACAGAATAACATGTATATTGCATACATACCATGTCACACTAAAACTGCTCGACCTTCCCGTACTATAACTCGGGAATAATCAGTTTACATGTACAAAGGATTTTTTGACTGGAATATAAATACAAAATAATCGGCGGCGTTCAGTCGGCAAATAAAAAAAACAATTTCAATGTGAAGAAACACATATGTAGACTAAAAAACAATTACTTACTAAAGTCGTATATTGTCTTCAGATCTATTCAGTTTGGGTGTATTGAAAACAAATCATGATTTTGGTGGACAATGATTATATCTTGACTGTTTACGCTTTAAATATTATTCAATGAATTAACTGCAAAATCTAAAATGAAAGATAATCACAAAAATGTGATTTAAAATTCGTATTGTATTCAATGGAGGATATACGATGTGTAGATTATAATAACATCAGAATGTTGTTGATAAAACATTTTATGACGTATATTTTTAAATGCGCAACGTGCGCCACGTGCACTGACTACATTAATTTCTAACATGTTGTATAAGGAGTCTTTCTCCTAACTAATTAACAACATCCGACTCCTCCGAAAATGTTTTTAGATCTACAAACGAGCAATAACGAACAAAACTGATTCCAGATAGTCCGGTTTGGTATAATTATGCACATAATTGTGATACTAGGTTTGTCTAGTTTATCTAGTTTACGTGCTCATAAACCTATCCCTTTGTCGATCTGTACCAAAACAACGTAGAATTAAATACGCAATTAAAAAACATGCATATCGATATCACAAACTTGTCAAAACATTAACTAAATTTTAAACAAGGACATCATTCATGACTATTTATCAACGAGCAGACTTCTACAGGTATTTCACATCCCATTTTTCATGGTAATATTTTATACAATACACAAAAATGTACCAGACACCAAAAATGTCCTCATGTGATGGAATATCATAATTAAAAATTAATATTGATACACTCATAGGGCCCTTGCAACACAAATACACACATTTATTCTAGTAGTTGCTAGTGATCCTTTGTACATTTATGTTGATCATTGTCATTTTGCTCAGTTCCTTATATTACCTAATCTAGCATCGGACTCATACTTCTATAAACTAAGTTGTACTAAGCGTATTAGTGTGTGTTTGATTATTCCAAATTGGCTAGAGGTATAGCGGAAGGGTTAACAAAACATGTTAAACCCCGCCGCATTTTTGTGCCTGTCCCAAGTCATGACCTCTGGCTTTTGTTAGTTTTGTACGTTTTTTTTATAATTATTTTGGTTCATTTGTGTGTTTTTTAGTTGAGGGTGACGTCCATTTTCTAGTATATATTATCGTCTAGGGGCTGCCACCATGTGTGGGATTTTCTCGCTTTTATGAATACCCATTGGTGGTCTTATGCTGTTTTCTGCTCTCTTTGATCGGGATGTTATCTCTGGCACATTTTTAATTTCCATTCTCAATCTATAGACCGAGTTCCAACAGGGTGGTCACTAACGGGAAAAATTAAGTCCATGTATTTGGGAAGATGGATCAAAATGTGCTTGCTACTACAGGAAACTGGCTTTGATATCCACAGCTACGAATACTGGCGTTCGAGAGAAAAATCCGATACTACACTTCTATCAGGTTTAATGGAGTCTAAATTAAATCATGGATTTATTTGAAATCGGCTGTATTGGTAGGTATCTAAAATGATCAGACTGTCGGAAGAAAAAAACATTTTAACCATTCTAAGTAAGTATTATAAATAAGTAAATATATCACGGCTGTAGCCCTTGCTGTGCACGAGATGTGTAGATGTATGAAAATTCCCGAGGTTAAATAGTTCCATGTTACAGAAAAACATTTATGTCTACAAATGGTCAATATGATATTTTGTCAACAGCCTGATCAAGCAATATACTCTGGCCGATGATTAACATAAAGCACATCATTAAGGTAAAAATACTTTTAAAAAATGCAATTTTTTTAAATTCAATTTTTAATATCAATTGTATTTCCTTGAAAATATATTCATAAAAGTAAATAAAAACATCGGCAAGTGGAGTAACACTGTTCGTACCCAAAATCCGATAATTTGAAGGTATTATAATATTGTCATTAACATGTGTTGCCATTATAGAAGGTTAAAGCCTTAATAATGCCTGTCCATGGCTAGGGACAATGACTTTATATCGTTAATGACCAACGAAAGACATAATCTATCACAATATAAAAATACGAAGATGTGTTACGATTACCACCATAGGACATAGGCCGAGAACGACTATTCAATTAGTATGCTAGTTTCTTACTGATCAGGTTATGTGGATAATCAGTTATTACAGTAAAACATTCATAAAATGTCACGGTACAAATATCTTATGGTAAAAAGACGTCAAATGACGAGTGGCTTGTGAGATGCTTGGAAGATCATATATTTTTTTTTATGTTTTAAAACACAATATCGTTAAACGCAAAACCGTAAAACAGAACTTCGGCCAATTTAAACAAAATTGGCTTGCATTGTACACGGATCATCAAAAGCATTAAACTACCATTTATAATTTAAAGTTTGAGAAATATTTCAGCATTTTGGTTGATAAACAGTTATTTTTAATTTTTTTTTTAAACTTTGAACAACCCAGTCTTATTTCGACAATAAATGTCTAGTGGTGCTCGAGACCAAACTTCTTGACACCTTATTAAAAAAATGAAGGACTTTTAAAAAAACCCAAAAGACAAAAAGAAAAGTCGAAGTCTGACACGTATTTAGAGTATAGCCCATAAGGGAGATATATTCCTTAATTAAATATTATTTCCAAAAATTTGTGACAGCAAATTTTAATATCAGAAAATTCGTATGTTCAAGCCAGTGAGCCATTACCAAATTAGTGGCTGCACCAGTACTTGGCCTGTGATATTCTCGCAGAAATAACAGTCCACCAGGAGAGGTATCGAATAGGTGGTAATAATTACGTTAACGGTACCATTTTTTCTGCACCAGATTTTCCCTTAATACGTCTTTTTGCTTCATGAATGTTGAACTCATGACAATGAAACTTCTAATTTTACTTGATGGAATCAGATTATCCATGAATGGTATCATTTGACATGATTTTCTGAACTACTGTCTGTAGAAATCATTTTAATCCTTTTCTGCATATCCCTCTTTTCTTCATTTTGAATTCGGAGCATTAGGAAATGACTATGGTAAGTTGTCAGCGGTTATTTGTTAATCGACACGTGATGTCCTTTCAACTACACTCAGTGTAAAACACATGTTTACGCTGCTAACTGTAATAATCATAGTGTCGTATCAACTGAATAAAAAATCATCCGCTTCCGACATTTGTAAGTGTTTACTTGTTGAATATACTTTGTCCTTATCTTTTTTCTAAAATATCACTTGTTAATTCGTCCGCTTGTATAAAATTAATATCCAGTTCTTTTTCTTTATCGTTTTCTTCGCTGCTTGAAATCTCACTTCCAAAATTGTTGTAAAATGAATCATAATAATTTACATGCTTTGCATGTTTGAAAGCTTTTGAAGACTGGTGGATTTCACTATAATCATCCTCACTTGCCATTTCAAAACTGTCAAAATCACTGAAAGAATTCTCGTTTTGGGTACCATCACTTTGAATTAAATCGTAATTCTTATATTTTAATTTTAATCTATTTATTTCGTTGATTATATTTGTTGGCGACGGAGTATCTAATGATGGTCTAATCTTGTAAGTGTTTTTGTCATTCCTTATTCTATTACGACTTGAAGGATGATTTTCATCATTAAAAGGTTTCCTGACAAATACATTTTTACGATTCAATAAATTCATATCATCAGCTGTATATTGATTTATGCTGATAGGGTGAGGTCCATTACTACCTAGCATTATTGATACAGATGGCTCCATATGAACTTCTCCATTTTTGTTTGAAATGAACATTTTGCGGTTATCTTTGTACCAGTTAGTTTTCTGTAATGGAGATTTGCCAATAGATATATGCGCTGATTTAATTTTTCCCGCCTTTATTGTTTCTGCTGTCACTTTTTTGGCAAACAAATTATTTGTTGTAAGTTGATTTGTTTGTGTATCGTCTGCTCTCAGGATACCATCTGTCTCTCCATTTAAGCGAACATCCGAACGATCAGACAATTGGGCTCGTTTGCCAGCTTTCAGGAACCGACCAGTTTGCGTATGCATTGGTTCTACTTTGAATAGTTGATGCGTGCGCATATCTTTATTTTGAGAGGGCTTTTTTCTTAATTGTACGGACGTGTTACCAAGTGGTGATAAACTAGTATATTGAAGGTTCATGGTATTTCTTATCATTGCTGAGTTCTGTAAATCTTTTTGTCCCCCGAGCATGAAATTCTTTTTTCTCAAGTTTTGCCTCATATTCCTCTTCTTTTGTAGATTCGGAACTACTTCACTACGAAATGTTGTATTAATGGGTCGATCCTTTCTCTTAACAAATGATGAATTTCGTGGTTTTATCTTAGATATTTGGTCCTGTTTACTTGAATGGTGTTTTTGTATATACGTATTTTGCAACAGAGAACCCAATGTTGTAGTTGTCTTGATATTATTCATTACGTTTTGTTTCGTATTAAGATAAGATAATTTTTCCGTTTTATTTACGGGATTTCTAACAAATAGACTTTTTTGACTGGCGTATTTTTTCGGTCTTATTGTATCCGAGTTATATCCGTTTATATTAACAGAATCACTATCGTCACGCTTCAGTACGATTGTAACAGAAGTGTCTGTTGGATCGATCCCATTTCTGTTTAAAACATAGGTCTCTCGGTTATCTGACTTTCTCCGAACTTTCTGGAGCGAGAAAGCTTTGCCAATCGAAATGATGATAGACTTTACATTTTTAGCTTTTACAATATCTGCTGTTACGTGTTTTGAAAACAATTTGTTCGTTTTAATTCGTTCTGCCTGTATATTGTTTGCTTCTATGAAACCCGATGTGTCCCTTTTTAAACGAATATTGGAACTGTTATCAAACTGAGAGTCAATTTGAAAGTATAATTTTAAATCGTCATGAAATTCAACAACGGATTCTAATTCAGTCTTTTCTGTCACAGTAATCCGTTTTAGTGTTTCATTAAGAGCTGTTTTACCTAACCAATTACTTTTCTGTTTCAAATCTAAAAAAGAAATTTGATCAGCAATGAAAAGCTACTTAATTATGCAAAAGTTAAAGTTACTTTTGATATTTAACGACAACTCAGTATGACATTTATATACTTGTTTTCTTTCTTTATCATTTCATATTGTGTCACTATCAAGCACATTTGTTTACATCTGCTAAAACATATATAACTGCAAAATATCTTATAAACTCGAAATGTAAAAGCAGAGAAATAGAATCTATGACACAATCTTTCTACACACACTTGACAAAAGCCAAATGGACAGCGCTTTTATTGATGTTCTGAATCATAGACCCCACAGACATTTCCATACAGACTGCGCTTAGATTCGGTAATTTCATCATAATTGTGAAGTCACATGGAAAGGAGTGTAATGGAGCACTTGATGGGCCTTAAAGTAACCGTTTTTTAAATAGACACCTAATACGTTATGGTATACAGCAGAGTAGAGGAAAACCTTGATTCCAAATGTAATTATATATACATAATGAATGAGGACAACAGTTAAACAATGTGACCAGCTGGATTAAATGTAAATGGTGGAGTTTTCCTGTATATACGAAATAAGAAATATGACAGTTGTTATCCATTTATTCGTTTGATGTGTTTGAGCATTTGATTTAGCAATTTGCTAAGGAATTTTCCGTTTAGAATTTTCCGTGGAGATCGGTATGTTTGTTATTTTTAACAGAGCTAAACCATGCACAGTTTGATACACCAACGAAAAGAAACAACAACGAAAAGTAAAGAAAAAAAAAGAAAGAAGCACCCCCTTCCTTTTTCAAAGAAAACATTAAAACCATAATTGATGCTCTCTAACACGCAAATAACAGATGAAAAATTAAATATTTCAATAATATTTGAGAAAGATCAAACAGACTTTATACTTACGTGAATTTTCACAAACTATGTGTTGCAGCAACTGTAGGATGAATGAAACGATACACCATGAGGGATATATTTTCATAATTTATCTGTAAATTAACCGAAACACACTGAATAATTTTCCCAGTTTTTGTTTGTTTTGTATCATAATCTGCATTCCAATTTATTTGTTCTCGACGTCCCGTATTCACAATGTATATTTTATAGATCCAGCGAAAGGCAATGATTATTATGAATCGTTTTACATGTAGATATGATTTATTCATGGAGTATTTATGATCCTTGACATTTTACAAGCTAATGCAACAATATAAATAGAATAATAATCAGTCTTTGGCTAACAGTAATTCCTTTCACACATATATGTACACCTAAATACAAGAAAATAGATAAATGAATACATCATATATTTAAATTATTACCTATTTTTTATAAGTTCTTACATTCACAGTATGAATTTTAATTGACAACATTTATTTCAAGATAAATTAATTTTTAAAAGTGACAAAAAGTGGTACAATTGACAAATAGGTAACACTGAACTCGACAAAATTGCGCGTCTGGAATTGGCAAATTTGACCTTTAACTGAAAAGAGATATTGTAAAAATTCTTTCGACAACAGTAATGTAATGGAATACGAAAAACAAATTTAATATGACAAAAAAGATAAAATTAAGTCTGAAATCATTTGTAAAGTACTTTTTGTGTTCTTTTATCAATAAAAATCATGTATTTATTATAGCTGATAGACATGATTTCATCACAATGTTAGGCAAAAAAGAGTATAAGCATGGCTTGTGTTACAATGGTGTTCCTTTACTGTAAAAGATAGTTAAAATGGATGTAATATTGTAGCAGTTAAATTTCCTCTTTTTCTCACATTTTCCCCGTATTTTGTGTGTTATTTTTTATATTTTCGCAATGAAAACGATGTTTTCCAAGACACGATGAGGTCACGATAGCGGTAGTCACTTCATCCGGCCCTATCTAAGCCCTTTGTAAAAACATGATCTATATAGCTACTACCTCAACATTTTTTTTTTCTAAATTAGTTACTTAAATTGATTCTTCTTGAGATACCGATATCGACCTGTGAAATAACTCTCATCTAATTTTTTTTTATTTGATTATTTGTGTTCCCTTTATCCATTTATTGATTCGAAGTTGTTGAAATCGACGATATTGAAGAAATCGATTCAACCATTTTTTTTCCAAATGTTTATGTTATATAGTGATTCATCAAGGCAATTTTGTTTCTCATGGTTTATTTGTTTAAGCTGTCGATATGGACTATATCCATTCGATATCGACACTTTAAGTTGTTTCTTTCTTATTTCGTCTAGTTTACTTTAGTTTAGAAATTGTTCGATGTAAAGCCTATATTGTACGACTTCGGATAAAACTTTTAAAAAAGTTTTAAAAAATGTGTGATTTCAGTGAATTGACTATGACTATTGAAGATATAAACGATATCGAGTCAATATCGACAAATTATGTTCCCAATGTCCATCTGCTTAAATGGTCGACACAGACAATTTAGGTCACACTGGTTCATCTGTTAAAGATATGACATCATTGAAATCGAAATCGGAAACTAGTTATGTCATGAAGTTCGTCAATAACAATTCGATTTCGCGACCTTAATACCCTTTCCATGATCAAAGTTACATATGTTAACCTAAAATCTAATTCGAAAATGCTTTATTTTGCAAATAATGGATAGATTTCTGATACATAATCATTTAAAGGGGAACTAGCTACGAGATATATAAAAAAATCTAAAGTATGACTTTTTTTTTGTTTAAACATTAACGATAGTGAAATAGTGAAATGTTAATTCGATTTTATCATCCAGTATAATTCAATGTTGTCAAATTAAACTAAGAAACATTGATAATGAATAATTCCCTTGCAAATGAATAATTCGACCTCATTGAATCCGTATTCATGTGAACTTCGATTAATCCCTTAACCTGAGATGTATAACGCATGGATAGTGAGTGTTTAGTTATTTATGAATGTCAACATTGAAAGTTGAACGCAGATAAATCATTTGATTCACTTGTTCGATCCACAAAATCTCATTTCTATAAAGGGTAAAAACAATGATTGATATATATTTTTAATTTATTATATGAAATTAAACCGACCTAGAAAAATCCAACTGCACGAGTTAACTTTCTATTTATATATATATATCTATGTTTTATCGCTTATATATATATGACTCTTGAAGGTCTTCGGAGTTCAACTCAATAGTTAATAAGATGGCGTGAACACTAAAATACACACGAAACGAAGATACTTATTATCGAGCCCATGCCTTGAAAATGGTTTATTTTATAATTTGAATAAATGTTTTACATGATTATAAATCAAAAATGAGAATTTGAGTCATATCGGTGAACATGAATTTGACAGCTAGTGCCCCTTTAACGGAAATTAAGTACAGGGTACATGTACTAATAATACGCGCAAGTCACTATATGAATTTCTTTAATAACTTTTGCGAGATTTAAACCTTCTCAATGTAAACAACAAAATCATGTATTTTGTGAAAAGTGATCTATCAAAAATACTGAACTCCAAAGAAAATTCAAGATTGGAAGTCCCTTATCAAATGGCAAAATCAATTAAAAGCTCAAACATACAAAACGAATGGAAAGCAATTGTCATATTCTTGACATGGTACCGGCATTTCCTTATGTAGAAAATGGTGGAAATTAATATTGGTTGTATGGCTAGTTAAATCTCTCACTTGTATAACAGTCGTATGACATTCCATTAATATTGACAATGTGTGAACAACACAAACAGACATAATAGGTAAAAATGTAAATAATGAGTTCAGCTTTTTATAAACATAATGATGTGGTTATATTGATATAGTGTAGAAATCTTTATCGTGAAAAGACTATACTTTTCGGCCAGACTCAAAAAAGTATCAATTTTGAAATTGATGTCAAACGGTTTGTTATCGTCTGAAAGAACCTGGACTTTATATATATATATATATGTTATCGTACAAAGCTAAATAACTCTATCATCACTTTGAAAGAAATATCCCAAAATTCGTTATACGTGTTGTGCAAAACAAAATTAAATCATGCTCTTTCAAATTTAGTTGTTTGTATATTTTACATTCTGAGGAATAAATCTGTAAAACATATATTGGTTATTAAATAACTACCTATTGGAACTATTATTTCCTGTTTCTGTTTCTTTAATAAATGACGTTTTCTTAAAAATAGACAGTTAAAATTTCGTTTTTATTAAATAGTGTTTTGGAACTGAGGGCGATAGACAGGTTCATGACACTAATGGAGTAGGTTTATTTTTACTGTTGTGTATTCAGATAATTGTATTCTTGTATATATTTATTTTTATTTTTATTGCTTGTCATTATGGGTGTAATTTTACAATAAAAATTTATATTAACATATTTCTAAGTCATATCTGGAATGGTATCCCTCAAATGTTATTTATTTATTTCCTCGGTTTATTCCGTTGTATGTGCAAATGATACAGCATACTGCATGGAAGGGTTTAAAGAATGAACTCTTCAAGCATGTCCCCGAAAGAGAGATATGTAACTATAACAGAAACATTTATAAATACATTAGGACAGAAGTAATACGAATGATTAATCTACAATGGTAAAATAGACACTCAAGTTTTTATGTATGTATAAATAAAATAAATCATGTAATATGATTCTGTACACTACAAAATATAATATATAACAAGTCAAAAAGGGTACAACATCACCATTAAATAACTATAAAATATACAAATATTAGATATTTCGGATAACAGATATCCTTCTTCGGTAATTGCACAATGACAAATGAATCATGTCAATTCAAATTGAGACTCTATCAAAATCTTGATTTATACAATTTAAGCGAACGCTGGAACAATTTTAAAATTTCCAAACACACCGCAAAGACTACAGAAATATGCCAAAAATAAAAATAGTTATTTACGATGTGAAATGGCACAACTCTAGATTTCCAAAGGTTGTGACAGTTGAGATGTTATAACTGCATTGAGGGCAGTCCTCAAACAAAAAAATCAAAAATGTCCTAACCGATCCAAATAAATTATATATAAATAAGACAACGGTAGGGCAATTACAACAGAAACTACATATTTAAGCCTCCCAAACGAATATCAGTCTAATAATGATTGAAAAAATAAGTATTGTATAATGAGGTAAAATAATTGAATGTGGCAACGTACTTATACATCATCCCGAATCAATGAAAACCTGTAATTTAAACTGTTATTTTAAAAATAATTTCGAACTGTAAAGCCAGTACTAAATCCGGCGTTGTTTGAAACAGGTAGTCACAGGAAAATGGGGGACTCGTTCTATGTTTTTTCATTTATACCCTCTGGGGAGACTGTCCGTAACTTTCTTATCCAAAATCTTTCCCGAGCGACTCTGTCGACCTTCGACCAACCCTCGTTGTGGTCTATGATCGTGGTGGTAAGGATTTTGAGATCAGCTTGTGTGTGTCCAGGTGATCTCAAATGACGACTTACGGGTAGGTCGGGCTTGCAAGTGTAGTCACTTCGATGACCATTCATGCGTTTGTTAAATGGCTGCTCTGTCTCGCCAACATACTGCATGCCACATCGACATTGAAGGAGGTATACAACATTCTGGGTTTTGCAAGTTACATTGCAAAATATAGTGTACACAGACCCAGTCGAGTGGCAAGTGAATGTTTGAGTATTCAGTATTTGTTGACAAGTCAGGCAACGTCTGTTACCACATGACTTGCACCATCCTGCAATTGAACAGCTTTTAACAAATAAGTCTTTCAGACTTGCTGGTCTCCGAAAAGCTAAGACAGGAGGATTGGGAAAGATCTTGGATAATTTAGGGTGTTTGGCAATAGTTTGCCAATTGGCACGGATCAAACGTGAAAGGTTATTAAAGGCTGGATTGTATGTAAGCAAACCCCTTATCTATGTCCAATTTCTTATAACCTCGTTTTATCAAACATCCGCGAAGTTCCTGTAACCGTTTCGTGACAGCCTCCTCAGAGTCACGAAACGGTTACAGGAACTTCGCGGATTTTTGACAAAACGAGGTTATAAGAAATTGGACATAGATAAGGGGTTTGCGCGCGCTAACAATAACAGCCGCAATGACCTCTTACAGTACAAACGGAAGAGGCGCAGCAAAATAGTCCCGTTTGTTCTTACATACAATCCAGCCTTTAATAACCTTTCACGTTTGATCCGTGCCAATTGGCAAACTATTGCCAAACACCCTAAATTATCCAAGATCTTTCCCAATCCTCCTGTCTTAGCTTTTCGGAGACCAGCAAGTCTGAAAGACTTATTTGTTAGAGCTGACGTCTCCTCAAATAAAAGCTGTTCAATTGCAGGATGGTGCAAGTCATGTGGTAACAGACGTTGCCTGACTTGTCAACAAATACTGAATACTCAAACATTCACTTGCCACTCGACTTGGTCTGTGTACACTATATATTGCAATGTAACTTGCAAAACCCAGAATGTTGTATACCTCCTTCAATGTCGATGTGGCATGCAGTATGTTGGCGAGACAGAGCAGCCATTTAACAAACGCATGAATGGTCATCGAAGTGACTACACTTGCAAGCCCGACCTACCCGTAAGTCGTCATTTGAGATCACCTGGACACACACAAGCTGATCTCAAAAACCTTACCACCACGATCATAGACCACAACGAGGGTTGGTCGAAGGTCGACAGAGTCGCTCGGGAAAGATTTTGGATAAGAAAGTTACGGACAGTCTCCCCAGAGGGTATAAATGAAAAAACATAGAACGAGTCCCTCATTTTCCTGTGACTACCTGTTTCAAACAACGCCGGATTTAGTACTGGCTTTACAGTTCGAAATTATTTTTAAAATAACAGTTTAAATTACAGGTTTTCATTGATTCGGGATGATGTATAAGTACGTTGCCACGTTCAATTATTTTACCTCATTATACAATACTTATTTTTTCAATCATTATTAGACTGATATTCGTTTGGGAGGCTTAAATATGTAGTTTCTGTTGTAATTGCCCTACCGTTGTCTAATTTATATATAATTTATTTGGATCGGTTAGGACATTTTTGATTTTTTTGTTTGAGGACTGCCCTCAATGCAGTTATAACATCTCAACTGTCACAACCTTTGGAAATCTAGAGTTGTGCCATTTCACATCGTAAATAACTATTTTTATTTTTGGCATATTTCTGTAGTCTTTGCGGTGTGTTTGGAAATTTTAAAATTGTTCCAGCGTTCGCTTAAATTGTATAAATCAAGATTTTGATAGAGTCTCAATTTGAATTGACATGATTCATTTGTCATTGTGCAATTACCGAAGAAGGATATCTGTTATCCGAAATAATTAATATTTGTATATTTTATAGTTATTTAATGGTGATGTTGTACCCTTTTTGACTATATATATATATATATATATATATATATATATATATATATATATATATATATATATATATATATATATATATATATATATATATAGATTCCACCACTGCATCGAGTGTGATACGATATTTATCCACTCGAGACAGTTAAATTTTCAAATTTAAAACGCGAGGCTCGAGATTTGGTGGTGGAATTTGTTTCTCTAATGATTTTCAAACAATACGCAGGCAAACTTATTGCCTCTTTGCGACTGATCTGCAAAAAAGATGTGTTCTTTCTGAGTGACGTCATCAGGCATGGTCGCCTTTTTTCATGCCGTCACAATAGGAAATTCAGAGGAAAGCAAGAATATTCGAAGTCATAATCGGATTTTAACCAATGAAGAACTGAGATCAAACGAACCACACGTTGATTAAATGTTTTTTATGCAATGGGTGCAGAAAAGGATAAATTGACCAAGAATTAGAGAAATATATATATATATATGTTTGAAAATGTAACCTCTCAGATATTAGCGTTTATTTATCAGTCTGGCGCCTGTAACTCAGTCATTTGTTGCTGTATATAATATTTGATTATCATTTATTGTTTTTTACACAAATCATGACTATTTCTTTTTTGAACTGTTTTAAATTGTCGTTTTGCGATCTTTCATAGCTTGCTATGCTGTATGGCTTTTGTTTATTGTTCAAAACCATACGATGACTTATTCAGTCTGTTGATTAATTCTACGTTATTTTGGTCTCTAGTAGAGCGTTGTCTCATTTTTATTCATACACATCTTCTTATAATTTACACAAATTGATCAACCTAGTTCTTTTTCTATGTTGCATAATTATAGGGAATACGGTAGTATTTAATTTTCCCAGCATTATGTTGGCCTTTTGTGTACCCAAGACAGGTGAAGGAAGTCAAATTATTTATCTATGAATAACTGCAGTGTGTATATTTACAATATAAATTTTGAAACCTATTGAAATATTTTCTAGAGAATTATTCGAAAAGACTTGCAAAATTTCATAAATTTGGTGCAAAATGACGGTGGGCATGGATAATATAAACAAGCTCCGTTGGAAGTTGGTCATGATACTATTTGGCTTTAATTTTAAAAACACAATAATAAAGTACTAACACAACATATAACTGTTTTATCCAGGTATATTGTCTTGTCGCCTATGGCAGAATAAATAGTACCGTTTTCCCTATAAACTCATACTAGCTGTTCTAAATGAATTTTATGATGACTTATTATTATAGACATCATCTATATTGCGGATCGTTAATTTTAAGAATAATGCTAGGTTTTTTTCAATCTTCTCAAAAAGCACATGTACAAAGTATGTCACATATGAAAACAGGAACAAATCTGGACAAGCTTTGAAGAACTACAGGATTATGTAAATGCTATCAACTGACGAGAACTTGTGCCGTACCGGTGTCGTCTATGATGGTATTTATCGACGGATCCTGGTTGTCAATAGATTTTTTGGATAATGGGCAAAATAAAGATATGTTCCGTTTCAACATCCTTTGCTTATTTATGTTTTAAACTTTGAAAGTTCTTCTCGGAGGGTAATTAAAAACAAGTTTCTATATATATGCGCATGTTGTTATCTTTGAATTGCTACAAAAACTGTTCCTGTACACATCTCACAAGGCAGTGGTTTATAGCTGTAATGAAACACTATTTCTAATACTGGTTAAAACAGTATTTAGAATGTAGTCAATGTTTTGAAAAATAAATATCCGTGGCCCCTGAGTTCAGGTTCATGTGGACCCTATGGCTAAAATGGCCGTATTTTCACCTCAAAATTTACTCCGAGTACAGACAAACCTGCGCATCTGTAAAAAATTTCAGGCATAGCATGCCCTAGATAAAAAAATTTCAAATATGTTTTATGTTTTAGAAAAATAAAAACTTACCAGGATTTTGCCGTGCACTTTTTTTCATTCCTCCAGAAGGTGCCAAAATAAACTAAGTTGGGAAACAGGTTTGAGAACTTCCCCACAGATAATAATTGAAGTGAGCAGTATTGATTGACATGGACATTAGATGGACAATAGATACATGACAATAATTGGTTATTTAAACTGTATACCTGAGTGGACCATATCAAGGTAAACTCAACTGTTTGTTAACTTTATCATCTTCTGCAGGGACGAAAAAAAGTGTACGGCAAAATCCAGTTCAGTTATGAATTTTCTAAATCATACAATGCATTTGAATTTTATTTATCTAGGGCATGCTATGCCTTAAAACGTTTCCAGATGCACAGGTTTGCCTGTACTCATAGTAAATTTTGAGGTGAAAATACGGCCATTTTAGCCATAGGGTCCACATGAACCTTAAAAAGAATACAATCTGGCAGTGTGGGAATATAAAGGAACAACGAAAAAATATAATTGTAATGTTAAATGTGTACCGAAATATTTAATTATTGGTATGTAATGGGTAACAACATATTTAATAACAATAACTTATTACTCGGTGACAGTAACGAAATTATAAAAAACAAAATGTGGTGTTAAATAAATTGAAAAAATAGCGTTTTGTCAGTCTAACTAGTATATGCACACATATGTCTCTACGAATATTAATTTTGATAATTAAAAACTAAGCATCTTGATCTTTGGTTAACACTATAGTATTAAAGAAAATAAATACATGATATTTACCAACAGCACGTATAATTTACCTGTCACAACCAATGTCGATTTACCTGTAAATTGATGAAATGTCTTCTTCGTGTGTATGTTTTTTTGCTACGAACTTTAATCATGATAGAAGAGTTTTTCTTTGTATTTGAATGTTTACGGAAGTGTTATTTAGGTCAATATTTAGTTCGATTTTTATTTCACGTTGTCTATTGTAAGTATACGATTTATAGAAAAGCAATTGCTCACAGGAAAGAAAGATTATCGGTCCCATTATGAAATACATGTTCGTTGTATATTGACACGACGTATTTAATGTCACAGAATGATATAGAAAGGGGAATAATAAATAAAACAGCTGTCAGAATATTGAAAAATACCGTCTTATTTACACTACAGGCTGTACCGGGACCTCAAGTTGTGTAAAGTGCTAGAATGTAAACTGATTGAATTAAGTGTAAACAATGTCGTGAACAGCTTTTATTGGTGCATGGTTAGAATAGGCCTTGAAATTGATATTTTTTATTTAAATGGTACCCAAAGTCTAAATAGTTTTTTATCGAATCCGGGGGTCGATTAGTCCAAATAATTATAACATCTTGAAAGGCTATTATATTTTTTCTTTGACGCCCCAAAGCAAAAATTTAAAATAACCTTCCAAAACGTCATAATTATTTGGACTAATCGAACCCCAGACGAGCATGTCAAACATGTTCACTAGAACGATTCTAACTTAAACATGTTAAATATTCTCATCCTAATTAGGTGGAAATTGCATACAACTACACATTAATGTTTTAAGAGTAGACTGAAATTATTTATATTAAAGAAACTAAATTCACATCATGTACTCTTTTTATATGATATGCATCTAGATAAAAGCATGATGATTCGTCTTTAACGGTTCGCAATAGTTCGAATCTGGGCTCAGAGAATCTGTGATGCTAATTTCGATGCTTCGTGTAGAAAGTGCCTCACTCTCTGCACACAAAGAGCTATCACAACACGGTAACCTACTGATTGTTTAAACGGTTTCGTCCTCAATATTCCTGAAGTATTGTTCACTGGACTTAAACATACAACAATCTATTACTAGTATATACTATTTATATCACTTATGTAACACAGCGCACTTTTGGACAAACCCGGATCTTATATTTGATAAATTTTTTGCATGTTCTGTGATTGTCTGTTAATGTGTCAAAATGTACGTTGCAAGATACTGGTGTTACTTTAAAACGTACTCCACCCATTTTTAAACATTTTTCAGTATAAATTAAAGCTATGTATTGATAATGTGCGATATCTTAAAGGAAATATAAGAAAGAAGATGTGGTATGATTGCCAATGAGACAACTCTCCACAAGAGATTAAATGACACAGAAATTAACAACTATAGGTAACCATATGGCTTTCAAGAATGAGCAAAGCACATACCCCATAGTCAGCTATAAAAGGCCCCAAAATGACAATGTAAAAAAATACCAACGAGAAAACTAACGGCCTCATTTATGAACAAAAAAATAATGTAACACATAAACAAACGAAAACCACTGAATTACTGGCTCCTGACTTGGGACAGGCACATACACACAGAATGTGGCGGGTTAAACCTGTTAGCAGGATCCTGATTCTCCCCCTAACCTGGGACAGTGGTGTAACAGTACAACAAGAACGAATCATAAAAATCAGTTGGAAAAGGCCTTACTTATCCGATGGATATAAATACATATACTACAAATACAAGTGGACTTGGAAAAGTTTATTTTATTATCTCTTTTATTAATATTGCAATGATTATGCAGTGCGATTATATCTAGCCTAGGAGAAATAATAGTCCAAATCTCGTAAAACTGTAATGTGTTTTGTCTAGCGTTGCATTTTGAATGATGCTGTTCGACGTGTAACGAATGTAGGGGATTCTTTGTTTCTGCGAAATATATCCATTTTGTTTTCCCCTTAATGGATTTTTGTGCCAAAACAGCCGCGGAATATTTTTGAATTAATTAAAAATTCACACCATGGAAAGAACGGCAAACAATAAAGCTAATCTGGTAGATTAACAATGAGAAGTATCAAAAAGTAAATCAAGTCCTGGTGTATGTCATTTATTTAGTTTACGTGTTTACTGATTTTTTTTGTCTTGAATGCAAACTATAAAATTGAACGTCATATTTCAAATATCAAACAATTACTTTATTTAGATAAAGACAAGTAACAAAATGTCTTCAGAAAATCTATTCTTCAGGCCGTTTATATATGTAGCCGACTATATGGTCTGGGTTTTAATTATTGGTAAAGGCAATATGTTTGCCTATAATTGATTACATCCACTTCATTTGAACTTTGGTGGATAGTCGTCTCTTTGGCAATCATACCACATCTCCTTATTTCCTTATTTTTATGTATCTTCAGGTGAATAATACTGCTGCAATGGTCTTTCCAAAGACGGGTGGTAATTTCATGGAAAATTACGTTGAGAAAAGATTAACCACAATTCACAACACTAGTGAACAATCGGTGAAAAACTACAAACAAAAAGTAATAACCTTTTTTGTTGGACTTTTTATTATCGTCACTCTACCTTACATACATTTAGGTAAGTTCTTATATATAGTGTTCAAGTTAACATACCGTCAAATAGTTTAAAGTTCAAACTTTTTTGATAGCTTTTATAGGGAAAACGGTAGATCTACTATTTATTCTGCCATAGGCGACAATACTAACATTTTCTAAAAATAACACTTTTTATAATAAAAAGTTGGATAAAACTGTTATGTGTGGTGTTAGTACTTTATTATTCTGTTTTAAAAATTAAAGCCAAATAGTATCATGACCAACTTCCAACGGAACTTGTTTATGTTATCCATGCCCACCGTCATTTTTCCCCAAAAAAATATGAAATTTTAGAAGTCTTTTCGAATAATTCTCTAGAAAATATTTCAATAGGTTTCAAAATTCATATAGTAAATATACACACTGCAGTTATTCATAGATAAATGAAAAAATATATTGTACCCTTACATCCAATCACAGCGCTCCTAGGTCGACTTCCTTCACCTGTCTTGGGTACACAAAAGGCCAACCTAATGCTGGGAAAATGTAATAGTACCGTTTTCCCTATATTTCTATATTATTTGCTAACTATCTCATTGACGTTTACCCACACCTCCTTGTGTATATCACAGATGAGGGGAAGTGATGCAAAATATAAAAATTTAAATAAAGCTAATACTAACAATGACTACTGCCCTTTTCTCGATCTTGATATCTATATCATTAAATTATTTCTCATTTCATGTTGCTTTGGCATTTTATACCATATTATGGTTTGCTCATTGTCGAAGGTCGTACAGTGCTTAAATAGTTGTGTACATCATATTCCTTTGATTTCTGATGAATAGTTGTTGCATTAACAATCATATCACATCTCATTTTATAATTCTTATAGTCTTAACATTATATGTGTTTTCTAAGATCATTGAAATTGTACAATTTAAAGATTGTTTCTCTTTTAATTCAAGATTATTTGTTTTCTATGACAATTTATTGTTCCATGATGCATAACATTTCTTAAATCCTATTGATACTTTAATGTTTGTTTTCAAATAAAGAATAGCAGTGAACTCACGACGCTCTATAACCAACAGCGTCAGAGAGAAATTAATTCCGTACAAAACATGCTTTCACAGCTAAAGTTAGATTTTAAAATGTAACACAGCATTTCATCAAGTTGTGTAGATTGAATTTGATTTAAACCAATTGCTGCTTTTCAAATTTCGTGAGCAATTAAGAATATGACAATTTCAATTTTAGATATTTTTGTTGTTTCATCTTTCAATAAATTGTTTTTATTTGTAGTTGTATTTATAAAGAGACAAACGTGTCTCAAGCACATTGTCTCAAGTTGAAGATAGATGAATTATTACATGTAGAAACAATTGTTGACCGAGTATCATTTTAACTGTTTTAAGTTCTTATGTCTCTCATGCTTCTATATTCGAAATTTGTTTTTCTGTCTATCCAGAATACAGATGTAGAAAACTAATACTAAAGTCTTGGGGAAAAGGATTTACTTATTAGTTGTAATTGTCTTTAAACTATCCTTCAGTAACTGCGAGGCCTCTTATGTTGGTTCTCTGTGTTTTTGTCTTTATATTAGTTTGTTTCGTGCCAATCTAATAGTCAAATTTACAATTGATTTTTTCGTTTGTTTTTCTGATTTTTCTGTTGCACCACTATCCCAGGTATGTGGAGGGTTGATATAAACACTCCGTCACATTATAAAATATATTCTCATGAACATGAAATTTGAAGAAATTGTGTGGTAAATAATTTTATAAATATTAAGCAATACGCATACCAATAACATATTCTCTATCTTTAAAATTGATCAACTTCTTTGATGATTGATTATTACTGAACATGATTCGAGTATAAATTTGGTGTTATAAAAATAATAAGGTTTTCACTTTTACTATAAAATACGCAGAACTGACGAAAATATCTTGCTAAGCCTCTATGTCTGACTACAATTTATTTTCTTGTGTCAAGATTAAATGACAGACTCTAAATTCTTTAAACATGTCTCGCAGACTAACTACATAATACTAGAAATAATGAAATTTAAAAGGAGATGGATGTCGGCAATAAAATGACACTTTTCAATTTCCTTGTTTGAAATTTTGACATTCTTTATTTTTACAAAGGAAAGAAATATAAATCTACACTGTCTGAGTTATATCATTACATTACCTTTACTTTGAATCACTTGATCACATTAAGAATGTTAGCTTAGGAAATATTGATACTATTTCATTTTCTGTAATTATATATTACAAAAAGTCTTATCTAAAAATTTGAAGAAGTGTACTTTAAAATATAGAAGTGTACTTTAAAATATTGATGGTGAAAAGAAGCTCTTTTTTCATTATCTTGTTTTGATATGCTCACCTGACCCAATCATGTTTGCCTGTTATCTGAAAAATAACTATAATAGATAAAGATAAAAGATGAATTACAATGTTTTATATTACCATTTTTTCTTGTTTCATTTTTACCTGTTATTTAAACTAGCCACCAAAGTTCAAATAAAGTGGATGTAAGAAATTATAGACAAGCTTAGGGCATTTAACAATGATATGATATTAGTTGCTATCGAATTTGAACTAGCTTTCATTTTATGAGTTCCTTACAGAGTCTACATGTTTATCAGTCAGGATTCACCTGATCTCGACCTTATTTCATAGATCAGTGATCAAGGTTAAAGTTAACGAGGTCAAGTCCGTTTCTCAGATACTAGAAGCAACAGATCAACTATATTTGGTGTATGGAATGGGTGAAAGGTCTAAATGCCGTATTGACAGATTGATCTTATCTTGACCTCATTTTCATTTTTTCATTTCGGGGCTGTTATAGCTTACTATACGGTATGGATTTTGCTCATTGTTGAAGGCTGCACGGTGACCTATAGTTGATAATTCATACGTCATTTGGTCTTTGATGGAGAGTTCTCTCATTGACAATCATCACAACTAATTCTTATATAAACCTTTTTTGTTTCGGAATTCTAAGGGGATCTTTTACCACAGTATAAGACCAAAATGATCGTTTAAACTGAATATCGTTTACTTTTATGTTTTGATTTGACCAATCGCTTCTGGTATTCACATGTATTATTTTATAAAAGGTAATTTGGTATTTTTACAATTTTACATTTTTCTCTGTTTTTATTGTCGAGCCTGCAACTTTTGTTGCAGAAAGCTCGACATAGGGATAGTGATCCGGCGGCGGCGGCGGTGTTAGCTCACTTCTTAAAAGCTATATATTTTAGAAGGTGGAAGACCTGGATGCTTCATATTTTGTATATAGATGCCTCATGTTACGAAGTTTCCGTCAGTCACATGTCCGTTGTCCTTGACCTGATTTTCATGGTTCAGTGACCACTTGAAAAAAAAGTTCAGATTTTTTGTAATGTTAAATTCTCTCTTACTGTAAGTAATAGGATAACTATATTTAGTATGTGCGTACCTTGCAAGGTCCTCATGCCCGTCAGACAGTTTTCACTTGACCTCGACCTCATTTCATGGATCAGTGAACAAGGTTAAGTTTTGGTGGTCAAGTCCATATCTCAGATACTATAAGCAATAGGTCTAGTACATTCGGTGTATGGAAGGACTGTAAGGTGTACATGTCCAACTGGCAGGTGTCATCTGACCTTGACCTCATTTTCATGGTTCAGTGGTTATAGTTAAGTTTTTGTGTTTTGGTCTGTTTTTCACATACTTTATGCAATAGGTTTACTATATTTGTTGTATGGAATGATTGTAAGGTGTACATGTCTAGCGGGCAGATGTCATCTGACCTTGACCTCATTTTCATGGTTCAGTGGTTATAAATAAATTTTTGTGTTTTGGTCTGTTTTTCTCATACTTTATGCAATAGGTTTACTATATTTGTTGTATGGAATGATTGTAAGGTGTACATGTCTAACAGGCAGATGTCATCTGACCTTGACCTCATTTTCATGGTTCAGTGGTCAAAGTTAAGTTTTTGAGTTTTGGTCTTTTTATCTAATACTATATGTCATAGGTCAACTATATTTGGTGTATGGAAATATTTTATGATCTATATGTCAGTCGTGAAGGTTTTATTGTCGAGCCTGCAACTTTTGTTGCAAAAGGCTCAACTTAGGGATAGTGATCCGGCAGCGGCGGTGTTAGCTAACTTGTTAAAAGGTTTATATTTTAGAAGGTGAAAGACCTGGATGCTTCATACTTTGTATATAGATGCCTCATGTTACGAAGTTTCCGTCAGTCACATGTCCATTGTCCTTGACCTCATTTTCATGGTTCAGTGACCACTTGAAAAAAAGTTCAATATTTTTGTAATGTTGAATTCTCTCTTATAAGTAATAGGATAACTATATTTAGTATGTGCGTACCTTGCAAGGTCCTCATGCCCGTCAGACAGTTTTCACTTGACCTCGACCTCATTTCATGGATCAGTGAACAAGGTTAAGTTTTGGTGGTCAAGTCCATATCTCAGATACTATAAGCAATAGGGCTAGTATATTTGTTGTATGGAAGGACTGGAAGGTGTACATGTCCAACTGGCAGGTGTCATCTGACCTTGACCTCATTTTCATGGTTCAGTGGTTATAGTTAAGTTTTTGTGTGTTTGGTCTGTTTTTCTCATACTTTATGCAATAGGTTTACTATATTTGTTGTATGGAATGATTGTAAGGTGTACATGTCTAGCGAGCAGATGTCATCTGACCTTGACCTCATTTTCATGGTTCAGTGGTCAAAGTTAAGTTTTGAAGTTTTGATCTTTTTATCTAATAATATATGCCAAAGGTCAACTATATTTGGTGTATGGAAATATTTTATGATCTATATGTCAGTCCCGCAGGTTTTATTTGACCATGACCTCAATTGCACGGTTCATTGGACAGTGTTAAAGGGAAACTTCGCCAAAAAATCATAAATTGATATTATGTCCATTCTGTATAAAAATGCTCAAATTTATAGATATTAAAGTTTTATTCCGCTAAATAAGAGATCACCATCGATTTTAAATTTTGAGTATCAGTTCTCTACTCTCCGCCATCTTGTCACCTTCTCCGATGAAAAATCCCGATATGTCAATAAACCACAAAGGAACAAAACTACAGTAAACGATGTAGTCGTAATTGCGTGTCGATATCTTGTCAATCGTACGGTTGTTTTATCTGACTGACTAACTTGATACGGAAAATGGTCTTACAAATGTATATTTTTAAATAACCATATAGTCTGTTATTTTTAAACTGATAATATTGTAATTAGTTAAAAAGTCAAAGTTCAAATCATAAAATGATAAATAAGTGTTCCGTGGAAATTGTTTTCGAAAATCAAATTCGTTCATAATTCTTTCAAGTAATAAACTTTATTTAAATAAATTCGGATCTTCCCTTATCTGATCACCAGCATGGCTAAAGGTATTACTCCCAAAGGTATTGGAAGGGGTGTAAGGTGACACGTCCAGGTATTCAATCGATTTCCTGTCCGGCGGGCTTGCAAGTTCATGCATCGTTTCACTTCTGTAGGTATTGATCAGTGTACACGACCGTTACTTATAACTTTCCATTTTGAACTATCAGGTGCATGTATAATATACATTTTTGTCTTGCGTGTCCGAAAGTGATATAATATACTAGTCATTACTGAACTCATACGCTTGTTTATAAATAACATTTCTGGTGTAAAGAATATTATTTATAAAAAAAAAAATAATACAAAAAAAAAAAAATTGAAGAAATACAAATCTATTTACATATTTTTCCAAGGGTTAATTTGGGAAAATGTAATATATACTCGTTGTCAATAGTTTAGGACAGATTGGAACATACCAGAATTATTGATCTAAAAAAATGTGCGCACTTGTCGACGATTCGTGTATACATACGCCTGGTAGAAAGTTACGGAACTATGGTCACTAGCGCAATTTAAAATATGTATACATTGAACATAAGAAAGAAACATACATTTTGTGTAAATTGTGGTAAAAGTTTTGTAAATAGACTAGTCCATGTATGCCAACAGTATGTAATCAACGAATTCGATAGACTATTGTATACCAAAAGAAGAAGAAGAAAAAAAAGAAACAATTTGATTTAAATACAGGTCAATTTATAACTTGCTTTGGTTCATCGAAGTTAAGAACATAGTAAACTCACAGATTTATATATCAATTAAATTGTTCTCGAATAAAGGACGAAATTCGTCATCATCACAATTGTTCCAACATTCATGTAAAATATATGCAACTGGACGTACACTAATAATCCCCAAGGAATGTGAATATTTTCTAGGAAAACTATTGAGTATCAATTTCGGGATTTATTTTCTTTCTTGATATTCAATGACAGCAATTTAAAGAATAAACTGCTTGTCGGATATTTGTCCGCTTTAGGGGTATTCTTGCAAGTTGAACAGACTTATAATAACATTCAAAAATAGGGAAAGATAACATTAAATTCGTTGTCTTTTAATTTTAAACATCGTTGATCAAATAGTTATTTAAGTATATATATACGTTGGGAGACGACGATTATTATAGTTGTCTCAGATTTTAATAAGGACGTTCCCCATTATGAATAAATTTGGTTGACGTTTATCACACTTCAAAAAAATATCTATTCGTAATTTTTCGATTCCATTACAAAAATATTTTTTTTTTATTCGTACATATTATATTCCGCTTCGGTAGAGTTATCTTCAGATAGTTTCATATCTATAATACTAAAATTACGAGGTCCAATTTGTCAGCCGTCATCGGGTAAAAACGACAAATCAAAGAATTCAACTCTATATATAACTAATATAGGACAATGGTATAGATTAAAAATTACACCACTCCAGACCCTTTTGTTTTCCACATAATTAATATTGCCAATAATTAACAAGTTCCGGGTCGAATCCGATACCGATACCAATAGTATATTCACCTGTTAGCTAATACCTTATCTGTACATTCCGCATTTGACAGGCGCACCACCAAACGGTGTATTTAGGATTTTGCTATATACACGGGTCATAATCAAAGGGCTGACACTACTAAATTCCGCATTTGACAGGCGCACCACCAAACGGTGTATTTAGGATTTTGCTATATACACGGGTGATAATCAAAGGGCTGACACTACTAAATTCAATCATTGTCAAATTGTTCCCTATTGTAGTTTTATTCAGCAATCAGCAAGACTTTCTAAGATAACTAATATAGGACAGTGCTGTTGATTAAAAAAATACTCAATTCCTGGATAGCCAGGACCTTTTGTTTTCCAAATAATTAATATTACCAATAATTGATAAGTTCCAAGTCGACGGGTTCAAACAGAAAGATTTGAAAGCAGAGAAAACTGTGTATCTTATAATCGACATGACTTTATCAGATGACAATACCAATTACTAAAATAAGGCTAAGGCATAGTTATATACTTTAATTCAGTCACGGACCCGCGATATCACGGGTGTGTACTTGTATTAATTAATACATGGCTTTCAAAAGTCTAAATGTAAGTGTTCTCGTACATTTTTTCGCCTAATAAAGACAAATAAAAATGATTTAGTAAAGCTATTTCTAATTTCTAAGTCCCCCTTTTTTATGAGACATAAATCAAGGACAAGACTTGTATATCATTTCATTCTGACATATGAATTAAGTTTCCCGTCTTTAACCGAAAATTGTGTATTTCTTAGTAAATTAACTTATTTGAATTCAAATAAATAATAGCACCAAATTTATAATTAAATAATTCCACGGCGACCAATTTTTATTTGTCACCAACTTGAATATGTATTTTTAATGTGTGTATTAAATGCTACCACTGATCCGAATAGACAGTCACACCTGGCAAGGTGTGCCCTAGAGGCGTGGTTAAATACCGAAGTGCAAATAACAATTTACCTTTCAACAAGCCATCTACGAGTATTGCCACAGAACCGTGAATACACACATCGTATAAACCTAGCCATAGCAGAGATAGTAAAAGGTCAATAATAGTACACCAACATATTGTCTTTACAGATTATTGTACTTTAATTTGTTCACCTTATCAGTCCGAAAATGCATTTATTAAAAATAAATTTATAACTTTTTGTGTTGTCTACAAAAATAATTCGAATATATACGTTTAACATAGATAATTTATCTCACGAATGAGTACAATTGAACGTCTGTGCGTTTTATCTTCTTATTATCGGATGGTTATTAGATAAAGCATAAGTCATCGGCGCGCTTACGATTACGTTAAAATATGATTAAAAACCAAGACTTTTAATGATTGTATTTTAAATCCCGGCATGCAAAAATCAGGAGAAAACGTCACGACCTACAGGAAGTAGTTGATATTTTTTCATTAATTATTGAATTTCTCCTTTATTACTGCACATATAGCGATAAAACTTTGTGAATATATATATTATGTCATAATGAACATATTTAAACCATAAGTAAAAAATCGTGAATTTTCCCTTTAAGTTTTTGTGTTTTGGTCTATTTTTCTTAAACTATAAGTAATAGGTCAAATATATATTTGTTGTATGGAAGCATTGTTAGCTGTACATGTCTGACTGGCATGGTTCATCTGACCTTGACCTCATTTTCATGGTTCATTGGTCTTTGTTTAACTATCTTGTATAATGTTAAGTTTATGTGACAGTTGTAATAACGCTTTATACTTAGGACTATCAACATAATATCAATGATTAGTAAAGAAGGCGAGACATTTCAGTGTGTGCACTCTTGTTACATCAAATTAATACAGGCACTCATATTTTTGAAACACAAGACAATTCGTAAAGGGAAGTGTTTTTCTTTCTTTGTTGCAGGCGTATTACATCGGCTTATATTTCCAGGAAAGCCTAAGATAGATAGAAGATCTTGTAAAAATACTTGTTTTGATACAGTTTTTAGAGGTAAGAAAGTTAGTAAGTCTTGTTCTATTTATATTTTACATGTATATGATTGTGGGAAAATAGATAAAATTGAGAATGGAAATCGGGAATGTGCCAAAGACAAGCAACCCGACCAAAGGACAGAAAACAACAGAAGGCCACCAATTAGATGTACATTATAATATCTCGGATATAAAAAGATAATACCCAAATGAAGTTCAGCCGACTGTGCGAAGGCTGCATAGCCAGTCAATATCATCAAGTTCATTCGTTGGGCGTTAAATCGCATCTGAAAACGTTATCAAACAATAATTATCATTTAGTCCAATGTCTAAGATAACGCCTTATTAAACACTAACAGTGAAATTACA
The DNA here is from genome assembly GCF_965363235.1 of Mytilus galloprovincialis. Taxonomy (NCBI): domain Eukaryota; kingdom Metazoa; phylum Mollusca; class Bivalvia; order Mytilida; family Mytilidae; genus Mytilus; species Mytilus galloprovincialis. The sequence goes on from NC_134840.1 coordinate 20,308,615, forward strand.
AAACACCTAAGAGACTACCACTGGTAGTTCTAATTTCTTATCTTCGGATAGCAGAGGCTGTTAATCAAATAATGTATAACATTAAGTAATAATTGCATCATTCACACATTAAACCGAAATTGTGTAAGAAATTATTTGATTTACCAACAAAAGTTTCAAAATCCTTAATTGGTTCATTTTTTAGTGATGCGCCAACCGATATGTTCCTGATTAAACATTTTGAAGGCTTATTCCCAGTATAATTTCACTTATCCGAGTTATTGAGACTTCATTGTCCGTTTCTCAACATAAATATCTTATAAAACCAATATAACAAATGAAACTTGACGTCAGCATATTATCATGTTATAAAATATTATACTAAGCTTAGTGCAGATCGTGTTGCTTGCAAAATAAGTTTCGAATTTATGACCCAATATATGTAGCATTTCACATAAGAAAATTCCTGTACCAAGCCAAGATTTGACAGTTGTTAAATAAAGCCAACAGTAGTATACCGCTGTTCAAAAGTCATAAATCGATTGAGAGAAAACAAATCCGGGTTTCAAACTAAAACTGAGGTTATCCATTTGTTTGATGTGTATGAGCTTTTTTTAATTTTGCCATTTGATTAGAGACTTTCTGTTTTGAATTTTCTTCGGAGTTGATATTTTTTGTGATTTTACTTTTCACTAAAAATACTCAACCAACAACAACTTTCTTATACATGTACATGCTTTTTATTGTTTATTCTTAATCAATGTAAAATAACAGAACTATTTTTTTTATTTGTAGGTATTTACGAGAGTCCAGGCAAATCTGGTTATAAACACGTATATTTCAATGTTACATGGCAAACTTATCGAATATGGATATTTACTGTGTTATTTATTCTTATGGCATATGAGAGTTTAAAGTACGTAGTTGGAGTCATATCTAACAAGTCTTTGCGAAAATCTATGTTTGTATTGTTTCTTGCGAATGTATATCCTCATTATTACTCTTGGTGGTCATATTTCAGCTATTACAATGAGGACTTTTATGACTACTACAGTCATCATATGTTATTTACAATCACGGAAATTGTAGCAACGTGTTTGGTTCTAAACTTATGTGATAACAATAATCCGATTGTATCCTGGAAGATTTTGGCTATTGTCAGTATAAATACGATGCATATTTGCATTGCTGGAACGGATCAGTTCATTGCACATGTAATAAGAGGAAAAGGAACAGATTTTCAAAATGTCCGAAACATAGCTTTAATGTTTCCGGATTTGCTTCATGTTATGATACCATTGCTGGTGTTGTTTATCCACGCTAAACAAAATAATAAACTCTTACGAGAACTCTGTTTTAAAGAAGAGGTTTTCCTGTGTGTTGTATTTATTTGTATGGGAACTCTGTTTGGGAAAATTTTATAGATATGTCTCGCAACAAATCTGTATAGAAGGATTAAGCATTTTAAGTGTTGAGGTAAACAATTCTATCAATGAATGCGTTTAGTAACTAATGACATATTTGATTTTGTTCTTTTATTTTGTTTGTGTTCAATACATTTTTTTTTCTGTTAATAAAACATTAGAATGACAATTTATTCGTCGAGTGCAAAATCCTGAATAAATAACGGGAATAATAAATGTATTTAGGTTGTGATTTGCATAAACCTTTACCTGAGTTCAATAGAGACTGTTAATTCGTTGTAAAAATGAAAACAAGGCCAGAAATACATTTATCAGAATGAATATAGTGCTGCTCAATTTTCATCTTTTTGAATTAAAATCTGTTCCATGTCACTCGTCAATAAATGATATTTAAAAACAATTGTCTAATTTTTCTGGTAAAATGGCTATGTGTTGTCGAGCAATGCATACGGGTTTTAGATTTATATAGTTGAACATAACTTTACAATTTTCTTTTAAAGGGGCACTAGATACGAGATGCATATAAAATCTAATATCTTTTTTTTTTTGCTCAATCAATAATGAAATGCAAATAGTGAAATAAAAATTTGCTTTTAGCAGCCAGTATGGTTCAATTTTGTCAAAATTAGCTACAAACATTGATTATGAATTTTTCATTTGCAAGTGAACAATTCGACCTCATTGAATCCGTATTCATGTGAACTTCAATTTAACCCCTTAGCTTGAGATGGAAAACACGTGAATTGTATGTGTAAGGTTATTTAAAGGAAAAGAATGTCAACATTGAAAGTGAAACAAAGATAAATCATTTGATTGACTGATTAGATTCACAAAGAATTCATTCTTATACAGGTAAAAACGATGATAAACATTTATTTCACATCTATAATATGAAATAAAATAGACCTAAAATAAGCCAACAGCACGAGTTTGCTTAATCTATTTATATCTATATTTATGTTTACATCGCTTATATAGTCATCATATGACTTTAGAGGTCAACTCGATAATTAATTAGATGGCATCTGGACTAAAATACAAACGAATCAAAGCTACATATGTTCATGCTCGTACCCTTTTTATTATTTATTTTAGATTTTTAATAGTTTGGATAAATGTTTTACATTGTTATAAATAAAATATAAGAATTTGATTAAAATCGGTGAACATGAATTTGACAGCTAGTGCCCTTTAAACACAATGATCTAGATAGAATCAACATTTCAATTGAGGAATAATAAATAAGTCTTTTTCCAAAAATGAAAGGGCAGCAAAATATTAAATCGTAAAAACAGTTGTTATTGCTGGAAATTGTCAATGATTTATTTTGCAATGTGTTGAATTTTATTGCTTATACACAGAACAAACGTAGCACCTACCAATTGTATTTGTCATTTATATTCTGCATCTCCAGAATTTATACATTTTTCATATCGAGAATAGTCATGGAAATAAACACCGTTATTTATAACAATTTATTGATTATACTTTGGGGTTTCTCATATCGTAGTTGACTATTCGATTCTTTTAAAAATAATATTAACTGAACACAAAACCCTTTTCAATAAGATGAAATTGCGTTCCCTTGTTCAATTTGCAGCAGTCCTTTTGCGCCAATTACTGTTTTTCAGGGGGGTGTCTTCAACCTATGCCAACATTGGATTAATATATATTCAATCTATGCCTACAAACAAAATACAATAGGCGTTGCTTTAACAATTACTAATTAATAAAAGGTAAAATACAGTCAGTCTTTTTAAGCATTAAAATATTACTATTTGAAAATTAAAAAAAAAAGAATAAAATGTGTGCAAATGTGTGTTGTTACTATGTAACAACCTTAGGCAATTGTTTATCATTTGTACCGAGTGTGGACAAAAGATTTGCCGTAGGGAAACTTTTATAAATTAAAGATTGGGGGATGTTAGGGTCATCTCATCCCAACCTTTGACCTCAATCAAAAAATTGCCGAAACTTTACCCACCTGGTTCTTGGGTCCAGTCAACCTTTGTCAATATTGTAGGATTCAATAATGAACGTTCACAATAGATATTTTACACAAGTTAGTATTTATGGGGAAACAAGTAAATTTATCAAAAATACAGAACCATTGTAAAATAGTACTATGTACAGTATAGTCATGACAGTCAGTATTTCTATGTACTTGAAGGAATCTATTTGAAACAAGAGGCTGTCAGAGGGACATCAAACCGGATACATTTATTTGTGTCCTGGCATCTTTCAATATCACAAGGACCATAACTCTTGAACGATAAAGTCAAAATCGTAATTATTGAACTTGACCTCAATTTTGTCACCAGTAATAACATACTTAAATTTGAACAGCTTAAGTTGAACGGTTCATGAGTAAATGCACGGACAGGACTGGAAATGCCATTTTTCAGTCTTTCAAGAATCATAACTCCTGAACGATAAAAGTAAAAATCGTCATTATTGAACTTGACCTCCATTTTGTTGTCAATAACAACATATTAAAAATTTAAAAACTTTGTTTGAGCGGTTCATGAGTAAATGCATGGACACCATATGGTTGCCGCCCGCCCACCCTACCGCCCGTCGTACATCCCCAAATCAATAACCGACATTTTTGTCACAAAAATCCGGTTAATAAAATTAAATGTTTTTATTGAAGATTTTGTATAATTTATTAGATTAACACTGGTTTATATTTCATATTAACACTTATTTTCCATTTTTTTAATATATTAATTTTATATTAATTCCTAATGAAAAAGCCACCTCAACAAATACAGTTATACCTACATTTTTACTGTTACATGCAATAACAAAAATGGTATTAAAAACTTAGTTTAAACTTGTTGTAAATTGATTAGCTCCTGATTAATTTATGTTGTTATAATGTTTAATCCGTTACAAATTATTCAACCTATGCCAACATTTTTTCATATAATTTTATACTTAAATTTCAAAATGTTGGAATAAGTTGAATGAACCTTTCAGGGGTATCATTTGCGCCAAATTTTGTTTTCCAAAAGTATCAATTGCGCCATTATTCGGAACCCATTTGTGGTACAATCTTCTGATTGAACACAAAGAAGTTCCATATCAATACAATAAACCTTATTATAGTTTTCGATTTTTTTTTTGTCAACAAAAAGTTAACTTCAAGCAAAACTGAATGATAAGCGACAGACTCAAGCCGTAAAACCTCTAAACTGGAAACATAAAAAGTAAACAAAACGTGAAAAATAGACCTGTGTACCCTTTTCGACGTATAAATTTCGGATGCGAGATTGTTGATTCAAACTGAAGTAATTAAATATACGCTACAGGTTCACGAACACTCATGCTACACTTATCTACAAAGTTTAACACAAAAATGTTGGTGGTCTACCTCTATGAGAAATATATATCGTTGTTTACGCTACAGGTTTACGAACACTCATGCTACACTTATCTACAAAGTTTAACACAAAAATGTTGGTGGTCTACCTCTATGAAAAATATATATCGTTGTTTCATAAGACAGATAAACCCAAACAAAATCGTTTTTGTTTGTGTGTGAGGAATTGCAACTAATGTAAAGTTCTTTAAATGTTTCAAGTATTCACAGTTCACTTATAAAACCATAACCTCTAACTTACTAAGGAGGAAATCCTTGAAAATTTATAGTATGTTTAATTACGCTATATTTATTGTGTTTGTTGAATTTATATTTCAACAGATATTAATGTTGGTACTAATTGTGCACCCATACTGACTGACTAGTTTTTGTTACCACACGAAGCAGAATTCATATAGAATCTATTGCTTATTCGTTTATGACTTATGAATATGACGATCTTTTCGGTAATTGTAACCTCTTTTCCCACTGTACGGACTTCATAAACAAGAGTATTTATGTGTTTGAGCTTTTGATTTAGTCACTTAATAAGGGACTTTCCGTTATGAATTTTCCTCAGAGTTCGGTATTTGTGTGATTTTACTTTTTTCTCCTTACACAGAAAAATCTCCAACAGATTGATTTAGAAGAACAATTGAAGAATGCACTACAAGCTGGACATCTGTGTAAAGCTACTAGCAACATCTGTTAGTTATTTTAAAAATTTAGATACCAGAATAGTATTCTGATCTGTTATTTAACCGACTCTTTTTCATTCCCGTTTTTTACCTTTTGACAGAACGTGGATTCGATCGACCGGTGGTGTAAGCAAAAGCAGGAGACGCTTATCCTGTCGACGCATCCATTTTGTCATCAAAAAGTCAACTTTATAGATTACTGGGCGAAATAACTAACTGGAAACATTAATATACTGTCGAATTCAGTCGAGTGTTGTGCCAAAAAATAGAAGGGAAAAACGTCAAAGAAAAGACTTATTCAGGTTTTGAATTTGCCATTTGAATAAGGACTTTCCGTTTTGAATTTTTCTCGAATTTCGGTATTTGTGGTTTTACTTGATTCGTATGGATTATGGTTGTTAACTGGTTTATATAGAAACAAAAGTATCAAGAAATTTAAAGGTCTGTGAAGACTCATGCTACACCTATTTTCTATAAGTATTGAAAATTCACTTATAAAACCATTACATATTCTTACGACACGGACTAAGGAGAACATCCTGAACAATTTATAGTGTGTACAATCAGCATGCATGGAGTTTAAGGTCTCGATTACGGTAGACATGGCTGACCAATAAGACGTATTTGTTAAAAGATACTCGCAATCTTTTTTTGTGTTTTGAGATATTAACTAACCGGAAGAGTACTATGTTGATTAACCGCGTGTGTTCTATTCCCGATTGTGAAATTTTGACTGAATGTGTATTCGCTTGGCGGATGATGTAAGCAATAACGGGTGACGCTTTGCTCTTTTGGAAGATTTTGAGATTTCTTCTGTTTTGTTTAGTAGCGCGATTTGTATCGTCTTAATCAATTTATGAGACGTGAACATCGATCGACTGCTGTTGCTTTAATTTATGTTCCTCTACAAATTCAATTAAAAATGATGTATTGGTATTCCTTTTCTGTACAGGATACCCAAAATTTCGATAGTGTCCCTGTGAACATAGTTGTTATTGTGCCTGCCATATTCCCACAAAGTTTGTATCATAATTATTTACCTCTGTTTCAGCAGCAATCACTACCGTTTATCAGAATCACCGTTACTATATACTTTAGTACTACCTTTTTACCAGTATAAACATTAAACGAGTTGGAAAAATAAGTTAAACTTTCTTTATTACGTTGAATTGCCAACAAAGAAAGAATTCTATTATTTAAGGAAGGTACCAATCATATTTTGTACCAGTATTATTTGATTGAAACAAAAAGTTCTCTCAAATATTGACACCACCAACAACTGCAGGTACTGATGTTTGATTATAATTATCTTTGTTCTTTTAGGATTAAAGGGAATATGACATAAGACTTTTCCAAAGTTGTATGGACCATATAAAATACAGCGGGAAAAACCACAATATTTATTTTAATAAACAAGAAATGTGATAAGATACATTAATTCAGATAAAACAAATGTTTCTGCATGTTGATCATCAAACTATCGGTCACGCATGAGATTTTACTTATAACGTATGGTTTATTTTCAATGAACTTTTAAGAGAAAATTTACGGATTCAGTGAGGTTTTTGGTATGCATTTTATGAGTTGATGTGCTGCAAAGTATATTTCTTTTACTTTTTGTAGAAATAGAACTTCCTAAAACCTCGCCCTTTCCTCTTCTCCATATCATTGGAACCTGAAAAACAAATGAAAAAAATATAATATCCAAGCAGATCTATCCCATCTTAATGTTTCTTCGGTGTAATATTTATTTCTAAACATAGCATTTGATGTATTATATCAATCACATATTTTAGATCATGTGGTTCAGATAACAAAGCGGTGAAAGATACCAGAGGAACATTCAAAATACTTTATAAGTAAAAAATAATCTGACAACGCCATGGCTAAAAAGAAAAAGACCAACAGATAAACAATAGTTCACAAAACACAACATAGAAAACTAGAAACTAGTAAGCAACACGAAACCCACTAAAAATCTGGAAGTGATCTCAGGTGCTTCGAAAGACTTAGGCTGATATGTGCTATATATATAAAATTATAAATTAACATTGAATTATTCATAATCATTGCCAGTAGAGGAAGAAAAATGGTAGTTGATTGTACGTACCACCAGCACCGCACACCAATTCATGGATAGTAAGACCACTCTGTTTGCTTGCACGAACCCATTCTGTTGCTGATTCCCCTCGGTCTAATACTTCCAATTCATGAGCTGGACAAATACAATTGATCTGTAAAAATAGATTTGATACATTTTATATATGCCATGTATGTTTATTGTAACTAAACTTTTCTTAATAACCACATGGAGGATATTTCTGGCAATTTTACTTTATGTTTTAATAACTGAACAGCGGTATACTATTGTTGCCTTTTTAGAAATCAAAACCAACCCGGCCGGCAATTAAAAAGGACGTCATTTCATGCTTGCAATTGAGAAAACTATAAATTGTTAACAAATTAAACAATTCTTGAAAAGCTATATAAAATGTGTTTTTTTTTTTTTGTCTCCAAAAAAAGGAGTTTCAGATTTGGATATTTAATATCATGTATATTGCAATTATGTCATACAGTCAAATTGCATAACTAACACACATGAAAAAAGTGCTATAGAATCAAGAGACAACATTACATATTTTCTGTGAAATATGGGATAATGACATCCTGTTTTCCGCGAAATATGATTGGATCTTCAGAAAAAAATAAGATGTTTTCAAATAAATAGCGTTGGATATTGGATAACAATATCCGATTTGGTTAAACGGTATATATACGAATTCTGCCTTTGACATTAACAAATTGGGAAAACAAATTCGTGGTTACAAAGCGTGTTCGTTGTTCAAAGTAAACGTGTCTTATAGATCGTGTTCACCTATTATTCGGGGTAGTAGCTACATATTTCGTTCATTGTAGTTATATTCAATAATCCCCTAAAGATCTTATATACACAAAGACAAGTCTAAGAACTTGACGAAATATAGCTATACTCAGGAGAAAATTTTCATCAAATATTAATTAAACATCTGTGGCTGTCCCCCAATGAATTTCCTTTACTTTCATTATAAACCAATTAGATATGACACATATGGATCGAAGATTTTGCTGCTTTAAATACTTTTAAGGACAATATTCTATATCATTAAAATTAGTTATAATAATTCCTCAGTCTTTTTAGAAAGGTCATTCCTTATTTGGTTAATGGTAATATATTCCAGAACAAATCTTCGCGTGTTAGATGTTTGTGACGTGAAATGCACATGTAACTAAACTCTGTTTTGTTTTCTCGGATTCAGAACAAAATCTTTTAAGAAAAATTAAAGAAGTTGTATTTAGGCTTCTGATTAAAATATTTTGATTTGAGCAAACTGCCAAAAAAATATATTAAGTAGAATCTGTATCCAGTGACAGAAAAATTGATCTTAATCTTGTTAAATCTTAGAATTCGAAAATGATAATCATGCTAACGGCACAATGTACATTGAAATTCGTAGATTGTTTTGTTTGTATTTCTTATTCTGTTCATGGAAAATGAAAATAAACAAATTAAACATATCGCAAGATGCAGGTGGTTATTTTAGAAAAAAAAACAACGCAAACAATAATGATACACATTTTCTTTGTGATCCTATACTAGTGTTTTAATGGCGTTGGTAAACAATGGGATAAACGCTAAAAAAGAAGACGTAGATACTCTTTCAGAATAGATTAAGCTATGAGATCATAATGATGTCTTAGATGGAATAAAACTTTTGGAAGTAAATACATTTGAATGAAGATTATATGTCGCTGAAACGCCCGATATTCTAAATATTTTCCTTATATGCTCGGCCAAACAATATCTGGCATCAACATCAAACTAGCATGCATTTCAACAGAAGCGCCAAAAAAGAAAGATTTTTTTGTTATTCCTGTACATGTACTCGCCGTTGCTCTATGATATATATTGTTTGCATTTGCTGTCTTTTACCATTTTATTTCTTCTAAAAAAACTTACACTATGTTGTCGTTGTATGGCATCCAGATAATATAGGAAATACGGGTCCATCATATTTCATGAAGTTTTGAAATTTATTTCACACTCTCCGACAGTGAAGGATTTTGGAAATTTTGGGAAACAATTTTAAAAAAAAAGTAGATTATAGACATCTCAAATCATAACTTATTTCATCATTACTTTTTGATATTCCTGGACACATTCTTCACCAACAGGAAGAGGCACGTTTATTATGATATATCCATAAATATGTCCTTAAAATGTTTGTTTCATTTTAAATAGCTTCTTTTTAGGCCTGGTCACAACGAACCTACGACACATCTATACAGCGCCACGACATGCAATTTGTTCAAACCGCAGGTCATCGATGGTCGTCGTACGACAATCGCACAACAGTCGCACGATATTTTGAGCATCGTGGCGCTGTCGTGTGTCGTGGGACGAAAATTGGACATGTACCTTTTTTGCTCTACGATTTTTAATCGTGTCACTGTCTTGTGACTGTCATGAAAGTGTCTTACAATCGTCGTGCGACGGTCGTGCGATAATAATAATAATAATAATAATAATAATAAATTCTTTATTTAAAGAGGGTAACTCAATTAGAAATAGTCTAATTTTCATTGAGGCCCTCAAACAAAATACATGCATACAGTTAACATTCATACATTCATACATTAATTTACAATATATATTACTAGTATATACACAATTCAATCATTGAAATATACAAAGGGTAATAAATGACAATATTTGATATAGTTTTGTTAGAGGAAAACAAATTAGTTGACTTGCATATAATTTTCAAGAAAATGATTATAACTATGTTTCTTGAATAATTCCACATTAGGACATTTTTTTATTTCGAGTGGTAAATTATTCCATACTTTGGTTGCAGAATAATGAAAAGATTTTTTATAAAAAATTGTATTTGGTCTTGGAACAAAAAGATCATTATTAGAGACAGGTCGTAAGTTGTGGCGTTGCACATCATCAATATTTAGTATTGCTAAGTAATCAGGTGTTAGCCCATTTACAATTTTATACATTAGAATTGATTGTTGGTATTTTATTCTTTTGGTAAAAGATAGCCATTTTAAAGAAGAAAACATGAAATTAGATGGAATAGAAATATCGCATTCCAGTATAATTCTTGCTACTCTTTTTTGAAGTTTTATGATTCTATCTGAATCTTTTTGTAATAAATTTCCCCAAACTGAATTACAATAGTCTATATATGGTAGAATATATGCATTATAAAATAGTTGCCTTGTGTGTATTGGCAAATATACTTTAATTTTATATAAAAGTGATACTTTAGATGAGATAATTTTACATATACGATCAACATGATCTTCCCAGCTTAAATTTTCATCAATGTCTATTCCAAGTAATTTGAAAGAATGGACATTCTCAATACATGTTTCGTTGACGGTAATACATAATTCTGATAGTTGTTTAAGTTTTTGTTTTGAACCCAATTTCATACACTTAGTTTTTTGTGCATTGATTTTCATACTGTTATTGTTACACCAAGATTGTATAGCATTTAAATCATTTTGCAATATGCTGTTTATTTTTTCAATGTTTTTATCATGAAAATGCAATGTTGAATCATCAGCATATAAATCCATATTGGATTGTTTAACATGAAGTGGTAAATCATTTATATATATTAAAAATAACAGCGGACCTAAAATAGAACCTTGAGGCACTCCATACTTTACAAACGATTTATCAGATTTAATGTTAGCGTATTGGACTTCTTGTTGTCTGTCAGACAAATATGATTTTATCCAATCTATTATATGTTTTCCGATATGATAAAATTTTAACTTTTCTAGAAGTATGGCATGGTTAATAAGGTCAAAAGCCTTACTGAAATCTAAAAACACTGTACCAACTATTTCTCCATTATCTAAATATTTTAACCATTCGTCAATTAGTTTAGTTAGCGCTGTTTGGCAGGAATGACCTTGTCTGAAACCTGACTGGGCGATATGTAACAATTTTTTATTGTTAAGGAATTCATATAACTGTGTACATACATGTCTTTCGAAAATTTTAGATATGGTATTCAAAATAGAAATTGGACGATAATTTGAGGGAATATCTCTTGGTCCTCCTTTATGTATAGCAGTTACTCTTGCAATTTTTAATTTTTGCGGAAAACGATTTGAAGTTATACTTTTGTTTATTAAAAAAGTTAATGATGGGGATATTATTTCTGCACTTAGCTTTAAAAATTTGGGACCTATTCCATCTAAACCTGCGGATTTATTAATATTAAGATGCTTTAGTTGAGAACACACCTCTCCAATGGAAATGAGTTTTAAATGAAAATTTTCAGTTTTCTTTAATTTTTCACTAGTAAAATTTTGTAGCATAGAAAAATCCATATCTGAAGTATTATTTCCAATAAGTTTTTCAGCTACGGATGAAAAATGAACATTAAGAGTATTTACAATATCTTGGTTGTTATAAACCGTTTGCTTTTCATACTGCATTTTAGGTGGAAAAATATTATCCTCTTTTGGATAACACATTGCCGTGGGTATCAATATAATGCATCTTAATAAAACAATCATCGCACGGCTGTCGTACGACAATCTCATGACTGTCGCAAAACACTAGTGATACTGTTGTAAAATACTTTTACATTCTTTTATTATAGACATTTTCGTTTAATTGGTAAACGTCTAAACGTCGTTTACCGCGGTAATTACGTAACTGTATATTCGACGTCGCTACTTAGCGACGTTATTGTATTCCTACATGTAGTTTAGATAAAGATTTCGTTCTATGAAGACGTTCTTCATCATTTCTTTAGAATATATGTTAAATTGGTGCCGTGACAAAAAGAACGATGAGTTCTAAACTCAAAGCTATTCGAGCTGGACATCGTGGTGCAGTAAGGAAACTAATGAAGCAATTGAGCGGAAATTTCGAGGAGTTATCAAAGGAATACGATGTCAATGAAATTATGTCAATCAGGGAAATGATACGGAAAAAGGAAACAGTTATTTCGTACGATGATCGCACAACATTGGTTGTCTATCGTACGACAGTGGTACGTTCGTCGTGATCATATTTTCGTTGTATTTAGAAGACTACAATTCGGCGGGAATGAATTTTGAAAAAAAAACCGTCTACCGTTTAAACAGGATGGCTATTTAATCAGAACGATTATGATGGCCCTGCTGAAATGCGCCTTGTCTGACTACAACAAGAGCCCGTAAACAGTATAGGAACCAGTGAAACCCCGACTTTGGTGGGTTAGGCCATGGATCGAACGGCGCCTGATGTATTGGCAGTATATTACACTGATGTAAGAGTTGGATCGGGATTCTGCGGGTGATTTCGTTGGATTCATGCGGATGGAGCCTGGCATGTTTCAAGAGCATTTTTTATGAGTCGCAATACAGTGGCACGACAGTCGCACGATAGTGGCACGACAGTCACACGACAGTAGCACGACAGTGATACGATAGTGGCACGACAGTCACACGACAGTAGCACGACAGTGATACGATAGTAACACGAGCTCATATGACATGAATAACCTGAAAATAACCCCAAACAACTCACGATTGTCGTACGATTATCGCAATTCAATTACAATTCTTTTTTTCTGTCTTGTGCCCAACGTGGAACCATCGTGGACATGTCGTACCTGATGTGACCACTCGAAATATTTTTTTTTACATTTTGCACGACGGCGCCACGACAACTATTTCATAGATCTTCCACGACAAAAAATCGTACAATCTGTTGTGATCGGGTTTTTTCTTATAACAAACTATATATGTGACGACTTTGCAACTTTTATAAGTCTGCAATATAGTTTCATACAAACCTGTATGTTTGTTTTTCTGTCCATATCAACATGTAGTTTTTCTGCTGTTTCTCCTGGTATACAGGGTCTCATTTCGGAAACGGGAGTACACAGCCCATACCTACAAATTATTATCATGTTTTATTATATATTATAGTATATAAAAACAATAACACACCAATGCAATATACATTATCGATTTAGATTTTTTTTCACGATTCGTTAAGAGAAAAACGCAACGTCTTACAAGAAAAAGATTAAAAAAAAAAGAAACGGATATTCATAATTTCTGTAAGAAATAATTTCATTTTATCTAATGATGTCGAACATAAAATTGTGTGGACTTGTGTCACAGAAAATTCTTCTCTATCCATTTAAATGTTATTATAATGACCAAGTATTGACAAGTGCAAAAATTGGCATTCATAAAAACAATATTATAAATGTTCTTTGAGGCCACATTCTTAATCTTATCCATCAATATGTATCACTCATACTGTTGGTACAATAGCATTAAAGCAATCGTTGACTTCTTTTGTGGTAATGATTTACATATCCTTGAATATTCCTGTTGAGTAGCATTTTTTGTTTACATGGAATCAATTAACTGAAATATATTAGTTGGTTGATTTGTTTAGTGCATTTAGAAATAGGAACAATAGCCATTCATTTAAAAGGAAACCAGTTAGGTATTCAATCCAATATTAAAACTAGTGGATGAACATACTTAAAAAAAATAATACCTTTAAATCCATTCAAAAAGCTTTTTTCAAAAGTTTCGTGTAACAATTCTTAGAAGAATAAATGGAAATCATTGTCTAAAGACTGCAGCATGATATGTTTAGAATATGAGCCGTATATCAACTTCCTATATTTAAAAAGGTTTCTGAAATGTCAAACTATATATGGCACTTTTTTGTTGTTATTATCTCAACCGAATATTCGATGTCGATTTTACATGTTACGATCATGTCTGCCTTTAGTCTGTAAATGACGCCACTTTTGTCAACTTTTGCAATCATTAATTGTTTTGTGATTAACGATCTTTAAGGAGATCCAAAGTCGCCATTATTTTGAATACTGAAGAGACATCTATCTCATTGTCGTAACTTGTTTCTTCAAGGCCAAATGTTCTTACAGCAGTTTTTGATATTAAGATCAAATATATCGAACTTGATAAAACATTTTGGCTCTAAACTAAAATTTTATATATTCTAAGAGTTCGTCGGGTTTTTTAGTATCTTTATATGATTCACATCTCTTCCATATTGTGTAATTTCAAACTACTCAAAAGACCGGTTCTCGGTGTATTAATTAATTAAAGGCAACAGAAGTTAACCGGTGTACCATCTATATTTATTCCTAATATAAAAGCAAGGTAAAATTTAAAAAAACAAAACCTGAAGGAATAAAGACAAACTTTATCGACTGCGTCAACAGATTAAGCGATTTATACTATTCATATGATTTATAATCTGGAGTACTTGGTACAGAAATGTCAGTTTGAATGTACCCACATTGTCACAAACACAATTGAACATTGCCATTTTTTCAAAATTTGATATGAGCCTCAATCTTACCAAAAAACAAATATATGAATATCCAAAGGTATTATCTAAACATGTATTGTGGATGTACTTCAAATCCGAATTTAAATATGAAGTCATTTTAATGACACTATTTCGGCAATTCAGATTTGTACCCAATGAAACAAGTTTGATGATTTAAAGGAAATATGTAAGACACAATTATTGCTTAAATAAATAATTTTTTATATAGGTTTATATTACATTCTGATTTTCGAAATAAAAAGAGAATTATCATTTCTTCTCTTTCGCAGTTTTATTGTATTATTCTAACCATGTCAGTACTAATGCACTCGTGAACGTTGAACCAACAGTAGTCAGTGCGACTGTCATACAAGTAAGAGATTTAGCTAGCTATAAAACCAGGTTTGATTTACCATTTTCTACAAGGGAAATCCATGTTTCAAGTCAGGAAAATGACAGTTGTTTTCCATTCGTAAGAAGTGTTTCAGCTTTTGATTTTGATATTTTATACAGATTTGCCGTTTTCAATTTTGTATAGGACTGATATTTCATCTTGAAGATATTAAGCCTAACAAAATAGTAAAATTACAAAAATACTGAACTCCGAGGAAATGCGAGGTGGTTAAGTCAATACAGTTTGTAACAAAGTATTCAAAATAGGATAAGTACAGGTTACATACTTATACTAAACAGCAGCATAAAAATACAAAATTACCGTCATATCAGTGTATTTTTAAAATCCTTCTACCTCTAGATCTGATATTTAATTATTGCTTGGTTTTTACTAAATCTGATAATCCGAAAAAGTTTTTAGAAATATGAATTTTTAATATTTACACAAACAATGTCAATTAGACATAGTTATTTTTTTCAAATTAGACAAAACACATAACAAACAGATCTCAAATTAACGTGTTTGTACTAAAATATGCCATCAATTTACAAAAGAAATAAGAGATAACCTTTAAGAAATAATTAGACTGATTCATATGATTTATCAACTAGTACATTAACGCAGTTTTATACAATAATGAAAAGTAAACTTTTCTAAGCGAAAAAAAGTCGGTAATAAAAGCTGATAAAATACTTCTAAAAAAATTATGAACTGACTTGACATTCGTCAAATTAATGATAAATGATATCACAATCTCACAATTTACAAATGTAAATCCATTAATTTACCCTAATTGAAGTTGTATAAAATTTCATAAAATTGATAACTTTTATTCAGTACGTAACAGCACTTAACTTAAAATGTTATTGGAATGTTCCCATCAGACCATTTTCCTAGTAAATTAAGGCAACAGTAGTGTACCGGTGTTCAAAAGTCAACAACAGAAAGCAAGTCGGGGTCATAAACTAAAACCGAGAAAAAGTGAATCGATTTTATTATAGATAAAAATGCACATATAATTTGTATCTGCCTAGATACTTTAGTCATGTACATATTTTCTATACCTAATCATATTTTTGACTAAAGCTATTGTTTTGGTGTTGCACGGCGGTCGGATGAGAAGGCGGGCGATCTTGGACTCCAATTGTTTCCATAAAATAACAAAAAAGGACTGCTCAATCAATGCTTTGAACCGCAAAGGTAGATTAAAACAAAGATGCAGAATACAAACAAACAAAAATCGAAATCACAACGATAAAAGGGACAGTAGCATTGCAGAACACGAATAACGAAGGACCAATAGCAGCCTATATAACACTACATATCTTTCACCAAAACAAAACTTTGATCTAAAATGCTCAGGAAGTGTAAGCAGACTTTTTCAATAATGACACCCGTCATGTTGGTCTCTGATGAAAAGCCTATTCGGTGATATCATAATTTAGGATAAAAAAGGGGACCTTGAACACTTATAATTCATGGTGACACAGGTTTTCCATAACAGTCAAACAAATTATGATGATAACGTAAAACTAACGACGAGACGTCTTCCAATTTACCAAAGAAACCCTTGGTTCAATAGTTTTCTTGTAAGCAACAATTTACCAAGTAAGCGCAATCTCTGGTACATTATAACAACCGGAAGATATACTCTTTATACAGGAAACTACATGTATTTGAATGTCCAAATTTTACTTAGTTGTAAACTATGTTCTTGAGTCTATTTCACGGAAGGATTTATTGATTTTAATTAACTTTCATGTTTGTAGTGTAGCTACTTACAAATTTCAAGTTCTAGATTATAATTCAAGATATGAAGCAGACTTAAATGTATCTTTGTTATCCTTTATTTCAAGTTCGATCGAATATGCGTTCAACACAGTAGCAAAACATTATTTTTTTATTAATTTGAGGACATCATATGTATAGCGGAACGCGAGTTAAAAGAAGTTAGCATATGTTCTTTCGTCATGAAAAGTGGTATGGGAATCCTGTGGCATACGAATAAAGTAACAAGTCGTTAAACATGGAATAAATTAGGTTGCCAAAGGATTGATGAATATTTCGAAACATATTTGCATCTTAACAGCCGTTTTTTGTCTGCAACGGTGTTACAGAACCAATGTTTATTAATTATACCAATTTTTCAGTATTGTATCCTCATCTGATTTACACCGATTTATATATTGATAAATATATTAGGTATCGAGAGGTCACTTAGAAATTCAACATACATCACTACGACACTTACAAGAAACATCTTTCTGAACTATTAACGTCAATTTTATTAGCTATCAAAACCGAACTTCAAATTCATTGTGAAACAACATATTTTAAAGGTGGCGTGAATCAGTTGTGGATACTGATAAATTCCAAATATTTGTTAGAGTACACGAATCTATTCATCTTGCCATAGTATTAAAAAAAAATTGTTTTTTCTATACCTTACACAAGTATTACCCATTTTAAACTTTAGACAAATTGAAAGAGTTGGTCTGCTTTGTTTTCTAAAAAGAAATTTTAACGTAAATACATATATTTTGTCTTAGGGAGGGTTGAATCATGCTTTAAGATGTTTGATTTCTTGATTGACAATATAATTATACTGTTTCTGTTGTGTCGTCTTTCTCCTCTTATATTCGATGTGTTCCCTTAGTTCTATTTTGTAACCCGGATTTGTTTTTTCTCAATCGATTTATGAATTTCGAACACTACTCTTGCTTTTATTTACGTTAAGAAGCCTTTTTTTCAACAAACAATTGGCATTCCCATGGAAAACAAATTGCCGCGCGGTTACCTGTAGTTGTTATTTTAGTTTCTTTTGGAGAGGTGTCTCATTTGTAACCATATCACATCTGATTTCTAAATCCTCTCCTTGTCAACTTGCTCCTTTGAATGTATGGGGCTGACTTCATACAGGAGCTACTTGCAACAGCAGAAGCTAGAATTATGCTTTTTTACATTCCTCTATATCGATGGTGTCCTATCACTAAATAGGTAAAAGTTTGGTGAATATTTTGAACCCATCTATCCCATCAAACATGAAATAAAGGGTACAACAGATCTAGTTACAGTTAACTCTGACTCATATTTTGACTCTTATCTAGAAATTGACGATGAAGGTCGGGTGAGAACAAGACTAACAACAAAGACTGATTTCAGCTTCCAGATTGGGAACTTTCCAATTTAATGTAGCACCATTCCAGCAGCACCTACTTATGGAGTATATATCTCTCACTTAATATTTTAGGGCTTGTGTTTCCTACCATGATTTCCTTGATTAAGGATTGTTGCACACAAGACAGCTATTAAACCAAGACTTCCAAGTGTCGAAACTGAAAACATCCATTCGAAAATGCAATCACTAGTTGGTTGACCGTTGTGGAATATAATTTCACAGATGACGATGGAAATATTCAAATCGTCGTACTAACAATCTTGTCCTTTTCCCCAAATGTGACCTACCGAAAAAGATTCATCGCCTGGTTTGTACATGAGTAACACGATGGGTGCCACATTTGGAGAAAAATTTACACATCCTTGCGAAGCACCTAAGAATCCTATCTTTGATTGGGTTCGTGATCTTCAGTCGCTAGATTTCTGTGTTGTGTAATGTTTACTGTTGTTTATCATTACCATAATGTTTACTGTTGTTTATCTTTACCATTTGTGTTCAAGCGTTGTCAATTTATTTTCCACTTATGAGATTGAATGTCCTATTGGCATCTTTCGTCTGTCTTTTGTATATTTTAATACGGATAGAGAAAGCTTACACACACTAATGGAAAAATTAAACATTCACTGAACTTTTTAATATCAGGTTTAAGAAAGATCATTGGTAAACATTATAAAAATATTGTTCAAAAAGAACTAATTCTTCATATACCCTTTTTCAATATAATAGGGTAAAACAGAAACTTTCAAATACAATTAGGATTATATTTCTGTTGCCTTACTGTTTCATTGGCGTTAACCTACATTACTTCTCTGTTCTTCTAATTCGAATTCTAACTGTTAAGTGTGGTAACTTCTAAACAACAGGAAAGAATTTTGAATTTTGGAGTGAAATGCAATTAATTCACAAAAAGATTATCACAACTTTTGACATTCAAATATTTATACAACTTTCTCATAAACAGTGCAAAGTACAAACAATTGTACACTTGAGAAGATATACGTCTTATATTCACTTACGAAATGCAGATGAGCATTGTGTTTGCGAGATAAAACAATTATCAATAGCACTTTTTTGCTTGGTACCGACTAATAGAAATATTCTTGTTATCAAAAAGATGAATTATTTGAAAATAATAGATTGCTGATGTTTATATTACTAAGAGTTACACGTTAATACTAAGCGATTTATAAACATCTAACAAATGTATACATGTGCTTCTTTTACACAAACATACTTTATTGTGATTTCGTTGTTTTTGTTTGATACTGTTTCCGAATGTAAGAAATCCGTATAAGTAGCAAGTGTTTTTTCAAGACTCATCATCACTTACATTTCTTTTTAAACTATAATGAAAAACTACGCAACGTATATGCGTAAGTAAGGTTTGCATTTATGTAATTGTTTTCTCAATATAATTGATGTATGAACAAAAATATCAAACAAATGATAAAATTTAAATTTCAAATGATGAATTTTGTCTTTGTGCTTAAAAACTAAGGCTGCAACTATCTAACAAATATGGATTTCCCCACTACAGTTTTTAAGTGCAATTTTAATTAATTAAAATCAAAAATGAATATCTATGGTATTCAATTAGTAAAAAATGTTCATTAAATGTCAAAGGGGTGATCCTATTTATTTCAGTGAAAGAGTAGTCTTCTGTTTAGAAAAAATACATACCATCAACGTTTCTTGAAATTAATGGACCTAAAAGCTAGAAGACTCTTTCTAAATTATTTTAGTTTGTTAAATGAAGCAGATATAACCATCGACTACGAAAGTCTTCCACGTCATAATTCCTTTCACTTGGCAAAATCAAACCGATTTACTTTGTAGGAATTAGACTTCTGGGAATAAAACGGAATACTTTTCCTCCAGTTGAACGCTACGAGTTTGAACTTGAGCGACCTTGGGAGGACATAATCTATTAATGATAATGCAATATGTAGCAGTTGACAGATTAAATTTGTTAAATGTACATTTCTTTTGTGTTTATAAAACTTTCAACATATCAGCTAAATACTTTGATAATGGGTGAAAATGACGTCGGACAGATTCGTGATGCTTTAATTGACGTATAAAAGATGACTAATGATTGACTTGTGAAATACATATTGAATTTATATTATTGTTTTAATGTCTAAATATGTAGCTAGTATTTTTATTTTCCGTTATTCCTTATTTAATCTTATATCAATCATATGCTTAATGGTTAGCATCGTGCACTATGGTTGAATTATCACTTTTATGTTTTTTTTGTTTTTTTCTGTATTAGTTTTTTTATTTAGCTTTCTCGAGTTTGGTGAATACTATACAAGACATTATTGCTTTTCGTCTTGATTTCAAATTAGGAGACATAAAAAAGACTGTTCAACTTCTTGTAATCGAATCAATGACGTCGTCAAACTTGTCATATCGTCACAGAGAGTTACAACACAACTGTATGAACATTTGCTGCAATAAACAATTTGTAACAATAACCGTTATTCATAATTGAAAACTTACCATAAGCCTTCCTCAACTAGAATCGTTTGTTTCCCTGGAGCTTTTGGACACTTCTGACCGCTTGGACATTGACATGTGACATAACTGAAAAAGTGCCTTTCTTCTGTCAAGTACGATAGTGCATTTATCTTTGAACACACGATATTTTCATCACACATTGGAAGAGGATCCTGAAAATTAATGATAAGAATAAGATCACATTATTTAATCTGATAAAAGAATTCAGGCATTTTTTTTTAAACGCAGAGAATGTTTCATAACATAATGTAAATAAGAAAATGTGATATGAGTGTCAATGAGAAAACTCATCACCACAACACGGAGCCAGACTCACAACGAACAGTAAGCTATAAAGGACTCCAAATTAACTAGCGTAAACAGTTATCAAAGGTACCAGGATTATAATTTGGTACGCCTGACGCGCGTTTCGTCTACATATGACTTATCAGTGACGCTCATATCAAAAAAGTTATAATGCCAAACAAGTACAAAGTTGAAGAGCATTGAGGATCTAAATCTAGTTGTGCCAAATACGGCTAATCTATGCCTGGGATAAAAAAATCCTTAGTTTTTCGAAAATTTCAAAGTTTTGTAAACAGAAAATTTATAAAAATGACCACATCATTGATATTGA
The DNA here is from genome assembly GCF_965363235.1 of Mytilus galloprovincialis. Lineage (NCBI taxonomy): Eukaryota > Metazoa > Mollusca > Bivalvia > Mytilida > Mytilidae > Mytilus > Mytilus galloprovincialis. The sequence continues at coordinate 20,330,173 of NC_134840.1, forward strand.
TGTCAACAACGAAGTGTTGACTACTGGGCTGGTGATACCCTCGGAGACCAAACGTCCACCAGCAGAAGCATCGACCAAGTGGTGTAAACAGTTATCAAAGGTACCACGATTATAATTTAGTAAGCAAGACGCACGTTTAGTCTACATACGACTCATCAGTGACGCTCATATCAAAATAGTTATAAAGTCAAGCAAGTACAAAGTTGAAGAGCATTGAGGATCCAAAATTGCAAAATGTTGTGCCAAATACGGCTAAGGTAATCTATGCCTGGGATAAGAACATCCTTAGTCTTTCGAAAATTTCAAAGTTTTGTAAACAGGAAATTTATAAAAATGACCACATAATTGATATTCATGTCTACAACGAAGTGCTGACTACTGGGCTAAACAATTCGAATAGTAAAACGAACAGTCTAATCCATATAGAAAATACGATAAACATATAAGACTGCAGAAGAAATTTCAGAGATAAGGAATAGCATATTATTTTCCAAAATTTCATACGACATCAATGGAACCACATCCAGCGTGTATGCTACCCGGTTCGTACAAAATTAAATGGTCTACCATGCATAATTTCTCGAGTGTTTGAACTGATTTTACCATGAAACTACAGAGATGAAAGTTGAATTTACTATAATTGTCTCTATGATTAATCTTTTCAACCAATTCAAACAATAAGAGGTTTACTCCTTTCGATGCATTTTTTTTTTTATAAACTCTTGATCAATTTGGCGGAATAGTATCAGAGACTTTTGATAAAAGTATGATAATGGTTCAATGTCAATCTATGATACATTATTCTTGTAAATATTTGTTACCCGATCAGTAAAAAATAATGCATCATAGGAACAATGCACTAACGTATACCATCAGTTTAGACGAAAAGTTTGGTCTTTAAAGCAGATACGGCATGTTCATGCAAACATATCTGATATTCACCGGAAGTCATTTTGCCTTATTTTGGTGTTTATCATGATGTTTTTTCTTCATTATTTTTTCTATCTTTTTATCATTTATTTTTCATTTTCTCGATCTTGTATTGTGTTTTATGGATTCTCGTTAATTTTATTATTTTTACACTATCTCTTCGTTTCTCTTATAAGGAAAACGACACTATTACATTTTCCCAACAAAAGTAGGCCTTTTGTGTACCCAATGGAGGTGAAGGAAGTTCAACTTAGGAGCGCTGCGATTGTATGTAAGAGAACACTATATTTATGTATGTATCGCTGTGTGTATATTTACAATAAAAAATTTGAACCCTTTTGAATTATTTCCTTGATAATTATTCGAAAAGACTTCCAAAAGTTCATACCAAATTTGGTGTAAAATGATGTTGCGCATGGATAACATTAACAAACAAGCTCCGTTGGAAGTTGATCATGATACTAATTGGCTTCAATTTTTAAAAAGAATAATATAGTACTATCACCACATGTAACTGTTTTATCCAGTTTTTTATTATAAAAAGTGGTAAATTTAGAAAATGTTCGTATTGTCGCCTATGGCAGAATAAATAGTATCGTTGTACCTATAACCTCTTCTGATAGACTCAACACGTATTCAATAGTTTCGGCGACTTTAGTCAAATATATTGTGTTTGATGTTATTCATTTTTAGCGTTGTCCTTTTTAAAAGTGAGGATTTTCTTATTTAAAATAGTATTCCCATGTCTCATAGTGTGAAGCATAGACAGTCTAATTACTCCCTTAATATTTATCTTAACTGTAACTTAATTTCCATTCTTTTATTTTTACAAATAATGCGACTTCCGTGTCTCTTACGGTTTGAATTAATTCGTTGCAATCGTTTATTCTCTTTTCTTGGAGCAATTTTTAGAAAGTTAAGTTACGGTTAGCTAAAGTTAATTCCTACGTTGGGGAATATCTGCGATGAATTTAATACTTGGCTTTCGTGTTGATACATGTTATAGCAGTCATAAATGCATTCCCTCATTGCCATTCACACTTTAACATTTCAGAAGTTTATACTTATATTGGCTGATACAATAATTAATAGATTCTATCATCATTAGGTTTTCTAAGAAGTTACACATTTTGTCAATTCACCATTTAATATTAAACTGGGTACTAAACATACTAAAAAAATATCTATAAACAGACAAAACAACTCGACGATTCACGATAGAATCAACTGATTTCCGTATTTTCCAAGGTACTGGGTCTCTCGAAGTCAACATAAATTTGATATGAATTAAACAATCAATTTCAACTGACTGTTTGTATGACTGTGTGGGAAACTTCTAAATAGCAACCTTCAATTTTTCAAGAGGGAAAAGAGGCGCTTGAAACGAAAACTAATCTTTATTACAACTTTTAAACAATGATTTGGATAAGGTGTTAAAAGTAAATAACTTAATATGTATGTAGTCTTAGAATAACATACAGCATTGATCTATTATATATGAACAAGCATAAAGTTTAAAATAACTCATTTTAAATGACTTAAAGTTTATAATTACATATTTTAATTACATAAAAATTATAAAAACTCATTTTGAATAACATAAAGTTTATAAAGACTCACTTTGAATAACATAAAGTTTATAAAGACTTATTGTGAATGACACAAAGTCTATAAAGACTCACTTTGAATGACATAAAGTGTATAAATACTCACTTTGAATAACATAAAGTTTATAAAGACTCACTTTGAACAACATAAAGTTTATACTAACTCATTTCAAAAAAAAAAGTTTATTAATACTCATTTTAGATAACATAAAGTGTTTGTCTCATTGTAAATAACATTACATATATTGTTTATAGCATGCAGGTTTTATTGAGTAATTTTAGATAAAATGAAGTTTAGCACGACTCATTTTGAATAATATGAGTTTGATAATATCTCATTGTTAATCATTTCAGGTCATTTTAACTATTTTTATCCGAGCGTCACTGATAAGTCTTTGGTGGACGAATAGCGCGTCTGACGCAATTACAAAAAATCAATCCTGTTATCTATGATGAGTTCATTAAACAGTTAAATAGTCTGAAGTTTAAAATAACTCATTTTAAATTACACGAATTTTATAAGGATTTTCTAAATAACATGAGATTCATAATGAATTATTTTAGATACTATTTAGTTTGTAATGACCCATTTTAGATGACATAAAGTTTATAATAACTCTTTTTGAATAACATGAAGTTTGCTAAAACTCATTTTTAATAAAAGGAAAATATATAATGACTCATTTTAAATAACATAAAGTTTATAATGATTCATTTTGAATAACAAAAAATTTATGTTGACTCATTTTAGATAACATAAATCTACAATGACTCACCTAAAATAATATGAAATTTATTAGGATTCATTTTAGAACACGTGCAAGTTGCCTGATTTTAAGATAATGCAAATTCGGTATAACATCAAAGTTTATTATAACTAATTTTAAATAACAGAACTTTAGAATGTCTCATTTTGAATAACACGACGTTTATAGTTACTCATTTTAAATAACATGAAGTTTATAATGACCTTGAAGTTTATAAAGACTCTTTTCTTATAATGTGAAGTTTAAAATCACTCATTTTAAATAATGGGAAGAATATTCTTACTCACTTTAAAGAAAATTTAAATAACATAAAGTTTATAATTACTCATTTTAAATAACACGAAGTTTACAATAACTCATTTTAGATGTAATTTTCAATTTTTATACGCCCGTCAAAATTTTGACGGGACGATTCATGGTATACAAATGTCCGGTGTCCGTCCGTCTGTCTGTCCGGCGTAAACATGTCGCACCGTAACTTGAGAACGACTTATCCAAATTTCATGAAACTTTATATAGTTGTTTCTTATAATGGTAAAATGATCTGTATACTTTTTGGTGAAAATAAGATTTAAACTTTTTGTTACGGCACTTTGTAACTAAAACAGGGGTGTGTTTTTTTAACATGTCGCACCGTATCTCAAAAACGATTCTTGATTATTGCTTAAAACTTTACACACTTCTTAGTTATATTAATCTTAATATCTTTATACTTTTTGGTGATGATTCAAAATTTCATTTTTGAGTTATTGAGTATTTTGTAAAAAAGGGGAGGTTTTTTTTACATGTCGCGATGTATCTCAAAAACGATTTATGATTATTGCTTAAAACTTTACACACTTCTTTGTTATATTAATCTAAAGATCTTTATACTTTTTGGTGATGATTCAAAATTTCATTTTTGAGTTATTGAGTATTTTGTAAAAAAGGGGAGGGTTTTTTTACATGTCGCGCAGTATCTCAAAAACAATTTATGATTATTGCTTGAAACTTTACACACTTCTTTGTTATATTAATCAAAAGATCTGTATACTTTTTGGTTTGATTCAAAATTTAATTTTAGTGATATTTAGTTTGTTTTTTTTAAACAAAGGGGGGGGGGGGGTTCACATGTCCCGCCGTGTCTCAGAAACAATAAATGGTTATTGCTTAAAACTTTCTCAGAAACTATTGATGATTATTGCATAATACCTCAACACAAGACGTCGGGCGTATCATGCGCTCATGGCGCAGCTGTGTATTATTCTATGGCAAAATACTTGATATTGTTGATGAATATAACTACTTAGGAATAGTTCTAACAAGAATAGGCAATTTTAATAAAACCAAACAGTTTAATGTGGAAAAGCTTCCAAGGCTCTTTACGAAGTGTTAAGACTAGGCTGTCTACATAATCTTTCTATATGTAGTCAGCTGGATTTATTTGATAAAATGGTAAAGTCAATACTACTGTCCGGTTGTGAAGTAAGTATGGGGTATTGGCAATAACTACATGATTGAAAGGGTACATCTAAAATTTTGTAAATTGTTATTAAGTCTGAAAACATCTACACCCTCTTATATTATTTATGGGGAGCTTGGGAGATATCCTATAGACTTGGACATAAAAACTAGGATGGTTTCATTTTGGGGGAAATTAAACTCTGGTAAAGAGACAAAACTATTATATATAAACTCATCATAGATACCAGGACTAAATTTAATATATACGCCAGACGTGCGTTTTGTCTACAAAAAACTCATCAGTGAGGCTCGATTTTAAAAAAGTTAAAAAGGCCTAATAAAGTACGAAATTGAAAAACATTGAGGACCAAACTTCCTAAAAGTTTTGCCAAATACAGCTAAGGTAATCTATGCCTGAGGTAGAAAAGCCTTAGTATTTCAAAAAATTCAATATTTTGTAAACAGTAAATTATAAATATAACCATATCAATGACAATTCATGTCAGCACAAAAAGTGCTGACTACTGGGTTGTGATACCCTCCGGGAAATAAATCTCCACCAGCAGTGACATTGACCCAGTGGTTGTAAATAAACTCATCATAGATACCAGGACTAAATTTAATATATACCCCAGACGCGCGTTTCGTCTACAAAAGACTCATCAGTGACGCTCGATTTTAAAAAAGTTAAAAAGGCCTAATAAAGTACAAAGTTGAAGAGCATTGAGTACCAAAATTCCTAAAAGTTTTGCCAAATACAGCTAAGGTAATCTATGCCTGATGTAGAAAAGCCTTAGTATTTCAAAAAATTCAATATTTTGTAAACAGTAAATTATAAATATAACCATATCAATGACAATTCATGTCAGCAAAAAAAGTGCTGACTACTGGGCTTGTGATACCCTCCGGGAAATAAATCTCCACCAGCAGTGGCATCGACCCAGTGGTTGTAAATAAACTCATCATAGATACCAGGACTAAATTTAATATATACCCCAGACGTGCGTTTCGTCTACAAAAGACTCATCAGTGACGCTCGATTCCAAAAAAGTCAAAAAGGCCTAATAAAGTACGAAGTTGAAGAGCATTGAGTACCAAAATTCCTATAAGTGTTGCCAAATACAGCTAAGGTAATCTATGCCTGAGATAGAAAAGCTTTAGTATTTCAAAAAATTCAATATTTTGTAAAAAGTAAATTTATAAATATAACCATATCAATGACAATTCATGTCAGCACAAAAGTGACATGAATATTTTATATAAATTGTGCTATCACATGTCTATTAATAACAATATGAATTTTTCATGATTAAACAGAATAAAGACTATTCTGACATATATGGTATCCCAAATGTATGGGAGACGCAATCTTTTATAAATTGCAAGTGGTAAGTTTCATTCATCAAACTTAGACTTAAAGATCACTATGTACAAGTCTGACATTCTTTACTTGAAAATTCGCAAAAAGCACTAAATTACAATCTTTTAAAGATTTTTTTGGAAAAGAAGGTTATTTTGAAATTTTTGGGAACAAACTGTCTATAGATTTGTGTAGATTTAGGACCACAAATCACAAGCTCCCTATTGAACAGGGTAGATGGAACAATATAGTTGGAAACAATAGAATTTGTCTTCTATGTAAAAAAATGATATTGGTGATGAATTGCATTATATATTAGAATGTAAATACTTTGAAGAAAACAGGAAACATTGTCTGTCACATTATTATTTAAAAAATGCAAATATTGTCAAATTCAAACAAACTATGTCTTTAAAAACAAATCAGAATTGATTAAACTATGTAAATTCATAAAGATTATTAACACAGGTGTATGTGTTCCTGGCTAAAATGGACTTCATATATTGTCTTAGCAACTATTTTGTTGTTCTGTCTTCTTGTAAATATTGTACATAATTGTCTTCTCTATACCTTTGTATATGGTTTATTGTGATTACAAATAACGACAAACAACCGCACTCCAGAAATCATAAATATATCACATTTTACTAAATGATAAAATAATATTGCGTCGTTTTAAAATGCCTTTTTCTATGAGTGAACTTAAAAGAGGGTGATAATTTGCCAAAGCTTGTGAAACTAGTTAACTTCACCGCACATATATTTTTAGTTTGTCAGGTTTGGTACCACAGTTTCTCGAGTTTGATAGAAATTATTATTTAGCTATCAGAGCAGTGCGTTTGTTTGATGCAATCACCTTTGAATGACAACTAAATAACGAAACAGTCAATTTATATATTTACAAATCAGTAAAGATCTTTATTGAAAGTTTAAGGTTTTGTTAATATTGGTGTAATATTAAAACGAAGTAGATTTGTCCTTTCATTTAATGAAAACGAATGAATTCTGCTGCAGATTATTGTTTGTTGGGAACATCTATCGGCAAAAAACATTCATCAAACCAGTAGAACATCTAATCTACATATACTATTTTTAATAGTTTAACTGCGTGGATGGAGATCGTGGTATGAAAGTGTATAAGGTTAATAAATCAAACAGTTGGTTTTTCCTTTTTGAATTTTGTCATTCCTTTTATAGCTGACTATACGGTATGGGTGTTGCTTATTGCTAAAGGTCGAAAGGTTATTTATAGTTGCTGACATCCACGTCCTATGGTCTTTGGTGGGTAGTTGTCTCATTGGCAATCATACCACATCACCTCATTTTTATATTGCAATAAAACTTGTTTAAACAAAATTATTGGTATTACAGAGTTCCGATATTGCATCGTAAAGAGCTGAGCTTTCTATCAAATATAATGTCATTGTCTTCATGACTTATAGAACCAAGCAATCGAAGATTTTGAAGTAAATTAAATACGGTTTCTAAAAGTTCACATGAAATGTTAATTGATATTAGAAGTGTAAAATATTAACACTTGAGTACAGTCATACAGTTGTAGCAAGAGGTTTCTTAAAGTTCCGTGTAATACACTATAAGGGCGACAGTTTTAAATTAGATATTTTTGAACTTTTAAGAACTATATTGTTCTCGTAATCTCTTAGATTAAAATCCTGTTATGAAAGTAATAAAATAAATGAAATTGTGTATCTATGATTTTCTTACAGCTTAATTTAAATAAAATAAGGTGTAATATGATTTTTTGGTCTTGATTTGAAACATACACACAGAGTATGTGCAGGAGTTATATCATGTTTAAATTTATGAGTGCTGAAACCTCTCCTAACAGTACAACGAAAAGACCAAACAGTAAACATTTGTTGCAAAGGTCTGGATATATTGAGTTATGCTTTCATGTATTAAAAGAAAATTAATGTTAGTACAGACTTACGCGTTATTGAGACATCTCACTTTTGTTAAATTGATAACTAAAAGTAGCCGCTGTAACAAAATATTTTGAATATTCTCAATTGCATACGTTTAGTGGTTAATGAACACTGCGATGCTGGTACATTGGTCCGTTATATTTGAAACCTGTATGTGTTACGTAATTATTTGATAACAATGGTTTTCCCTGACCTTGATAAGTACTGTATTTTTTGAATTTCGACGAACAAGAACATTTTAAAATAGGGATAATAATCAACTGAATTGCTACCAAACTATATGCGTAAATAACTGTATGGGTAAATTCATCAACTTATGAATTATGAATACATGCGAGTTCTTTAATTTTCCCCAATTACCAATTTATTTTTCTGGCTCTTATCCTTGAACTAGTCATATAAAAGAGGGACGAAAGATACCAAAGGGACAGTCAAACTCATAAATCTAAAACAAACTGACAACGCCATGGCTAAAAATGAAAAAGACAAACAGAAAAACAATAGTACACATGACACAACATAGAAAACTAAAGAATAAAAAACACGAACCCCACCAAAAACTAGGGGTGATCTCAGGTGCTCCGGAAGGGTAAGCAGATCCTGCTCCACATGTGGCACCCGTCGTGTTGCTTATGTGATTACAAATCCGGTAAATAGTCTAATTCGGTAGGTCACATTCATGAAAGGGAAGGGGATTGTAGTTACGACGTAAGGAACATATCCGATATCATTTGTGAAACGGTTATTCCATAACGGTCAACCAACTCAAAATTTACGAAGGGATGATTTCAACTTTACCATTTGGAACTCTTGGTTTAATAGCTTCCTTGTGAGCAGTAACCCTCTATCAAGAAAACTATGATAGGAAATGCAAGCACGGGAATATCGTATCAATTGGGAGATATATACCCCGTATGCAGGTGCTGCTGGAATGTTGCTACTTAGAAATGGAAAGTTCACAATTGGAAAGCTGAAATCATCTCTTTTGTCGTAAAGTTTTGTTTTCAACCGACCCTCATTGTCAACATATAACAATCTTTATTATAATTTACCGGATAAAAGGCTAAGTTAATTTTGTCATACTTTTTGCATATTTAAGCAAATAAGATATGTTTCGACTAGTTATATATTTTAGTTTATATTTTGTCATGTAGGACCTTTTATAAGCATGACATTTTCTCATTGTTGAAGGTCGTGTGCGGTGACCTGCAGTTGCTTTCATATTCATCTCATTTGGGCTGTGGTGGGTTGTCTCGAATGCAAACAAATCACCACTACGATTGTACGTAAAGACTGAGACATTATTTAATCCCTTTTAATGTGTATTAATTTATGGTAATAATTCTAGGTTCCTTTTGATCATATATAGCTTTTCACATGTGCCGATTTTTATACATAATTGGCTTTTGAATTTTGAGCTTTAAACGTGCCTGTTGAAAGGTTAGTCCAGAAAAGCGCTTCGCACACTTAACATTTGTAGTGTTAATTTTATTTTCATAGATATGTAAGGTTTATATAATAGACTGGTCGAACAAGAATAGCAAGAATCTTATAAGTTCATATTTGCCTTTATTTTTTGGATTCCAATCTGTAAGACCTGCTTGATTCCGTCGCAACTGAATAGCAATGCTTTAAATTGGGTTTTGTATCTGTCAATGCCACATTGTAAATTTCAAAAACAAATTCATGTCCTGTATATCGAATAATTGCTTCAAAATTGTGTTGTAGATTATTCAAACCGACAAGGTTATCGAATTTATCTGGTTCTACAAACTTATACAAAATCGGGTTTTTTTTTAAAATACTGTGGATTCATCTATTTTCGAGGGTACCAATTTTCGTGGATTGAAGAAAACTTGCATTTCGTGGTTTTGCCAAAGTCCACAAACATTCTTTGTGAAATTTCTAATTCGTTGTACATAAGAATTCGTGGTTCCCGGGTAACCACGAAATTCTTGAAAATTAGTATCCAACGAACAATCATGAATCATCAGAATAAATAGTCTATGTGATAGTTTTTAACCCTATTTCGGAAATATTTAGTTACTAGGTATTTAAATAAAAGGTTTATAATTCTTCGTGGCAATTAATGAAAATATTATATGGAAATAAAAAATATGGTGCATTGTTTTATAACACAAACTCTTAACATGCAATATAGCAAAAAATGTTGTCCTGATTGCTGCTCTTCATATCAAAGTCGCAGTGATGCCCTCAATTGAGAACAGAAACAACAACTCACAACTAGTTTCAAATCTGGAGTATTTTGCTAAATTTCAAAAACACCTGTGTAACCAATATTTCTGAGTCTTTAATTCCAAACAGTTATGCGAGTGGCCAGATATGAGGAGCTGTGGTATGATTACCAACGAAAAAGCTAACCACTATAGTACTACCAGCTTTATATTTGTTTTAAGAAAGAAAAAACAAACAGACCAGTAATTTCTCTGAAAATAATAATGATCTGAAATGCATTTAGAAAACAGTCAAATAAGTACTTTGACCTGAAAGCATCATATTTTGTTCTCTCCTAAATTATCATGCAAAATATGGCATAAACTGATTAATAGTGCCACAATTCACCATCTAATCTTAATGCAGCACACATACACCATGTCTCTATTACTCTGTTATTATTCAAGAAACAAACCCCCGCTAAATAGATAGATATATAGTAGATATATAAATATCTATAGATTGTATATCATATGCCTGCTATTCGTATATTAATGTTCGTCATTACTTGAAAATAAAAATTAGTTTGAAAATAGAGAAAAATGTAATCCTCTTTTTAAAACAATCAGAATGGTATAATTAATGTTTTACGAGCATTATAATAATGGTTTTATTATAAATTGATGACATTTATTTAAATGGAAAAAAAAATATCAACTTATTCAAATCAATCAAAAAAATTGAAATGTCTATTTTTCTAAAATCTAAGCGGGGAAAAATATACAATAAATAATGACTTACCTTAAATCTTGTTATTGTGCTGCATGCTACACAGGTAAATATAAGAGCAAATAGAATCCAACTTGTGTTCTCCATAATTGGTACTGTTCTTAAAGCAAACGTTTCCGGTCAGTAAGGCACTCGTCTGTGCTGTGAGTCGGGGTCTAAATGTCGGATCCTGTTATACGTCTTCTAATTAATTATTCAATATTCTGTCATATTTATATTCAAAAAAGCAGATGGGTTTTAGATGTAGGCATCTTCTGTAAGTTGTAATCAGTTGTAATTAATGTATTTTTGAGTTAGGTGGGAAGTCGAGCAGAATCTGAGAATTTAATGTAATTGGCAATACGATTGGATCACGTGTTTTTCAAGTTAATAATTTCTATATTTTACGATTTTCATTTCAACTGTAAAGTAATAACAGAAGTCAAATTGTACTTTCATTAACTAAAATTGATAATAAATTTGGATGTCAATAAATTTTAGTGTTAAACAGAAAATAATATTGAAATGTCTTTTTGATGTATGGGAACTGGATTGTCATTTCGTAAATAACAATGGAATATTTGACGTATATTGCGAAGGACGGGTATTAAATGCTGGAAAGATATATCAATTTTGTCGCCATTTTCTGCTTGAATTTCCTGTCAACCTTTCATGATTGTTGGGGCACAACTGCAATTTTTCTGTCTGCAGTTGTTAAATTTCAGAGAATATATAAGAGAAAGTTTGATTGACAATCCTCAAATAGGTTTAGAACGAGGCAAATTATTATTCATTATCGTTTTATTAATTACTATAATGAACTGTATGGTATACAATAGTTATTAAACGTTCATTGACTAGAGGGTAAACGGTTCTATCTATTCTGCCATAGGCGACAATACTAACATTTTCAAAATTTATCACTTTTTATAATAAAAACCTGGATAAAACAGTTATATGTGGTGTTAGAACTTAATTTTTCTGTTTTAAAATTGAAGCCAAGTTGTATCATGAGCAACTTCCGTGAACGCGGGAGCTCAGTTGTTTATGCTATCCATGCACACTGTCACATTCTACACCAAATTTATGAATTTGGGAAGTCTTTTAAAAACATTCTCTAGAAATTTTTTCAATAGGTTTCAAAATTTATATTGTAAATATAAACACTACAGTTATTCATAGATAATAAAAATATATATTGTACCCTTCCATCCAATAACAGCGCTCCTAAGTTGACTTCCTTAACCTGCCTTGGGTACACAAAAGGCCAAACTAATGCTGGGGGAATGAAAGATAATAACCAGGTACTGATATATACATTCATTATAACGAGAAATGTTTGTAACTGGTTCAACTTTTATATTTCCCTATGCCCATGTTTGCATCATTTAAGTCAGACGTTATAAGTTGACATACATTTTTATAATTTAATGATTCTAAAGAGGAATTTAAAAAGGTTAAAATGGTACTAACATTTTCCAAATAGAAATTGCCTTTTTTTAAAGTGTGACGCATGTTTAACTGACAGAAAGAAAAAGTAAGGTATCAAAGTTCTTGTTCTAAGTTTGATTGCTTGATAAAACGAGATGTAGTTTATACTTCATGATTCGTATTCAACACAAGTTTAAATTTCGATATTATAACTCTAATGATTAAGATAAATTATTGACATTTCCTCCATCAAAAACCTCTTCCGTATATTCTTCAATCTGAAACCTTGTGGTCCTTCCATGAAACATCGTGTGTTTTTCAATCTGAAACTTCTACCTTATTTTCTTCCAACTAAAACATCTTCCATGTGTTCTTACATCTAAAACCTCTCTCGTGTGTTCTTCTATCAGAAACCCCCTCCTTGCGATCTTCCATCTGAAACCTTTTTCGTGTGTTCTTCCATCTGAAACCCCCTCCTTGTGTTCGTCAACCAGAAACCTCTTGCGTGTGTTCTTCCATTAGACATCTCTGTCGTTTGTTCCTCTATTAAAAATCTTTTCCTCATGTTCTTTAATCAGAAACCTCTTCCTTGTATTTGCCATTAGAAACCTCACCAATGTGTTCTTCAATGTACCAGTAAGTTTATGTCAATCTTTCAACTGTTGTATTGATCCTACCATCATCTGAAATGTATGCATATATAAATATTATGTAATCTAAGATTTTGTTATTAAAATCATCATTGTAGACTAAGTTAGTTAAGCACATTTGAAATAGTTCACTGACAGTTATCAAGTACTAGTATATGTAGCTGCTTTCCCGATAACAAGCTTTAGCATTGCTGTTAAATGATAACGTTTGCTTCGTCAGAAACTAGACAGCATAAGTATAAATTGACTGCATACTAGGTGTCTGGACAGCGCTGAATATACCACAGTCGTAATGAATTTGGCTTGAAAGTTTATTTATTTTTTCACATCATTTCAAATTTTCACAAAGGGATACCTTATTTCGATACGGATTAAAAGGAAAGATTTGTAATTTTCGAATTTCAACATAGATCTTTCCTGTCTAGTTTCTGACTAAACGTTTTTGATTAATTGTGGAAATAAATGTGAAACCAAATAAGACTTATTTCAAAAGTTTGTGAACGAGTCGGCAGAGTTACATGACACAACTCCTTCAGATATACTTTATTATTATACAATAAAACGCTGATGGAAAATTTGAAAAGTAATAGTAATATTGACCTGCAAATACCCTTCAGGAGACAATCAGATAGCACTATTAAATTTATTTCACAGACATGAAATCGAATTTAAACTCTTGACAAAAATGTCATTCTGTCTGATAGAAAATTTATTGCTTGCATGTCTGTACATTTTTTTCTGGATTGCATGTTAATCCTTAAGAAGTGTAAGTATAATAGAACGGCGGCTTTGTAAAAAATTGTGCACATCCTGCTACAAGCATGAAATTTGGCATAGACCTTCCTCATCTATTACTATTTCATCTATTTTAGATAGGGAGGCATTTGAAAAAAATGTCGCACTTCCGGTAAAATCCAAAATGGCGGACTTCATACTTAAATCAGCCCAATATCGAAGGCTAGTCTGTGAAAAGGTGTTATAATCATGCTACTATGATAATATTTGGTACACACCTTTGTTTTTAACTACTTTTAGATATATTATATAGATTAGATGTCTTGAAAAACCTTACATCCGGTAAAATCTAATATGGCGGGTATTGTTCTAAAATAAGCTTATTTTTAGGGAGGGTAATTGAAATATGTTTAAACATATTGCTACTATCATTACATTGTGCAGGAACCATTTCTTTGGTGCTTCTCATGGATACAATGTATAAGACATATTTCTTTAAAAACCTTACTTCTGGTAATATTCAAAATGGAGGACATACTTCCGGTAAAAAAAAAAGAATCTGGCGTAAATTTCAAAGATCAATCCTCAATCTATATCTTCGATGTAGAGTTTTGGATAGATTGATTAAAACAAAATAAAATTACTTAAGTACTAAAACATTTTTTAAAACTGCTACTACAATTCGGTCAAAAAGACATGTTCATTCACGATCACCACCTCATGCACACAAGGCAGTCTACGGGAGACACGATTTTTCACATCATCCTTTCTTACATCCACATGTACAATCTTCTGACAAAATGATGAGGCCTCAGAAAGAGTTTTTTTTTTAAAGGATCCCCTTTGTCCCTTCGCCATCTATTAGCGCCTAGAATGGGCAGCATAAGAGCCAATTCCAAGCTCGTACCCCTAAATACCTGCCTTAGTATATTGCACGTTTTACATGCTGGAAAAGACTAGATCAAGTTGAGGGAATAGGCTCAATTAGCTTTCCCTTTTGCGCAAATAGTTATTTTCTTGCTTTGTTAACCGAGTTAACCCAATCTTTAAATTTGTGGTGCGATCTTATAGTAAAACCCCGGTGATTTATGTTGATCAATCATCATTCTTTATGTTAAAGTCACATTTTCAAATGCCATCAATGTCTTACGCAGTCTTTTTCTTTTCAAGCAAAGATAGAATTGTATCACAACTGGTAAAGGCATGGATCACAATAAATGTGTGTGATCACTCATTGCCTAGTGCATTTGAAAGGTCATCGATAGATATTAATTCAAAGTTTTTTGCCCTCCCAAACACAATCCATAGTTCGTCTACCCCTATGTAGCAGCGAAACAGTAATGACAGCATCATCAGTAACGACTGTTCGAATCATGACTCGTTTAAGTTCGTATTTCACTGCATCAGATACAAGCACCATGATTCTAGTGTCTCGCCTCTTAATGTGAACATAATGCTAATCTTGAAATGCATAACGTGGTGGATAAGATAGAATATCCTGAACATTTGTTGCTACAACTACCATACGCATCCGAGATTTCATCCACTCGTGTTACAGTTTCAAGGTATTTTATTGTGGTAAGAACATAATACCCACTCAGCATACTCGTTAGCCCGCAAATACATGTTTATTCACAATCGGAGAGCTGATTTTCCACATTTACAAAGACTGGTAGTGTTTCTTACATACATAATGTACAGGCTCCTGATAAGATGCAGAGGCCTCACTAAGAGTTCAAAAAGGTTCCCATGGATCATGTTTGTTGCTTCGCCATTCATAAGCGTCTGGACAAGTTAGCATAGGAACCAATTCCAAGCTTGTTACTTATTCATAGCCGCCATGGTATATTGCACGCTTTACATGCTGAAAAAGACTAGACCGAGTCGTGGGAATAGCCTCAATAAGTCTTTCCTCTCCCAAAAACGCATGTTTTCTTGCTTTGGACTCATTCTAAATGCTAAAGTCACATCTTCAACCGCCATCCATGTCACCAACGCAGTTTCTTTTCCAGCAAACGTGTAATCTCCCAATGCCTAGTGCATTTGAAAGGTCATGTATAGATATATATCTAAAGTTTTTCCCACTTCCAAATGCAAACCAAAGTTCGTCTGCCCCTATGTCACGGAATAGCGAAACAGCAATGACATCAGTATCGACTGTTCGATGGTGCTAAACTTGAAACATCATCAAGTGGTGGAAAACACTGAACATCCTGAGCATTTGTTGCTACAACTACCTTTTCCTCAAAATTTTATTGAGCAAGCTGCTGTGAATGAAAACTAAAAAATTCTTTCTTATTGTCGTCATCTCTCAGAACACTTTGCAAATTTTGAGGAATTTGTTTTGACCCTGGATTCGTCTGTGTATTCTCTTTCCCCAAAATGTAGCTCTTGCTTCTTGTAGCAGCCTTCAAACTACCAGTATTGTCTATGTACGCATCCGAGACTACATCCACTATTGTTACAGTTTCAAGGTGTTTCCTAACGAGAATGCTGATTATTATGTCCTTACCTTAATAAAATACCTTGAAATTGTAACAAGAGTGGATGAAATCCTACAAATGCTCAGGATTTTCATAGTTATCTACCACGTGATGTATTTCAAATTTAGCACCATGTTCACATTAAGAGGCTGACACTAGAATCATGGTGCATGTGTCTGATGCAGTGAAACACGAACTTACACGAGTTATGATTCGAACGGTCGTTACTCATGATGCTGTCATTACTGTTTCGCTATTCCGTGACATAGGAGTAGACGAACTATGAATTGTGTTTTGGAAGGCAAAACACTTTGGATTACTATCTTTCAGTGGTCTTTCAAATGTACTAGGCAATAAGTGATCACACACACTTATTGTGATCAATGCCTTTAACGGTTGTGATACGGTTCTCTCTTTGCTAGGAAAGAAAAAGACTGCGTGGGAGTCATTGATTGCATTTGAAGATGTGACTTTAACATAAATAATGATGATTGATCAATCGAGGTTTAACTGTAAGATCGCACAAACTTATCAGATGGGGCTAACATGGTTAACGAAGCAAGAAAATAACTATTTGCACAAAAGGGAAGGCTAATTGAGGCTGTTCCCTCAACTTCGTCTACTCTTTTCCAGCTTGTTAAACGTGCAATATACAAGGGAATGTGTTTAGGGGGACGAGCATTGGATTGGCTCTTATACTACCCAGTCCAGGAACTAATGGATGGCGAAGGGACAAAGATGATCCCTTTTTAAAACTCTTTCTGAGGCCTCATCATTTTGTCAAAAGCTTGTACATTGTGGATGTAAGAAAGGATGTCTCGTTTGTTGTTAATATGGAAAACCGGGTCTCTAGTGCACTGCTTTGTGTGCATGTGGTAGGGATTGTGAATAAACATGTATTGTTGGCCAAATAGTAGTAATTTTAAAAATGTTTTAGTATTATACTGATTTTTTTTTAATCAATCTATCCAAAACTCTACATCGAAGAAATGGATTGAGTACTCATCTTTGAAATTTACGCCATATTTTTTACCGGAAGTGTCAACTTTGTATTTAAAAACATTTACAACAGAATAGAATTATGGGTTTTGAGGATAAATTAAAGGCAAAATATTAATTACCAGCACAAAAAACAACATTGTCTTTTCATTTTGAAAAGTTGAATATTTAAATAATGAATTGATATTTCTATGTCCGCCATTTTGAATATTGCCGGAAGTAGGGGTTTTAAGGACAGATTTTTTATACATTGTATCTATAAGAAGCACCAAAGAAAGGTTCCTGCACAATGTTATGATAGTAGCAATACGTTTAAACACATTTCAATTACCCTCCCTAAAAACTACGCTTATTTTAGTACAATATCCGCCATGTTGGAATTTACCGGAAGTGTGATTTTTGCAGACATCTAAACAATGTAATATATTCAAAAGTACCAAATATTATGGTTGAAGCATGATAATAACACCTTTTCAAATGCAAGCCTTTGATATTGGGCTGATTTAAGTATGAAGTCCGCCATTTTGGATTTTACCGGAAGTGAGACATTTTTTTTTCAAATGGCCCCTATCTGAAATAAAAGAGTAATAGTTGAGGAAGGTCTATGCCAAATTTAATGCTTGTATCAGGATGTGCACAATTCGTCTGAAATATGCTTGTAGCCGCCGGACTATAATGATTTAACATCCTGACAGTACCAATTTCCTGTAAAGGTCATTTGTAACATTAAAAAGCAGTTAAAAACGATTTAATATTTGTTTTACCTAAACATAGTTAATTAAGTAAATTGTGTGTCCTTTTTGCTGTCTGATAAATTTTATAGAACATTACAATTGTGTGTGGTAAATACTATGTCCAAGGCTTAATTGGACGATTAAAACAGTCGAGGACAGTTAATTATGGTTCATTTAAAAATGGAATTAAGTATGGCCACTAGAGACATGCTAATATATAAAATTACAAACCAATTGAAGCTTTAACTATGCTTTTGTCCAAAAATTTAATGGTTGAATAGAAGTTTGCTAGGGCCTGTGGTTGAACGGTAGTGTATTATCTAGTCAAGATGGCAAAACATCAATTGCTATTTGCATGCTTCGGTTACATGGTTATTCCTATATTATTTTAAGATAACTATTTACAACAATCTAGCATAAGTAACTTTATCAGATATAAGAAAATATGGAATGAGTGCCAATGAGACAACTCTACATCCAAGTCACAATTTGTAAAAGTAAACCATTATAGGTCAAAGTACGGTCTTCAACACGTCGCCTTGGCTTTGAAATGTTGGTCTTCAATTGAAGTACATCTCATTTAGATCATTTAGTTTATATTTGTTTAAATAGTTCTCCGATGGCAACTTTGACTCTCCGACACCAAAATTATAAGACACGGAATTGGGAATGGAAACGGGAAATGTCTGAAAGAGACAACAACCCGACCACAAAAGCCAAATGTCATCAATGGGTCTTCAACACAGCGAAACAAAGCTAGCACATAGAAGCAGGCTTCATCAGGCTCCAATACAATAACGTATACAAGTTGAGAGAAATGGACGCCACACTTAACTCTGAAATATATAAATAAACCAAAATGTATTAACACATATAACTAACACAGGCCAGATGTTCCTTACTCGGCACAGGTGCAAAATGTTGCGGATTTTTGTGAGATCTCAACTCTCCACCTATACCGCAAGCCAATGTAGAATAAACAAACACAAATAAAAAGTCCGAGTCCGAAATCGCAAAAACGCGCAGTTGAAAATAGAATTTGAAGTGCGAAAACGCGAAATGGTCTTAACCGGCCACCTTGGTTGTCCGTCTTTTCTGAAATATCATTCAGTTTCGAAGTTTCTGCATGGTATCGTCGGTCTTTTTCGACTTATTTGTTCACAGTTTCTGCATGGTGTTGTCCGTCTTATTCGACTTATTTGTTCACAGTTTCTGCATGGCGTTGTCCGTCTTTTTCGACTTATTTGTTCACAGTTTCTGCATGGTGTTGTCCGTCTTTTTCGACTTATTTGTTCACAGTTTCTGCATGGTGTTGTCCGTCTTTTTCGACTTATTAGTTCACAGTTTCTGCATGGTGTTGTCCGTCTTTTTCGACTTATTTGTTCACAGTTTCTGCATGGTGTTGTCCGTCTTTTTCGACTTATTTGTTCACAGTTTCTGCATGGTGTTGTCCGTCTTTGTCGACTTATTTGTTCACAGTTTCTGCATGGTGTTGTCCGTCTTTTTCGACTTATTTGTTCACAGTTTCTGCATGGTGTTGTCCGTCTTTTTCGACTTATTAGTTCACAGTTTCTGCATGGTGTTGTCCGTCTTTGTCGACTTATTTGTTCACAGTTTCTGCATGGTGTTGTCCGTCTTTTTCGACTTATTTGTTTACAATTTCTGCATGGTGTTGTCCGTCTTATTCGACTTATTTTTTAACAGGTATCCGCCTTAATGTTTTCTTTTCTTTTAATGACTAATTACTTTGTATTTGTTTATCTATTTTTTCTAGTTCAAGTTCTGTCTTTTTTTTCTTCTTTTTTTTTTTTGATATGTTTGTCGTGTCGTAATGGAAATTGATTGATATATGTTTTACCACGATGATGTTAATGAAATATTTGATCTCAAAATGCTACCTTAAAATGATTTCGAGCATAAAATGAAATTATCATTTGAACTTGAGAATGTAAAACTTAATTTATTGTCATTTTGCTTTATTTAGATTTTAGGCATACATCCAAAAACAAATGTTAAAATACAAGAACAAAATTTTAAGTTGATATGTTTCAAGACAGTCTGATATTTATTCCATAGACTGCCATAGGGGATTGCAATATTTCTACTCCGGTCAAAAACACGTCTTTATGAAAAACAATATGGGAAAGACTACAATATTTTTTCCAAAAATGTCTTAAACTTTACAGAAGCAAATGGTCTTGCGACTGTGTTTTATTTTTCACAGTATCTTTATGTAAATTTCCATTTGATTGCAACATTAAAAATTAAAAAAAATACTTAGACGCTATCCACTTCAATGAAGAAATTTTATTGAGTATTATGTACAAAAAATATGCTCAAATCACATGTTATTGTCGATACATCAGTGTTTTATGTTTAATTTCATGATTTGTCTTTATTGGTAAAATCTTGATTCAATATCTAATTACAATTTTCACAGAACATCTTAGAAAAACTATCACATTTTATTTGGAAATTTCAATAAAACAAGTCACAATACATTCTTAAATCGTATTTACGTGATAAAGATTGATAATTTGTCTTTGTAATTACTTGGGTGGTAATGAAAATATTTCAATAAAGCGATACCGTCAGTTTAAATGGACTGCTTTTCCTCCACTAAAAGAAGATTTATCAAATCCCCAAACCTCTAATTAATATCAGATTATTACTAATATGCAGGTGATAAAATTTCATAAGACGTTTGGCATTATAAATATCGTCTAATTAATTGGGTTTCCATCTTTGTGTGGTACTAAAGAGGGATTTGCTGACGTGACTTCATTGTTATTTTTCTAAATGTTAATAAAAGGGGAAGAGAATGGCAAACACACTTTCGAACTGGAAAGAGACAATATGCACACCTGTAACTTATACATTTCACAAGATATTGATATGTTAACATTTCAATAACTTGAATCTTAGGAAGTATATCAATTCTTCGCAGATTCTCGGGTCAAGTATCGCATATTCCCAAAACTCACAAATAGCGATAAGGTACTGCAGTACTTATATATTTTCTCAAGAATTTAAATTGAAAAGATAACATTAACAGACAGTACACGTGCTTGCATTCAAGAAAGTGCATAAACGACTTCATATGGGTTTTTCTCATTGTTGAAGGCCGTACGGTTGCCTATATTGCTTACATCTACTTCATTTTAACTTTGGTGGATAGTTGTTTTATTGGCAATCATACCACATCTCCTTGTTTTTTTTTATATTTGTAATATGGATACGTTGGAAATTCAAGCTACACTTGACTTCATAGTATATTAAATGGTTTAAAGATAACAACACCAATCAATTGTCTAGCTTTTTCAGTCTCCAAAGTGACGATTTCATCGTTTATTTCTAACTTCAAAGCAGAATCAGTCATGTCAGAACCGATAAAACTGATTATAATACCTTTAGGAGAATTTGACCTTTCTATGAACAGCTAGTTTCTATGGTAGGTTGTTTGAACACAGTTTTAATGAATACTTGGGAACATAAGACCTTCTAAGTATTTTTGTTATTTATTTGTTAGATGCAGTTCCATTATTTGAATACTTTGGTCTTGTGATGTCATTAATCGATTCATTCCAAAATAACATGTATATTGCGTAATTGACATCGTAGAATTTCTGAGAATGTATATTACATATAAAAAAATGTCGACCATCACTGAGGAGGGAGGACATTTTTGAAGAAAATGAAATAGTTTATAATAAAATATAATAAACATCGACCAAGATAATTCAAATAATTTCATCTATGCACAAATCTATAATGTATTCCTGTGATATGTTTGCTGCATTGACTCGGGCATAAACAGTACAACTTTTCACCATTAAAGCTTCGTGTTTACATTTTTTAGATGACTTTAGATGATAAATATCTGCCTAGATAGTTTGGTTTATTCTTTTTATGTGGTTTTATGTTTTGTCAAATTTCAACTAATTGGTTTCGAACAACACTGCTGAGATGTAAAATAGATTGTATAAAAGTCAGCGGTATCGTGTTCCATTGTTATAACACTAAAAATCCCCCCCCCCACACACACACCCACACACACACATATACACAACACCACCATCAAAGTAAGTAAATGATCAAAAATACTGTTTTCGTACAGAAGGAATATATTGAAATACAAAGAGTAAGCATTAACCAATTTTGGTTTAAAAAAATTGCAAATATGCTCTGTAAAATTTAAATAAAATTTACCAGATTATATTCCATCTGAACACGTTTTTAAATGCATACAAATGAAAAAAAATGTTGCATGGGAAATACAAGAATAAAGATTTGGTCAATGGTATAATTATACAAGATAAAATTGCATAGACTTACACCATGCACATAAAACAATTCTGATTAAATGTATAAGAATTTGAACCGTTAAAATATTGATACGCTGATTGAAGTTAACAATTTTAAATGAACAGCCTCGCTGGGCTAAAGCCCCAATGGTAGCCTTGTGCTGTTTTCTGCTCTTTGGTCGTGTTGTTGTCTCTTTGGCACATTCCCCGTTTACATTCTCTATTTATTTTTTAAAACAGTAAAAAAAAAGTTTTAAATTGTTAAGAAAATGATAATCAATGTGCACTAAGACAAAAGTAACACGCCCGTTGTTGGTAAATATAAAAGGTTTTGGACTAAAAAAAGTCTTTTTCCAACATCCCTAAAATTGCCTACATGCACATTTGTATTAGTGGGTGTATTTCCCAACTTAAACAACTTAAGATGGCTGGGGGATCTTAATCAAAATTCATTGATTTTTTAAATAATTTTTCAAAATGTAGTTTATATCATGTTTATTTCAAAAATATAATAAAAAGTTTGGGTGATCTGACCTTTTTTCACGCTACAGGTTGTTCATTATTGTCAAAAATTACAAGGATCAAGCAATACAAAAAATTAATTATACAAATAAATGCAATTGCAATGCAATGCAATACGATACGATACGATACGATACGATACGATACGATACGATACGATACGATACGATACGATACGATACGATACGATACGATACGATAAGATAAGATACAATACGATACGATACGATACGATACGATACGATAAGATACGATAAGATAAGATATAAAACGATACGATACGATACGATACGATATTCACAATCATAAGCTTGTCTGACATTGGTCTCTCCCCTCAGTTCATTAGCTGTATTTTATTGTCCTTTATATAATTTCTTGATATAAACGAACGGGAAACTATGAAAACCTCTATAAAAGGGCTGTAAAAGAGGGGTGAAAGATATCAGAGGGAGAGTCAAACTCACAGATCAAAAACAGACTGACAATGCCATGGCAAAACAAGAAAAAAGGCAAACAAACAAACAACAGCACACACGACACAACATAGAAACTAAGGACTTAGCAACACGAACCCCACCAAAAAACTAGGGGTGATCTCAGGTGTTCTGCATGGAAGAGTAAGAAGATCCTGCTCCACTGTAACTTTTCATTAATTTTAAATTCATGAAGTTTCTCTCTATATTTAGGTAGACAATTGACTTTTGTCAACGATCTTATGATTACCCCAAGATGTCCGTAGATGTTTTTGACATTAAATCTCGATATACCATTGTATTCGTTTTTATTATCTTTGATTTTAGATTTAAGTCTCTTTTTCTTTTTTTTGGAACCTCATAAATATATTTGAGCTAAAATACAAATCTTTAATATAGTTCGCTCTTGCAAGATTGGTCTTGATCATGTTCTACAGGTATTTCACTATTTTATCATTGTTATTCATAAAAACTGACAGTTTAATAACGACAGAATTTGTTTCTAAGTGACATGGAGACACGAAGTTAATTGCAGTTTAAGTTATTTCACAGAACTAAACATTTCAATTTCAAACAAGAACAAGAGTTTTAGATGATCAATAAAGCATTATGAGAATTTAATTTCTTTTTCATAATCGTTACGTTTTTATTGCTGTTATTCTCCATATTCTGTCGAATAGAAATAAAGGTTTGCAAAGAAATCATAGAGTTTTGATTAATAAGATGAAAATTAATGATTGTTTTGCACTCTCATACCTAAGACTTATTTTTAAGTGAAAAAAAGTTAAAAGGACACGTTTGTTCATATGCTCATATTAAGGTATTTTTCTGTTTCGATACTTTGATATTTGTCTTGTATGATATCCAATTTAGCTCTTCCAGCTTACAAAAGCTCTCCAACAACAAGCATATTCTCAAACTTGATATCGCATTAAAAATATTATCGTCCTGAATAGGTATTTACTATATTTGCAACTGAGCAATCAACATGCAGGCAATCATAATCGTTCTGTGATACGATAATCAGCGTCATTACAGCAGATTGCATTGAGTGTATAGGTAATGGTAATATCTTTGGTTAGCTTGCTTGCTAGCTCAACCGTGAAGTCATTATAAGGTAAAGTAAACTACCCTCCTTTCGAAGTAGCCTAGTCCTACATACAGGTAGATAGGTTATCTGTCGAACTAGTCTACCCCTAAAGGAGGATACTTTACCATACCTAATTGTGACTTATATTATAAAATATAGTACCTTTACCTACACACTCAATGCAATCGGCTGTAATATTCGCAATGACAACATCTATGTTCTTCTTCTTAGCAATACTGTTTATCAGGAGATCGTAGATGTAGGTATTGCAGGTAGTGAGACTATAATAAAATATTAAATCTGAATCTATGATTATTGACACCAATTGTATCTTGTAAGGATATTTCATATGCGAATGAAATTTAAAAGCATACAATACTAGTATACATATTTTTAAAGGGGCCAACTGAAGGACGCTTACGGGTGCGGGAGTTTCTTGTTACATTGAAGACCCATTGGTGGCCTTCGGCTGTTGTCTGCTCTATGGTCGGGTTGTTGTCGCTTTGACACGTTCCCCAATTCCTTTCTCAATTTTATTTAAACATGTAACACTGATTCTTATATGATTTATTTTGTGTTTTATACTTTGCGAAGATTATTATAGATGTGACATATTGCTACTTCTGAAAATCACCAGTACTTACATTAGAATTAATTAAAAATTGGCTGATGTGTTTCTTGTTTTAACATAAAATAAGGTGGAGAAAAGATACTATCAACAATATATAATATTTTTTTCAATTCGTGACGACACAGAAGTTTTGACTTTGCAAGACATATAAAAAATAATGCTTTAAGCAATTTTCAAAGCATTTAGATAAAAAGAGATATTTGGTTAATGAAGTGTATAAGGTAATTTATTCCAGCCTGTAAACATATGCAATAGAAAATATAACAAAAAGTTAGTTACGAAAGAAATGTAATGTCGAAGTGACGATCGCCCATCTATCCTTCAGTGATCGGGGTTTTTTTATTGTTATTTTCTATCCAGGAACATTCATTCAAAAACGATATCATATTCTACAGAAAATTGTGTCCATAATTTGAAATATGTAGGCGGGACACAAAATAGACGATTGCAGAGCAGGTGTGCCACATAGACTTTTTAATAGAATATATCTTCATTGAAAAAAATCTGCATACTTTATCGGTCTATAATGGGAAGTATGTCAGACCCAAATTTCTTATTTAGCAAACAAATGAAAAAAACTTGATGATTTGACAAAATTGAACAAATCTTGGTTATTTGTATTCTGATTCAAATAAACTTAAGATTTGCATTTTTCAAATCAAATTTCCTGATGTTCCGGAAAAAAGTACTATTTTGTTTCATGAAATCGTTGAGTTCACACCTGCGAATCAACATTCGTGCAAAAAAATAGAACGGAGACGGGATACATCGAAACAGACCAATGATAGATAATTAAATCTCACGTGCTTGTTTTATTAAAATACATTCACTTATTTGAAAAGATATAACCTATTATGCCAAACAAATAAATGTTTAGCCATCTATAAAGAGGTTTGGCAATCATCAATGTGTGTGTATTGTTTTTATGAGCAAAAATCTAACCTACACAAAGTATTTTGAGTTTCCTATGTATGTCTGTTTTGGTTTCAACACACCTTAGGTTGCAAGGTTACCTAATGAATATTCCTATAGAAACTCATGCATGATGATTTTACAATTACTAATTTAGGGAGTAGAATGGCGAAAAATGAGGAATAAAAGGAAAAGAGTAGGGGCAATAAGGCCCTTATTTGACCCAAAAATAACTAAAATTTAAAAGTAGTCGTACATTTTCTTAAATAACTCCAAACTAGACTAAGGTACAAGGTATTCATTAAATATAAAAACAAATTTCAATTTGAAAGAGTTACCATGGCAAAAAAAAAAAAACACAACTGAAATGTATATTTTATAAAAATTTCTTGACTTTCTTGTTTTTCATCAAATTTCAAGTATGTTTCCAAAATGAATATTCGGTTTTATAAGGAAAAAAAGTATTTGTCCTGAAAGGTTTGGCGCAAATCATTGAGTACTCAAACCTAGTTTTGTCGTAAAGTATTAAGTACAAACTGAAGCGTAGTTTTGTCGTAAAGTATTAAGTACAAACTGAAGCGTAGTTTTGTCGTAAAGTATTAAGTACAAACTGAAGCGTAGTTTGTCATATGATACGGTGCTTTTTGTCCGCGATTTGCTTTTTGTCCGCTTTTGCTTTTTGTCCGATTATTTTGCTTTTTGTCCGATACTTTTGCTTTTTGTCCGTTGCTTTTTGTCCGTTTTGCTTTTTGTCCGATAATTTTGCTTTTTGTCCGATACTTTTGCTTTTTGTCCGTTGCTTTTTGTCCGTTTTGCTTTTTGTCCGATAATTTTGCTTTTTGTCCGACACTTTTGCTTTTTGTCCGTTGCTTTTTGTCCGTTTTGCTTTTTAGCTCACCTGGACCATAGGACTAAGTGAGCTTTTCTCATTTTCTCATTATTCGTCGTCGTCATTAATTTTTACAAAAATCTTCTCTTCTGAAACTACTGGCAAAATTAAAGCAAACATGGCCAAAATCATCCTTAGGGTATTTAGTTTCAAAAAAGTTTCCGATGACCCCGCCCAATAATTAAGATGGCCGCAATGTCTAAAAGAAGAGCATCGCATAAAATGTAGATTTTGGCTTATATATCTGAAACAAAACCATAGAGACAATCTAACAAGGGATAAGAACATTTCGCCTCATAAAATAATGTGGACCAGTCAGAACTTTTCATGTGGGACAATATGGGCTCTTAATTTAAAAAAAAGTGGGACAATCGGGAATAAGCCCTACAGACTTGAGCAATTCTAAAATAAACACTCTTGATGTATCTCTTTTAAATTTTCTATTAAAAAGTGTTTTACATTTACGAATGCACTATATTGTATCTGTATCTAAAATATTAAACGCATTTATTTCGTGATAGAAATTAAGTAAATGCTTAAGTAACCATTTAATTACTTTTCCCCCTCTTTTCGAGTTTGTCAAACAAAAATAAACTACTTTGTTGCAAATGCTGTTGTGTTAACCAAAGTTTCCTTAATCTTATTACTTGAATAACCTCGAACTTCCTCGTCATTTGGATATAGTTGCTAAATAATTCCGAAATGTATGGATTAATACAGTTTATCTAAATAAATAGCTACACATGTATTACGTAAACTTTGTGATAGTGTTCCAAAAATGAAGTTTGTTTGTTTGTTATATTTGTAATATTTGTAATGTTTAAGAAAAATAAAGTTGTTGGAAATATGACGAAAATATTACCAGACTTAAAAAAGTTTTTTTTTTAACTGAAATGTTGCAAAATATTTTGGAGCGACTGTCAATCGGCCATTCGCATATAAGTGCAAATGGTGACTATATATTATTAGCGGGAAGAAGAAACTGTGCGTTTAAGCAATAACATGTCGTAAATGTGTGCACTTCCACATGTAGCAAACGCCGACACCATTTAACATAATGATAAAACTATTCAAACGAGAAAACCATTGATTTACAAAACACTATACGACAAACAAATACAGAAACAAACAACAACTATTGAATTACAGATTGAAACTCCGTTCCTGACTTATTCGTATGATTATCATATATAATATTTAGCGCGGTTAAACATCAATTTAGAATTTCAATAACGAAACCATCACTCAAGGATTATTTGATTTGATAAATTTCTAAACTATTCTAAAGTTTCGAGCATATAAAAAAGAAGATGTGGTATGATTGCCAATGAGACAACTATCCACAAAAGACCAAAATGACACAAACATTAACAACTATAGGTCACCGTACGACCTTCAACAATGAGCAAAGCCCATACCGCATAGTCAGCTATAAAGGCCCCGATAAGACAATGTAAAACAATTCAAACGAGAAAACTAACGGCCTTATTTAAGTAAAAAAATGAACGAAAAACAAATATGTAACACATAAACAAACGACAACCACTGAATTACAGGCTCCTGACTTGGGACAGGCACAGATATAAATAATGTGCCGGAGTTAAACATATTAGCGGGATCCCAACCCTCCCCCTAACCTGGGACAGTGGTATAACAGTACAACATAAGAACGAACTATAAAAATCAGTTGAAAAAGGCTTAACTCATCAGATAGACACAAATACAAGTGGACGTGGCCGGGTACTTATACATCCCGACACAAAAAGTCACAATGAACAGATCTGAGAGTACTCGCAGTTATCTGACATATATTTCAAAGCCACTAACAACTAATAAAAAGTCATGCCTCTGAGACTTAACGTTCGTTTAAGTCTTTGAATATCCCATGTATTCTACAAATTGGTGTACGTACACCATTGCTCACACGTTTGAGGATGACAGACTAACTTACGACCAGAATGAATAAGAATTAGTCTATATAACAAGATCTAAAATATTTCTAGTGTAAAAGACTTTAACCTCGCCACATTATTTATGTATGTGCCTGTACCAAGTCAGGAGCATGTATATTCAGTGGTTGTCGTTTGTTTATGTGTTACATATTTGTTTTTTCATTTATTTTTTTGACATAAATAAGGCCGTTAGTTTTCTCGTTTGAATTGTTTTACATTGTCTTATCGGGGCCTTTTATAGCTGACTATGCTGTATGGGCTTTCCTCATTGTTGAAGGCCGTACGGTGACCTAATGCTGTTAATGTCTGTGTCATGTTGGTCTTTTGTGGATAGTTGTCTCATTTGCAATAATACCACATCTTCTTTTTTATAAGAATGCCAACTCCTCACACGTACAATTATTACTTCATTTTCTTTTTTTCACTCATCTAATTATTATATCTATTTTAATTCAATATTGTATCCATATAAATGTATATGAACGCTTACATATATATAATTATTGCGATATCATATATAAGAGAGAGGCAAAGTGTACCAAAGGATAATCACACTAAAAAGGGTTGAAACAAACCAACAAAGCCGCAGCTGAATGAAAAACAACAAGATACACAACAGTCCACAAAACAAATGGTCCGAGAACACAATTAATTCGTAGTGCATTTCTTTTAGAACATAAATGAAAATTAATTATAGAAAACTTCATCGCGTCTAACTCAAAATATGGACAATTTTGTGTTTAGGGTGTCTTGAAATCTTTTGACAGCTTCCGAAGTGCTAATTTTTAACCCTTTTCAGCTGGACCAAATCACTACTTTCCTGTAAAATTCTGGACCCAAATTGTTTTACAGTATAATTCCCCCCCCCCCCCCTACTTACAATGTGAGGCATTAAACAAGGAGAAATAAATTTGGAAGGGGTATAAAAATTATTGGCAAGTTACCCACTGTTATCACTAGGGACTAATAACGAAAATCAAGGGACGACAATTGTGGTCTCGGACGAAATCATTGAAATTTAAAATCTGAGCAACAAGAACCAATGCATCTGTGATGATGTATGGTTAACTGGAAGAGTAAGATAATCCTGCTCCGTCCATTAAGTTTTAAAAAGTCATGTATTAAACTCAAACTCTCGAACACGTTGTCTTGGAAGATCTTTATTCCAAGGGGGTCCTTAATAGTTGCTTTTTGATAATCCTATAAGGAGTTTATAATTTAACTCCTTGCGAACACTTTCATAAGGAACGAAAATTCCCATCTGCATCTTTTTGAAAAGATTGCAAATATTGTTTAAATTAAATAGGGTATCCCATTTCAAACCCAGCGTCTCGGAAAATCTCATTTTAGGGCACTAGACAATGATTAAATGTAGTAATTCGATAATAATACATGGATTTCTCGCCAAAACATCGTTAAGGCGAAATTTAAAGTTTGTCTTGGCTGATTGAAGAAATTTCACAATAAAAACTGAAACGCAAAAACGCAAAAACGCATAAAGATGTTTATTCAGGACAATAACTTATATAAAACAACAGCAGAAATACATATAATGTATCACCAATGGAGGTTGTAAAATACTGTAGGTGATACTTAAACGTAATGTTCTATTTATTTTTTTTTTTGTCGTTAAGGGGACTGGAGGGTATTAATCCATTATTTTTTAAATATACATGTAGGATTTTGCTTGTTTTTCTATAGATGAACTTTTATCATATACTAAATAGAAAAATCAAATAAAAACATGGGGTTATCGTTCACTTAAGCTCACAATCTGCCCTCGAAAGAAGCAACCATTTTTGTTAAGGTACTTTTTTTAAGTTGAACTAATAGGAGAGATAGAGAGATATATATATCGAAATAAAAAAAGAACTAAATTACAGAAATCGATTTAATTTTACAACTGTTTAGTTTACGTAAAGCATATTTGAAAAATATCTATAGGTCACCGATGAGTTGAAAAAGACATTTTAATTCTAATGACAAAACAAAATGTCATTATTGCACTAAAGGGAGACAATTTGGAGCTTTTACAGTGATATAAACATTTGAAAAATAAATCTGAGGCCAAAATCATTCGATTTTTTGGGTTGATTTTTGAGCCAATTCATAAAGTTATAACTAATAGTGTAATAAATAAAATTTGTAATGAAAACAAAAATGATAAAATTTTTGCTGAAATTACCCTCGAGCCTCCGAAAGAGCAAGTATTGCACAAAAAAAAGGAATCATCCTTTAACGGAAACAACTCTTGAAATCATCGGCTATTCGTCGATGACTAAAGGCTATTTATTTCTGAAATCTAAATTTTGTTTTGCTGTTCTGAGTGTTCAAGATGTTACATGCAGCTAAAATATTGGTAAAACATTTGAAAAAATACTGATCTGTATAAAATTTACACAAAAGTAAACGAATGAAAGCCACTGGAATGCAGTCCAGGACTCGGATAAATAAGCACATTTAAACAAGAGTGCACACACTGAAATGTCTCGCCTACTTTACTCATCATTAATATTATGTTGATAGCCCTAAGTATAAAGATTTATTACAACTGCCACATAAACTTAACATTAACCAAGATAGCTAAACAAAGACCAAATGAATTATGAAAATGAGGTAAAGGTCAGACGAACCATACCAGGCAGACATGAACAGCTAACAATTCTTCGATACAACAAATATACTTGACCTATTACTTATAGTTTAAGAAAAACAGACCAAAACACAAACACTTAACACTGTGCAATGAACCGTGAAATTGAGGTCATGGTCAAATAAAACCTGGGAGACTTATATATAGATCATAAGATATTTTCATGCACCAAATATAGTGACCTTTGGCATATAATATTAGATAAAAAGACCAAAACTCAAAAACTGAACTTTGACCACTGAACCATGAAAATGAGGTCAAGGTCAGATGATATCTTCCCGCTAGACATGTACACCTTACAATCATTCCATACAACAAATATTGTAGACTCATTGCATAAAGTATGAGAAAAACAGACCAAGACAGAAAAATTTAACTATAACCACTGAACCGTGAAAATGAGGTCAAGGTCAGATGACACCTGCCAGTTGGACATGTACACCTTACAGTCCTTCCATACACCGAATATACTAGCCCTGTTGCTTATAGTATCTGAGATGTGGACTTGACCACCAAAACTTATTCTAACCTTTGTTCACTGATTCACGAAATGAAGTCGAGGTCAAGTGAAAACTGTCTGACGGACATGAGTACCTTGCAAGGTACGCACATACCAAATATAGTTATCCTATTACTTATAATAAGAGAGAATTCAACATTACAAAAATTCTGAACTTTTTTTTCAAGTGATCACTGAACCATGAAAATGAGGTCAAGGACATTGGACATGTGACTGACAGAAACTTCGTAACATGAGGCATCTATATACAGAGTATGAAGCATCCAATTCTTCCACCTTCTAAAATATTAAGCTTTTCAGAAGTTAACTTACGCCGCCGCCGCCGCCGCCGCCGCCGGATCACTATTCATATGTCGAGCTTTCTGCAACAAAAGTTACAGGCTCGACTAAAATGACAGGTTATATGAACTGAGTGGCAATAAAAGCACAAGTCTAACACTTGCTTTTAAAAAAATTAAAATCTTTATTTAAAATGGTCATCTTTAAACAAACAAAAATTGAATATGAAAATTTACAATTCC
This sequence comes from Mytilus galloprovincialis, assembly GCF_965363235.1. NCBI lineage: Eukaryota > Metazoa > Mollusca > Bivalvia > Mytilida > Mytilidae > Mytilus > Mytilus galloprovincialis. The sequence goes on from NC_134840.1 coordinate 20,362,668, forward strand.
AACAATAGATCGATATTAAACAGAAATGTTTCATTATCATTTTTCGGCTACAATTGGTATATGAACCATCCAAATGTCAAAATATCAACATAGAGTATTTACAAAGAATGTTTCTGTTATGTTGTGCAACTAAATCTCTACAGCAAATGGTAGTGACAACACTAGATGTTAATTAGGATCCAGCGAAAAGCCAGGCTTTTGTCCACGAAGGTAGCAAATTGTCGGTGTGACTATCGCTGACGGCTTTTGGTAACACACGATATGGTTGTTGGTCATGTTGTTATCACCAAGGGAAGGTCATCGTGCTCTTAATTTCCACACAAACTGCTATAGCTCCAAAGGTTTAACAATGAACACCAATGGACACTCATGTCAATTGGAAGGCCACGCGGAATCAATATCGGAGATGTTAAAGACAAATGCATCGGTCATGCTGGGCTTTTGTTGCTTAATGTCTAAATGGACATGGCCTATAATTAAAAGATCCTTTTGCGGAATTTGTGGATTATTTGGTCAACTGTATACAGTCTACGAGCAATTGCATCCTGGGAAAAGCCTCATTAGATAAACCCCAATTTGTTTGTAATTGGTTGTCAGAAAGACCTGGCATATAGTCTTATATTTATTGAACTTACTTACTTACAATAAGGGATAAGCCAGCGAGTAAGTCAGCAAAGGGTTAGGGAAGTACCTTGGTATATAAAAAAGTCGAAATAAACAATTGCCGGCTGGCAAAGAGATTCTCCACGTGGGGTATGATGCCAGAGGTAGAAGTAGGCATTGCCTTAAAAAAGGCACAGATCACTTAGGCCCAAGACCCGTACGAGTTTGACAACAATGAATTAAAAGGGTAAGGTGGTACCTCTGTTTGCAACGAAGTCGAAATACACTTTAATAATTGCCGGCTGGCCAAACTAAAAGATTCTCCACGTAGGCCATTTTACCAGAGATAGAGGAGGGCATTGCCATACAAATTTCTTATAGCACTTATGCCCTAGACCCGTACGAGTTTGACAATAATGAATCAAAAGGGGAAGATGGTACCTCTGTTTACAACAAAGTCGAAATAAAGTATTGCCGGCTGGCCAAACAAAGAGGTTCTCCACGTAGGCCATTTTACCAGAGATAGATATGGTAACACTAATTCCAAAGACCTGTACGATTTTGCCTGCAAGGGGTTAAAAATAAAAGGTGTTACCTTTGTTTACAACGAAGTCGAAATAAACCTCTACCTCTGGTATAATGATCCACGTAGAGAATCCCGGAGTTTGACCTACCGGCTACAGTTATTTTGACTTTAATGTGAACAGAGGTACCACCTCCTCATTTTAGCTCTTTACTGACAAACTCGTACGGGTATATGCCATATAAGTGCTATAGGCTATTTTAAAGGCAATGACCACCTATACCTCTGGTAGCATGGCCCATGTGGTGAATCTCGTAGTTTGAACAGCCGGCAATATTTCATAACGACTTTGCGATATACTAGAATACCCTCCTTTCCTTTTATTGGCATAAGTGCTATAAACCATTTTAAAGGCAAGGCCCACCTCTACCTCTGGTATCATGATAAACGTGGATCATCTTTTATTTTTGGCCATCCGGCAATAGTTTATTTCGACTTTGTTATATACCAGGGTACCCTCCTTACCCTTTGCTGACAAACTCGTACAGATCAATGGAATAAGAAGTATGGGCCATTTTAGATGCAATGTCCACCACTACCTTTGTTATAATGGCCTATGTGGAGAATTTCTTTGTTTGGCCAGTCGGCAATAATTCATTTCGACTTCGTTGTAAACATAGATACCACCTCCCCCTTTTAACACTTTGCTGAAGCACTGGTACGGGTCTACGGCATAAGTGGCCATTTTTGAGGCTATGGCCACTTCTACCTCTGGTATCATGGCCCATGTGGAGAATCTCTTCGTTTAGCCAGCCAGCAATAGTTTATTTCGACTTTGTGATATACTTAGGTACCCCCCTTACCCTTTGCTGATTAACTTACACGGGTCTGGGACATACGTGTTATGGCTATGTTAGAGGTAATGCCTACCTCATCCTCTGATATAATACCCCGCGTATAGAATCTCTTAGTTAGGCCAGTCGGCTTAATTTATATTTTCGTTGTAAAAAGAGGCATCGCATCCCCCCTTTAACGTTTTGCTGACAAACTCGTACAGGTCTAGGGCGTTAGTTTTATCAGCCATTTAAAAGGCAATGCACACATTTAACCTAGGATTAATGGCCAACTTGGAGAATCTCGTACTTAAGCAAGCCGGCAATAATTTATTTCGACTTCTTTGTAAACAGAGGTTCCAACTCCCTTTTAAACCCTTTGATGATACCGCGTACTTCTCTAGGGAATAAGTGATTTAGGCCATTTTAGAGGCAATGACAACCTCTACCTCTGGTATCATGGCCCACGCGGAGAATCTCTTAGCCATCCAGCAATAGTTTAGTTCGACTTTATTATATACTAGGGTACCAACCTTACACTTTGCTGACTAACTCGTACGGGTCTAGGTCATACGTGCTCATGGTCATTTTATAGAGGCAATCCCTTCCTCTACCTCTCATATTATGGCCCGCGTGGATATTTTCTTAGTTTAGCCAGCGGGCAACAGTTTATTTCAACTTCGTTATATACCGGGCTAATTCATCCCCCTTTTAACTCATTGTTGACAAACTCGTTCGGGTCTATAGCATAAGTGCTATGAGCCATTTTTAAGAGAATGACTACTCCAACATCTAGTATAAGGGCGCACCTAAAAATGTCTTAGTTTGGGCAGCCGTCACTATTTTTGGTGGACTGTGTGATATACTAGAGTATTCCCCTTACCCTCTTCTGACCAACTCGTACGGGTCGAGGACATAAGTGCCATGGCCCATGGACCATTTAAGAGGCACTGCCTACCTATACCTCTGGTATAATGGCAACGTGGAGAATCTCTTAGTTTGAAGAGCTGGCAATAATGAGGTTTATTTTTACTTCGTGATAAACCGGCGAAACTCATGCCCCTTTTAATTCGTTGCTGATAAACTCGTGTAGATCCAGGACATAAGTGCTATAAGCCATTTATAAGGGTTTGACTACCTCTTCTTCTGGTATAATGGCCTACCTGGAGTATGTCTTAGTTTAGCCAGCTTTCAATAGTTGTTTTTTAGACTTAGGGATATACAAGAGTATTCCCCTTGCCCTCTGTTGACCAACACATACGGGTCTAGGATATTAGTGCTTCGAGCCATTTTAGAGGTAATGCGATATATTGTAAAAGACATGAAATTTCATGTACAAATCATTTATAATGTGAGTATGTTCTGTATTTAACTCCTAAAAGGACATGGCATTTTGAAGTTCAAAATGAAACCTGCCAAAAATATACACATTTTATATCGGACATAAAGCAAAATTATCGGACAAAAAGCAAAACGGACAAAAAGCAACGGACAAAAAGCAAAAGTTTCGGACAAAAAGCAAAATAATCGGACAAAAGGCAAAACGGACAAAAAGCAACGGACAAAAAGCAAAAGTTTCGGACAAAAAGCAAAATAATCGGACAAAAGGCAAAACGGACAAAAAGCAACGGACAAAAAGCAAAAGTTTCGGACAAAAAGCAAAATTATCGGACAAAAAGCAAAAGCGGACAAAAGGCGAATTGCGGACAAAAAGCACCGTATCAGTCGTAAAACACTAAGAACAAACTGATCAAAAAGTGGTTTTGATGTAAAACATTGAGAACAATTGAAGCGAGGTTTTCATTTTTTAGCATCGAGTACAAACTGACACGTGGTTTAGGTGTAAAGCATTAGGTGTAAAGCATTGTTTACAAACTGAAGCGTGGTTTTCAGTGCTAAGCATTGCGTGCACACTGATGTGATACTTTGGCGCAAAATATCTAGTACAACAGAAGCGTGATTTGAGTGTAAAGCATTTAGTACAAACTGAAGCGTGTTTGTGTTCTAAAACATTGGGTATATATAAACTGATGCGTGTTTTTTGTTGTTGTTGTAAAGCATTGAGGACACACTAATGCTATATTTCGGAGTAGAGTATTTAGTACAAACTGAAGAGTAGTTGTGGTGTTAAGCATTAAGTACAAACTGATGCGTAGTTTTGGTGTAAAGCATGCAAAGAGTACACCCTGTCGTGATATTTTGGCGTAAAGCATTGAGTACACACTGATGCGATATTGGGGCGTAAATTATTTAGTACAAACCGAAGCGTGTTTGTATTGTAAAGCATTAAGTACATACTGATGCGTGTTTTTGTTGCAAATCATTGAGTACAAGCTGATGCGTGTTTTTTTATGTAAAGCATTGAGTACACACTGATACGATATTTGTGTGCGTAAAGTATCAAGAACAAACTGAAACATGGTTTTGATGTGAGGCATTATGTACAAACTGATACGTAGATTTGTTATAAAGCATTGGGTAAAAATTGACGCGTGATTTTGGTGTGAGGCATTGAGTAGAAACTGAAGCTTGGTTTGGGTTTAAAGTATTAAGTACACACTGAAGTGTGGTTTTGCTGAAAGGGGTTGAGTACAAACCGAAGCGTAATTTGTTGTAAAGCATTGAGTAAAAACTGAAGCGTGGTTTTGTTGTACAGGCATTGAGTAAAAACTGAAGCGTGGTTTTGTTGTAAAGCATTGAATACAAACTAAAGCGTGGTTTTGTTGTAAAGCATTGAGTACAAATTGAAGCGTGGTTTTGTTGTAAAGCATAGAGTACAAATTGAAGCGTGGTTTTGTTGTACAGGCATTGAATACAAACTGAAGCTTGGTTTAGATGCAAAGAATTCAGTAAAATCTGAAGCTTGGTTTTAAGCATTGAATAAAAACTGAAGCGTGGTTTTATTGAAAAGCATAGAGTACAAATTGAAGTGTGTTTTGTTGTAAAGCATTGAGTAAAAACTGAAGCTTGGTTTTGTTGTAAACCATTTAGTACAAACTGAAGCGTGGTTTTGTTGTAAAGCATTCAGTAAAAACTAAAGCGTGGTTTTGTTGTAAAGCATTGAGTAAAAACTGAAGCTTGGTTTTGTTGTAAACCATTGAGTACAAACTGAAGCGTGGTTTTGTTGTAAAGCATTCAGTAAAAACTAAAGCGTGGTTTTGTTGTAAAGCATTGAGTAAAAACTGAAGCTTGGTTTTGTTGTAAACCATTGAGTACAAACTGAAGCGTGGTTTTGTTGTAAAGCATTCAGTAAAAACTAAAGCGTGGTTTTGTTGTAAAGCATTCAGTAAAAACTAAAGCGTGGTTTTGTTGTAAAGCATTCAGTAAAAACTAAAGCGTGGTTTTGTTGTAAAGCATTGAGTAAAAACTGAAGCTTGGTTTTGTTGTAAACCATTGAGTACAAACTGAAGCGTGGTTTTGTTGTAAAGCATTCAGTAAAAACTAAAGCGTGGTTTTGTTGTAAAGCATTCAGTAAAAACTGACGCGTGGTTTTGTTGTAAAGCATTGAGTACAAACTGAAGCGTGGTTTTGTTGTAAAGCATTGAGTACAAACTGAAACGTGGTTTTGTTGTAAAGCATTGAGTACAAACTGAAACGTGGTTTTGTTGTTAAGCGTTTTTGAAGGGTTTTTAGTTATAAAGCATTCAGTACAAACTGAAGCGAATATCGTATGGAGAAAGATATAAATTTCTAAGAAAAAAATAATTCGCTCTCCAATTATTCAATTAATACATTTTTTTTGTACATTTTCTAGTTTCCCTTGCTGTTTCTATTAAGATAATTAGAGGGATACTTATATAGTCATAACAAAAACACCAATAGTCCATGGGAATATCAAACTAATGACTTCATTGATAGTATCAGAAGACAAATAGCAGTCGATTCAATAAGGAAATAGTGTTTACATCCGTTTGGTAAGCATTTTAAAACGTTACAAAATGGTATTGTATATATTAGCAGTGGCGGATCTAGAAATTTTCATAAGAGGGGGCCCACTGACTGCCTAAGAGGTGCCCGATTCCGTCACGCTTCAGTGATTCCCTATATAACCAACCAAATTTTTTTCTGAAAAAGGGGGGGGGGGCTGGGCCCCCTGCCCCCCCTAAATCCGAATCTGATTAGGCACATTAAGAAAGACTTGGTGGGTTAAAGTCGGCTGCTCTTTTATCCAGAAGAATGGTTTGTCCTTTACCCCTCTTTTGACTAGTTAATTAAAATACCATTTATTGGATTATCACTATTAAAAATAGATAGAGTTCAAGTATACGTTAATTCAATATTCAATATTTTTGTATAGTCTCACCAAATACAAACAGAAAGGAAAGATGCACAGAATAGCACACATATCTTCATGTAAAACAGTTGAAACATTTGCAAGGTATGGATTTATGAGCGACTTTTCATATTAACATTCTTAAACATTCACATTTGAAATTTAAAGTGTTCATTTCTACTACAGGAACGTAAAACATTTTGTCAATTTTAAAAACTATTGAAATGAAATAGTATGCTGTTTCTTCTCAATAAAATGCTGGTATATTACGGAAATACATGATATTTACACTGAAATAAGACTAAATCGATTTGATCGTATGTCAATTCACTGGAAAATAAAACGGTCTGCACGCGAAAACGGTTGACCGAATTACTCGGGGGAAAAACATAATCCTTACCATGGTTTTGTCAATGTTTATTCTGTTTACCACCAGTTTTAGTTTAAAATAAAAGTTTGAAGTTTTACTTCCCAATATCGGTTATATCAACATATTTCGTAATATTATATTTAAAAAAAAATCATTAGAATGATTGAGAGCAATAATTTATAACCGCTATGGTATTTTAATGTCACAATAAAAATGATACTACTAATATTACAATTTATACATTGTGCGTCCTTGGTGTGCCGGTTTTTTCTATTGTTTTTACAGTGATGTATCACCTTTAAATAGAAATTGTATACTAATAAAAGATTCAAAACTAAACTTTGTCATTGAACTGTGGAACATAAAACAACAAAAACGCTTTACTATTCCATTGAGAAGATATCAAATGTTTTGTGCAGAAGTGATGTAGGCAATTAATTTAGTTTTAGTAGAAAATTTTAAGTTCAATGCTAATGATCTCCACAGAAGTTCATTAATTTCTCTTTAGATGTTCGCATTCATACATAATGAAATATAATACGTTGATGGGTAGCTTAAAATTGTACAGTGGGCTGGCATAACCTCGAGCTGACAACACCCATTTCAATACGGACCTTTGAACGAAAATAGCTTTAACTGATTTTTTTTATATAATATTTGAATTCAGTTGGTTAAGGCGTTTTTCATAGAGATTTTATTTCTATTTCTCTAAGATTGTTTTCAAATTAATGATAGCCGACCGGTACACAAAATACAACATACTGTATTAAAGTTCAATTTTTATGTCATGTCAGGCTCCGGATTTTAAGTCTTTAAAAAAAAAGGGATGCATCGTTTTATCTCTCATAAGCTAGATAATAAAAGAAGTCCATCAAGAATATTTTTTGAAATGAAGTACAAATATATCATGTTTCGATAAAAAGGAATACTGTTATCGGATGTCAGCAAATCTCTTTGTCAATTTGAAACGACTTTACGGTAAATCTGTTGGATGTGAACTGATCGATATTTTCGTCATGGAGAACATAATTCATTTATTAGTAGTGACTGGCTTTGAACTAGCTTCAAGTAACTGCGAGTACTCTTAGATAGGTGATTTGAGTTATAAATTGTGTTATGTTAGCTGTTTTTGTGTCTCGTCTTGATCGATCCAGTAAAGCCAATGGCTACTTATCCTTATAGTTTTTTTGTACTGTTACACCACTGCCCTAGGTTAGGGAGGATGGCGCTCACAAACATGATTTACCACGCAAAACTATGTTTGTTTCTGTTTCAGTGAGGAGCCTGTTGTAAAATAGTTGTAGTTGGTTCATGTCTGTTCTATTTGTTTTTCGTAAATTGTTTTTTTCTCGTTTTTCATGTCGGGCCTTTTTCTCGTAATTGCTTACATCTACTTCATTTCAACTTTGGTAGAAAGTTGTCTGATTAGCAATCATACTGCATCTCCTTATTTTCATATATTGACAGTAATCGGTAGGTCATAATAAGGCAATGCATATCTATATTATATCGCTGTGGTAAAAACATATCACTAGAAGAAATATCAGACTTCCTAGCGACACCAATGTAACATCCGTTTTATTATCACTCGGTATGTATAGCATCGACTCATAAGTTCTGTATAATTTATGTTCCCTGGTTTCTAATGTAAATTTAGTTACAACCTTGCAGCCAAATAAATTTTAAAAGAAACGGAATGCTTTTAATTTATCAATATTTTAAATTCTAATGAATTTTGTCGATGGTACAATTTCCGAAAGTTCCGATAAAATTACATGGTTGTACAATGCGGCATAACTCAGAAATCACTTTCTAAAATATTACAACGACCTCTTACAAAAAGTTCAATGCTTATTTTAGAATCAAGATGTTACTTTCCCAATAATATCATAATAATGACATTATATTAAGACAAAGCAATCTAAAGAACATAAAAACATTCGATTCTTTTCTTTTATTAAAATGACTAGTTTCTGTTTTTGTAGGCATGTTGTAAAATCAAGGGTATATAATAGAATTTGGGAGTATAAATTGTGTTTTTTGTATTTTATTGTTAAAGAAATTGAGGTCCGTGACCCCTATATTTATTAAACATTTTGGAAGTATTTATAAAAATCAATTCTCTTATTTAATGTCAACCATTTATCATTTATTGTCCTCAATAAGAAAAGAAAACACCAACGTTTCCCTACAAGCAATTTCATCCGTGACCCATAGTTTTTATATTAAAATTCAAAAGTCGATAAAGTTGATAAACTCTAGCGTCGAACATTTAGACCTCCTAGCTATGGGTTAACCTTAACCGCGGACGGACGGACGGACGGACGGATTGGTATATTTCTAGTTCACTGACTAAATATCCGGACTTAAAATTTATATAATGTGATGGACCAATTTTAATGCGTCTACTTATATTTTTTAGTGTTGACAATTTATATTTAGTTTAAACTATTATAAAACAGACCCTGTGTCCACGCTACTAGGCTTTAATACAGATGCATTTTAGTCGTTTGATTGTGTATTGTTTTTATTTAACAACGTAAGAGAAAAAGGTCAGTTGTGTTTATACGTTATTGTGTTTATATGTGTTTTTGTGGTGTATGTTAAAAAAAAAAAAAATTAATTCTTAAGCCATTCAGGCGGCTTTTTATCCACCCAGGTTTTACTTTTTTGTTTGTTTGTTAGAATCAAAATTAAATTAAAACTTCATCGGTACAACTTCATTTTATCCAGGGCCATACTGACAGCATTTTATCTACCCAGTGTTTAGTTTAATTGTTAAAATCCAAAATTATTAGTAAGTCAAAACTTCATTTGTACAGCTCCATTTAACCTCTATGCTCCTTCATACTATATATTCTAAGGTCAACTCAACTTAAGTTAGAATTCTAGGGATAATTTCTTAATATGTTTATGACAACGGGGACGACAGTGGACGCAACTTCGAGGCACCAATAGCTCACAAGGTCCATAGGGTCATGGGAGATAAAAATCTAAAAGAGTAATAACTTCAGCTAAATCAAACAAAGCCTTATTTGTATGCAGATGACACAACTCTTAAATACTCTTCAAATTCCGTCGATGATATATGTGACAAACTTAATGATGAAATAGCAACTTTTAAAATATGGTGTGAAAATAAGGATATGATTCTAAATATTAAAAAATCCAAATCAATGTTAGTTGATTCACATAGAAAGCTTAAGAGTATACAAGATACTTTAAAGATAGAATATAGTGGAATTCTTTCAGAAAATGTAAACAGTGAAAAATTACTTGGCATCATAATCGATGATTGTCTTTCATGGAATCAACAAATAAAAAAAGTATGTACTGTGATTAGTACTAGACTAGGTTTACTAAATCGATTAAAGCATTATATTCCAAAAAAAAAGGTTTATGTTTATTTTGTAATGGATATGTACTTCCTCTTTTTGATTATTGTTGCACAATATGGACTGAAACATGTAATCTTAATATGGAAAAATGTTAAAATTGCAAAAAAGGGCAGCCAGAATAATTCTTAACAAATCATATGACACACCATCAAAAACTTTATTTAAACAATTAGGATGGTTCACTTTTTAATCAAGAATCACATATCACAAAGGAGTATTAATGTTTAAGTGTGTAAATAGTCTTGCACCTGATTATCTTTGTCAATTATTTAATAATAACCAAAATGTTAATGCAAGATATTCTTTGCGTTCATCCGTACGTCCGAGAACAAATTTTATGAAAAAATAAACCATTTCAATACTCCGGTACAGTTCTTTGGAACAGTATTCCTGTTCAAATAAAAAAAAAAGATAGAAACGATAGAGCAGTTCAAACAAAGTTTTTATAATTTCTTGTTTCTAAACTAAAAATGTAATTATCAGATGAAATTTACCTATTAAATAAAAGTCCATATATTTATCTTGTACATCTGACATTAACAAAATATGTTCATGAACCTATTTTGTATGTTTTCGCCTTTTGTTTTGCATAAAAAGTATGTATGTAAATGTATATATTATATTATTGTATATTTTGAATTATTCAGAGTGCATTAGGGGGGATTAGTATTGTCCTAACTGATTTTACCCTCTTTAAATAAAGTATTTATTATTATTATTATTCCCAGAAATCCCGACCAATCAGGATCTACAAAAGGGAGCTACTACTTGATTTTTATGGGGCTGAGGTTGGCTAGGATGAAACATTTTTTTTAAAGTTGTAACCTCTGTCCTGTCTTTTTTATTTTTCACTGTATTTGGTCTTACCTATTTTTTATTAGTTTATCCTGACTTTTTTATACATAAATTATTTGCCTGCCTTTTTATTTGCAAAGTCCCTCATTCTGCCTCCTTTTTTTACTAAAAACTCCGGTCCAGCCTGTTTTAAATCAAGTTCCATTCTATAGAAAGTGAAAGATAGATGACCAAACTCTGTTTTTAAGAAGTTTGTCTCAGAGAGATTTACAGTGTTATTTATTTAGTTGTATTATCATAGTTTATTGTTCGTACATTCGTCGTTGATCGAGGAAAGGTGACAGCTTACGTTGTTTAATTATTTAATGATAATAGTCTATTGGTTTTAACATTGAGTGAAATGATTTTATTTTGAAATGCTATTGGTATATACCTCAATTGCAGTATCCATATATCTTAGCATGCATCTTTCACCTGAAATTTAACACCGATGTCGTGTCATTTAAAACTGAAAGGAAATAAAATACCTACATAACATGATAATTTCAAGCTTCACAATGATTATCAGATAAGTATAAAGGCACATGAATAATACACAACAACTGAAGGAAATGACAGCATCAATTAAAATTTAACGAATTGGATGAAAGCAAAAAATCGTTATTTCCTTTTAAACACGACCCATGGGAAAATTAATTTTTCGACATACAAAAGTCATTTAACCACGAAGAAACAATTCAAAAGCATGTTTCTATGTAGCCATGACAGTTTGATGAACATATTGTGTACATATATGTATATATATATATATATGAAATATCTTAATTTGATAAACTTTATCAAAGCAAACTTTACTCTATAAAAGATTGGAGTACTGACATACCGTGATGTCAACTTTGCAACAAGATGCTGGTAAGTTTTATGATAAAGAGTACATTGCAAGGGGTAGCAATTACAATTTATTACGCATTTTTTGGAGGCGGTCAAATACTGGACATTTTTTATATCATATAATTAGTATCATTTTTTATATCGTTTTATTCTCATTTCATGAATCATGCGAATGGGTTTACACTTTTTATGTCGGGGTCTTTAAGACTTTCATAGCTGCCTGTTCTGCTTTGGTTTGGCTCTGGCATAGTTGAAGTCCGTACGGTGACATATAGTAGCTTAAATCTGCTTAATTGAATTATGTTGAATAAATGTTTCATTGGCAGTCGGTCTACATCACCATTTTTTTTATTAATATAATGTAATATAAGAAAGTAGTACACTATTTGCTCTTCTCAACAAAAAATATTGATCTCGCTGCAAACGAAAATAAAGAATTTATTCGTTAAATAAAGAATTTTATTTATTATTTTATTATTTATCTGCGCGTAGGCTTAATAACGAAATGTGTACATTTTACGTAGTAAATAAAAAGAACTAGCAGTAATTCCGTCAAACCTCAAAAAGTGATCCCTTCTGATTCCTTTCGAGTCCACGATTTTTGGAAACCCAAAAATGATTCTGATAAAAAAAAAAAAAAAAAAAAAGGATTTGGACAATAGCATTATGTCTGTATGGGTAAGATTGTGATAAACTTTCAATATATTTAAAAAAAAGAGCAGACCAGAAATAAAAAAAAAAAAAGATATGTCCATGTTTGGCATTAACAAACCCTAAACAATTCAGATAAAAACAAAATAAGAACAGTCTGTCTTAGACTGTATGAGTATACACATATGGTCCCACCGTACTCGTATGGTTGGACCGTAAGAGTATGTGTGGTTGGACCGTAAGAATATACACATATGGTCCGGACGGTACGCGTACGTTCCAGATACTCGTATGATCCAGAACAGCTTCATGAATTTATATCATAAATTTGCAAGTGAAAAGTAAAATCACAAAAATACTGAACTCCGAGAAAAATTCAAAACGGAAAGTCCCTAATCAAATAGCAAAATCAAAAGCTCCAACAAATCAAACGAATGGATAACAACTGTCATATCCCTGATTTAATACAGGCATTTTCTTATGTGGATTGAACCTGGTGTTGTAGCGCTTAACTTCTCACTTGTACGACAGTCGCATCGAATTCCATTATATTGACATCGATGCGAGAACAAAATGTCACAAATAGTGGTACAACAACAACACGAAACCCAACAAAAACTGGGGGTGATTTCAACGGTAAGCAGATCCGGCTCACCATGTGGCGCTATTCGTGTTGCTCATATTGTTACAAGTCCGGTAAATAGTCTAATTCGGTAGGTCACATTCGTGAAAAGGAAACGGGATTGTAGTTACGACATAAGGAACACATTCAATACCATCTGTATAATGGATATTCCATAACGATCTACCAACTCGTGATGGCGTCCATAAAATTTACGAAGTGATGATTTCAACTTCATCATTTGGAACTCTTGGTTTAATAATGAAAGGGCACAGTTGGGAAGCTGACATCATGGCAAAATCAAAAGCTCAAACACATCAAACGAATAGATATCAACTGTCATATTCCTGAATTGGTACAGGCATTTTCTTATGTCGTAAATGGTGGATTGAACCTGGTTTTATAGCGATAACCCTCTCATCATTCACCCCTAGTTCTTTTGGGAGTTGGTGTTGTTTATTCTTTAGTTTTCTTTGTTGTGTCATGTGTGCTGTTTTTTGTTTGTCTTTTTCATTTTTAGCCATGTCGTTGTCAGTTTGTTTTAGATTTACGAGTTTGACTGTCCCTTTGGTATCTTTCGTCCCTCTTTTGTACGACAGTCGCATCAAATTCCATTAAATTGACAACGATGCGTGAACAAAACAAAAGACATAATGGGTAAACATGTCGTTATTAGGGGTTCAGCAGTCAACATTGTGTTATAATCTTAATATCTATAAAAACAAAAAAAAATGTAAATAAAAATTTTGAAAATAACACGTAACAAAGAAGCACTAAAAAGGCATATATTAATTTAAACAACCTCATACGTTGCTTTTTTATTTTTGTATTTTATTTATGTGTTAAATCCACCCATAAAGGATTGATAGATTTTAGAATCGCATGTTTGACGTCAGAATGTACACAGGTAGAGATATATAAAATAATATGAAAAGAATATAGTCTATACACGGTGGGTATGGTTGTCCTGCGAGAGAACGTTCTGTGCTGGTGATTCGGTCCTGACGGGTGCTGGTGATCAATGAAAAAATGTAAACAAAGACGAAAATGATGATTTTTGACGTTTTCACTCACAAAAAAAAGGAAGAAAACAGTTGAGATTTTTCAATTTTGTTTCTTATGGGTTCATATGTAAACCATTAAAAAGTTGACCCTCTAAACTGTTTCAGTAAGCGTAACACCTTAAATCTATTTAAGATCTAATTAAAATCTATTTGGCTGTTTAATATGTGTTTTCAAATGATCGTAACTTGTATTACATAATTACATAAATGGGCAACATCTTTCGTCCAATATCAGATATTCTAATATGGCGTCCTTATTACGCTTTGTAAACAAAGCCGTGTTCTAATGAGCACAAAATATGTTTGACACATGCGCACGAACTCACTGTTTATATTAACGTTATTTCCATCGTTAATCCTTTAAAATATATACATTTAAGCAGCTATCATAAACTTTTATTATATTTTTTTATGAAACAACATATATTTACCCTACTCGTAGCTTTTAAACTTATCAAATACGAAATGCAATGCACAGACTCCTCTAGGAGGAAACGGCAACAGCCAAACGTTTTTACGGTAATTTCGTACGCTTCGACCTATAAAAGTACTGTATTTGTCCAATTAGAATCGAAATAATTCCTTCATGTCATGCCCTATGCTCATTTTAATATGGGTAGGCATTATATTTGACCACATTTTACACCTCGCTAACGCTCAGTGTAACATATAGACAAATATAATGCCTACCCATGTTAAAATGAGCATAGAGCATGACATGAAGGAATTATTTCTTAAACAATATATAGTATCTAAAATAAGAATAGTTTCATTCTAATATATTAATATAAGATATTAAATGCCCCTTACATTGATGCTTCGACAATGATCAAAGCCCATGCCGCATAGACATGTTTGTTAGCGCTCTCCATACCCCTCCCCACTTCCACCCAACCAACCCTCCTCGTTTCCTCCTTCATTGTTACAGTGGTACACCAACACAACAATTTATCACATAAAATAATAACACAAAGACAAACATTATTGAACAACGAATGCTCACAGGTACTGAAAGCTAGTTCAAAGCCGCATTTTCAACTAATAGATAAACCATGTTCTCATATACAAAAATCCCAATCGTGTCGATTAAAAAAGTCTCAAAACTTAAGTTCACATTTTAATGTTTGATGAAGCAGAACTTTAAAAGTGTGCAATGAATCTTGTTATTATGTTTACATAAGACTTATAAAGGAATTAAGAAGGTACCAAGAAATATTTTACAGTTCAATTTAATGATCATGAATGGAAGGAAATGGTACGGAAGTCTACATAGGACAAAAAGAAATTGATAGTATTTTTTGGCGAAAGACTTAAACGCTTCTTTGCATTATATAGTAAAGCTCTTCTATAAAAGCATGCAAAAAAAACTTTGATTGACTTATTGCTATGTTTGCATGTATGTTTTCAAACAATAGGTAGGCGGAGTTTCAATACATACTGGGATTTGATTCGACAAATACAAACTGACAGGAATTGAAGTTAATGTTTATTGTCCAAACAAATTCTAGTATATATAGTAAACAGACTACTTACCTGTCGTTTACAAACATCCAAACAATCATAGCAAGCAATTTGATCAATGGTTTGCTTTGCATATATTTATAGAAGAGCTGTAAATTCTAAAAAAAAAAAATCTTGTTGTCGTAGATTGTTAAATCCTCAACAAAACCTCAATAACTTTGTTGGAACGAATAAAGGTTTTAAATAAAATGTTCGTGTACTTTTTAGCTTCCACCCTGACGAGGCATGTTAGCTGCTCGTATACTGTTGCACCTGACGCACGGAAACTTTTACATTTCCATCTTCTTTTCTGAAATATTTTACCCAGCTCATACTTGACAGGATTGTTATCCTAGTAAAAGGTGTAACCAATGAATTGAACACAAGTTAAAAATTCCACAATACTATATATTTCATTTTATGTGTCAATTTGTTTGAAAAAAATCGAAAGAGAGTTTTTTTAATGTCATAATTATCTGTCGCTTTCTAGATCTATGCTTAGCATTTATTTCAGATGACATGGACTCCTCACCCTGGTGACCCTGCTGCCTTTCATAACTTTATCCGTATACATATATCAATAGATAAACAAAAGGCTGCAACTGGTATTTTTGTATTTAAAATGATTCGTTGTAATAAGAATATGTGTGGTGAATGGAAACTGTGAGGGTCAAAATCTTAAATTGTTTATAAATGTTGCTGGACCCAGTTTCGTTATCTGATCTGAATTTTCTGAAATGTGCAAGGTAGATAGGTATTGGCCTTTTGATTTGTTTACTCGGTAAGTTTTGCCCTAATTACTTGAATTTTTGCAATATTAAAGCCGATTTCAATGAGTGTGTAGACAAAGGGAATATCTCTGGTTATCTTGCTTGCTGAACAGAAAAGTCATTGTTAGGTTATACTACCCTACTTTAAGAATAGACTAGTCCGACAAATGACACATCTTTCTGTCTGTAGGACCAGGCTACTTCGAAAGGAGGGTAGTATACCTTACATAACAATGACTTCACGGTTTAGCTAACAAGCAAGCTAACCAAAGATATTACCTTAAATTTTGCCTACATACTCAATGGAATCGGCTGTAACTAAAAACTCGAATACATTTTAACAGACAGTGGTCATGTTTGTTGATGAATATTGTTTTTCCTAGATTCACTCTTGAAAAATCATTTGGTAACATTTGGTCAAGTAATTTCAGAAAAGATCTTTTTGTAATTGCGGACGCCAAGACAATACATGAACCTCACACGACCCCTCGACACAGGTGAGCTTATATATGATCTTATAGCGATTCGGTTTGATAACCAGTTGAAATTAAGCCAGTTTTTTGTGTGTGCAGATTTGTATTGTTTTAAACTGTTATGACCTTTTAAAGTTAAATGTAGGTGTTTATAATCTAAGAATTTCTTTTTTAAACTTATATACTTGTTTTATACTCAATTGGTAGTATGAAGCTACGAGATATTTTAATTTTTGAAATTGACATATTCTAGTCTGCCCTTTCATAAAATAGTGATTTTTTTAGTGTTCTATCGAACTTTCGAAAAAAAATACCTGATAACCGTTCAGACAAAAAAAAAAAAAATATGTTGAAAAAATCTTACAGATATAGCAAGTGATTCTTAATAGCTATAAGATACATTTTTCTTTTAAAATACAACTTTTAAATCTTACGGGAAACTATTCCAAGCTTAAAACTTTCACTGTAACCTCGCTGTAACTTATCAGCCAACCCCCCCCCCCCCCAAAAAAAAAAAAAAAAACAACAAAAAACAAACAAACCCGCAATACTATTGTCATTCTTATGGTCAGCACTAAATTGTTCCAAAACAAATGTGTTTTAAGCTGCTAAAGACATATGATTCAAACGCTCAGAAAGTCCTTTGTTCTATATTTTTGCTCTCCATTTTTATGCAAAAACTTTTACATTTTTATTTTATGGGTTATTGTTGAAGGTCGTACGATGAATTTTTTTTCTCTGGTGGAAGATTTTAAGTTTTATAGTGTGTTATTGAGTCATAACGATTGGAAAAGGTGTAGGTGGAGCTCGTTTACAACCACTGATCTACATAAAGTACTTTTATGCAGTAAAACCCGTACAAATCTGTACATTTCTAACGTAAAGTGATTGAAATTTTTCTACGAACACTTCAACATTAACTTTACCGTACTACTATTTAGAATACCGACCAAAATCATGTAGTCCGAGACAAAACAATCAAAAAAAACATCGTTGTACACCTCCCATACGTGTGAACTTGTGTTATTATAGGCAAACGCCGTACCCCTTCCCTTCCCCCCTCTCCTCATCCTCACAGCAAAACATCAACCAATGTCAAATAAAAGACTTATCGACTTCTTACAAAAGGAAGATAAACCGGTACAAGGACGAAGAGTGCTCACAGCAGCGGTCATTTCTGATAGTAAGTCAAAATACCTGCAAAACTACATAGGCCCAACAAACCAACACATCAAATGGTGGCATAAATCCGGGGACGACATTCAACACCGACTGCGCTGGCTGAAAAACAACATTGATATCAAAATACAGCAATACGGGAATATTCATTTCTATATTTGGCTTGGCACTTGCAATTTGACTAAGAGAGAAAAAAAGGGACAAATCTCAATTGCCAACACAAACACACAGGAAGCGGTGCAAGAAATAGCAGAATTATATGCCAACTTCACACAACTGGTCAAGAAACACCCAGGCTGCAAACTAACATTCCTTGAAGTGCCGCATTATTCTATAGTCCGCTGGAATACGTCAAAAGGCCACAAAAACCCTGAGTTATTCACTGAACAAGACATAACCTTGAGACAACAAGTTGAAGAACTAAACCTGAAGATCCACTCACTTAACAGCGAACTAGGGGTGCACTCACCACTGCTGACTGTTCATCTTCGAACCCGTAAGCAAGTCAAGAGGGGTAAAAACAAGCCTACTAAAGACGTCATAAAGTACAGTCTGCTCTCCGACGGAATTCACCCATCTCCGCTACTATCTAGAGTCTGGCTAAGAGAAATTGTGGACCAAGTAAAGGTGGACTGCTACCAATAGCTACTTTGACAATTTCACCTGCTATTGTGCTACAGGAGGCATGGGATGACCAAGCCACACTGTGCACTAATAGTCTTAATTGTCAAAGATAGCTTTGCGTTGGATACATCTGACAGCACACATATTACCTCACATAAAATCCACAATGGAATTGGACCAACCAAACAAATGTTCAACAAAAATCAGTAACTCCAGTAATATTGTTAACGACTACAATTTGAACATTGGCAAAGCGCTTACGAAAAAGTTAAAAGCTACACAAAGGGCAAGAACTCTCCAATATAGGTATACCAATGGCGGAATAGTAATTACAGCAGATGCCGTAACTTTCGAACTATTCAAGATGGCAGCTTTGGCTTATTATGAAGGTATAAAGAAAGAAGGTGTGGAAGTCTATATACAGCCATACCAAGACAAGTCAGGGGCAACTGTCCAATATACTGCCAAGATAAAGAAACCTAAGAACCCCCAGTACACGGTCAACATCTATACAACACAAAGCAAACTTTTAGTAAATGGCAAAGGAAGTGATATATTTACGAGGGTGGATGCCCCAAAAATACAGGAAATTGTAGTCAATGAAGCTGACAGAATAAACCTGGACGTGGATCTGTTAAACAATCAACTTCAAGATCAACTTAAACAATTGACTGACAGCAGTAAAAGAGAGAATAGCAGCAACAACATCATATGTCCAAAATGTACAAGACCTTGCAGAACAAAAGGAACTTTTTGCAAGACAGGCAATCATTGGGTACATCACAGTTGTCAAAAGCTATCCGCCATCGAAATAGAGCAAGTTGAAGGCTCGGACGATACAGACACCGATTATACATGCAAGTTATGCGATACACCTCTAAAGCAAGTAAGGGGCAAGGAAAGTATTGAGGAGTCGTTAGCCGAAACCTTACTAATGGAGGAAGTTGAAATTAGAAAAGAGCAATTACAGATTGACTGTCAGGAACAAGCACAACAATGCCCAAAGTGTGAAAAATCTATGGAAAGAATAGGCTCTGACGTATGCTCAACTTGTAACAGACAATGTCACATGCAATGTATGGAATATAACAACGAGGAACCCCAATGCTATATATGCACAGCCGCCTCGAGGCAAGACAATCAGACAGATGTGGAATCATCACCTACACAGACTGTCAACATGACCATGCAGCAACCAGCAATAAGCCAAAAAGAAGACACAACAACTGCACATAAGGACGCAAAATACAGTGAACTGCGTGCAAAGGAAATAAAATTGAAAAAAATGGAAGATCAGATCAAACTACGAGAAAAGGCGGCCCAAGAAGCAAATAACAACAGAACAAAACTGGAATCAAGGTGCCAAGAATTAGAAGCAAGGAACCATGAACTGGAACACACAGTCAAGACGCTAGTCCGTAGAATAGAAAGTCTCGAGGTGCAACAAGTGGCAAACGGACAAGTCAATGAGAAGCAACACCACTCACCAAGCGAAACAAGTAATCAGAACAGCAGACATGACAATAACAGCAATGATATGGCTGAGTACTTCAACCAAAGATTCAAGCGGCTGCACAGGAAGCTTACAGATGTTGTATTCGACAGTATTGACAAACACATAGACAACATGCAACTGGATGAGACTACTCACAGAAGAGAAGACAAGCCAAACATCTCTGTCAGCCACAAAACTGAAGAGGCCAAAACTATATCTGCCGACTACTCGCCAAGAACAATAACAAACGAGGACCCTACCAAACTCTACGGAATACCTCTAATATACAGCCATCCAAACAAGAAAGCTGCTACAGGATCATGTCAACAGAAATCTGATAACACCCAAAAGATATGGAATGGAACAAAAAAGGCACATGTACAACACCCTGGTCCAAGTGCACCATTACCACCAAGACAACACTACTATGTCAGAAGACTAGAGTCACAAATCCCTCCAACGCACCATCCTGTTAATCAACAACCGTTATACAACATGGCAACAGGTGCAGCTTGTGGAAACAACCCTTTTTTAGTGCAGAGCAATCCCCAACGAAACAACATCAACCAATTTTAGACACTAAGGACAAATCCATCAGCATAGCCTCATACAACTGTAAAAATATCAAAACATGTGGACACTCCATTAGCGAAATTCTACAGGAAAATGACATCATCTTAATTCAGGAACATTGGCTTTTTCATTCTCAAATACATATGATCTCTGATATTAACTGTAACGTAAACTTTGCAGCCAAGGGGGTGGATATGAACGAACCAATTCTTCCAGTATCCATGCCCAGAGGATACGGTGGCGTGGGAATCATTTGGAACACAAACATAAATCATCTCATTAGACCTCTTGACGACGGATCGGAAAAAATACAGTGTATTGAACTTGAGAACTCGGTTAGGCGAATACTGGTTGTTAGCGTGTATCTACCATCAAACGGGAGCAAAAACCATCAAATAGAATATCAAGAGTGCATAGATGAACTGCACGAGATATGCCAAAAATACATCAGTACTCACCACATTATTATAGGTGGAGACATTAACGAAGACCTTAATGCTGGAAAACCAACGAACCAGAGAAAGGAGTACCTGAAGAAATTTATAAATGAAATTGAATTGAAATTTGATAACATTGGAAATACATTCATCAACTCGAAGGGGTGTGAATGCTCTGAAATTGACTATTTCCTACACAACATAACACCAGACATACTAGGGAAGGGAAAGTCAATCCTCAAATGCCAAACCAACGCCTCAGACCATTATCCAATCAGTATGAGTATAAACTGGAAGCATGAGAAACTTGATATGAACCAAAAAAACCGTCCGAAATCCAAAATTAAATGGGATAAGGTAGACAAGGATCTGTATAAAGCAATAACAGACAAAGAGGCACTGAAGCTGCAAGAATCAATTATTACAGATTCATTAGAGTCACAAGAAGTAGTTGAGCGGATGAATGATATACTCATAACAGCATCACAAAATTCATCAGGAAATAAAACAGTTTATCAATCAAGACCAAAGCTCAAAGTATGGAATAGTGACATAAAGAACGCCTTAAAGGAAAAACGGATCACGTACAACGAATGGCAAAAAGGTGGGAGACCAAACGACCCAGCAAATCCCCTAACACTCAAGAAAAAACAAGGAAAAAAGGAATTTAGGAAAACAGTACGCATAGCAGTAGCACGGCAACTGGAGGCAGAAAAAGAGAGCATCATGGAAGCAAGATCGAATAACATGGAGGTCTTCCACAAACTAGTTCAAAAGAACCGCAGGAAGGGAATTGAACACATACAGGATATAAACGTTAATGGCGCCACATACTCGGGAGACAAAGTCATAGAAGGATTTAAGGAACACTTCTGTACTCTTTCTACACTTAAAGAAGAGGCCTTCAGCAACCCGGAGTACCACTCCCAAGTGGAAATGGAAATAAGCAATATCTGCAAACTGGTAGACCAAGAAACGATACGCCCTGTCATAGAAAATGATGTCCGTAAAGCTATTTCTACAATAAATAGAAACAAATCCGCAGACTACCATAATATAACCATCGAACATTTCATATATGCTGGAGATAATATCTTATCCGCCCTTACTCAACTCATCAATATCATATTCCTAGAAGGAGATATACCAACAATTCTGAAGATAGGACTGCTTTCTCCTGTATTTAAGAACAAAGGCAGCAAAAATGATGCATTAAACTACCGAGGAATAACTATATTACCCGTAGAGAGCAAGATAATTGAGGCCATCATTAGAGATCGGGTACAACCAAAAGTGCAGAAGGTGCAAAACCCAACTCAAAGAGGATTCACCAAAGGATCCTCCCCGATGAATGCAGCACTACCTGTGGAGGAAATGTACCGAATTCTCCCGGAAAAAAAGCAAAACGGTTACCTAGTCTTGCTCGACGCAAAAGCTGCCTTTGACACTGTGGTGCACTCACATCTATTCCGCAGGGTATATCATGCTGGGATTCAAGACAGGACATGGACAATCATTAGGAGTCTTCATCAAAACGCAGAAAGTAGCATAAAATGGTCCGGAAAAACATCAGAGCGTTTCACAGTAGGCATGGGTGTCAGGCAAGGAGGCATACTGAGTACAGACCTGTACAAGTTATACATCAACCCTCTGTTAGACCACTTCCAAAACACAACCTACGGCATGACCATAGGGAATGTCAACACAAACAACACCGGATGCGCAGATGATATCGCAATATTGAGTATGCAGCCAGCTGATGCTCAAATTATGGTCAACATGGCCCTTGATTTTGCCAATTCAGAAGGATACCAGCTGCAGCCAAAGAAAAGTGTAGTAATTAAAATAAGCGGAAACAGCAATAACACCAAAATGGAAGAAGACAACCTGATGATGGGTAACACACCTATGCCTAATGTTGAGCAGGCTACACACCTTGGGATCATCAGAACTACAACTCGGAAGAACAATATACAAAGTAACACCAACGAAAATATAACAAAGGCAAGAAGGAGTGCATACAGCCTACTTGGAGCCGGGTTCCATGGACACAATGGTTTGGACCCTGAATCGCTACTGCATATCTACAAGACGTATATACTCCCTGTCCTACTATACGGAATGGAACTTCTAACCCCATCCGGTAAGCCTCTTGAACAACTTGAGATCTTCCAAAAAAGGATGCTTAAACAGATATTATCGCTGCCAACAAGATGCCCTGATCCAGCAGTCTACATACTCACAGGAATTCTTCCGGTTGAAGCCCAAATTCACATTAAGACGCTAACTTTCTTTAACAATATCTGCCATCAATCAGAAGAGAGTACCGAGAAAAAGCTTGCCAGAAGACAACTGACAGTCTGCAGTGAGGATAGTAATAGTTGGTTCATACACGTCAACAAGTTGCTACGTCTATACGATCTCAGCGAAGCAAACACCTACTTGGCCAACCCAACAAAGAAAACTCAGTGGATCACATTGATAAAGAACGCTGTGATGAAATACTGGAGCATCAAAACTGTACAAATATCCGAACTATACTTGGGCCTAAAGTACCTGAGCAGTCAAAACCTCATCAAGGGAAAACTTCACCCAATCCTCCAACACAAGAGTCAATCCGCTCTAGACAATAGCAGAATCCCTACCAGATTACGCCTTATTACTGGAACTTATGTACTTCAAACAAAACGGATTCAATTCTACAGACAAGAAACAGACCCGACCTGCCTGCTTTGTGGGTTACAGGAGGAAACACTAGAACATTTTGTAATGCAATGCGAGAAGTTACAGTCCGTTAGAGCGGTGATACTTAAAGAGGTGAATGACATATGGCAAAATGAGATGAATAATACCATAAGGTTCCATGACCTGGACATTACAACGCAAATGCAATTGCTCCTCGACAGTGCAAAACTCATCAACCTAAATAGACATAACTCAGCCAGCGTAGCCCGTATGGAAAACCATTCCAGAAACCTTTTCTTCAAGTTGCACATAAAGAGAAATGTACTGTTGGACGAAAAGACTTAGAGGCACATCGTAGAAGATAAGCTAGCATGGAGAGGGGGAGGGGTAGGGATACCATTGACTCTGGGTCCTAAAGCACCGGATTGCCCACAGATTCATAGTGGACATACTTTTAGATTTTACCGTACATATACTTTTATCACAATGCAGTAATTTCGTATGAACACTGAACTTTTAGATTTTTAAGAGCAAACATTTTTTAAACATGGAGCTTTAAATACGTATTTTAACCAGGCAAAGTCGCTCTCTATATATATATATTCCGTATGTGAGGACATTCTAGATTTTAGATTATAAGCGATTAATAAGAAGCCGTTTTTATATATTAACACAAAACCCCGTGTGGATAGACTTGTTTTAACATTGATAAAAATCGCCATGAACTTTTATTATAACATACATGAATTTTAAAATGTCGGGAGGTGTCGTTGCGGATTGCAAACATTATCTTTAGTGATATTCATATATGTAAATAATGTACATAATGGTGGAAGGATGATCCAAAAAATTCATGGATAAATTATGGTGATGGGACCCACAGACACAGCACCAATGTAAATAATGAGCACCGCCACCCAAAGCACCCGTTCAACACACAGAAACTGTGTGGTTCTCCTTTGAAGGGGGTAAAGATACAGAGGTAAGGTAAGGATGACGTATGGTTGTTACCACATACTTCCTTTGGTTTCTTATGGAAATTTGTCCATTGACAACAAACATACATCATCTACTTTATATAAGTATTGTATAAATTACAACGTATTTTGGTGATCTTGCAAAATGATCGTAATCCCGAAAATCGTAAATATATTTTCTTATCTTGAAAGGGGGCAAGAAGGGTTCCATTAACAGGCCAATAAATAAGATTACAGTTAATTTAAAAAAAAAAAATAAAAAAAATAGGGGTATTTTTTTCTCTCATAATAACAGTAAACAGATTCACAACAATGTCAATTTCAAGAAAGCAGACAACAGTTAATTAGTCAATAACAGTACAGCATCAATGATCTAGAATATATATGCCACTTTTAACTAAAATTTAAAGGCACAGAACCAGGACATAGGAGCACAGAACCAGGACCGTTTTTCTTATCACCAGCACAGCGTCAGGACAATTCCGTTTAACGAACTTGCACGACTTTTGCAATATAATATTGTTGTAATATACTTTGCATGGTACTTATGACGCATCAGAGAAAAATTAAGCAACAAAACAGTCGTTTTATTGCCGTTCTGATACAATGTAAACAAACCCACCAGCACAGAATCAGGACCCACCAGCACCTGACAGGACCAAATCACCAGCACAGAACGTTCTCTCGCAGGACAACCATACCCACCGTGCTATAGTTCTTTAAGGTATATCCTCTACAGAATGTAAATAAAATTTTACCTTGTCCTTCTTGTCGCTTGTCTATATGCTTATTGTATATTTCTTCTTTAAAAAAGGGCCACGTCATTATGTATCAAAGAAACAAAAGCTAATACAAACAACACAACGTCAGGCTGCCAAAGTACAGAGCCACGTCAAATGGATATCATCAAAAACAGACTAAGCAGTATTACTGACAAATAAAAGAACACTAAAACACGTTATTAAGATGATACAAAACGTCAGTACACAGAATCTATACTTTAAGACCATCGTGTATTATTTGTGAAGTTGATACGGAATATTTATCAACAAGGTCTTGGGTACGCGACGTTCTTTAACATACCCCTGGTTCATCAACTTTCTGCTCAAACACTGGTGACGTTTTACTGCAAGCTCTTGAGTACCGAATAAGTTGGGAAATGTTTATCCCGTATGCAGGTAAAGTTGGTATATTGCTGCTAAGGTGGGGGAAATGGATAACTTCAAAATTAAAATCGTCTCGTTTGTCATAAATTCTGGTCCTGAGATGTCTGTGTAAGTCAAATTCGAGGAATAAGTCTAAAAGTATGACAGAAAAGGCCGTGTCTGTTATTTCTTTAAGTCTACATCGTATTTACACAATTAGGTTGTCGATAAAAAAAAAAAAAAAACTCCAGCATACTGCTCACTTGTTCCTCTGTGTAACATTTTTGTTTACCCTTTTGTTCACTATTAACAAAATATGCCATTTGGTATCCCAAAGTAATAATATGCTAGTATGCTACCATTTTTATATCGAAAGGCATTGTGGATTTTTTCTTTTATGCGATTTTTCAATTTCACATGAGGAATGGTGGTATACAGAGTTAAAAAAAAAATCAAAAGTTTTGATTCAACTAATGTTAGAAGTTCCGAGATTTAAAATTATCCAAAAGTTCTATAGATATAGAATTTTTAAGAATCCACATCCACTACGCAAGTAAACCGTTTCACAGTACTTCTGAAGACCCTCTTTCACTGCAAACAGAATGTTAGTCAATCTAATGGACAATACATCAGTGTAACATGCAAATGAGCCAGTAATGTATCGTTGTTTGTACGGAATGTTGTGAAGTTTAGGTATATACAATACAAACAAGGAAAGTCCTCCAATTTGTTGTTCAATGTAATACTCATTGAATACACGAAGGACTTGTCAAATGATATGTCTTTGTATATGGGATGAAATGAGTGTTCATTTATTCTTTGTTCAAAGTGAGTGCTTGTACTTCTAGCATTCTAAGGATGACTCCAAGACAACATTTGGCAGAGTGTTTGAGTGTGTGAAAAAATATGTATACAAATATATTTTTATGTGTTAGTTCTTTACTTTAAATATGTTAACTATCATATTAATTAAGGTCAAGATAGACAACAACAGACAGATCAAGGCCAGCCAAATCAATATAACCAATCTGATCAGAAGAATGTGCAACAAGCGTTATATGGACCTGTGGTTCAATCAAATCAACCCGGACAGCCAATGACTAATCAGGCTGGACAGCCAACGGTGAATTCAGTAGGTCAACCAATTGTTTATCAAGCTGGACAACTAATGGCGAATCAAGTTGGTCAACCAATGGCAAATCAAGCTGGACAGCCTGCTATTTATCAACCCGGACAACCAATCATGACTCAACCTGGTATGGTACCATTTGGCCAACAGTTGATTGTTCAGAATCAATATGGACAGCCAGTCATTGTTCAAGGTGGTGTACCAATGATGATGCCTATGCCCATAGATCCCAACAGTCCAGCACAAAATGAACATCCCGTCAGTACTAAATGTCCACACTGTCAGACAGATATTACTACAGAAATAGAATATGTTGTAGGCTCGTGCACGTGGCTGTGGTGTATAATGATTGGTTCTATGGGGTAAGCTTTTATGCATCACATATTATTTTAAAGAATTCCTTTTATATTTATTTGATATACAACAAATATTTAAGAATTGTTCACCGAAAGTAAGAGATAAAATCTATATCGTAGTAATGGTTCGTTATAAAAAATATGTATAATTCATACCTGACCATATGTTTTGAACATTCACATATAACGTTGCATAGGAATACGATGTGATTTTAGATTTACAGTCGCAACAAGTGTTTACTGGCTTGGCTAAAGTGTTGCAGATTTATGATTTATTCAATTTACGACAGTAAAATCAACGAAACTCGTCAGGATGTTAAAATACTGTAACAATATAACGACGAGTATCACATGTTGAGCTGGATCTGCTTACTTTTCCGGAGCATCTGAAATCTCCCACAGTTCTTGATTGGGTTCGTGTTGCTGTTGTACCCCTATTTGTGACATTTTTACCTTTTGTGTCTATTTGTTTTGTTCACACATCGTTGTCAATATAAAGGAATTTTATGCGACTGTCTTATGATACAAGTTAGAGGTTTAGCTAGCTTTAAAACCAGATTTAATCCACCATTTTCTATTTGAGAAAATGCCTATACCAAGTCAGGAATATGACAGTTGTTATCCATTCGTTTGATGTGTTTGAACTTTTGATTTTGGCATTTAATTAGGGACTTTTCAGTTTTGAATTTCTTCGGAGTATTTTTGTGATTTTACTTTTTTGTGATTTTACTTTTTTGTTTTGTATAGTCATAATAAAGTTATTCTAAACGAAAACAATCTTTTTTTCCAGTTTTATACTTTGTTGCTTCTTACCATTTTTGTGGAAAGGTGCCAAAGATGTTTTACACACTTGCCCGAACTGTAAGAAAGAAGTCGGTAGATTCATTCGACAACAAAGAAGTAATACCAGGGTTCATGCTGGAGGAGGACATTATCGCAGCCGCCGACGTCGACGACGACGATAATGGAAAAATTGGTCCTTTCAAGCAAAATTATGACATTGCATGTATAATAAACCCATCATAGATACCAACGTTCAATTGTTGTACGCCAGACACGTATTTTGACGCTAAGGACTCAATCACTCGAATCAAATAAGTTGAAGTTACCAAATAAAGAACGAAGTTGAAGATAATTAATTACCCAAAATTCCGCATGGTTTTGCCAAGTACCGCTCAATTAATTCTTTGGGTAGAAAATCGTTTTTCGAAAAATTCAAAGTTTGGTAAACCGTTGCATTTATAAATGTAACCATATCAAATATCATTCATTTCATCTTGATGATGCACTCGGGGAGGAAACCTTCATCAGCAGTGTCACCGACCCAGTGGATGTAATTAAATTCATCATAGATACCGAGATTGAAATTTTATACGCCAGATGTATGTTTCGTCTACAAATAAAGGCAACAGTTGTATACCGCTGTTCGAAATTCACAAGTCGATTGAGAAAAAAACAAATCCGGGTTACAAAATAAAACTGAGGGAAACACATTAAATGTAAGAGGAGAACTACGACACAACAGAAACACAACACCAAAATGTAACACACACAGAAACGAACTATAATATAACAATGGCAATTTTCCTGACTTGGTACAGGACATTTTAAGAAATAAAAACGGTGGGTTGAATCTGGTTTTCTGGCTAGCCAAACCTCCCGCTTTATGGCAATGGTAAATATAACAAAGACTCAACGGTGACGCTCGAATAAAAAAGTTAAAGGCTAAATAAAGTAAGAATCTGAAGAGTATTCTGTATATTTATTTTCAAGAGAATATTTAGTTCGGCAGTATTTTAAACATATTATTTGTTTTCTGCTTCACATACAAAAATTAAAAAAAAAAACTATTGTTTTCCTATGCATTGCTAAAGCATGGATACCACAAGTAGTCATACTATTTATGTTTCATTTTACTGAAAAATTAAACATATTTTTTTTTAAATGTCTTGCGATTGTAGTCATCAAAATTTAGAAGGAATTTCCGGAAAATCAATGTAATGTTATAATACACAGCTACTTTATTACAAGTAATCTTGATATACAGTTTTAAAGATGCATATAAAATGTACATCTGTAAAACTGTATAGAAACTGTACAGCTGTAAAACTGTATAAAAACTGTACATCTGTAATGCTGTATGTAAACTGTACATCTGTTAAGCTGTATATAAACTGTACAGCTGTAAAGCTGTATTTAAACTGTACATCGGTTAAGCTGTATATAAAAACTGCAACTCTGTAAAAATGTACATTAACTGCACATTTTCAAATCTGTGTATAAGCTCAACATATGGATTCTACCACTTCATCTTGTGAGCTACGATATATATCCACAGTTTATATACAGTTGTACAAATGTACAGTTTATAAACAGCTTATAAAATCATTAGTAATTATATACAATCCCTGAAAATGACCAGTGATTTTACATAGTCACTGAACATTTTAATAATTATTCTACAAATTCCCTAATATGATTTCAGGGATTGTCAATTATTGAAGGATCCTTTGTTTGATAACAAAAAAAATAATATAGACAAGTTATTATTTTTTCTTTCATATTCCTTGCCAGATGAAATAATTTTGCTTTTAAACACAGAGGATGATCTTAAAGATATAACCAACACAGGGTTTCGAGATGAAGTTGAAGACTTCAAAAGTAATGATATCAACATTCCCTTTATAGCGATAACTTTACATGTATTGTTTGTTTATGAAAAACCAGCGTCAAATGGATATTCAAATCCACGGAGTATGATATTGTGGTATATGTAAAACAAATGGTGAAGAAGACTATGGAACATCTGTTTTGTGTTGGGTTCTTTTTGTTGTGTTTTTAGGTAAAGATTGCATGAAATGCAATCAAAACCTTTTGGGACTGACTTGATATCTAAATATGCCAAGGCTTATCACTACCTTTTTGATACACAACATATAGTGCATTGATCATACCATTCTATACATCCTATCCATGAACATTTCCAGAATTTTAACAATGTAATATGTGCTCAAATATTCAAGGTACAAACTGAGGTTTCACTTGTCAAGAAAATTACATAACTATTGCAAGGTGCAGGAATCTAATATCTGTTCTCAAAATATAAATGATGTCATTGTTAAAGCCATCTTTAAAAAAAATGGAGTTATCTTCCTTTGTCTAGAATTGCTGTTAAATCAACAACAACCAATGCAATATTTAATTTTACTTCCCACTGATAAATTAAAGCAATTTTTACCATTCAGTGCTTACAAGCACTTTGATTTTTTTATCAAATGAACTTACGCATCTTAATATATTTTAGTATAGAAAAACATACAGAACTAAGGATTGACAAATACATTTTTTTAAAGCAATCTGGCATTTTGTGTAATATTTTCAAAGCAGGGTGAAAAAGGAAAAGGAAACCCGTAAAACATAATGGCAATTGCTCACAAAAAGTCTGAAAAAGGATATCGCCTGGCCACATAACATTGTACTTGTATCTTGTTCGAACCAGTTCGAGGTTGCTAAATCCCTTTTTTGGGGGTACCTTCAGATGTTTTTACTGAACACTTTATTTCTTTTAGGCGTGTCATAAAATGTGATTCGGTATTTTGAAGAAAATTCAAAAGGTTTTTTAAAATGTGGATATTGTGGTAAAAACAAATGTGAATCATACTATTTTATTTATTGTGCTAAAACATTTTAAAATATATTGTGGTGATCATTTTGATATATTGTGCTTAACGTTTTGCAATTTATGTTTCTAATGTTTTAATATGATTTTATGAATAAATTAGTTGACTTTTATTCATTTTCTTTATAAAAAAAAAAACTTTTTCTTCAATTCAGTTATTATGTTATGGCGTTTTTTATAGTGATTATACATAATCCCTGAAAATTTTAGTGATTCTACAAAATCCCTGAAAAAATATCAGGGATTCTACATAATCCCTGAAAATATCAGGGATTCTACATAATCACTGATTATACAAATTCACTGTAACATATATACAGCTTTACATATGTACAGTTGATATACAGCTTTACAGCTGTACCGTTTATACACAGCTTTACAGATGTACATTTGATATGCATCTTAAGAACTCTACATCAAGATAATTTGTAAAGTAGCTGTGAACAAGACCAGTTTCTAAGCAAATTAACATGTTGGAGATGCATATCTATAAACTTATTTGGTTTTCAAGAGCTTGCAGCTGCTACTCAGATTTTGTAAAACGTCACCAGTGTATGAGTAAAAGTTTTAAACGCTGATGAACCAGGGGTATATTAAAGAGCGTCTCGTCCCTTTTCTAAAAAAAAATCATCGGAAGGTACCAAGACCTTGTTGATTAATATCGACTATCAACAAATATACGATGGTCTTGAATATAGATTATGGGTGCTGACTTTGTTTATCATAACGTGTATTCTTTTATTTGTCTTTATGAATATTACTTTTACTGCTAAGTATGTTTTATGTGATATCCCTTTGACG
Source organism: Mytilus galloprovincialis (assembly GCF_965363235.1). Taxonomy (NCBI): domain Eukaryota; kingdom Metazoa; phylum Mollusca; class Bivalvia; order Mytilida; family Mytilidae; genus Mytilus; species Mytilus galloprovincialis. The sequence goes on from NC_134840.1 coordinate 20,394,514, forward strand.
TGGCTCATTACTTCTACATCCCGCTATTGTGTTATGGTTGTATGGTAAAAAATTGCATTCTTGTCTTTTATTTTTGGAAATTTGGTTTGTCGATAAGCCTATTGTGTTTCTTTTTTACATATGACGTGGCTCTGTACTTATACATCCCGTCATTGTGTTATTGTGTTACGGTAAAATTTTGTATTCTTGTCTTTAATATTTGCTCATTTGCTTTGTCTATATGCCTCTATGTGTCTCTTTTTTTTACATATTTTGTTTATAGTAATTAAGATTATAATAACAGAATGTTGACAAATGTACCCCTGTTTTTGACATTTTTACTTATTATGTCGATTTGTTTTGTTCACACATCGTTGTCAATGTAATAGAATTTAATGCAAAAGTCATACAAGTGAGAAGTTTAGCCAGCTATAAAACCAGGTTGTGGTGTCACACTGCTTTTTGTAAAAATTAACTACATTTTACATAGATAAACTTGGCGATAAGAAAGATGGAGACCAGAATCCGAAAATCAAATTATAACAGAAGCCACTGACCTAATTGAACCTTAGGAAGGGATGGATCAAAAGACTGGAGAAAAAATTGCTACTGAGACATAAAAAAAAGTGATTTGATATTAAAGAAAATTATAAACGTGTACCTTAACATCAACAACTACATACCATTATCCGGCTGGCAGTATGAAGACCTACCGATATGGATCATTGTTATAATGTGAAATTACTATTTAAATGGGCAATGCTATCAGTCGTGCATTAGGAGGTAGATCGAAATTGTACAGATAGGGTGACCCAGTGCTTCCAAAGCTGTGGATCATGTCGTTCATAGAGTAAGAAGTAGGATATCAAAACAAAGACTCCTCAGCACCAAGCCCGTTTTAACAACATCACCCCTAAAAGTAAAAAGACTCCACGTTTGAACAATGGAATCTCTGGCGAGGTTATTATAACCATTCACTGCTGCTTCAATCGTAATGAATAAATATCTGGTATTCAACGGCTAAAATACTTCAGGGGCGGATCCAGGATTTTGGAAAAAGGGGGCAAAGTTTTGAACTTTCGCCGAGCGGAGCGAGGCAAAAAAATTTTGGGACCTTTCTTGGGCTAAAAACATAAAATATAAAGTGTAATATGCACTTTTTAAACGGTTCCTGGCGTAGGGCATGTATATTTTGTAGTTGCTGTAAAGTGTAAGGGTTGGATATTTTCGATGCTGTATTCTCCCTATTATTGTCTTTCATTAAATGATACTAGTAGTATGGATCCAAAGCTAGGTTCTGATAAATTTGATGTGCATGGGACTTATCAGTAAAAAATAAACATGGAAAATTCTCGCCGGTTTGTTGCAAGTAATAAGTTTATCATAACCTGACTATATGATTAAATTTAAAATGCGACAGTCACGAGTTAAAAAAGACAAAAAAGCATTTTTTTTATCCAAATGCTTAGTATAAACAGTATTTATTAATGAAAAATGTCAAGATAAATATTACAATGTTACATAAAGTTCAAATATGGGATTCGGAAACAAGTTTGGAAAAACTTTTTATAAATCCGTCTCCCTAAATGTTTGGTTGATATATTTCACCCAACAAAATTAAGGGAAGTGAGGGTTTTCAAATCAACCAAAGGCTAATAATGAGTCTGAAATGACAACGAACTTATGATTGACGGCCGACCAATTGAGACATAAAGACCACACCCAACAGGCAGGTTGCAGTCTGGTCTTAAAAAAAGTATTCAATATATCAGTTCGACGAAGCAGATATGCCGGCCAGACATGCAAACTCTTGCCACAAAATAAAATATGGCCCGTTTTTATTCATCATGTTCATTGAATGATTAATAATTCTGTTGGAAATTTTCGTTTCTAATAGTAAAAATGTGGACAAGATTATTGTTTTCAATCCAGATACGACCAGAATTTTTGTTTAAGGCAAGAATCAGAGTCATTTTTTTTCTCTCCAAATAACCCCAAGGGTGAATGGGGTATAGAAATATGGTCACTTAGTCTTCTCCCGAACGGCAGTAAAACGCTTGCCGAAGTCGGGCGTCCGTTTGGCTGTGCTGGATGTATCAAGTTTGCAGTCACGTCCGGTCAGAAGGGGGACGTTAAATCCGATGCCTCGTGTAAAGAGAGTGCCACGTTCTTTGCACGTTAAGAACCCTTGCAACAACTATTTGAGGGGTCTGTAGTTGACCTGTTGCAAGGCAAAATTTCTGTCCCTATCCAATATACCCTCATTTTTCAGTGGCAGTCCAAATTTCCCCTACCATTATCCCAGATGGCCTCTATTGTATCAACCTACCTATTGTGTTTATTGTGAACCTGTTCTCGTCCTGAATATGCATGAAATATTTGCCACTGGACGTTAAGTTACCAATAATCAATCAATCAATTCTCTCCAATATCTAAGACTGTTTCATCAAATCAAATTGTTCGTACATTAGACTTTAAATGTATATAGAGCTTATACTGACTGGGGATCATTATTCAGCTATGTTATTTTAAAATATGCTGGGGCGTTTGGGGTTAAACATGTTTTCGAAGGTGTTAAATATTGATGCGGAACTTTTTTGTCATGAGAGTGTAATAGTCTATATATATATATATATATAGAGAGAGAGAGAGAGAGAGAGAGAGAGAGAGAGAGAGAGAGAGAGAGAGAGAGAGAGTATTACTTTCTGTTTGGTGGATTAATTAAATAGAAGTCAATACGTTCTTGCTCAATCCTGTGTCGCTTTGAAGGTGTCATGATTGTCATCCTCAGCAAGAGCAATTGTGTTACTGTAATTTGAATATTAAAATGACTGAGCGATGGTTTTTTTTTCGATGCACTGGCCAACACCAACATAGCGAATCACAGACACATGACTTTGATAATCAGTAGATTTCAGCGAAAAATATCTTTATAATTTAAGAATTGTCGCATAAAAATAAAATAAAGAGTACACGGGAAATGGCAAAGTTCACGAGTCTAGTCTGATTAATCATTTTACAAAAAAATGTGAATCCGCCACTGTACTTAAACTCAAAAAAGGTTAATCTTTTGTTAATTATATTCAAGAATACCAAGTCCATGTGTACGATCCTTAAACTGAAGCATTCTTGAAAAGTTCTGATGCTTAAATAAGAAAAACATCGAAACCCAAGTTACGTTTGTCCATTAGGATTAAATTTGTCTTTTGATGAAAGGACGACGCCTGAAAAACGGCAACACGGATACAGATCAAGTATCCCATGCAAGCAGTGGTATCGTGTATCTCTTCAAAAGCATCAGTTTTAAACTGATCGGTTAGCAGATTGAATACCTGAATATCTTAATGATTTAGGTATACCTGGTACTAATACTATCTTGGGGTTGTTTACCTATCCCGAAGACTTTGGCAAATTGCGAGGTCTCAATCAATTGAGGTATAAAGATTCTACGACTGACGCCCAAGCTAAAACACTGCATTTGCTGCTAGACATGGCTACATCATCGCAAAGTCTCTACAACCAAAAGAACGTTTTCACGCAAAATTGTTTAAAAACATATTTGATTTCGCGGTGGATTATGGCAAGATCGTTTATGGATTCAACTGGCAAGTAAACGATCAAGCAAAACTTGTATCAAGTTATACTATTCTGGTTCGGTCCTCATGTGGTCCCTTCCAATGAAAACAATATGAAACTATACAAATCAATCCAAAGCAAGACTAAACTAATCTGTGGTTTCCGCATGAGATAGGTCCCCAAAGTAGAGAATTTAAGTTTATTAAATCATAAACCTGGTACCGTTGTACCAGCTAATACTTAAGCTTATGCATAGGTTATCTCAGATAGAGTTCTGCAGATGGAGTCTTACAAACAATGAATGAATGTTGTCTTTAAAAGTGAATAAATTAGTAAACAATTATTACGAAAAAAATGTTATAAATACAGATCGTAAACATGGATTCTTATTCATTGTGTTTGCAAATAACAGCAAAGTTGATACCTCTATTCATTATAAGATCTAAAGAGTCATGCAATGGCTTTGGTACACCTGGAGTCCTGCTAATCTTTTGCAAATATGCATGCAGAAAAGAAAGCCAGGTTCAATTAGTTATCAAAGGTACCAGGCTTATAATTTCATACGCCAGACGCGCTTTTCGTCGATATAAGACTCATCAGTGACGCTCAGATAAAAAAAAAAAACGTTTGAAAGCCAAAACTAGTACAAAGTTGAAGAGCATTGAGGACCCAAAAATTCCCAAAAGTTGTGCCAAATACAGCTAAGGTAATATATGCCTGGGATAAGAAAATCCATAGTATTTCGATTAATTTTAACTTTTGCAACCAGTAAATTTATAAAAATGACCAAATAATTGATATGCAAGTCAACACTGAAGTGATGACTACTAGGCTGGTGATACCCTCGGGGACGAAACGTCCACCAGCAGTGGCATCGACTTAGTGGTGTAAATAGTAATCAAAGGTACCAGGCTTGTAATTTTATACGCCAGACGAGCGTTTCGTCTACACAAGACTCATCAGTGACGCTCAGATCAAAAAAGTTTGAAAGCCAAAACAAGAACAAAATTAAAGAGCATTGAGGACCCAAAAATTCCCAAAAGTTGTGCCAAATACAGCTAAGGTAATATATGCCTGGGATAAGAAAATCCATAGTATTTCGATTAATTTTAACTTTTGCAACCAGTAAATTTATAAAAATGACCAAATAATTGATATGCAAGTCAACACTGAAGTGATGACTACTAGGCTGGTGATACCCTCGGGGACGAAACGTCCACCAGCAGTGACATCGACTTAGTGGTGTAAATAGTAATCAAAGGTACCAGGCTTGTAATTTTATACGCCAGACGAGCGTTTCGTCTACACAAGACTCATCAGTGACGCTCAGATCAAAAAAGTTTGAAAGCCAAAACAAGAACAAAATTAAAGAGCATTGAGGACCCAAAATTCCAAAAAGTTGTGCCAAATACGGCTTAGGTAATCTATGCATGTGATAAGAAAATGCTTAGTATTTCGATTAATTTTAACTTTTGCAACCAGTCAATTTATAAAAATGAACAAATAATTGATATCCATGTCAACCCACCATTTGTTTTCTTAAAATGCCCTGTATCAAGTAAGGAAAATGGCAGTTGTTATCTTATAGTTCGTTTCTATGAGTGTTACAATTTTCTTAGGTATCTTATGCACTTTAGTGTTTCTGTTGTTTCGTTGTTTTCCACTTATAATTAATGTGTTTCCCTCGGTTTTAGTTTGTAACCCGGATTTGTTTTCTCTCCATCAATTTATGACTTTCGAACAGCGGTATAGTACTGTTGTCGTCCTTATTTAGTATTGCACCGAAAACTGGCTCTTACATATTCTATCTAATATCAACGACGTGTTACAAAGACACTTGCAACTCAAAAACACCCCAATCAAAATCATCATCGGTGTCATTTACAGTACAATAAAGGCCCCAACCTTAGCGAAAGCTATCAAGAAATGTTCGATGTCTACCATAGCATCAACACTGCTTGACTACAACAAAGAAATCTGAACACAAGATCTGACGTCAAACAGTTACACATAGGGTAACTGTTTGTAAACATCATCACAGTATATCCATCAATATTGATATCATCAATACACGTGGTAGCTATTACAATGGATAACAACTACCCACTATCTACAGTTTCTTCCCAAATGGTTCACTTGGTATGAAAATCAATCAAACCCCTGAAAACTTGGTCTGTTTACCGATCGTACTACTCTGACGGATCAAGATGGAACTCCAATCCATCTGAGAGGTCTGAAAACTTGTTCTGTTTACCGAACGTACTACTCTGACGGATCGAGATGGAACTCCTTGGTCTGTTTACCGATCGTACTACTCTGACGGATCAAGATGGAACTTCAATCCATCTGAGAGGTCTGAAAACTTGTTCTGTTTACCGAACGTACTAATCTGACGGATCGAGATGGAACTCCTTGGTCTGTTTACCGATCGTACTACTCTGACGGATCAAGATGGAACTCCTTGGTCTGTTTACCGATCGTACTACTCTGACGGATCAAGATGGAACTCCTTGGTCTGTTTACCGATCGTACTACTCTGACGGATCAAGATGGAACTCCTTGGTCTGTTTACCAATCGTACTACTCTGACGGATCAAGATGAAACTCCTTGGTCTGTTTACCGATCGTACTACTCTGACGAATCAAGATGGAACCCCAATCGATCTGAGAGTCTGAAACTTGGTCTGTTTACCGATCGTACTACTCTGACGGATCAAGATGGAACTCCAATCTTATCGATCTGAGAGGTCTGAAAACTTGGTCTGTTTACCGATCGTACTACTCTGACGGATCAAGATGGAACTCCTTGGTCTGTATACCAATCGTACTACACTGATGGATCGAGATGGAACTCCTTGGTATGTATACCAATCGAACTACTCTGATGATCGTACTACTCTGACGGATCAAGATGGAACTCCAATCTTATCGATCTGAGAGGTCTGAAAACTTGGTCTGTTTACCGATCGTACTACTCTGACGGATCAAGATGGAACTCTTTGGTCTGTATACAAATCGTACTACACTGATGGATCGAGATGGAACTCCTTGGTCTGTATACCAATCATACTACTCTGATGATCGAGATGGAACTCCAATCGATATGAGAGGTGAACATTTAACAGTACGTTTTTGTCTTCGTGATGTATAAACACCTTAAAGGGTGGGGTTGATAGACGTAATATGGAATCAAATCAAAATATAGGTTAATTGAATGCTTGTCAGGTCATGATATTTTATTGGTGTGTTTCAAAAATTGCTTCAGAACATATTATATTGTGTTCAATCGATTAGAAGTGCCGATTGAAAAGCACACGGTAAAGATCTACATCTCACACCAGGTCAATAACCTCCAACAATTGGAAAGGGTCTGTACTTAAAACATGGTAAAACGTTCTATAATGGTAGGGTGTTTTCCGTCGCATTTGGAACATGTTCTGTTCTAAACCTCCAAATCCAAGATTAAAGATGCAGTTAGTTTGCCTTTTGGTGATCATGACATTAGTGTCTAGCGTTACGTTTTGATAATAACGCTAATACTCACATCACTCCGTTACGCTTCGTGGTTATACTGAAATTAAAGAGGCACTAGCTTGAAAGTGAAAGTGAAATACTTATTCGCCTTTGGAGCCAGTTTGCTTCAATTTTGTCAAAAGTGGCTCACAAAACATCGCTGATGAAATATGAAAAAAAAAAAAAAAAAAACTGTCAGAACCAACATTATAAAAAAAAGATATAATTATGTTCGAATACCAGGGGCGGATCAAGATTATGGAAAGGGGGCAAAGTTTTGTAAGATCGCCGAGTGGAGCGAAGCGAAAAAAATTTCGGACCTTTTTGGGGCTAAAAACATAAAGTTTCTTCAGAAATACTATGCGGTAGTATTAACCATATGTCGATATTAAAAACTCTATAGAACTTCTAGATAACTTTAAATCGCGATCTCTCCCTAAAATTAATTCTATCAAAACTTTTGATTTTCAACCATGTATATAACTTTCCTCATTTGGAAATTGAAAAATCGTGTAAAAGAAATAATCCAGAATGTTTTTCAAAATACAAATGGTAGCATATATTACTTTGGGATAACAAACAGCATATTTCATTTTAAGTGAACAAAAAGGTAACACATGCTTCACGGAGGAACAAGTAAACAGTAGGCTGGAGTTTCTTATTGACAACATATTTGTTAAATTTGGAGGTAGACTTTTTTCAGCAAATTGTCGGTATGCTAATGGAAGCGAACTGTGTGCCTATCCTTGCCCACCTCTTCTTATTTTCATATGAGTCGGAGTTCCTTCAGACACTTGTGAAAACAAAAATATCAAAGAATCTAGTTCATTTAGTTTCACATTCAGGTACATTGATGATTTTTTTTCCATTAGTAATCCAAACTTTTCGGATTGAGTTCCATTAGTATATCCTCCAAAACTAGGAATCAAAGAAACAACAGACACGGCTTCCTCCGCCTCATTTTTATGCTTATACCTCTAAATTGCCATAAGCGGTCATCTCAGAACCAGAATATATGACAAAAGAAACGATTTTTATTTTGAAATTATCAATTTTTCCCACCTTAGTAGCAATATATCAACTTCTTCTGCATATATGTGATATACATTTCCCAACTCATTCGGTATTCAAGAACTTACAGTTGCTAACCATACTTAATAAAACGTCACCAGTGTCTGAACAGAAAGTTGGTGAATCAGGTTTACGCCTCGTACTTTTTCTGAAAAAGTTCGTCTGGAGATTAAAATTTAGTACGCAATGATCACTAGATCCAAGTGGATTATCGTAGTTAATTTTCGATCCTCTATTGCTATCATCTGTACTATTAAACGAGAAGACCTCATTTTGTGTGTCGCTTCTCTTCCTTCCACAATAAATTAATCATCATGCCTCTGTGTTCTTTAGGTAACATGCATAATCGCATTTGTCATCCGTTCTTATGATTATTCAGATTGAGTTATCAGGGGCGGATCCAGGATTATGGAAATGGGGGCGAAGTTTTGCAGGTCGCCGAGTGGAGCGAAGCGAAAAAATTTTCGGACCTTTTTGGGGCTAAAAACATAAAGTTTCTTCAGAAATACAATGTGGTAGTATTAACCATATGTCGATATTAAAAACTCTATAGAACTTCTAGATAACTTTAAATCGCGATCTCTCCCTAAAATTAATTCTATCAAAACTTTTGATTTTCAACCATGTATATAACTTTTCCTCATTTGGAAATTAAAAAATCGTGTAAAAGAAATAATCCAGAATGTTTTTCAAAATACAAAATGTAGCATATATTACTTTGGGATAACAAACGGCATATTTCATTTTAAGTGAACAAAAAGGTAACACATGCTTCACGGAGGAACAAGTAAACAGTAGGCTGGAGTTTCTTATTGACAACATATTTGTTAAATTTGGAGGTAGACTTTTTTCAGCAAATTGTCGGTATGCTAATGGAAACGAACTGTGCGCCTATCCTTGTCCACCTCTTCTTATTTTCATATGAGTCGGAGTTCCTTCAGACACTTGTTAAAACAAAAATATCAAAGAATCTAGTTCATTTAGTTTCACATTCAGGTACATTGATGATTTTTTTTCCATTAGTAATCCAAACTTTTCGGATTGAGCTCCATTAGTATATCCTCCAAAACTAGGAATCAAAGAAACAACAGACACGGCTTCCTCCGCCTCATTTTTATGCTTATACCTCTAAATTGCCATAAGCGGTCATCTCAGAACCAGAATATATGACAAAAGAAACGATTTTTATTTTGAAATTATCAATTTTTCCCACCTTAGTAGCATTATATAAACTTCTTCTGCATATATGTGATATACATTTCCCAACTCATTCGGTATTCAAGAACTTACAGTTGCTAACCATACTTAATAAAACGTCACCAGTGTCTGAACAGAAAGTTGGTGAATCAGGTTTACGCCTCGTACTTTTTCTGAAAAAGTTCGTCTGGAGATTAGAATTTAGTACGCAATGATCACTAGATCCAAGTGGATTATCGTAGTTAATTTTCGATCCTCTATTGCTATCATCAATACTATTAAACGAGAAGACCTCATTTTGTGTGTCGCTTCTCTTCCTTCCACAATAAATTAATCATCATGCCTCTGTGTTCTTTAGGTAACATGCATAGTCGCATTTGTCATCCGTTCTTATGATTATTCAGATTGAGTTATCAGGGGCGGATCCAGGATTATGGAAATGGGGGCGAAGTTTTGAAAGATCGCCGAGTGGAGCGAAGCGAAAAAATTTTCGGACCTTTTGGGGCTAAAAACATAAAATAAGTGTAATATGCACTTTTCAAACGGTTACTGGCGTGGGGCATGTATTTTTTGTAGTTGCTGTAAAGTGTAAGGGTTGGATATTTTTGATGCTGTATTCTCTCTATTAATTGTCTATCATAAAATGATAATATGGATCCACAGCTATGAACTGATAAATTTGATGTGGGACTTGTCAATAGAAAATAGACATGGAAAATTCTCACTGTTTTGTTGTAAGTTTAGTTATCATAACTTCACAGATTTCCTGTTGTAAACAAGATATACGCCGGGGTATTCAATGAAATTTACAATACGACCGGCATAGGTTAAAAAAGACAAACAAGCAATTTATTATCCAAATGTTTGGTTGATATGTTTCACCCAACAAAATTAAGGGAAGTGAGGGGTTCCAAATCAACCAAAGGCTAAGAATGAGTCTGAAATGACAACGAATATATGAATGACGGTCGACAAATGGAGTCATAAAGGCCACACCCACGAGGCAGGTTGCGTCTAGTCTTGAAAAAAGTATTTGATATATCAGTTCGGCGAAACAGACATTCCGTTCAGACATGCAAACCCCTGCCACCAAAAAAAATGCCCGTTTTTATTCATCATGTTCATTTAATGCTAAATAATTCTGTTGGAAATTTTTGTTTCAAATAGCAAAAACAGTGGACATGATTATTGTTGTAAATCCAGATACAGCCAGAATTTTTGTTTAAGGCAAAATTCAGAGTTATGTTTTTTTTCACTCAAATATCTCAGACTGTCTCCTCAAATCAAATTGTTCGTACCATAGACTTTATATATATCTAGAGCTTATACTGACTGGGGATCATTCAGCTATGTTATTTTAAAATTGGCTGAGGCGTTTGGGGTTAAATATGTTTTCGTAGGTAAATAATATTGCCATGGAACTTTTTTTCGTGTGAGTGTAATAGTCTATAGATTGTTTGGTGGAATAGTGAAATAGAAGTTAATACGTTCTTGCTCAATCCTGTGTCGCTTTGAAGGTGTCATGATTGTCATCCTCATCCAGTGGCGGATCCAGAGGGGGGGGGGGTTCCGGGGGTGCGCACCCCCTCCTTTATTTTTGCCGATCAATGCATTTGTATCGGGACATATGTTTTGCACCCCCCCCTTTGCCCTGGGTGCCCTGGGTTAGCACCCCCCCTTTCGAAAATTCCTGCATCCGCCCCTGTCATCCTAAGCAATGTGTGTTTCAAAATGACTAAGCAACGTTTTTTTCGACGCACTGTTCAATTCCACCATAGAGAATGACATTACTTTGACAATCAGTAAATCCCAGCGAAAAATATCTTTTTAAGTAAAGAATTGTCGCATAAAAATTAAATACTACAGTACACTGGAAATAATAAAGTTCACGAAGTCTAGTCTGGTTAATCATTTTACCAACAAAAAAAAAAAAAAAAGCCCGAGCAAAAAGGGGGGGCGTACACCCTCTATGCCCCCCTCTGGATCCGCCACTGAATACCAAGGATTGATTCGCAAAAGTTAAAAAACGGGTCAAGTTTATGAGGAAATTGAACTTTAATGAAGCTCCTATGCAATTTATGGAACAAAATAATTCAAAATGGCCGCTCATTAAACGTCACTAAAGTCACGTGATGTCTTTGTTGGACAAGAAAACCCTTCAGTACAATATTTGAATAATAAAAATATGTTTTATGTAAATAGGTTAATAAGATGAACCAATTTTAACCTAAAAACGGCAGAGGGTGTAAATTGGCCATAAACAACAGAAGAAAACTGTTCAACGCGAACAACAGACTGCTCGCGCGCATTATACGGTGCGTGTCACGAAAGATGTACTGTAGTAAATACGAAACTGTTTGTAATTGACTTCCGTCCGCTGTTGAATTAATTTTACTCACAACTAAATATTAGCATTTCCACTTCCGATATTTTGAAAGGTTTGTATTCTTCACGTTTATTCATTACATTTTGCTCTATATCATAATTAAATTACATAGACACGAATATGTTTAAATATTTGCAGAGAAAAAATAGCAAACCCACCGGTCTTTCAACGTTTAACAACAGGTCAGTCATGAGCTCGAATGTGTCAACTTGTGCACAGCATTGTTATGATTTGCAATGTTCATTGATGTTAAATATCATTTTATGTTAAAACTCTGATGTTCAAAGCAACCAAATGACAATATTCATACATATTTACCGTTCACTGAAAGAATTTTATGATACAAATTTGATGTAAAGTGTGTAATATCAGTGAAAATAAAACCTGAATGAACTGCTTTTTTCATCAGTTCATCACCATGCCTTCAAAAGTCCAAAGGCAAAGAAGTCAGAAGAGTCAATAAATTGATGTAAACATATAAAAACATATCACTCAATTGGTAGCAATATGCATGATCTTCTAATCTGTCCTGTTTCCTAGAAAAAATTAACATCACAATACAGTCATCATGTCACAATGGCCTTCAATCTTCAATAATTTAAATTTTCTTCTGTTGTTTATGGCCAATTTACACCCTCTGCCATTTTTAGGTCAAAACTAAATAAACGTCTATTTTCCTGCCTCCAGCCTGATCTCAAATATAAGTTTGATAGCTAACCTTAAAACAATTATTGCAATCTTCAATGGCCTATGACATGTTTTCCTCAAATGACCCCAAGTCAGGTCAACTGAAGGGCTTCATTTGTTAAATAGAATTTGAGAACTAGTCTGAATATTTGATGACATGTGTCTCTAGGAATATGTCAAAGCAAAAAATAGATAAACGTCTATTTTCCTGCCTCCAGCCTGATCTCAAATATAAGTTTGATAGCTAACCTTAAAACAATTATTGCATATCCAAAAAAAAAATCTTCAGGAGGCTGACTTTGAAAAGGCTATGGGTCCGCAAATAGTAAAAAAATAACATAAGGAGCTACAAAAATGTTTGAGCTGACGGATCCACATCTTACTTTGAAAAGTCTATGAATCCTATTTCTTAGGGAAAATACTGCCAGAATATTTGATATAAAGCAAATGTTGTACTTTTATCCATATTAACATGATTTTTAGTGTAGTCATGGTAGTTAGAGAGAAATCATATGATTTTTCAGATTTTGTGAAGAAAGAAAAATCCCATGTGACTGACCTTTTTCTATAGCTCCAGACAAAAAACACACATTTATTTTAACTTAATTTAAAATACAAGTACATGTAAATGTCATCTGACTTCTTATTCTACATGTATATAATGATGTACTTTATCCAGGCTTCTCACTACAGATTTTTGAAGATGAGCACAAAGACTCATCATTTTTGGCCATGGCAAGACTCAGTGAGATGAATCTTTGTTGAGCAACACTATATGATTTATTATTTCAGTCCCCGTGCAAAAATAAAGCAAGGAAATGAAATGACATCCATTTTAAGTCATTTGTAAACTTTTGTTATACAGTGTAAAGTGATACCACTTTTGAAAATAATGAGAGTAAAGTCAGTAAACACAGATTTTCATCACTTGTACTAGTCTTAGTGAGGACCTGTAATATCAATATGTTTATATATTAAGTTTACATAGAGTTGCACAACTTCTTGGAAAAAGACTTTCAGACCCTTGTAATAATAAATTCTAATCAATAGAAAAAATGTACAATGTATATAAGCTTTAAAGAAATTAAGATTTTTAAACCAGGATTTCCATATGGGTTAAGAAATTTAATTTTTCTACTAACATGCAGCTTTCGGTCTAATTTTGCCATTTGAGACAGAATGTGTACATGTACATGTATATTCTGTTTTGAATTAATACACCATTCTCTTTCTTTTAATTATAAACTTTCATTTAAACCTTTTGTTAAACTTATGGAACATAGCAGACATTGCAGTAAGGAAAGATACATGTACAATTTATCTGAAGAATTTGTGCAAAAGTGATTATAGCCTGTAGCATGATGCCAGTAGATTTAGTTTGTACTCTTAAAAAAGAGACGATATCAATGTAATGTATTGGCTACACAAATCCCACTCATTTTCTTTTGGGTGTTTAATTAGTCATTTGAATACACATTACTGTATGTACAATATGCATGCATGTATAGAAATAACTTTTTGTGTGACCTCAAATTAAATGAGACAACTATCCACCATTAAGTATCTGTTTTGGGATAGCTTGTTTTACAAAAAAAAAACTTGTATTTTAATTACTATCATATTATACATGTTATATATTGTGCTTTATTGATTAATGGGAAACAACTCTAGCACACTTGATGCTAAATTGTAAATGTGATATATGTTACAGATGATTAATTATTACTTTTAAATGCAAAGGAATATATACATGTAATGCACTTAGAATAGGCTAAAAAAATAAACTGTACCACAAGATTTACGCAGCCCCAGGCTCTAAATAAGATAACACATTGAACTGTTTTTACTGATAACACAAGATGCAACAAAAAAGCTATACAAATATCTTGGTCTACCACTGTCTACCAAACCTTTATTTGAAGAAGGAAATTAGGTCCAACTTTCTGAATCTTAGGCATTCGTAATTGAATGTTTTTATTAAATAATTGAAAAGATGTTTGAACTTTCTATTAATTAAATTATTATATACATTTTATGGTATTTTAAAGGTTCAAGCTTGTGTAAGGTTTTGTTGACTTGTATTATATTATACTACCATGTGCATTTGTACATGTCCATTTATAGAATGTCCTTCTAAATAGTACACCCAGTTTTCAAGCTACACATGTAGTAACTATTTAGCAGGGAGGTTTCATACATTTTTTTTTATAGTTGATCTGTATGTATGATCCATTTTAACACATACATTGTACAGTCCTTGTACATGTACAATGTAGGTACATGTATCAACTATCAGCAGGGGCTAGAGATTATCCATTTTTAAATCATGCAAGACTTGATTGCAAGTCACAAGAACAATTGTGACACCATTAAAAAGATGATGGTCTGACATACATATGTATGGCATGCAGAGACATGCTGTATTCTGTTAGTGTATATCCTGTCAACAAATATGTTTATTAGGAAAATGTTACTTAGTGAGATATATAATTTGTGTATCCCATACTTCTATAAACAAGTGAATTTTTTCATATTAAAACCAAGTATTAATATTTACAAAGTACATGTATGTTTTTCTTTCTTTCAAGAATTTAAGAACTTTCTAACGAGTTTTAAATAATATATGAATAAAAATGTATCAGTGGTCTGGTTTGTATATATATATATGAAAAAAAAGGCCTCTGGTAATTGTAGAAATTAAAATATTTTGTTGATACTGAAGTAATAAAAAAGCAAACAGTCAGATAAAACCAGTAAACTAAACATATGTTATATCAATTCTAGATGTTCATTAAATGCTAATCAATCTGCTAAAGAAATTATAACATCTTCAGTAGTATATTTGCTGTAATTATCCTGATGCATAATAGAATGTTCAGGCTATAGATTATTATCTATTACTTTGTGGTTCTTTTCAAATTACTGGCTCACAGCTGCCTTGGGAGATCAAGTATTTTGTAAATATTTAATGTGACCTTCCTCGACCTTTAAACTGGTGGTGAAGACTAATGAAGTGCTAGTTACAAGGTTTTGGAGCTACAATAATATTTATTTACATGATCAGTAATTTAGTATGCTGATTACCTATAAAATAGTTTGAAGGAAAATAGGTAGACAAGTGTTAAGTGTCTCATTAATATCTATCTTTATACTGAACTAGCCAGTTTTGTACCCTAATTATTCCAAGTCACTGCAGAAAGTATTATGTCAGTCACAGACAAAATACTACTTGCTTTCTTCATAATTTTTCCATTGATTATTTCTGATTCATATACATTGTATATATATATATATATATAAGCAACAACTACTGATATGGCATGAGATACACACCAAATAGGGTGTGCAAATATTTGTAAATGAGAGATTTACTAAGTAAAGGCCCATTTTTAAATTGGTCTACAATGAGACTCCAAAAGGTCCAAAATGAAACTTTGTTTGATTACATCAAAAACTATAAATTATTTTATCCCCGGCTTAGTATATATCTAGGATTTTGCTTGGTTAACGCACGTCGTTACAAAACCCATAGCCCCTGGGTGTTGCTAACCCATATCCCCGGATGTTGCTAACCATTATCCCGGGGAACTTCAAGCAAGTTTTTCTTAGTTCCATGATTGCTCCTTGTGAAATATTGAATTCTGTAGATTATCCATGATGTTTGTAATTAAATATTTAATTCATTAATGATTTTGTCCTATTATGCCGATCATTTACACTCATTTCATTAAATGCATCACTTGACTGCCACATTTTTAAGGAATGGGACTACTGACCTAGCTATGCAAATGACCCACGTTGACGTTACACCATCTATGACGTAACTCTCACAACATTGAGCGCCAAATTTGACTCAATTCATTTTCTCTGTCTCCGTATTAAAAACGTCTTATATTTGACTACCTGTAGGGTTCTACCAAAGGTAGTAAGTACCCTACACCCCGTAGAAACTATGTAAAATTTCCAAATTTCAATAAAACTTTTTTAGATAATGAAAAAAACGTTGTTTTCACGTTACACTTTGTACCCGAATTTCCATAAAACTCGCCCGCCGATTTCGGACTAAGAGCGGGGATAAATTCGTTATCTACGTTCATATCCGTAGATATGGATATTTTTACACCCTTCATGGTGTATTTGGGTACTTCAGTGTGTTAAAATATCCATATTTACGGATATGAACATAGATAACTTATAATATTTACAACTCTATAAAATGCCAAATCGTATTGTGCACTTAGATTTTTAATTTTGGGCCCTGTTTTCAAATCTGTCTATAGGTTTGAAGGGTTCAAAATTAAACTTTGTTTGATTTAAACTAAATGAAATTTTTGGTGTTTTTTTATATGCTGATTCTAACCATGTTATTATTCGGATATCAGATTGGCCATATTACAATGTAGGTAAATTAAATGTCCCAGATGCTGAATCTTAATATTAAGTAGTGATTTGGTCTAGTTAAAAAAGGTAAAAAATTAGTACAATGTACATGTCTGAAACTGTCAAACTGAATGTTAGACCCCTAGTTTATATAGAATTGTCTTTATTTTGAGTTAGAGCTGGTTGACTTTCTATAATTTTGATATTATTTGTCGTCCCAATAGTAGGACACTAGAAAAATCTTTTTGAGATAGAGCAGGTGTGATAATATTTAAAATAATTTTAATTTATTGTCTAAATTAAATGCACTACAATATGACTTTCCTTGGGTTGCATGTACATGCATTGCACTAAAGAGAAAAAAACAACATTAAAGTAGATTTTGATAGTTGTATTACTCTAAAAACAGGGAATACAACTATAACAAGTACATTTAAACATGCAGATCATGACTTATATCTCCTATTATTATCTGATAATCTGGCGTAAATCTTATTCAGGTAAAGACCATCAGGATAGGTTAAAACACCTTTATATATGATGTCATTTTATTTGAACAGAGATGACACATGGGTTTCTCTTGGGTTTTGTTAATGTTTAGTCACTAGAAAAATACTTCAAAAAGATTGTGATAATGTGTTCTCCTTAACTTGAACAATGGTGGTAACATTTTCTTTACTATCTTTACAATATCTTAGATAGCATTTTCTTTGTGAAAAATCTAATGGTGACTTTAAATGATTTTCCCATAAAAAACAAAATATCAAATGTGAGTTTCTGAATAACAATAAAAAATATGAAAAAAAAGGTTCAGAAGATTTATTTTAACGTCTGTCAGTTAATTTTGGACTCCTCAGAGTCCTGATAAAAGCTGGAGAATTTTTTTTATTGGATCTGAACTTGGATATTTTGTCTGAAAATCTGAATAACTCATCAAAGAATCTAGGCTTTTAATAGAATTATTAATACATTGCTATTTCTTATAAGAATGGGTGTGTACAATTTAGTTTCATTAAAGTGTGTCAAAGTAAGGATTTAATCTGCAAAGTGATATCTGTTTTGAAGTTTCTTTTTATTTGATGACACTTGAACATCTAATGATGAATTAAGTGTCCTTAGAATGAAAACTTTTACATTAAAGACAAACTCTTAATTACACCATATGCACCTACTTAGATGATGTGTATCAACCTTGTGATTTATCTACATCATATCGTGTTATCTATGTAAATGATGCATCACTCCGTACATCAAAACTTCTCCATTTCTACTATACTATCAATTGTTGTCCAGCTACATGCATTAAAACAAGCAATACATCATTCATACCACTACTGCAGATTTGTGACTCTGTTTTTATGCCCCATTTATGGGCATTATGTTTTCTGGTCTGTGCGTCCGTCTGTTCGTCCGTTCGTTCGTCCGTTCGTCCGTCTGTCCCGCTTCAGGTTAAAGTTTTTGGTCGAGGTAGTTTTTGATGAAGTTGAAGTCCAATCAACTTGAAACTTAGTATACATGTGCCCTATGATATGATCTTTCTAATTTAAATGCCAAATTAGAGTTTTGACCCCAATTTTACGGTTCACTGAACATAGAAAATGATAGTGCAAATTTCAGGTTAAAGTTTTTGGCTTCAGGTTAAAGTTTTTGGTCAAGGTAGTTTTTGATGAAGTTGAAGTCCAATCAACTTGAAACTTAGTATACATGTGCCCTATGATATGATCTTTCTAATTTAAATGCCAAATTAGAGTTTTGACCCCAATTTTACGGTTCACTGAACATAGAAAATGATAGTGCAAATTTCAGGTTAAAGTTTTTGGTCAAGGTAGTTTTTGATGAAGTTGAAGTCCAATCAACTTGAAACTTAGTATACATGTGCTCTATGATATGATCTTTCTAATTTAAATGCCAAATTAGAGTTTTGACCCCAATTTTACGGTTCACTGAACATAGAAAATGATAGTGCAAATTTCAGGTTAAAGTTTTTGGCTTCAGGTTAAAGTTTTTGGTCAAGGTAGTTTTTGATGAAGTTGAAGTCCAATCAACTTGAAACTTAGTATACATGTGCCCTATGATATGATCTTTCTAATTTAAATGCCAAATTAGAGTTTTGACCCCAATTTTACGGTTCACTGAACATAGAAAATGATAGTGCAAATTTCAGGTTAAAGTTTTTGGTCAAGGTAGTTTTTGATAAAGTAGAAGTCCAATCAACTTGAAACTTAGTATACATGTTCCCTTTGATAAGATCATTCTAATTTTAATGCCAAATTAGAGAATTTATTCCAATTTCACAGTCCTTTAAACATAGAAAATGATAGTGTGAGTGGGGCATCCGTGTACTGTGGACACATTCTTGTTTTATTTATAATTTAATTACATTTTTATCATGCACTTCTGCAGAATGTCAAAACACATATTTATAACACAACAGAAATTAAACATGAAAGCAGTCTTAGCTTCTTGATAACCTGTGATGAAGCTAAGAGGCTTTTAATCTACAGGCTAAAAGTTTACTTAGATTCTGTTGGACTGTAGAGATTATTTTTACAGGGATGAGGCCCCAAAGCAATTTTACAAGCCTGAGCTGCTGGGCCTGTGGTTAAATGTGAAGACTGGGAATTTGAAAGGGTCTAATTCTGACTTGAAGTTGATTGAATGTGAACTTAAAAGATTCAGCCCCTCATGCATGAGTACTGGATGTAGAAAAAAATTGTAGTTCGTTCTCAAAAATACACCAAATGTACAAGCATCATATATTGTACATGAACGCTATGGTCTCATAATTTGTTAACATATAGGTGTATTAAAAAATCCTGATGTGTCTTGACCCTACCAGTACCAACCATCCACATAAATGGTACATTATCTAGTATATGTAAATTCATTTGTCTTTTGAGCCAATGACTTGTAGGTTTTACCACATCAAAAGAAAAAGAAAACTATGTAATTTTAATAGTAACAATTCTTCTACAATTACATTGATATTAGAAGAAACCCTTTAGTATGTTAGATAATATATTTATTTTATTTTAATTCCCTCTCCAACTGTTTTTAGTAAATAGTTAACTTGTCGGTTAATGATTTTTTTCTGAAATATTAATTTAACTACTGAAGTGGATAGAAAGCTGAGATAAAAGTTATTGGATTTAAGACACATAAATTGTACATCTAGTATGTCTTGCTCAACAAGTTTTTTAGGCCTACATTTTATATATTATTATAACATGAATGTTATTTGTATATTATATATGCTAATATCAATTGTAACAGTTAATAGGTTCATTAAATTGAAAAAGAATACTGGATATTGATTCTGAATGCTGAAAAGGAAAGATTAAGAATTTTGAGTTGACATAATATTGATGATCCTAACATGAGCAAAAGTAATGAACATGATAAAATATGTACATCAAGGCAGTGGTAAATTTATATGTTGCACTAAGAACAGAAAATAAGATACTTTACTGATCAACATTCTTGTATAATTACATGTGAGAATTATCAAAGAAAAACAAGTTAAACTTGTAGATAAATGTCTTCCACTTTGTCCTTAGGGTGCAGAATTCTTCAATTGTTCAGACAAATTTGTGCTGTTTCAATTATCAGTGTTCAGACCAGATAATCAAAGCTAAAAATTTACTGAAGAGTTAAATTATGGAAATGATTTTAAGAGTAGATGCACCATATGCAAGCCATGAAGAAATTTGGAATGTTACATTAATGATACTTTTGCTTATTCAAGCAGCTGTTCTCAGATCTTTGTTTTCATATAGTCTTAAGGAGCATACAGATGAGGATTGAAAGTGTATTATTGTTTTATATTCTGAACAAATTACTTTTCCATCTGTCTGTATAATACTCCTCACTGTGGAATAAATCTATACTTTATACTAATTTCAAGACAAAATGTTTTATACTTATATGTATGTTGCCTCTGACAATCTACTCTATGGGAATCATACTATGAATTTTAAGGCCTATATATCCCAAGGGAAGCATGCTCATGTTCAGGCATATTGTCCTAAGGGTAGCATGCTCATGTTAAGCCCTATTGTCCTAATGGTAGCATGCTCATGTTCAGGCCTATTGTCCTAAGGGTAGCATTCTCATGTTAAGGAAGATTGTCTAAGAAAAACATGCTCATGTTAAGGCATATTGTCCTAATTGAAGCATGCTTATGTTAAGTCAGATTGTCGTAAGGGGAGCATGCTCATGTTAAGACAGATTGTCAAATGGGAAGCATGCTCATGTTAAGGCATATTGTTATAAGGAAAGCATACTGATGTTAAGGCAGATTGTCCTTAGGAATAAATGCTCATGTTAAGGCCTTTTGTCATAAGGGAAGCATGCTCATGTTAAGGCAGATTGTCCTAAAGGACGCATGCTCATGTTAAGTCAGATTGTCCTAAACTGGCTAAAGGAAGCATGCTCATGTTCAAGCAAATTGTTCTAAGGAAAGCATGCTCATATTAGGACAGAGTGTCCTAAACTGGCTAAAGGAAGTATGCTCATGTTAAGGCAGATTGTCCTAAGAGTAACATGCTCATGTTAAGACAGATTGTCAAATGGGAAGCATGTCCATGTTCAGGTCTATTGTCCAAAGAGTAGCATGCTCATGTTAAAGCTTTTTGTCCTAAGGGTAGCATGCTCATGTTAAGACATTGTCAAATGGGGAGCATGCTCATGTTCAGGTCTATTGTCCAAAGAGGAGCATGCTCATGTTAAAGCTTTTTGTCCTTTTGTCGTTTTGTTTATCATATCATAGACACAATTTTGTCATGTGACCATGACGTCATCAATGTTTTTTCATGTTTTACATTGGTTTTAAATGGAATTTAGAATTAAATTATAAGAAATAACTGTATAATTTTGTCAGTCTCTTGGAAATAGCATAAAAAATATGGTGCACACTGTTAAATAAGCCGCTAAGTGCGTTATTCAGTGTGCACCACATTTTTTATGTTATTTCTTCATAGACAGAAAAAATATTACAGTCATTCCTTAAATATTTTATGAAAATACATGTACCTTGAAGTTGAAGGAAGGAGATTTATAATGGAAATATGACGTTGCTGTTTCTTACTTAATCATTATCCTCACTCATCAGTACTATTGTCTTCTCTAAGTTTGGTAATAGATTTCTGCTTCACCCAAAGGACATGTTTAACTTAAGTGTTGATACAGTAACATTGACAACAAGTGAATGATTTGGCTTGACTAATTGTTATTTAGAAAACTCAGACATGTATTTATATATTGCCTTTTATTGATTCAGTATCATGATGAGTTGAAAATTAAAAGGATTGTTCCAATGGGCTGCAATCTTCTAATGAAGAAATACTTTCCAGTTCCTATGAGAAAAGGAAAGAGATATTTGACTTAAGACAATTGTTGTTGAAAACAAAACTTGCTTAAGGGAGAATCAATGAATTCTTTACACTTGTAAACAGTGCCATTCAAAATGACCACTGCATATTTGTGGTTTGTGTATGGAATGCATAGTCAAGTAAAACAAAAGTACTAAAATTGCTGTGAAATACTTATTTATTTGAGAGAGTTTATTATGCAAATGAATGCGAGCCAAATGTTTTGTTGCAGTTCACTCATTAATCTCAAATCTATATATACATTGTATTGAATAAAATGTAACATTAACTAACTAATCTTGGTAACAATCATCCTTTGATGTCTTCCACTTAAATTTCAAAACCCCCATCTGATGCAGATGTCTCCAAACAATCCATTTGGCCACTTTTATTTAAACTTTAAGATCGTTAATGTTTGCAGGCAATAGCATAGGACAATTTATTTATTGCTGTTTTTACTACTATTTTGTACTTTAAGAATTTGTCCAGTAATTTAATAACAAGCAGCTGAGTTGATTTAGGTATTTTGGCAGGTTATTCCATGTTTACAACAGACTTTTATCTTGTCTTTTAGCTTTGTAAAGTAAAAAAGAGTCAATAATTGATCTATATTAGATAAGGTTCAATTACCAGATTAACCAATTATCTCTTGTGTATCAATGTAAACTACAGTACAGTACTGGTTAGATGGTAAGTCACAAATTATTGGTGCAATGAAATATCTTACTGTTTTTAACATATCAGTAACATTGTATTGCAAATATAGTCTTAGAGCAAAGACTTATTTACTAACCATGGAAGTACCCATTAACAGTCATAAATATATACCATTTATACACATGGAAAATAGTATTGCAACACGAAATTGAAATTGAAATTAAAGACACACTCTTTATTTTTTGATGATATAATTTGTAACCCGAATAATTCAGTCCCTCCCCGTAATCGATCTCTCCTACTTGCGAGGGCCTGAAGTCCTAACACGATAAAAACTCTTCACGAATCCTGGATTTTGATTGGTGCCCTGTAGAAGAGGTGACCAATCAGCAATTAGCTCAATTTTATCGAGATAGGTAAATCCCGAGCTAATTCCGAATGGTTGATTGAAGATTTTTCATTGTCTATGCATTCAGGCGTTAATGTAGTAAGCGGAATATAACGACTGAATTATTCGGGTTATATAATTTGTTAAAATAGAACTACATGTAGTTAAACATTATTTAAATTTCACCTGAGTTTAAATCAATAGATATCGGCCTGATAAGTTCTTCTCTGCACATGCAGCTACTGTACCTGTAAAGAGCAAAACAGATGTTTTTATCCTCATTGTTTTCAACACTTTAAATAATCAAGTTTATAAAGTTATGTGATTGACACCTTGTAATGGGTCCTCTACAACTCTTAACTGCAGCAAGATGGCATATTATCAGCATCAGAAAAGCAGGTATGTCGCTGTGATAACCGAACATACTGTTGGTCATCACTATTCCACTATAAGTTGTTTTGAGAATAAAAATCAGGCAATAAACGATGTTAAAGACCTTCCGAGATCAAGAAGACCCCCTACACCATTTTTTTTTTCATACATTTTTAAATTCCAATGTTATCAAACTATGTTTCAATATTATTTTTACAAATATTTTATCATATTCCATCCAAAATAAGAGGCTGATTAATCAAGTTTTAAAAAATCAAGGTGTTGCAATACTTTTTTCCATGTGTATAGAAATAATAAGATGTAAATGTGTCATTAAATGTTTTTCATTAAATGTTTTATAAGTGTAGTAATTTTGAATTCAATAATTTTGAATCCAATAAATTGAGGAGAGACTGAAATGCTGGATTCATGCTTTCCCCTCCCATATCATTTGATAAGATTTTAATCCAGGCAATCAAAGTCTATTAAATATCACCAACCTTGTTTTACCTATAACTTTGTAGTGTCTGATTAGATGTATGTCATAAGCAACTGTTACATACTTGAAATTACTTCTTGGTAGACATTTTGAGGTCAATGTCACATATGAAACAATTTTCCAAAAATAAGGCAATGTTAAAATGACCTGTAAGATCTGTTCATTGGATGAGTTTATTAATTATTTTTTTTACAAATAATTCAAAAACATACATGTACGTCTGAAAAATTGGTTG
The DNA here is from genome assembly GCF_965363235.1 of Mytilus galloprovincialis. Taxonomy (NCBI): domain Eukaryota; kingdom Metazoa; phylum Mollusca; class Bivalvia; order Mytilida; family Mytilidae; genus Mytilus; species Mytilus galloprovincialis. The sequence continues at coordinate 20,418,823 of NC_134840.1, forward strand.
AACAGCCAATTGCTACCAAACTTTGGTGCCATGAATTGATACATTTCTAAACATGGATTTCAAGAATTCTAATTATTATTATCCCAAAACCAAACATCTTAAAAATATTATTACAAAAAAAGAAAAAATAATATACAATTTTCTTTTTTTTTATCATGCAATGACCAATTTTCTATCAAATATACTAAAAAATATTAAAAAAAGACTTCACAAATATTTCACAAAACATAACATGGAACTCTGCTTTTATAGAACAGAAAAGCAGCAAAAATTACTTGAGGATATCCTGATAGGAATCACAAGCATTTGGTTGATTTGTAAACCTCTTTATTTTATATGAGTGTAGCTATATGTGCTTGACATCCTTGTGAAGTTATGAGAAAACTCTTACATGTATACAGATCTATATATGACTGTATATATTTCTTTTTCTTTTTAGGTTATAAGCAGATCATCATGGTATGATGACTTAGATGAAAGAATATTAGAGGGATGAGTGACCCATTGTCACAAAGAGGCCCTCCAAAGGGCAAAGTAGTCAATCTAAGAGTCAAGTTCCTAGATGAAAGTGTTCATGTATTTCAGATTACTGTAAGTTTGAAACTTTTTTTTTACCTTCTCTGAGCACATACATTGTCATGCAAAGTTTTTTTAGACACACAAATTGGTTTTCAAAAATCAGGTTTATTGTCAATAAGTTGTACTTCTTGGAATATTAATTTCCTAAACTTTTTAAATGAATAAAGATTAGTTATCTTTTATTTGGTGCACAAGTACAGATTTGTCTAAGTATCCCTAATAAGTCCATACATATATCTGTTACAAAAGATTTTAAGGCTGGAACTGTATACAATACTAAAAAATAATATGGTAATATGGATGAAAAATATAAATTAGTGGCATGGTTTTAATTTTTTTTTGTCAATTGAAGATATATAGATGACATAATTACACAGCTTTTAAACAAATAATTTGAAAGTATACTCCATGGTCCTTAAAGATGAGTTTAGCATGTCATTTGTGATGGTGACATGTTTGCAATCACATTTAAGTTTTCAGATGTTTTGTCTCAATCAAAATTTGCTAGGCCATACGATGAAGAGGAATTTCTTGTTCCTTGAGAAACAGCAGACTGATTACGCCCCAGAGGACCATTATATTACATTGAAATAGGTTAGACAAGAATTGTCAACTAGCTAAGAAGACAATAGCAAGCAATAAGAGGTTTCCATTTGTTAATCTTAGAAACAAATCAGGAAGCAATTTTCCTAAAGAGGAAATGTCTGACCGCTGGGCTTTATAGATTCTTCATAAATCTGTTCCTGTATAATGCAGAACAAATGTAACTGACCAATCTGATCAGGATTCACTAAAGCTAATCCAATCATCATCTAAAGTCATATACAAGTATACAAAATAGTCAGGCAGGACATATACAATTGTTTCATGTTTTATCATTTTTTTACGCAGTAGAAATGGTACAACGTTTATTGCTTATTTGTTTAGCAGGTAGTTTTAAGTGTTTTGAAAATAAAGCAATTACAATTATCCGATTCAGTGGTTTGTTTTGGTATCAAATTGAAATAACAAAAGAAGGTATTTCACAATAGTTCATGTGTGAAATAGTTAATCTACAAATCTATATGACAAAAGGTTATCATATTTGTCTGTTATAATGATACATTTGATTTAAATCTCAATACAATAACTGTAAAAGATCAATATCATATTAAATGAAGGGATACATTGGCAAATTTAGACTGCCTTCACAAATTACTATTATATCATGCTGGGAGGCTCCATTGTCTGTGTCTGTTGACATCACTAAGGAATAAATTTCTTTTCTATAATTGGAAATGACAATTTTGACTTAAAGAAGAGGGATCTCTTACATTTGGTGTTTACTTTAGCCATGTTGTTTCTGTAGGCATTAGAATCAACAGAGCACAATGATAAATAAGGGTAAATTTGTACCATAATACACAGAAGATCGAAGATGAGCAATTCAAGCTACCTATTTCTTGTCTTAAACTGTGCTCATATAACATATATATTAATCAAAGATAAATAAGGACTACATAAATTCTAGAGTTCATATTTGTGTATCAGTAAATTTTAAATTTTGAGCTGCTGTAAACTATGTGATGTGTTTTTGGGTATATACATCCCTCATCAGCTACCTGTTTGCCTTTATATTTATACATTAAAACCAGTACACAAAGGTGGCTGTCATAACTAAATATTTTAAAGTATAAAGGAGCCTTCAGTTGTCCTTTAAATATAGATTTAAAATGAATCTACTGAGGATTCAGTAAAATTGTTAGCATACTAATTTTTATTGAGGTCAAATATTCACAAAAAACACAAGTTTTCTTTAATCCTTGAAAATAAATAAATAAACAGTTGGTGTTGCTACAATGGTACAAAAAAGTTGATTGACAAGACATGCTGTCACTTGATAGAGGTGACCTTTTACAGCAGGTTTCACTATATTTTTACACACAATATGGTCATGTAAGAAATCATATTACAGTAAACGTGCTAATAAAAGTTTCAACTTAAAAAAAATCATATGTCCTTGTAAGGTAAACATGCATTATGACCATGATTATTCATAAATTGTTATCATGATGTAAGAATCAGTTTTTGAACCTGTTAATTTCCTGTTTATAGTGTTATAACCTTATGATTAATAAGAATTCTGAATGAGGTGATTCTCTCTGCCCAATTTGGTACATTATGCATTAGTTCATTGATGAAATTTATATGAGCATGTATCATGAAATTGCTCTCAATGGAAGTTCAGTTATTGACTTTAGCTTTTTAAGAGTACTTTGTTATAGGTCAGATAAATAAAGGTAGGGAATATGGTTACATTTCAAAAATGCAGAAGTTAAAAATAGATTTAGCACTTGTCTTCTTATTTAATTTTTAATTCTAATTTAATTCAGTTTCAATAGTCTGTAGAGATGGTAAAAAATACCTTAGATTTTAAAACAATTACTCTAGTTTTGAAATATAGTTAAAAAAAAAAAAGAATTTTTGCACCATTTTAACCTTTCAATTGCCATTTTTTTTTAAAACTTTTAGTTCATATCAAAATTGTATAGTACCTGACCTGTTCTTATACAGTATTCCTTAACATTTGGCTCAACTGATATCTACTTGTTTTTTTACTGATGAAATATCATCCGTAAGGATGATGTGTGATCAGAGCTAGAAGGTACATAAAAGTAATACTAATATCTTGTTTAAAATTGCCCTTAAAAATGGAGGTGATTTGTGAATCAGGTCTTTAGAAGCTACAACAGTGCCTCCCTGCTGAAGGTCATAGTTCTCTCTGGGCACTCAGCCTTTCTGGAGCTGGCATGTTAGTTAACTGCTAGTAGTCTTCTGTTATTATTTATGTATTATTGTCATATTGTTTATTTTTTTTGGTAACATCTTCTGACATCAGACTCAGACTTCTCCTGAATGGAATTTTAATGTGCGTATTGTTATGCATTTACTTTTCTACATTGACTAGAGGTATAGGGGGAGGGTTGAGATCTCATAAACATGTTTAACCCTGCCACATTTTTGCGCCTGTCCCAAGTCAGGAGCCTCTAGCCTTTGTTAGTCTTGTATTATTTTTAATTTTAGTTTCTTGTGTACAATTTGAAGTTTTGTATGGCGTGCATTATCACTGAACTTGTATACATTGTATATATTTGTTTAGGGGCCAGCTGAAGGATGCCTCTGTGTGGGGGAATTTCTCACTACATTGAAGACCTGTTTGTGACCTTGTCTGTTGTCTGTTCTATGGTTGGGTTGTTGTCTCTTTGACACATTCCCCATTTCCATTCTCAATGTTATTTCAAAATAATGGAAATTCTGAAATTATTGTGATTAAAGAAGAATGGACAATCACATGTGGTTAATTATTGCATATTAGGACAATCTGTATTATGATATCAGTATCAGATATATCAGAATGCAAGTTATTATTATTGCGAGGATCAACAAGTCGCATTATTTACATTAAATAAAAATCTCTCTATAATTTCTGAATTAACAGTAGCTGTCAGATAGTGCTGAGAGTGGCTTTTATACACATGCTATTCCTCCATTTAAAACTAGTTATTCTTTCTAATCCGTAACTTGTTGTATTAGCAATTGTTTTATTTTGTTTTCAAGGAAAGGTAACTCTTTAGGAAAACTTTGAAACAGTGATGACTTTTCATCCTAATTTTATCTTTGCCTGTTTCCTGTTGTTTTTCATATTAAAAATCTCCAAGTCAAAAGTAAATAGCACTTATAGTCTTCTGTCATGGAAATTCCCTGCTTGCCATTGATTTTTCACTTCAGATCATCTTTGTTAACTAATCAAGAGGGTTTCTTTGATCATAGCTTTTCCTGTTACTGAAAGTCTTTGATTGTCTTTTAACTTTGTTAAAAATAAAATTGACATTAATTGAGGGGCAAATCTAGATTACAACCAGAAAAAGAGGGCATATTTATGTAAGGACAGACATTTAATTTTATAGATGGCTACCTACTGAATCATCAAAATAGTTGTTGCAAAGGTTTTTTCAATTGCAGATAAACATGGCACTTTTTTTTTGTCTAGCTTGACACTTAGCGGCGGCAGCGTCAACAATATATTAGTTTGTGACTAGGTCTAGTTTATGGTGAACCACTAATGGTAGTCAAAGATATTTGATATGCTGTTGTATTAATATTGGCTCATCTCATTACCATGGAGATTATTTGGCCCTGCCCCTCAGTTATGGTCTATTGACTTTGAAACTTTTGCTAAGCTTTCGTGTATTATTTTGTGATTAGGTCAGTTTATTGGGAACCACTACTAGTGTTAAGTTAATAATAATTGGTATGCAGTTCTGTAAGTATTGGCATATCTTATTTCCATGGAGATTATTTGGCCAAACAAATTATATATATTGACAAAACATTCATCACAAAAGTTGTAAATTTTATTGTCAAATCTGACTATTTTTGACACATCTGTGACACAACTTAAGCATATTTAATTGAGAAAATTATTAAGCATTGGCATCTATGAAATTTTCTGATAGATCATTTTAAAAAAAATCTTGCTATAGACTAATGATATTAAGTATACTGTTCTGTTTGCATCTATTTATTTCATTATCAAATTGAACATCAGTTTAGAATGCTTTCAAGCTAAGAAGTAGCATACCTTATGTTAGACAATACAAATGTTTACTTGGTTATGTAGTGTATATGTATTGTGTACTATAAAGTACTTGATGTATGTCATGTGACCAGAGCATGATGTCTGCTGGTAGTAAATACCAGTCAGCCAACACTCACCAAAAATTTAGCTATAAATCAGTGTTCTGTTTGAAGTAGAGTAATATAAAAAGTAGTAATTTGCAAAACAGGAGCAGAACAAGATTTGTTCAAAGTAATTAATTGTGCATGAGAAGAAAAACAAGCAGATCTTTTTTTTAGATATCAGAAGATGCCTACTAAATTATCTCTTACCACATTATATAACATATGACTAGTATTCTTTGTATTTTGTTAATTAGAAAAGATCTGAAGGGCTGCATGATAAGACAAGATAAAATTCCTTTTCGGTTTAAAGACTGCAGTTGATTATAGATCAGCCTTTACCACTAGTACTTGATTGTAGGATGTAAAGGGTAAAACTACTGATGTACTTGTTTCCAGGAATAGTGATTATTCTAGTCTGAAACATCTTATTTTAACCCTGTTTTTTATGAGGACTGTTGCTCAATCCTTTGTTTTCTGTGTAGTGTTTTCTGGACTGTTTATGTTTGCCTGATCTTATTTTGTATGAGGCCATTACATGTATGTGCTTTCTGTTTATCTATTTTATGCCCCCACGGTAGGGGAGGAGGCATAAAGTTTTATCTTGTCCATCTGTATGTGCATACATCCCAAAATTGGTTTCCATTCTCTAACTTTAGTTTGTCTCAACCAAATGTTATGAAACTTATTCACAATGTTTAATTTATTACCACAAAACACAGATCAAGTTTGAATTTTAGTGGCATCATTTTTACTGTTCTAGAGTTATGCCCCTTTACAAATGGAAAAAATACTAATTTTTTTCATATCTGTCATCTTATGAAACTGATACAAAATGCTAATTACTTCCAAGGAATTTAGTGTAAAGATGTCATTATTGAAATTGTCTGTAGAAAAAGCATGAACTTGAGCTGGGACTAATAGATTTGAATAGTTTTACACTAGTTATTTTGGGGCGCTTTATACAAGATGTAGCTTGCTGTTCAGTTTGTGCAAAGGCTTTGAGTTGAACACTGTACTTTGACCTATAATGGTTTACTTTTACAAATTGTGACTTTGATGGAGAGTTGTCTCATGCTACTCATAGTCATAGGCACTCAAACCACATCTTCTTATACCTATTTATTTCTTCATTTTTCCCATCTTGTGAAATGGAAAAATATATGTTCACAGGATGTAGGACTATTAATGTTTCATAAATGCTAACCAATACATGTTCATTATTAAAAACAAAATCATAAAAAACATTTTCAATAGTTTGGTTTAATTTTATTCTACAGTTTTAATGATTCATAATTGTGTTCATAAAAAATATAAAGTCTTTCCAATGAATAACGTTTAACAGTAAATAATTTAAAAATAATATATTGAGCACACACATTGTAGCTAATTTATGCCTTGTAATTGTTTGTCATAAGGAAGCTTAAATTTATTTGCCAACTTATGAAATATAAGCTGCAGTGCATCATTCTCTCTTTCTCTTTTATGACTAGGAATGGAATACTGCATATATTTAGCTATCTTTCTAATTTTTTCATGCATTGTCTGAATTTGAATAGTTGACACATCTTGTAAGAGATTGTAAATATTGTGACCCTCTTCTAAAACTTTATCCACATCAATTGAAATAGTAAAAGTTGAGTAATCTAGAAACTCTTGAAATGCATATGGATTGTGCCCATCCTCCGTTAAAATGACAGGAATGCATCCACTGATGATAGAATCATAGAAAGATTTTCTTGAAGGGGAATCACCTGGAGGCTGTAGGCAAAATACTGAATGCTGCATCCATGAAAATAAAGATTTACTAATACTGTAATCACACTCTTTTGTATAAAACAGTACCATGGTGTTTGTACGGTTTACATGGCACATTTTGAATCTGCTGTATGGTAACTTTGTTTTAATGTCGAATTGGTTCATAATTTTTAATCTTTGATGACTTGATGGATGTTCACCAGCAGGGAGAAGAATAAAAACGTCTCTATCATGAATTGGCACTGTGGACAAATCTTTTTCTTTTGATTGTTGAAAATGGCCATATGATGGGTATGGTGCTACTATTATTGAGTTTTTATGCATTATTGAATATGGCCATACAGTATTAAGTCCGTATGACATTTTTTGCTTTTCAATGGTTATATATGTTATTTTATTTGTAAAAGACTGAAACAAATACGGGCAATTACTGCTTTCCATTTCTTTTTCTATTTTTGAAGCTGTTGAAAAATGAGGCTTCCCAGTTGAAAAATATGAACTGTTTGTCAGAAAATCTTTCAATGTCTGTACCATTTTTGATGCTTTATCATTCTGACAAATGCACAATAATCCTATATATGCAGGAACATAAAACATGTCAGCTTTCTCTGGATTTCTTGTTCTTAAAGGATTTCTTTTAAGTTTTTCGTGAATAATTGGTTCCAAATTAAATTGATTTGTACCACATATACTAATAGATCCATCTGTAAAACGGTTTGATACTATTTCTCTTCCCATTCCATACAAGGAAAAATTAAAACAGTTTCTATCTAGATAATTATGACAATATTCAAGAATGTCTTTGTTTAAACTTCTTGGCAGTTCATATATATAAAATCTAAAAGGGTAAGCTGAAGTGTTTGTAGGAACTGTTGATTCATAAGATGTAGAAGCACTGGTGTGTTGGACAGAATGCTTGGTGAATTTCTGGTCTATTTCATTATTCAAATTCTGCTTTTGTTTGTAAAATTCAACTTCAGAGAAAAGACTAAAAAAAGAAAATATTTATATTAATTATAAAAATAAGTATAAAATATATACAGACTGTAGTAACAGTTACATTGTAGGTTTTTGTGACCTCGTCAAATCATTATGTCCTAATATAAAACAAGAATGTGTCCTCAGTACACGAATGCCCCACTCACACTATCATTTTCCATGTTCAGTGGACCGTGAAATTGGGGTAAAAACTCTAATTTGGCATTAAAATTAGAAAGATCATATCATAGGGAACATGTGTACTAAGTTTGAAGTCGATTGGACTTCAACTTCATCAAAAACTACCTTGACCAAAAACTTTAACCTGAAGCGGGACAGACGGACGAACGGACGGACGGACGAACGGACGAACGAACGGACGCACAGACCAGAAAACATAATGCCCCTTTACTATCGTAGGTGGGGCATAAAAAACGGTTATAACATGGCAGTATAAAAACTGCATTGTTGAAACGAACTACATATTGTGTATTTTTGCTTCTCAACCAAACACTCAGCATTTAACTGTGAAGAGCAAACTATGGTAGGGTCAGAGTTATACCTTTCAGTGTTTGCTGTGTTTGTAGTTTCTATGTTTGGTTTTCTGTCTTGTGCTTTTAAGTCTTCAGCTGTTTGTTTTGGCACTTTTCTTTTCTACTTGGTGATTTTTGTTAGTCCCCAACTGAGGAAGTCGAAGGGGAAGTTGCACTCTGTCCGTATGTCCATGCAGCTGGTATATTTGGTGTATTGTTTTATCATGACAAGTTACAGACTTAAGGTCCCTTGACTTCGAAAATTCACTCAAATAATCAGTTTTCCACACTTTTTTTCGTCATGCTTGAAGATATTGATTTGATCATTGATACATAGTTTTATCATGACAAGTAACAGGTCAAGTTAGAATTTTTTTCTGGTGTGAGGATTGTTGGTTTGCTGTCTTCATATAAATGGTTGTTTGTGTCATTGGTTTACTCTTACCCATTTGTACCTTTGTCTTCTTCTTTTTTTTTTTAATTCAAATTGAGTTCAGTTATAAAGTAAGATGAAAGCCTTTGAATTATCCATTAATCATATATGAATATACTATTTAATGTTAGTAAAAACACATAAATATTGAAATCTGAATTTTTCATATCAAATGAATATACACCCCATTAATGAAGATACATTGTTTTGGAAAGTAAGTTATATTGTCTGTACTGGTACCTTACTATAGAAATGGTGTTGACTATCACCAAGAATACTAGAAGAGGAATTAATACTTTAGCTAGTTTCTTTTTCTTTTTCATCTGTGTGATCATCTCTGTAAAATTAAAAAAAGAATTGATATACCTGTAAAGTTATAAACATCTTATGGAAGATAATCTTCCCATGTCTACTGTGCTCGCTCTTCAAATGTAGATTTTTTCTGAACATATTTAAACACTTTAATGTTTAGTCAAAATTTTCAAAGTAACTGGAAATGTGTAGCAAAGACCTTATTGTTCTTGAACTCCTTGAACTTTCTAACCTGTGTTGGATCATAAAAGCGGTGGCAAAATTTCTTTTCATATTGAAAACTAGATGTATTGATGGATTTTTCACAAATAAAATATTTTTATTTTTGTTTTACAGATCAAGGGATTAGGAAATGTATTATGGGAAGCTGTGGTACGGTATTTACAACTGGTTGAATCTGACTATTTCGATCTACAGTATGATGATACACATGGTGTTAGGGTAGGTATCATTTCTCATATTATGAAGAAATACAAAAATATTAAGGAAATCTCAGCAGCTTTATAGAGGGAACCTTAGACTTTCCTTTAGCAAACATTGTAAGATTAGAAAATGAGAGTTAGTTTGGTTTTAGATATTTTTTTGTTTCTCACAAAAAAATAATCTTTCTTTACGACTTGATTAAATAAAAACTACAACTCATAGAATAATATTGCTGGCAAGTATATACTCAATGGAATATTTAATTAAAATTTGATCACTTTGACCTACATTTTAATTTTAAACTTTTAGCATTAGCTATGGGCTTCGACTAGTAATGACCTATTGTAGCATATTGATTATTTTTATTCTCCAAATTTGCTGTAGTGTAAGATATTAAGATGATTCTAGTGGGAAAAAGAATAATTAAGTGTTATCATAAAATAAAACATATTGGATTAGTACTACACATAAAAGAAAGCAATAAATGGCAGGATACAAAAGGCAAAATAAGTAAATGAATTGATATTTTCTTTGGATGCCAAAACTTGGAGCTGATCGTTGAAGAATAGGCATGAAAAGATTTTTTGCTAAATGGGAAGAAAAATTTCTGAACTTACTTAAAGTTGCCACTTTACTGAAAATTAAGGAGGGAAATTGAACAATCGATGTCAAATCAACTAAAACAATGATCGTTCATATTTTATATTCAAAATATAATAAGTATTATATTCCAACAATAGTTACATTTCATTGGGAAAATTATGCTTTGGTCACCATTAGTCCCATTTCTGTAGGAGGAGTGAATCAAAAAGTTTTCGTAGAGGCCTGCATTTCAGAATTCTCTCTCTCTTGATTTATTTATTAAATACTAGTCAGGTATTGATTATATTCAGCGTCTGATATCTCAAACTATCAGACCTACAAGAGGTTGTCTATGTTGACTTTCATATTTCTTTGTTATTATGCTAACCCAAGGAAATTAAATTTGATGAAACATACAACTATGATTAAATGCAGACAATAAAATCACGGATACATGAAATTTTGAGGAATCTTTTTGCAGTATTGTCCAGAAGTTCAGACGAAAATTCTTGATTGGTGTTCTCATTTTAGATTAGCGAGATATAGTTACGTCTAATTTTATTAAAATACAGTAAAAGCAATTGATTTGTGTCTTCAGAGAATGAATATCTAACCGTCTGATCTCATAAGTTCATAGAATATTGAACATTTATAATTATAATCAAGACAAAGACCACTTTTTGAGCTCTTTAACTTTTTAATTTTTTTTTATCTATCAATATTTATCCTAGACAAGACACTACTAGTCTGTCAGATGTCACTAATATTGTAAAAAAAAATGCCTCTACATTTCTTGTATTTATGTTACAAATGCAAGACCTGTCAAAATTAGGTTATATCCAGATGATCCAATCAATAGTTAGTAATGAGCAACAGCCATACTCTAAAAGATATTTATCTACAATATTTCTTTTACTAAGAGTGATAGATAGATCATTGCTCAAATATCCAATTTAAACAAAGAGAGTACCGGTATTGGGTAAAGTTTCACCAGCATTCTGTGATTTCACATTTATATATACCAATACAGCTTTTTATTAAAGCAATCACTCTCATTCAGTAATTGAATACAGGGAATAGCTCCATATAAAAGTTAGCATTAGAACATCTTTATTGTCCATTAAATCTGTAATGAATATAAAGACCCTGGCTATTGCTTGCTAACAGTTCCAATCATTGACGTTGACAGCACTTGGGGCTTTACAATTGATATATTGTATTTCTAAGCAAAACAGAAAAAAATACAAACACTTCTGATCATATTAAGATTGATACGTAAGATAGATATTAATTGTTCATGGGTACCAGTTTTTGATTTCTTGAGTAAAGGAAGCCAACAAACTTAAGTGTGCTTCGAAATATAAAATTAGGTGCCTTTGAAAAAAGAATATGACTGAAAAATACTAAGGACATATATATATTATGGTTATTCCTGTAAATTTTCAAAAAAGATTTATTTTGAGAATTGAGTTCTGTTAATACAATATTTTTTATGACAGGATTTTCATTGATAAATATTTCATTATTTTTGGGGTAACCATAAAGCTTGCATGACATGCAATGAAAACTCTATGGTACTGAATTTGTATCTAAACTTCCAAGATTTATCACTACTAGTTCAAACAAAAGAGTGCAGTGAAGTGATCATTCTAGTCAATGTCAAGCAGCTTATTAATGATACTTAGTTATTCAAGTGCATTTGGACTACCATAGTGACAGTTGAGAGAAATTTTCTTCACTGAAAATTGCATGAGTAATTCATGGTGTATGAATTTGTTATAAGAATAGACTGAACCATGAACAAAGGAAGATAACTTCTACACAAATCAATAATTTCTTATTACAATTACAATTATATGTTTTATCTTAAACAAAATTGCAAAATGCAATCAATCTTTACCCTTCAGTGCTCACAAGCACTTTGATTAGTTGATCGAGGGCTTCAAATATGAATATTTGAAAAGAAATTTTAGAAAGAAAAAAAAACTAAATGTTTATATGAACATTTTGATTTTGCATATTGTAATTCTAGGTAGTAAAAAAAAGAAAAAAAAAAAAGAAGCTATTTATAATTTGTTGTTAACAAATAACTATATAAAAAATAAAAGAACAAATTCGAGGTTCTATATTTTGATCCATGTAATCTAGTTACCATATATGACTTAAGTATTTAAGAATATGTACAGCAAAATATTGTTGCTATATGATCTTGATATAGATAAATGTATGTCATATATTTGAGTCAGATTGATTTTTCCACACATTTATAGGTTATTAGATAGCTTCTCACTTTTTTATAGGTTATTAGATAGCTTCTCACTTTTTTATAGGTTATTAGATAGCTTCTCACTTTTTGTGACTTACTTATGTCAATCCTATATGCTGTAATATTGTTACTATAAATAGATTTTGTTTTATATCATTTATTGATTTTGGCGGCATTTTTGAAGGATGAATTAGTAATATTAGACAAAAATTATGTTTACATTGTAAACCTAAAAATCATATTTTGCTTGGACTTTTTTGAAAATCAAATGCTGTAACATTTATCTGTTAAATAAATCCCTCTGCAACTATTTTTGACTGTCATGCTTTTGAATATTTAAAAGGTCATACTGGTGAGACAAATAAAATCTGTGGCTTTATACTTTAAAATGCATATATATGCTTTCAAAATAATTGCTTAAGAAGTTTTATTCTTTTCTTTTTCAGTGTTGGTTAGACCATGAGAAGGGTCTATTAAAGCAGCTCCCCTCGCCAGATAGTCCTCTTGACTTCTGTGTAAAGTTCTACACACCAGATCCCGGCTTACTTGATGAATTCACTAGGTTTGTTAACTGTTTAAATAATCCAAATGTTTATAGTTTATTGATAAATTACTAGTTATAAGTAGTATGTCAATTTTTTTTGGTCATTTGGTCTCTGGGGGAGAGTTGTCTCATTGGAAATCGTACCACAGCTTCTTTTTGTATAGTAACTCTGTAAGAGTATATTTTATTTTATAACACTACCACCCACCCCAAGGTATTACTAGTGCTGAAATGGCTGTGGTTAAAGAAGTGGATAACACAAATGTGCTATGCTCAGCAGTGTTGCAGGAGTGAATGACAGCAAAGCACAATGTGGTTTCTGGCTTTGGACAGGATAAATAAAGTGCAGTGATATTTCTTAGTTTACAAGCTCAGACTGTCTATCCCTCTTAATTTGAAGTAGGAATTTGACAAACACTAAAAAAAAAATATAAAAAAAAAAACCCAAAATGGGCTCAAATTAATAAAATTCAACACATCTGGTTGAAATTCTTCCACATAAGTAGGTAAATAAATAGATAAGTCCTTTAATTTTACAGAGAAACAGATTTTTTAAAAAACAAAGAAGCATTTTGCAAAAAAAAAATTCTGTGCATTTTGTAGTACTTTAAATTTAGAACTTTTGTCATGCTTGAATTTTTAATCAAACTTAATTCATAAAAACATTAAATTAAAAAGACAAAGAAGTACGTTCCATAATGCAATTGGAATAAGCTGAAATTTCTCTAGTTTTGATTTGAAGAAAAATTTGGAAACTAGTAATTGATTAATATAAACAGGGGCTGCCATGTAGTAGAATTTTATAGCAGTCAACAGAAATGTTGCATGCACATTTAATTTTGTTTAACAATTCAAAAAAATTTCCTTACCTGATTAATAAAATATATAAAGATGTCAAAGTAAACTTGCTTCTACATTTGTGAAATAAATATCTGATCTAACTGTACATAATGTTCTTTTTATTTCATTTATTTAACAGCAGCTGTGGTATAATTTATTACAGCCTCTACTTAACATTTTCCCTAAAATACCAGGTTATCCTCTTGCTTGTAAAAGTGCATGTTTATCAAGATGACCTCTACAGATTTAAAGGTCATGACAGTTTCATGATGTTCTTGTCACAAGTTGTCTGGATTACCTTTAAAATACAATGAATATGGATAAACCCTTGACAAGCTTGTAAAGGTTTCTTATAAAGACATAAATAATTCAGCTTTTCTGGTGACAAGCTACATCAGAATTTGTCTAAAGAGAAACTGGATGAACAGAAAATAGGGAGAAAAAGTCTATTTTGAATAACTTTGTTTTGTTGTCTTCCTTATATCCATTTAATGTTGTCTGACCTTGACCTTGACCTTTCATGGTTCAATTGGCAATTTTTTGGGTCAATTTCTAAGATACAACAAGCAAAAGTTTACCTATATATGGTGAATGGAATTATTGTATGGTGTCCAGGTTTGTTTGGTACAGTTTATCTGATCTTAATCTAATTTCCATGGTTCATTGGACAGTGTATACTTTTTTGTGGTTATGCCTATTTCTACGATATAATAAGCAAAAGTTATCTGAGGTATGGAATGATGTGTCCTTTGACTGCCTATTTGACCTTGACCTCATTTACATAGATCATTGATTTTATGATACTTGTATTACCCCTTATTTTAAAGACTTTACACATAGATTCATTCATTAAGTTATCAATAAAGCAAGCAAGACATTTCAGTGTCTACAAACTTGTTAGTTTTATGTTAATCATTGAATTTTTCTGAAAGCCATAAAGAGTTATATATATGGGACATTATGACTTTTGTATATTGTTTATTGATAAAGACATACAATTTATTGATATAAAAACATAAGGTCTGGATTATAAAAACGGCTACAGTAAGTTGGTTGTTACTGTTACATGAACAATAACTTTGTTTGTACATAATAGAAAAATATATGAAAGAGACTGATTAAAAGTACTTACAGTAAACATGCATTTACTGAATAGATATTTATTGTGTTATGCCCTTGGTGTAATCTTCTTATTTTATTACAAAATATGATTAAATACAACATTTGCAAACATAAGTAATCCCAAAAGTTTTATGACCTAAGTTATTGGAATATATATGAATATACATACAGGAGAAAAACATGTGAGAAATTGTAGCCGGCATTTTACCACACAAGGTTCTAATCCACGTTGTATGTAAATACAAATTGTTAATGTGAAACAAATTGAATTCACAGCTCTGTAGCCAACCATTCTAATCAATGGCAACCAATTTGCATTTATGTTTCTTTATAAGGGGCTTCCGTAGGAGGATTTTCTGTATGTTCTGATTGATATAGATTGCTTTCTTTTAGTTTTCAAGAGCAACATTTTAAGATTAGGATAATTTTAGATAGTACAAATGTTCTTAAAAGATATTATTTCAATGATATTCAATTAATTATTTCTGATAACTTAAATATTTGTTGGTTAGAATCTTAAACATTGAGAGCCTGATGTGTCTTTCATTGATTGATAGTCAAATTTACTGCTTCATTATCAATTCGTTGGGATTTAAACATATTTATAGAAGTCTAGATATTTACAAGACCTGATGGTAATGTGAGCAATTGGTTTTAGAATGGCACTTTATTACCACACTCAAGTTTAAAACAGAGTCATAAAATTAGGGTTGGAAATATAGATTACATACAAAAAACAAAAAGAAGATGAGACAACTCTCCACAAGAGACCAAAATGACACAGAAATTAACAACTATAGGTTACTGTATGGCCTTTAACAATGAGCAAAGCCCATACATAACTTGATTAAGTCAAGAATATGAGTCTACAAAAGGTAAAAATATTTGGCAAGATACATGGTCCACTACATAAAATCTATAGGGCTTAGAAAAGAGAATTTGATTGCCAATTACCTAGATCCTGTGCAGATTTGAAGGTCTCCTCCATTAAGTTTGTCAAAACTATGCAAAACTTAAAAGACTATAAAAAGGTAGGAGAACAGCCTGTTGTTACTAAAAAAGGTGCAGGGAATATGACCAGTGGATACTAGACTTTTTGTTGAAATTGCTTTTCATTATTCTTGTCCTAATAGCATTTTTTTATGGTATGAACCAAGGGAAATGTTAAGAATTTGTAAATGAGATGGCAATCCAACAACACAGAAAAAAAAAGACACATTGAGGTTTACATATAATGTTCCACAATTAGTCTATATACAATATTTACAAACTAATCATTGTACCAGCAAAGTTGGTAAAATTTAGTAGCAATATAGCTTCCACTTCAAATTATTTAAATGATAAAAACATAGGAAGATATACCTATAAACAACTTCTGACAAGGCAAGCACATGAAGATTTGGAGGGGTTTAACTTTTGTTATTCCCCCTTTTATCTTGATCTGTGGAATTAAAAATGTGCATACATGAAGGTCTGACATAAGACAAGAAGCTAACATCATGGTCAAATAAAGATTACAAAAAATGAAAATACTGCATAGAACACTAAAAAATGAAACAAAAATCAGTACAGTGTGTAATATGTAGCATGGCTATCCAATGTTATACCACAACATATAAGTCAAATGAATTACAAAAAACTAAATAATTTTTTATAGAAAAGCTGAATGGGATATGTGCACCCTACATAAATGTAGTGTGACTGTTTAATATAACAATAGTGATGTTGGATGTCTTATTAAGAAAAACTCTCAGGTGAAGTATATATATTAAGAAAGCATCAGACCAGTAAAATATTATTTATTGCTATTTTTTTCTGCATCATTTTAAAGTGTTTTTTTTTTACAGGTACTTATTTGCATTACAAGTAAAGAAAGATTTATCTGTTGGTCGAATGGTTTGTAGCGAGAACACTGCAGCACTTCTAGCCTCCTATATTGTTCAAGGTGAATAAATTCTTACTTCACAGTCAGCCTTAAAAAGGATTTTATGTGAAGGTCTCCAAAATTAAAAAAAAAAAAAAAAAAGAAAGTACATGTTAGATATAACACAAAGTATGAAATGTACAATATGTCAATTTGGTGCAATAAATATGCATAAGTTCAGAGAAAACACGAAGAAAAGGTCAATCTGAAATAATTTGCATTAACAGTACACAAAGCTGTTGTCAAATGACAATTAATAGTTAGATAAACAGCCTGTTACTTCTTCTTGCATGCTATCTTAGAGATGGATATATGGGTTATTTATAACAATCATGTTAATGTTATAATTCTCAATTAAAAGTTTAAGCACTGTTTCAAATTGTAATTGCATTCTAGTAATTAAATAAGACTGAAAGATGTTACCATTTACTTCTTGATAAAAATAAGGTGTTTGTATAATTACTGCCAATATATTTGCAGTAGAACAAATTAAATGATATAAACTTGGACCAACTTAATTTCCAAGTTACAGAATTTTTAAAGTTTTTTTTATGGGATTTCAGTTTGGCATCTCAGCCAACTCCTGCTTGCCAGTATCATTTTTGGAAGGATTAGAACTTGTTCTAAATCTTTACTAAGGCACTGGCCTCCCTAATAACACGACAGGTTAGCTACTGTTACTAAATGTATTCACACTGAAATATAGTTCCCTATTGTTCTCATGTCTGTGCATATAATACACATATAAACTGGAAAAATATGTGTATCATTGGAGCAGTTCATTCAAGAATGTATGTCACCAACTGTAAATGAAATGATCAATCAAAGTTTTATTTCCATGTTTAAAGGGAACAATATACCATTAGTTCTGAAGCTTGTTGTTGTTGAATAGTATTTCTCTCTTCCAGTGTAACTCAATTATAAAAGATCCCAAAAAATTGTAAAACATCTAATAATTTCAAATGTTTGAAAGTAAATGACATGCAATATGATGTTAATCCAAGTAATTGTGTATAAATGTCAAGAGATCAGGAGATTTATAAACAATATTTGGTTACTTTTAGCTGAGTTAAGAGATTATATCATAGAAGAATACATAGACCATACATATTTGATGAGTATGCCTCCGTTTATGTACAATATCTTGTTTTTTTAGCTGAGTTAGGAGATTATATCATAGAAGAATACATAGACCATACCTATTTGATGAGTATGCCTTCGTTTATGTACAATATCTTGTTTTTTTAGCTGAGTTGGGAGATTATATCATAGAAGAATACATAGACCATACCTATTTGATGAGTATGCCTTCGTTTATGTACAATATCTTGTTTATTTAGCTGAGTTAGGAGATTATATCATTGAAGAATACATAGACCATACATATTTGATGAGTATGCCTCCGCTTATGTACAATATCTTGTTTATTTAGCTGAGTTAGGAGATTATATCATTGAAGAATACATAGACCATACCTATTTGATGAGTATGCCTTCGTTTATGTACAATATCTTGTTTATTTAGCTGAGTTAGGAGATTATATCATAGAAGAATACATAGACCATACATATTTGATGAGTATGCCTCCGTTTATGTACAATATCTTGTTTTTTTTAGCTGAGTTAGATTATATCATAGAAGAATACATAGACCATACCTATTTGATGAGTATGCCTTCGTTTATGTACAATATCTTGTTTATTTAGCTGAGTTAGGAGATTATATCATAGAAGAATACATAGACCTTACATATTTGATGAGTATGCCTCCGTTTATGTACAATATCTTGTTTTTATGCCCCATTTATGGGCATTATGTTTTCTGGTCTGTGCGTCCGTTCGTCCGTCTGTTCGTTCGTCCGTTCGTTCGTCCGTTCGTCCGTCTGTCCCGCTTCAGGTTAAAGTTTTTGGTCGAGGTAGTTTTTGATGAAGTTGGAGTCTAATCAACTTGAAACTTAGTATACATGTGCCCTATGATATGATCTTTCTAATTTAAATGCCAAATTAGAGTTTTGACCCCAATTTTACGGTTCACTGAACATAGAAAATGATAGTGCAAATTTCAGGTTAAAGTTTTTGGCTTCAGGTTAAAGTTTTTGGTCAAGGTAGTTTTTGATGAAGTTGAAGTCCAATCAACTTGAAACTTAGTATACATGTGCCCTATGATATGATCTTTCTAATTTAAATGCCAAATTAGAGTTTTGACCCCAATTTTACGGTTCACTGAACATAGAAAATGATAGTGCAAATTTCAGGTTAAAGTTTTTGGCTTCAGGTTAAAGTTTTTGGTCAAGGTAGTTTTTGATGAAGTTGAAGTCCAATCAACTTGAAACTTAGTATACATGTGCCCTATGATATGATCTTTCTAATTTAAATGCCAAATTAGAGTTTTGACCCCAATTTTACGGTTCACTGAACATAGAAAATGATAGTGCAAATTTCAGGTTAAAGTTTTTGGCTTCAGGTTAAAGTTTTT
Source organism: Mytilus galloprovincialis (assembly GCF_965363235.1). Lineage (NCBI taxonomy): Eukaryota > Metazoa > Mollusca > Bivalvia > Mytilida > Mytilidae > Mytilus > Mytilus galloprovincialis. The sequence continues at coordinate 20,438,311 of NC_134840.1, forward strand.
GGTCAAGGTAGTTTTTGATGAAGTTGAAGTCCAATCAACTTGAAACTTAGTATACATGTGCCCTATGATATGATCTTTCTAATTTAAATGCCAAATTAGAGTTTTGACCCCAATTTTACGGTTCACTGAACATAGAAAATGATAGTGCAAATTTCAGGTTAAAGTTTTTGGTCAAGGTAGTTTTTGATAAAGTAGAAGTCCAATCAACTTGAAACTTAGTACATTGTATACATGTTCCCTTTGATAAGATCATTCTAATTTTAATGCCAAATTAGAGAATTTATTCCAATTTCACAGTCCTTTAAACATAGAAAATGATAGTGTGAGTGGGGCATCCGTGTACTGTGGACACATTCTTGTTTTTAGCTGAGTTAGGAGATTATATCATAGAAGAATACATAGACCATACCTATTTGATGAGTATGCCTTCGTTTATGTACAATATCTTATTTTTTTTAGCTGAGTTAGGAGATTATATCATAGAAGAATACATAGACCATACCTATTTGATGAGTATGCCTCCGTTTATGTACAATATCTTATTTTTTTTAGCTGAGTTAGGAGATTATATCATAGAAGAATACATAGACCATACCTATTTGATGAGTATGCCTCCGTTTATGTACAATATCTTGTTTTTTTTAGCTGAGTTAGGAGATTATATCATAGAAGAATACATAGACCATACCTATTTGATGAGTATGCCTCCGTTTATGTACAATATCTTGTTTATTTAGCTGAGTTAGGAGATTATATCATAGAAGAATACATAGACCATACCTATTTGATGAGTATGCCTTCGTTTATGTACAATATCTTGTTTTTTTTAGCTGAGTTAGGAGATTATATCATAGAAGAATACATAGACCATACATATTTGATGAGTATACCTTCGTTTATGTACAATATCTTGTTTATTTAGCTGAGTTAGGAGATTATATCATTGAAGAATACATAGACTATACCTATTTGATGAGTATGCCTCCGTTTATGTACAATATCTTGTTTTTTTTTAGCTGAGTTAGGAGATTATATCATTGAAGAATACATTGACCATACCTATTTGATGAGTATGCGTCCGTTTATGTACAATATCTTGTTTATTTAGCTGAGTTAGGAGATTATATCATTGAAGAATACATTGACCATACATATTTGATGAGTATGCCTTCGTTTATGTACAATATCTTGTTTTTTTAGCTGAGTTAGGAGATTATATCATTGAAGAATACATTGACCATACATATTTGATGAGTATGCCTCAATTTATCCCAAGGCAGTCTGAAGATCTACTGAAGAAAGTTATGGAATATCATAAACAACACATGTAAGTTTCAATACACATGTGTAATACAAATCATACATAAAAACATAACAGTAATCACCCATAATACAGGAAAGCACAAAAAACTGCATCAACCACCAATTCCTCCAAAATATAACTGATTTACAAATATTTTATTATGCCCCTGCTGTAGCAGAGGGGGCATTAAGTTTTACCCTTGTCTGTCTGTATGTATGTACTCGCATCCCAAAGTTGGGAAGTTAATACAACTTAAATTTACCTCAACCAAACATTTTGAAAGTTATACACAATGCTTATTACCACAAAACACAGACCAAATTTGAACTTTGATGGCGTCATTTAAACAGTTTTAGAGTTATGCCCATTTACAAATCGTAAAATTGCTTAATTGTTTGTTTCATATCTGTAACTTTAGTTTGCCTCAACCAAATGTTATAAAACGTATACACAATGTTTATTACCACGAAATACAGGTGAATTTTGGTGGTGTCACTTGAGCAGTTCTTAAGTTATGCCCCTTTATAACAGATGGAAAAATTGCTGAATTTTATAAAAATGTGATTCGGAATAAATCTGAAGGTAGACTGAAGATTCATTAATAAATCTGATGCTTACAAAATATTTCACTTATTTACTTTTAATTGAATGTTCATGGCAAAAGACCTATTGTAATGAGTTTGTTGTGAGTCTTTCTGCCCCAAATTGTGTAAGGTTTCTAACTTCCTAATCCAGTGAAGTTAGGTAATGTAGCTTGGCATGATTTTTTACAACTTTTAGAAGAAAACCATACAAATAAAAGCCACAATTAAAAACTTAGTCACTCCTGTGTATAATTACAAAAAATATTCTGCTATCTAACATTCAAACCCATGGTAATGAAACTAAGCATGATTATTCACCCCTTCTTCAAGGTTTGTAATGTGCAAGGAAGATAACAGGATAGTGAAATTCATGGTCAAAAACTTCGTGCATATGTACTTAAAAATATTTAAGCCATCTTGCTGTTAAAATAAATAAAAATGTTGCTTTCTGTGCTTCTAAGTTGTTTGAATATAATAACACTGATAACTTCTAAGAAGAGTTAAATTAACTCTGAAGCAGAGCCATAAATTAAGATTTGTAAATAACTATGATTCACATTGATATATTTTAGAGGGGAAACACCTGCAGAAGCAGAAGCTAGCCTAGTAGATGTTGCCAGGAAGGTAGAAACATATGGTATCAGACTGAATGCTTCCAAGGTTAGTCACAAACTGGTCTTCAGACCCATTATGTTTATTTAGTGTTATTTTCATTAGTTGTAATGCATAGATACAGAAATAAATGCTGTATCTAGTCAGACATTTACAAGAATAAAATTGAAAATAAGGGGGGAAATCAAAACTACAGCTTCACCAAAAGTTGCAAACATGCAAGAGTTAAAAACATAAAGGTTTTGAAAAGATAATTCAAAAGAGAGGGGAATCATCATCAGAAGGACATGTACATTTTATTTAGAACAAAAATTACTGGCTCTTATAAAATGATGTTACATGTATGAAAAGTTTTCTCATAGTTATAGGTTACTTTCTTTTGACTGTCAGTTCTAGGTAGCTGGTAACTTTTACCTTTATTATCATTTCTTGATTTATTAAAACTGACTATGTTCATTTATTTACCAGGGAAGAAGAATACATATTATTTTTAAAAACAAACATGTTATTTTTCAGGACCATGAAGGTGTAGCTCTTTTCCTTGCTGTAGCGCACATGGGCATTTTAGTGTTCCAGAATAATACTAAAATCAACACATTTTCCTGGGCAAAGATAAGGAAACTAAGCTTTAAAAGGAAGAAATTTCTAATTAAGCTTCATCCAGATACCTATGTAAGTCAATGAAGAATTAAATATCACTGATTTATCCTATGGTCACTTTAATTGGATTATGATGGATTTGAACAAATGCACTTTTGAAAAGTTTTTATCATACGTAGGTGTCAACTTTTCAAGCTTTCAAAGTGGGACCTCTGCTTCAAAGGAATTTGTTATTGAGAAAAATATAGCTTCGAAACTCTCGATGTTTCCAATGATGATTTGTGAAAAATTGAAGTTCAAGAAATTGTTATGGTACAACATTTTAAATGATCCAATGATTCCTAGAATTTATCCCAGAAAACAATATATAAGATTGCTCTATATTATGTAAACAACAATGTTTTAACACAAATTTGACTTTTTATGGTTCACACAACTATTTTAAAAGAGTCAAATAAGTAGAATATTGGAAGACTTTTTTCTCCAAATAAGTTATTTTGATGCCCTAACAGGAAAAATGTCCTCAGAAGGGGATTCAGAAAATATCTCAGAAGATTCCCTCTGAAACTTGTAAAGTTGACACCTTGGTGTACTGTGTTTTGGTTTGTTTCACATTGAGAGTTGACACCTTGGTGTACTGTGTTTTGGTTTGTTTCACATTGAGAGTTGACACCTTTGGTATACTGTTTATTGCTTTGTTTCACATTGATATGCAGTTTTCATGTGATGTTTTATAATGTATTTACTCAGTCTTGATGGTTTTCACTTATGCACATTTATAAGAAAAAATCACTGCTTGGTTTTCATAACACTAGACCATGTCAATCGAATGAAACCACAGGTCTGTGGAAGTTATTAAACTGATTTTAATTTTCAAAATGTTGAGAAGAATAGCCAGATAAAGATAATTATGAAAAGGGGTTTATGATGTTCAGATATATTTTAATGAAGTTTAATTAATTTTATTCATAGCCAAAATCCTCCTTTCATTGTAAAGTAAAGGGGATCTCATTGGGGGGGGGGGGGGGGGGGCAGGATTTCTGATCCCGGATCCCGCTTACTGTTTTGTCAGATTCCCATGTATGCTTACACTATGAATGTAAGCAATTCTCATAATTTGTAATTTCCCATGTCCTGCTAGACTTCATTTCCCGTTTTCACAGCACAATAATTTGACTTTCACGTGTCACGCTTACAAAAAATCTTAATTCCGCGTCACGCTTAGATCCCAGATGAGACCCACAGTAATGGGGAAAATAAATTTGTTCTTTAAGTGACATGGATTGAAAAAAGATGGAATAGATTTTATTTCAGATATCTGCTTTTTGTTTTCAGCCAGGAAAAGCTAAGGTGAGAAAAGTAAAGATAAGCTTGGCTTTTGTTTTTTGTCAAACCCTCTCTCATTATGTATAACAAAGGGACATGGTTTAGAGATAGCAATTCAGCCAAGCAAATATCATATAATTTGAACAATTCATATATGTTGTATTTTGAAATAATTTTTTTTTATAGAAATTTATATAATTCATAGTGTTATCCCATACATAGATGTATATATTTTATTTATTGGTGGACCAAATTAGAATAATTCAACAGGAATTTAGAACATGCTTTCGTGAAATATAGTAAACATAACACAAAAAAATATACAAAATACTCATAATTAAAAACAAAAATAATCAGTCCACATCTATCACAATATCCAAGAATTAACAATTTCCCAAATACAGTATTTCTATTTTTTAAATAACTTTGTCACACATTTTCAAGACTATTGGACATGCATGATTGTTATAATATTTGTTGTTCAGTGCAGTGATTGACTTTATGTAGTATTGATAGTGCATGTTCAGAATGAGCTCACTTAAAGCATTGTGTTGGCTTTGTCTTATGTTTTGTGTCCTCTTATAAAGTTTCAGAACATTGATATATTATTTATCTCCCTTGAATTAGTCAAATTACTTTAAAGCAGTTTACAAGTCCTGTGCTTTTGCATTTTAGCTTCAGTATGTGTCTGTTTTGATGTCGCTTTTTTATTGAAGGTTATCTTAAGTTTGACTATTTTAAGACATTGCTTATTTCAGAAATCTTGTTCTCTGTAAAACTAAAATAACTGGGATCAAAGCTTAACTTGATTGAGTTAGTTTTGTTTTTCATCATATATAACCTTGAGAGGTCATGCCGGTGTTATGTTGTTAAAGAAATTGCATGTCCCTTGCGATTTTGACTGATATTGAACCGAAGTATTTGGTACAAATACACTGATATTATGGAGTGCAAAATAACATTTCTTATTGCTTGTTACAAATTCATTTCTTCAATGAATACTCATGAAAATACTTTTTAAGAACATAGATGAATAATATGAAAATGTTTTGTCATGAGAAATATATATAAGTAGAAAACCATTTATATCTTTGCACAAATAACAAAAAAATAATGTTACCGATGAATACCTTGAAAAACACATTCCAACAATAGCTGGAATTTACATATCTGTCTGGCAGGTATCATATTACGACCTGTCATTTATTCATCATCCATCATAACTTGCGGTCATCCAATGTTCAATAGGAGCCTTGGTGGCGGAGAGGTCTTCAGTAGTAACTACTGTTATCACTAGCCAGTCAACACTGAGGTTGTGAGTTCGAACTTTGCTGGTGCAGGTGTACTAGACTCCAATCTTGATTGACTAGGATCGTCAGTTTTCCCAAAGAAGGTCATGGTTTTCTCAAGGCTTTATCCACCTGTAAAGACTGGCTGCCAAGAAATAACCCAAAAGTGGTACTTAAAAATTGTGCTAAAACATTTAAAATCAAAATCTGATGTTCAGTACTTCAGTGAACGCAACTTCTGGAAATATTAATTTCAAAGATGCTATTCAAGAGAAAATCAGGATTTTGTTTAGAGTTTTGTCTCTCCTATGATGAAAGTGGGTGGCAAAAATATTCATTTGACCTTGACATCATTTTCATGGATCATTGATAATGATTAATTTATGTGTCCTTGTAATACACCTTCATATTACAGACTTTAACATTAATTCAGTAATAAGTAAAACGGGCGAGACATTTCAGTATGTGCACTCGTATTTTCTTTGGAGATACTAGTACATATGATGTGCTTTTTAAATTATGCAGAAGTATTTTCAGAAGTTACACATTATTCTGTGTTTCATCAATTTAACGGCTGCATAAAGATGTCTTTCTTACTTTTTATGTGCCTGGCCAGTTTGAATCATTCCAGCTTTGCTAGAGTCATTCATGTGTTTGATATTTGGAAATATTTTCTCAATTTTAGATTTCCAGTCAAAACAATTATTTTATAGATAATATTTCCATCAAAATTTGATTATTCTACAAGATAGTTAAGCATCTGTTGCTGTAGCACAAGGCTTCAATATGTATTCTTTGCATTGCACTCAACATTATCCCAGGATTGGTATTTAAAGTATTCATGCAGGTCCGAGACCACAATTGTCGTCCCTTGAATTTTCGTTGTCCACAAATATAGTCCCTAGTGTGGACAGTGTGTTTCTTGCCAATATTTTTTATATCCCTTCCAAATTTATTTCTCTATGTTTTATGCCTCACATAGCAAGTAGGGGGTGAAATGACACTGTAAAAAAATAAGGGTCATGAATTTTAAAGTATAGTAGTGATTTGGTCCAGCTGAAAAAGGTTAAAAATTAGCACTTCGGAAGCTGTCAAAAGATTTCAAGACCCCCTTAATATAGAATTGTCCATATTTTGAGTTAGAGCTGATGAAGTTTTGTATAATTTTGATATAATTTGTCCCAAAAGTGGCACAACACACTAAAATATTGAGAAAGCGCAGGTGGGAATTTTTTAAATTTCATTTATTGTCTAAAAGAAATGCACTACGAAATAATTGTGGTTTTGGACCTGCATAATTCAAATAAAAGACTTTGAAATTTTGGTACTGTTTATATTGTGATATTTCGACATAATCATATGTTTATGCTTCTCAGTTATTTTTCTGGTGATCTCGCTGTAAAATGTGATGAATTACTAGAAAAAACTCCCATTAGAGTTTGGTGAATGTATCACATGATTACCCCTTGCCTTTTGACTGCTGTATTTGTTCCTTTCTTGATTGGTATTTAACACCATTTCCAGCACTGGTGCCTTTTTCATGATGTGCTTTAATTGGTGGAGGAAGCGGAGTGCCCAGAGAGGACCTCCACCCTTTTGTCTTTGGTAGTGAGACAATCCATTAATAACATAATAATATTGTTTTAAATTTTATTATAGGGCTATTATAAAGACACAGTAGAATTTTTCTTTGAAAGTCGAGATGAAAGCAAGAACTTCTGGAAGCAGTGTATAGAGCACCATGCATTTTTTCGCTGTCACATGATCAAGAAAATACCACGAAATAAAACCAAGCTAGTCAGTAGAGGATCCTCTTTTAGGTAACATATCATGTTTTATATGGACTTATTATGCAAATGGAAAATTATACATTATGCATATAGCAGAAATATTGTATTGAGTTCACAGAAAACATTCACTTTATGGAATTTAAGATCATGGTTGTTTTTTGTCTATATTTATTTTTTAGTGTCTTTTTTTTTTGGTTGAAATATTGTAGAAGGGAGTAAGCAAGTAATTTCATTTGATCAGACTGTATGTATAACATATTTCATTTGATCAGACTGTATGTATAACATATTTTATTTGATCAGACTATATGTATAACATATTTCATTTGATCAGACTGTATGTATAACATATTTGATTTGATCAGACTGTATGTATAACATATTTCATTTGATCAGACTATATGTATAACATATTTCATTTGATCAGACTGTATGTATAACATATTTCATTTGATCAGACTATATGTATAACATATTTCATTTGATCAGACTTTATGTATAACATATTTCATTTGATCAGACTATATGTATAACATATTTCATTTGATCAGACTGTATGTATAACATATTTTATTTGATCAGACTATATGTATAACATTTTTCATTTGATCAGACTGTATGTATAACATATTTCCAATACATGTTTTATCTCTGTCAGTGTCACTGAAATTATTTTTAGCATTTACTTAGTACACATTTTAGATGAATATTAAACAAGCAATTCTTAAATAGTGTATATGCAGCTGTCTGGAAGAGTCACCTGACCTTGACATCATTTTCACTTTCAGTGATCTACATAAACTTTTTTACTTAGGTCAGTTCTGATTTACTGTGAGTAATATGGTGAGGCATTTCAATGTATGAATTCTTGTTTATTTTAGGTATAGTGGTAGAACACAGAAACAATTGATGACATATGTCAGAGAAACTTGTGTCAAGAGTCCATCATTTCAAAGGTTGGTTGTTTATTTCAGGTCCTCTTTTCTATAGTGATTAGGATACTATACATATAGGCATGTTTTCTGTAGATATTTCTATGCATGCATTCCTTCAACTTTTTGGGTAAAGTTTTTGTTATATATTCTGTCAAACTTGATACAGTAATACTGATTTCATGTAAAAAAAATTCATATTAGGTAGCATGGTAGTCAGACGCATAAATGACTGCAAATGTTTTAAGTTCAAACTTCAATTAGCCAATTTTTATAAGGCAATACATTTATATGTTGGACCTATGATTCCTTTTATTTTGTAAGAAGAACAACGTTTTTACCAATACAGAATTATATAGATTGATAAAAGTTTTTTAGAAATGATTTGAAAGGGGAGGTAATTCAGATTATTAAAGAACTAAATAAACCATGGTGTTGTTAAAATAACTTCTTATCTAAACTAGCCTTATTTTAGACCATGTTCAGATCAAAAAAACAGTTTTAGTCTCAAATCTATTGTAATAACCAGGTATAAATGGAAAGGAGTTTTTAGAGTGTATTAGATGATTAAAGCATATTTCAGATCATGTATTTTCCCACAAATATTTATTTGTAGAGACTATGATATCTTTTAAGCATGATTTTTACTGAATGCACTATTTTTTTCAACCTTTTGCAAATATTAGGATTAAAAGAAAGTAAGTTTCTAGTTGTTGTGGAAAAGACAAATTTGATAACTCTCTTTAGCATGTTATAGAGTTAAAAATTAATCAGTCTTCTAAAAACTTAATTCTAAAATTGTTTTGAGTTTGCATGATGTGATTGTTATTGCATGTGCTTCTGTTCATAGCTTTCTTTTGTTTAAAGTGCTTGAAGATGGTTCACTTATAATTGTTTTCAGTTATATCTGTACTCCTTAATATAATAAATGATGTTGCTGGAAATAGAAATAATAGTTTAGTTTGATTCCCCCTTTCTATGAAATATGTAATTTCTGTAGTAAAAACTTATTTTGATTCCAAGTGACAAAAATTGATTTTAGTAAATTTGTAAAACCATTCAGGTAAACACATTTAGACAAATTAAAGAAACATACTTCTGTACTTAGAATGCAACAGAAATGTATTTACAATTAAAAACCACTTGTTCAGAGAACAATTGAAGGCCTTTCCACATCAAAGAAATTTTGAAAAGCAGCTAGTTTCTTCAGACTGAGCTTGTAAGTGAACTAAAGGATATCATATGCTACTTCGGGTTAAATAAATGTTACTTTTGGTCTCATATGATAGCTTCTTTCACACTGATTCCAAAAATATATAGTTTCGATATACTTTTGCCTGTAAACCGGGATATAATTGACCACTTCCGGTTTACAAAAAGTCACTTCTAGTCAAGATTTCAAGTGATAAGTCAATGTATTTATATTACAAAATATATGGATTCTGAGTACTTTGATGTGAAAAAAGTGCAAAAATAGCTACTTCTGGTTTTCTCAAGGTCACTTCCGGTTGTCATTTTCAAGGTCATATGTCACCTAACCTTTTGTACCAGGTCATATGACTTTATAATAAATTTAATTGAAGTTATAATCAAATAGCCTTAAATTAAGACATTTCAGGGGCACTACCTCCTAATAGATGCCATTAAATTGTATCAGACCAAATGAAACATATCTTCATTACAATAAAGCAAACATTTTGCACTTGTTCTTTAAGGTATATCTTTAAAAGTGTTGAAGAAAATCTCAAAACAACAAGGAAAAGTCAAAATTTTGAAATTGACCTTGACCTCATTTTCTAAGTTAGGACCTAGGTGCCTCAAATAAAAACATTCCAGGGTTATATGGGTAATAGTTGATGAGTTGAAAACACAGACTGAAAAATTTATTTTGTAAAGGTAGATAACTCCTATAAAATTTCATCGAATCGCTTCGATCCAAATTAGCCAAAAGTTTCTGAGGATGTAACGAACAATTTGTAAAAAGAATCTTGTTACCTTTGCCAAAAAGAAAGATTTGGATATCAGTTCCTAAATTTGAATGAATATCTTGAAAAGAGATTCTTAATTAATTGCAAAATAAAATGAAAATTGTCCAGCAAATAACTATCTGAATGTGATATCATATGTTTTTATAAAAAAAAACGTTTCTGTGGTGTGAACAGTAATAATGTTTGATGTGTATTTCATATAAAAAGCATAATAAAAGGTGGGCAGAACTATTACAGAAGTTGTCCTTCTCTATGTTCTTTAATGGGCCTTTAAACATCATTGTAATGTGTTGCTCTCACAGTCCTTTAAGCATCATTGTAATGTGTTGCTCTCATGGGGCTTTTAGCATCATTGTAATGTGTTGCTCTCATGGGGCTTTTAGCATCATTGTAATGTGTTGCTCTCATGGGGCTTTAAGCATCATTTGTAATGTGTTGCTTTCATGGGACTTTTAGCATCATTGTAATGTGTTGCTCTCATGGGGCTTTAAGCATCATTGTAATGTGTTGCTCTCATGGGGCTTTAAGCATCATTGTAATGTGTTGCTCTCATGGGGCTTTAAGCATCATTGTAATGTGTTGCTCTCACTGGCCTTTAAGCATCATTGTAATGTGTTGCTCTCACAGGCCTTTAAGCATCATTGTAATGTGTTGCTCTCATGGGACTTTTAGCATCATTGTAATGTGTTGCTCTCATGGGGCTTTAAGCATCATTGTAATGTGTTGCTCTCATGGGGCTTTAAGCATCATTGTAATGTGTTGCTCTCACAGGCCTTTTAGCATCATTGTTGTGTGTTGCTCTCATGGGGCTTTAAGCATCATTGTAATGTGTTGCTCTCACAGGCCTTTTTAACATCATTGTAATGTGTTGCTCTCATGGGGCTTTTAGCATCATTGTAATGTGTTGCTCTCATGGGGCTTTTAGCATCATTGTAATGTGTTGCTCTCATGGGGCTTTTAGCATCATTGTAATGTGTTGCTCTCACTGGCCTTTAAGCATCATTGTAATGTGTTGCTCTCACAGGCCTTTAAGCATCACAGACTACGCGAATGAATTTTATTTTTACAGGACATTCGGTCTTGTAAGCATCCTAGCTTTACCAGACCGAATGAAATTTTACCAGACCAATTTTTTTTTACATCTAATTGTATATTATCCGACAAAAAACAACAAACATATGACTTTGTTGTGCCCTACTCCTCCCCGAAATGCAAAAATTAAAACAAAATGATGTAACAAGAGGGGATATTGTTATGAAAGTTGTGCACAATTGCTTGAATGCATTTCAGTGAAGAGTAATGTCCCATTTTATTGGATTTTGACAATGTTTGTGAACTAAACATAATTTACTAGAGTTTCTGTATAAAATATTATTTCCTGTTTCTTCTTTCTTTGTCATATATCTTTTGGTTTTCAATTCTTGTGGTTATATTTCATAGCTAAATTTTGTGATCTGCTTGGATGTTTATTCATTTATTGTATTTAAATCGGCAAACCCGGAATTATCCTTATCCGTTCCCAGAATCTGATCCGGTTTTATTTACATTTCCGGTTGTGCCAATGATGGCATCCATTGTTGTTTTTGACAGTCAGATATGTTTTTACCCGGATTTACACATTACTGGTTGTCGATGTTCGGCATAAAGCTAGCGGTTGAACAAAATAAACATCGCTGTGGTGAATAATAAAGATGAAAATGAATTTGAGATCGTTTGGCAATTTTGCTAGAATGTTCCATGAAAAAAAACACCGGACATTCGGACCGGAATTCAACAAAATTTTACCAGACCGATCCATTATTCACCGGATTTGTCCGACGGTCCGACGTATTTCGCATAGTCTGGCATCATTGTAATGTGCTGTTCTCACAGGCCTTTAAGCATCATTGTAATGTGTTGCTCTCATGGGGCTTTAAGCATCATTGTAATGTGTTGCTCTCACAGGCCTTTTAGCATCATTGTTGTGTGTTGCTCTCATGGGGCTTTAAGCATCATTGTAATGTGTTGCTCTCACAGGCCTTTTAGCATCATTGTTGTGTGTTGCTCTCATGGGGCTTTAAGCATCATTGTAATGTGTTGCTCTCACAGGCCTTTTAGCATCATTGTAATGTGTTGCTCTCATGGGGCTTTTAGCATCATTGTAATGTGTTGCTCTCATGGGGCTTTTAGCATCATTGTAATGTGTTGCTCTCATGGGGCTTTAAGCATCATTGTAATGTGTTGCTCTCACTGGCCTTTAAGCATCATTGTAATGTGTTGCTCTCACAGGCCTTTAAGCATCATTGTAATGTGTTGCTCTCATGGGGCTTTAAGCATCATTGTAATGTGTTGCTCTCATGGGGCTTTAAGCATCATTGTAATGTGTTGCTCTCATGGGGCTTTAAGCATCATTGTAATGTGTTGCTCTCATGGGGCTTTAAGCATCATTGTAATGTGTTGCTCTCATGGGGCTTTTAGCATCATTGTAATGTGTTGCTCTCATGGGGCTTTTAGCATCATTGTAATGTGTTACTCTCATGGGGCTTTAAGCATCATTGTAATGTGTTGCTCTCATGGGACTTTTAGCATCACTGTAATGTGTTGCTCTCATGGGGCTTTAAGCATCATTGTAATGTGTTGCTCTCATGGGGCTTTAAGCATCATTGTAATGTGTTGCTCTCATAGGGCTTTAAGCATCATTGTAATGTGTTGCTCTCACTGGCCTTTAAGCATCATTGTAATGTGTTGCTCTCACAGGCCTTTAAGCATCATTGTAATGTGTTGCTCTCATGGGACTTTTAGCATCATTGTAATGTGTTGCTCTCATTGGGCTTTAAGCATCATTGTAATGTGTTGCTCTCATGGGGCTTTAAGCATCATTGTAATGTGTTGCTCTCACAGGCCTTTTAGCATCATTGTTGTGTGTTGCTCTCATGGGGCTTTAAGCATCATTGTAATGTGTTGCTCTCATGGGGCTTTTAGCATCATTGTAATGTGTTGCTCTCATGGGGCTTTTAGCATCATTGTAATGTGTTGCTCTCATGGGGCTTTTAGCATCATTGTAATGTGTTGCTCTCATGGGGCTTTTAGCATCATTGTAATGTGTTGCTCTCACTGGCCTTTAAGCATCATTGTAATGTGTTGCTCTCACAGGCCTTTAAGCATCATTGTAATGTGTTGCTCTCACAGGCCTTTTAGCATCATTGTAATTTGTTGCTCTCACTGGCCTTTAAGCATCATTGTAATGTGTTGCTCTCACAGGCCTTTTAGCATCATTGTAATGTGTTGCTCTCATGGGGCTTTAAGCATCATTGTAATGTGTTGCTCTCACAGGCCTTTAAGCATCATTGTAATGTGTTGCTCTCACTGGCCTTTAAGCATCATTGTAATGTGTTGCTCTCATGCTTGAATATGATTTATCATGCTTTCTGAAATGATATCCTTATAGCTTTTGTTATGTATGTGCTGCTTAAATTTCTTGAAAAAAATGATAATTTTAAAATTCCAAGTTTTCTAAGGTTATATATAAGATTTGTGTGTTCAGTCAGTAGTAGAATAACTTACTTTGCTGATGAGGCCAGTATGAGTTGTTGCTATCATTATGCATCCGTCTTTATAATTCAGCACCAAATTGAACCAACCTTGACTAATAAAAGTGCTTGGGAATTTTGCATTCAATGTTATTTTTACAAAAGATTTAGTATCTCATACACAGGATAAAAAGATTCAGTTATCCATAAACAGGATAAAAAGCTGTCATCAATTTGCAATTGTTGAATATTGTTGGTCAGTTCTATAATTTCTTCTCCCTTGCAACTATTAAGTCTTTCTTATTCTAATTTTATAGGAATGATCATTAAGTTACCCTTGATCAAATTGAAGAACAGTCTTGATAGTCTCACAGCAGTATCTACTAAAAAACTTAATTTTACATGGCAATGGTCAGAGTTCGTTGTCAAAGTGTTGCGACATGTCATACTGTGGATTGTTACCTTTTGAAATTAGTATTGTTTGATGCGTATTGCATGTGGCAAGGGTTTGTAGGAGATTGCATGGCATTTCAATGACTACACTATGACAAAATAATTGAATATTCACTGTTATATATGTAGGACTCAAATCTATGACGGGTTCCAAATCTATGGCACATTTCTAATCTATGGCAAATGTGACATTACAAACGCCAAACAACTCAAATATATGGCAGATTTTTGTTTTCTCCAAATCTATGGCAGATCTGGGGAATGAGTAACATATAACGTCACAATATGAATAACGCCATATTACATCTTTACCGCAGCTAACGATGATGGAACCCATAGATTTGAACACCATTCTAGATAAAAATGTTTCGCTATACTTGTACAACAAATAAAGGTCGGTTTAAAGGATGATGTGACCTATTATCCAGAAGAGGGACAAAATATGCTGAGACACATGAATCCCCCGGTGAAAAACGGCACCGCTGTTTTCACAGTACCGAATATTTAAGAAAAAAAAGTTATAGTAAATATTTAACGTCTACTGCTGGCAAAGTTTATAAATAACCGGATACCAGTTTGATTGCAATCGTCATGAAATAAAAAAGATATTTTAAAGATAAAATAAAATCCAGTGAAAAGTCAAACTGTTCATTTTTCATGTTTTTAAAGGAAAAAAACTGCTTTCTTGTTTGTTAAAGAACTAACTATTTGGTTTAATAAATGGGTTGTTTTAATCTTGAAGTCTTGTAAAAAATCTGCCATAGATTTGGAATAGCATGACGAAATATTTGCCATAGATTAGGATTGTAAAAATTCTGCCATAGATTTGGAATGGCATGACGTCATATTTGAAATAGATTAATTTATTACTTTAAAAATGAAATAGTGTTAGTCACATGTAATTATTTACAATTTGCACTTTACATTTCTGTATTCTTCATTTATTTTTTAGGTCCACCAGTGGCCGTATCTCTCAAGCTAGTCGTAGTACAAGTGTCACACCTAAAATTTCTGCCAAAATGACTCTAAACAATTCTACTGATACCCACAACAGTACAGCATCCAGTGGGTCACATATCTTAAGTACAGGGGCAGACACACCCCACGACAGAACTGAAGTGGTAGATGTACATAGTGCTGGAAGTTCACTATCTGGTAGCCGTTCCCTTGGATCACCAAAACCAGAACACAGCTCAACACCAGATGGTACAATTGACACAAAGGCATATCTTGTCAGCGGAGGTGAGGAAGAAAGAGGTGCTCATTCTAACTTAGTCATTACTAACGCTATAGTTGTACATAATCAAAACTTGTCATCCAATCAAAATCCTAGTGACATATCTGATCTTTCACTAACTGGTGGTGGTCTACCTTCTCATATGTATACATTTAACCAGGTAGAAAATAGAATTGATAAGCTTAATTCTCAATTGTATTATATAGAAAATGTTCCAGATACTTATAGAGAAAAACTCTACTCCTCACTTGGTAGGGACTCTAAAAAGGTCGTTTTTTCATCAGAACTTGGGAAAGAAGAATCATCAAATGAAAGTAATGGTAAAATGGTAGAAAATCAAAGCAGCATCAATTCAAAGACATTTACTGATCAAGAACATGATCTACAAGCTGAAACTCAGCGAGAAATTGAAAACTTGATTGCATCGGTTCAAGAAGAAAAGAGAAGACTTGCAGAAGGGGATGCCAAAGAAAAAACATTTATCATTGAATTAAACGAAGAAGTTCCTGCAGGATCTCGTATTTCTGTAAGTGTTGGTTTGTCATCCAATCAAAACTCACCAGAAAAACACGTAGAACCTGATCTAGCATCACCAATGTCTCAAGACTCTATTGACTTTCACAGTACCGATATTGATCTCTCAGCCCAAACTAGTATTGACTGTGATAGTTTTAGTTTCTCATCTCTTGCTAATAGTGAAGATTTAATTGACACTTATATTCTTCATAGAAGGCATTTTTCTGAAGAATTAGATGAAGAAAATGATATTATAAGTCCAGTTGAGCCTAGTGTTCAATTCAATTCTCTGCGAAGGAGTCGAAGTTTGAAAAAGAAACGTCCCACCAATATACAGGTTGAACAGGTCAAAGTATATGCAGGTTCTGAAGATGGATCACCTTCTCCACAACAGCATCAAAGATCATTTTCTTGTGGAACAAAGAGATCTCCCCATAGTCGATCACCATCAGAAAAAGGATTTAGTATTTTAAAAAGTCGTTCCCCATCAGGGAAGAGAACTCCTGGAGGACATTCTCAGACTTCTCTGGACATGTCGCCATCAGGTGCTAAAAGAAAGAACTATTTCACTCTCCCGCCAAGAGATACTTTTTCGAGTATTGATGACACTACTAGTCCTGTGTTTGAGACTGACATTGTCAAACACATTAAAGACCATCATGAAAAATGTGAATCAATTCTTAGTACTGATTTCAATACAGAACAGATTGAATCTCATCTTATATCTGACCAAAGCAAAGAATTTAGAATTCATAATGAGGATTTGAATGAAGAAGAAGAAGAAAGTAGTATTTTAGATAAGAGTTCAAGCACTGATAAAAGTGCTGAGAATACGGAAATTGAACAAATTGCAAATAAAAAATCCAATAATGGAAACGATTTTAAAAAGGAAAGGTCAAAATTTGTGACAAAAGATAGTAGCAAACATAGCAAATTGCAAAAACAGACAGTGATAAAAACAAAAGAGGAACAGGAAAGTTTTATGTCTCAGACAGAAAATATAAATGGAGATAAGCAAAATATTGAACAAAAAAGTGAAAAGACTAAAACAATCAATGAACAAAGTATAAATGATGAGACAGTTGATTTTGTGGATAGTCAACATGTTGCAAGTGATAATGGTAGTTTAGACTTCCCATCTCCAGCAGCAGTATATTTATTAAGCGAAGGTAAGTATTTAAGTAAAAGTAATAGAAGTAGCGGAGGGATCACGTTTACAACCTTTAAACCAGCAGACTTATCAACACCTAGCACTCCGGGATCACGTCCTATTAGTTTCGTTGAATCTGACAAGGGAGATGATACAGTGTCTCTTTTGTCATCAGCAACTGACACACTTAGTAGGACGTGTAAAATACCGGAGGAGAATGTTTTTCAGCCAACTGCTCGTAAACCAAAATTAAACCATCGTCAAAGCTCAAAGGACTTGCCAAATATTCGTACTCGTAGAAAAGTGAGTTTTCCTCGGGAAAGAGGATATAAATATAGTTTTGAAAGTGTACATGACCCTCCTTTTTTATCACTTGCCCCATCTGATGATTTTAATTTAGATGGAGATTCTAGAAAGCCTGATCCTTTCTTAGGGTATATGTCACAAGACAATAGTGAAATGATAGAATCTGATACTACAGAATCGTCCAATGGCGAGACCGATCCAGAGATTGAGAGTAGTGATGATGATCGACATGATGAATTCTTGAAATTTGCTAAAAGCTTAGCTGGTTCAGGAAAGAAAACTACCGCTGATTCAGGTGTTGGTGCTGAAATAGAACGTTCAAACGGAAATGTAATCTTGAGGGAGTCATCACCCTTAGAAGCTTTAGATAATCTAGATCAAACAAATGATGATACTTATGATATAAGTATAACTAAAAATGGATGTCAAATAAAAATAGAAATTGATGAAAGTTCATCTGACAGTGAACATGAGATTATTAATAGGAATAAACGATGTAGTGCAGATCCTCTAGAGGACTTAGAAAATTTAGACATAGCAGAAATTGAAATAAGTAGTAGTAGCTCATCAGAAGAAGGAAAGAAGAAAAAAATAAGGAAAAAAAGCAGAAGCAAACTGTTTATACCTAAGCTAGATATTAGTAATCCTTCTAGTCCTGATGAAAAAAATATAGATAGTAAATACAACGAAAGTACTTCCCATTCTGTCTGTTAAAAGTCATTGTATGTAGATAAAGGGATGTAATTCTAATGTTAATAGTCATTGTATGTAGATAAAGGGATGTAATTCTAATAGCAATTTTCCACCTTTTTTGCCAGTTTTGAAGGGATAATGATAGAATTTTTGTGCATATAATGAGTGTCCTTTTTTGGGAGTTGTAAATTTTTTAGAACATTTTTAAAGTTAATGTGATAAGTGGATTTTCATGTTGCAAATTGAGTTAAGATTTGAATGTGTTTTGTTTATGTTAGTTTTCTGATAAATATTTGAAAGTATATCTCATTCTGAAACATGTCTATTGATGAATAATTGTCAATGAAGTCCCCTTTTTTATCTTTTGTAAAAAATAACTTAAAATTACGAATAAACAGTCTGTTAAGTAAAAAATTTAAAAGATGATAAAACTTTGAGGTGCTGCTCATTTCACTTTGAAAAGAAACGCAAACTTATTTTTCATTGCCCTTAAAAGAAACCTGTCTTTGATAAAAACATATCATATTTGGTAGTAGGGATATGATTTATGACTAGAAATACAGTAACGCTAAGTAGACTTGCAATATTTCCAACAGTTATAATTTTCCGAGTACAAAACTTAAGTTTTCCATAATCATTTATCTTTTAATGCTTTGGTTTCTGCAGATTTTCGAAATGGACTTGTTCTTTAGGATTTCTCATAAGATAACTCTACAACTGTGCACTATACTTTAACTTCTAACAAAGCTATCCTCATTACACCCAGACTTTAGTATGTAGAGGAGTGATTTGTCTCTGTTCTTAGCTTTTAAGATTGAACCTCAAGTCTTGATTCCCCTTTGAAGTGATATATCTGAAAATTAGTTTTCCTTTTGTGTTTGTGAGGAAGGATACAGGATGGATATATATTAAGTTGGATGGTTTTTCTAAAATATATGTGTACATTGATACCATGTACATGTTTTACAGTCATACATGTGTAATTCTGAATTTTTGAATTGGTATAATAAGTCAATGGTAATGGGGTTTTGTGGTACAAAGACAATAAATATGGTTTGTTTCTTCCTAGACTTGATTATTCCAGACATTTGGGAAATAACTTGAACCTGTCAATATAATCTTATGCCTGTCAAATACAAAGAAAAGAAATCACTCCTTATTTTGAATACAAGAATTGATTGTGTAACATCGCACTATAAAATGTCTTTAACTTGATATTGATTTTTAACTAATGGAGAAGTGGTCTGTTAATGTTAAAACAAACTTCTCATTGATTTACTTCTTTTTGAATTTATCAGAAGAAGAATCAAATTTTTAAGTGTTTTTGCAAGAGCTTCAGTTCCTTTATGAGTGTTGACTTACAATATTAAAGATGTTAAAATATGAAAATATCAGGAATGTGTAAACAGGCTTGCGTTCAATATCGTAGGGGCTACATAGATTTATGACTATTGAACAAGTAGCTAGCCTAGCTATGGATAGGAGCTAGTCTAGCTACTCGTTCAGTAGATAAAAATCTATGTAGCACTACATACCAGCTATGATATTGAACACAACCCTGTTCATTAAAGATAGTGGCAAGTATAATATGCATCATTTAAGGCCAAACTCTAAACTTTACTGTGGATTCATATATTTTTGTAGGTATCAATTTTCGTGGGTTGGGGAAACTTTCATTTTCATGGATATTTGCTTTCGTGGTTTTACAAATATCTGGTTCAAAGCCTATAGAAAATATGAAATTTAAATTTGTGGTTCACCTGTTACCACGAAACCAAAGAAAATTGGTATCCAATGAATAAAAATGAATCTGTACTAGTTAAACTTTTATAATTCTATCAGTTACTTCCCTTGTGCATGAACTACCTACTGTAGTTATTTTTATTATGACCCATTTAGGGGCATTATGTTTTCTGGTCTGTGCGTCCGTCCGTCCGTTCGTTCGTCCTTCCGTCCGTCCGTCCGTCCGTCCGTCCGTCCGTCCGTCCGTCTGTCCCGCTTCAGGTTAAAGTTTTTGGTCGAGGTAGTTTTTGATGGAAGTTGAAGTCCAATCGACTTCAAACTTGGTACACATGTTCCCTATGATATGATCTTTCTAATTTTAATGCCAAATTAGAGATTTTACCCCAATTTCACGGTCCACTGAACATAGAAAATGATAGTGCGAGTGGGGCATTCGTGTACTGAGGACACATTCTTGTTATGACCCATTTATGGGCATTATGTTATTACGTCTGTTCATCCAGCCATTCACCCAAACGTTCGTCAGTCTATCCCAATTCAGGTTAAAGTTTTTTTGGTCAAGGTTGTTTTTGAGGAAGTTGAAGTCTAATCAACCTAAAACTTAGTACACATGTTCCTTATGATGTGATATTACTACTTTTAATGCCAAATTAAGAGTGTTGACCCTTATTTCACAGTCCACTGAACATAGAAAATGATAGTGCGAGTGTGGCATCCTATACTATGGACACATTCTTGTTCATGATCCTTGTACCTGTATTTTCAAAACTTTTTTTGAAATGCTGAAGAAAACTATTTCAATAATTAACAGGACCATATAGATCCCAAATTATAACTTCTATATTTTTCTCAATATGAATTGTCAGTTGTTGAAAGGAAGGTAATTCATGCAAATTTGAGAGAAATTTCATGTTGTATATTTACATTTACACTAAGGATTGCTCAGATTATTTATCAGTATAAAGTGTTAATGTGCTGTGATTTTTAACATAATTTTAATGACAAAAATACTCAACCTACATATTTATGTTGTTAATATTTGTTTTATATTATTTCGTAAGATTTCTGTTGTACTTACTTTAGTCATAAGATTCAAATTTGTTATTCAATGTTTGTTATTTGTTATTTTGATTTTGATATTGTTTCCCTTTACTTTCATTTTGTTTACCTTTATTTCGATTTAGTTTACTTTTATTTTGTTATATTTCAGTTATACTTTTGTTTTAATAAATTTTTTTTTATATTTTCTGTGTTCTGTCTTTTATGTTCTTGTTCTGTTTATTTGTTCTGATGTCTTGTTTTAATATTAACACTTTACAATACTTCCATCAACTTACAAGTGTTTGTATATTAGGTTTTATTAGTGTTTACTACAACTGGGACCAATAGATATTATATATTTATGTATTGGTCCCAGATTACGACTAACATTAATTTTACTTAGTGGTTTTTCATCAGTAACCGGCTGACTATTTATAATACATAAATATATTGGATTTTCATACTACATAAATGTATATTGAATTGAGCAGTATGCATATGCACCCGGTGAAAATTATATGACCATGACATATTGCATAGACATTAGACTATTGTTGAAAACCTTATGTGGTCCTCTAGATAATTTGTATTTGCTGTTTCATAAATTTGTACCCTTACATTAAAGCCACTCTGGAAAGGGACACAAATAAGAATCATGACTCCTTTTTGATGATGAGAGACAATGTTTTAGTACTATTCCTTCTTTATCTGGTTCTCATACAACATTGTCTGGTCAAAACATTCTTATCTTTTGATACTAGCTTATGATATTTAGAAAGAATGTGTGATACCATAAAAAGGTGTGTTAAATATCATCATGACCTTTGTGTTACCTTGACCTTTGACCTCAAGGTTGAAATAACTATTATTTGTTGACATTTTTCTTGTTCAAAACAAGAAGAGAACTTGTTTATCCTTTGACTTTTGATTATTCGTAAATGTTTGCAGTACCTCATGGCTGTGTGTTGCTTATCAATGTAGGTGGTTTCAGGAATTGACCTTTGACCTCCAAGGTCAAATATTTGATTTATGTATGTCCATTCCAAAACCTTATATATTTTTGTTTGCTATAGCAGGACTGTTTTTATGCTCGGAACAAAATTTCTGTGAGCATATAGTTGTATGTTCGTCTATCTGTACATCTGTTCCTTAAATGACTTATTTAATGGTTCAGGATGTGAATGTTAGTTTACTTGAATCTAGAAAAATAGGATTCAGTAATTTATTCATATACATTGAAATACAGGTTATTTTGGAATTTTACTGCTATTGCAGTTACCAATTTAGAGATACGTCTTTCAAAAAGTTAAAGTGGTGCCAGCATAAGACAGTTACTTTGTTTTACGCTTTGATTTTTATTTTATAAGAAATTTGGTGGCAGGCAATGGTTATTTGTGTTGTCTTAATACATTTAGTTATAATGTCATTAGGGATCCTTTTTTTAACTTTTGCTAATCCTATGTTGGTGACGTGATGATTAGATTGCTCCTTTGTATATTGGGATGCTCCTCTGAGGGTTTGGAAATGAAGGTAGCTGTTCTTGAAATCTATTTTATTTTCTTATGTAACCACCCTTGAATTGAAGAAAAAATTGCATAGAAATGATTGAGAAAAAAAAATATTAGGTCCATGAGCTCCACCTTTCCAAACACGATTCTTGGATCTGTGCCTTTTTCTGTTAAAATGAATAAAAGACTTGCTGTGAACATTGAAAAAAACAAAAATTTAAATAAAATCTATAGGAAAAATTTAAATGAAACTTCAAAGTATTGCTGAATTTAAAAACCTAAATTTTGCAGAATTTCCAGAAAATGTTTGTAAATCTTATGTTTTCTAAGATAATACTACATTGTAGTTAATTTGCATGTGAAGTCTTCCTTTGTTGATACAGATTTCCCATGAGTCATTGTTTCTACCTTTGTTCTGTTTGTGTGGCATGTTTCTTTGATCTTCATTTCTATTATTGAGTTTTTGATGAAATTGTTTTGAGGTAACTTCTCTCCAAGGATTAAAAGAAAAAATTAAAAATTGATTGAAAATAGTTACTGATGAATCACCATTTATTTGATTTTAAAGTGAAAAATATGTGGTTTAAACACTTTTATTTGGTTAATATACAGTTGCAGGTTACAAAAGATGGCTATTGTTATAATAAGAAGTAATTGCTAGTACATATGTACTGGTAAAATCTAGGCAAACTTGGTGTAGTAGTATGCAGTATGCAATGTCTTATATGCAAGTGATCCATACATATGATTTAGTAATTCATTTCAGATGTCTAAAATATCAACAAATAGATTTAAAATTTATTGAAGATATTCATCAGAAAATATATTTAGGTTATTTCAGACATGTCAGGTCTGAAGAATCGAAACTTAAAAAAACAATAGGTGAACTTGTCTAATGCTGTATGTAGTATGTATTCACTTAAAATGTATTTTTTTAAATTAAATTATCAAAATTACACCACTTTATATGTCAGCATTTTAATATAATTTGTATTGTAGTGTTATGGCAGTATTTAAGATTTTTTTTCACAAGATATAAAATGAGTTAAAAGAAAAAAAATACCTTTGAGAGTTATAAGATTTAGAAGGAAAAAAATTATTTTAATGTATGTATTTTTCTGTAAATTCAGTTTGAACCAATGTGAAAAAGCATGAACATTTTATTACTTTTGTATTCAGCATTGTCAGAAAGCCAATCACATCTTGCCACCTATCTTATCCTGGATACATTTTACAAAACATAGAGCAGGGGGATAAACACTATCATAGCTGTGCTTGGTCTGAACGTAAATTTGAGGTCTACATCTTATAAGAACATGCTCTCACCTCACTGTACTTCCCCTAGCACTGATCAGAGTTGAAAAACTCATGATAGAGCAATAAATAAGTATTTTGTAAATTCATTACCTGCTCTCAGTTTCCAAATTCATTGACCTTTGAATCTATTACAATGATGCATTAGGTGAAATTTTTTAGTTGTCAAATCTAATACATTTGGTAGCAATATCAAATCTGTCTATGGCCCTTGACCTTATTCTCTTGTATTATATGTCTCAGAATAAAGATCGATTGATTTCTCAATGAGTTCTGAATTTAAAGCTAATATTGTAATGAGTATTAAGTGAAGCTTATATTGTGTAAACTGTAATTTAACCAGCATTATAATCTCTGCTCAGAGCCAGTTATAAAAATACAGTATTTAACCCACCTCAAGTAATTGTGTCTGTCCCAAGTCAGACTAGTTAGTGGTTGCCTTCAGTTATATTTTAATATTTTTGTCCTTATTGGAATTGATTGTAAAATTTATTAAGTCTGTTGATATTATTCTAACTTGTCTGGATGGTTTAGAGTTTGACCTGTTCTATAGACACTTGTCTGATGTAGAGGATTGTGTGATCATGTGGAACTATTTAATTAACTTTTACCCCTCATCTCATTGTATTCATAGGAATTAATAATAAAACTTACGACTTTACTCAGCATTTCCTGGGAAAATTAATTAAAAAATGAAGATGTGTTAGGGTTTTGTTTTACTTTGATCCCTTAGGATTTTTCTTGATATTGGTACAAGCAAACTTTAATTGCTTATCAAGGATATTAGTACTGGATTGCTATCCTTATTTGCCATACCATCAAATCCATTCGATAGGCTAGGAAAAGTAACCAATAAGTTTACATTAGATTAAGCAATGTTCACCGATGTTACCGATCGGAAGAAATTGATGATATTATTTGACTGTGTTATATATATAAACAAGAACTGTCATTTTTCTATGTGGGTGGATGTTATGCTATAGTTATTAAGTTATAGTCTATGTAGCTTGGAGTGAAATATTTTTAGATTAATTTATATTTTGAATCAATGTAAAATGTTTGAAATGATTCATAACAAATGTGTGAATTTGATGAATTTTGTATGCTATAATGAATTGTAATTTAAAGAAAATTAGTTTGTTTATATGTCTTGGGGATAATAAATATTTGTAAGGATTCTGATTAATGTTTTTCAATCTTATTACTATTAAGTATGCATTGCTTTGGTTTCAATGTACCGATCTTATAGATTAAAAGTACATATGGAATTTCTGTCTTCAACTTGGACCACTTTAAGGGAGCTTTTTGTCCATTTGAAGCCATTCTTAAGTTCAGAACAACTAAGATTGACAGTTTAATAATTTTAATTGGTT
Organism: Mytilus galloprovincialis; assembly: GCF_965363235.1. NCBI lineage: Eukaryota > Metazoa > Mollusca > Bivalvia > Mytilida > Mytilidae > Mytilus > Mytilus galloprovincialis. The sequence goes on from NC_134840.1 coordinate 20,463,578, forward strand.
TTTTTTATAAGCAGAAATGAGTGTCACTTTATCTTCATGTATCACATGAGGGGCCACTGTAAATAGATCACTGTTGTCACAGTTTTATACATAGTTTGAATATGAAGATGAAGTTCTAGCAAATATTACTTTGGGAATTATTTATTTCACTTCCTTTCCTATAAAATGTAATAGAATTTTATTTCCATGATGACAATTTTGGGAAATTCATGTTGCTTTTAATGTTGATTTAGGATAGATATATTCAAGTTATTCTATTGATGGCGTAAGAAAAAAATTAATAAAATAATCAAACTCCAGCTACAGATGTAAGAAAATAAAAAGACTATCCATAAATTTAGAGTGAGATAAACAGTTTTCAGTTGTGATAAAAACCTTTCTCATTTAACCGACTTCCATTTTCAAATTAAGCAATCCTCTAGATAGCTTGGTTCAGTTTTATGTCATTTCATCAAAGGACTGGTAGAGATAAGTTTTATAATTCCTGTAGCTTCACAATTGTACTAATGGCAAACTACGCTGTTAACAATGTGCTAATCAGAGTTTGAAAACATAAGGTCTTCATGGTATATTGGATAAAACAGTAATTTAAATACCACTTTACCAATTATCTCTAGGCTCACTGATTAATGAAAAATAACAGTCAACTGAGAATTAGTTTCATTTATTATTTACAAGAAAAGTTTTGTGCAGGTTGTTAAGTATTCACAGTTTTTGTTGGTTATAATTTCCATCGCCATTTGATAGGATAATGACTGCAGTTTTAATGGAATTCAGGAAACCAGGAATCATCAGTATTGATTTTCTCCTTTCAACAGAAGGTTTTTATTGTGAAAATCTCTATTTTCTGTGTCTTATTTGTAGTAATACCTTTAATTTAGTGGGTTAAATTTCTTGGAAGCATTCCTATCATATAGTGTTTTTGTTTTTTTTCTGTCTTAGCTGATTTAAGAACTATCAGTCAATCTGATGATTATTTAGGTTTACCTCGAAATTTTATCTCTTTCTCTGCAGTTTGTTTTCTTATGATTTCTTATGAATCAGAAGCAGTTAAGAAAATAAATACCATACATTAGAGAAAAAATGTGTTAGTTGAAATATATTGACAACTAATCAGACAAAATCAAAAACTTATAAATGGCTCCCTGAGACAAGTTCGACACACTGAAAAACCAATCGCAGATCTATACATACATAATAAATATATATTACATACTTTTAATTTATAAATAGGAGGGATGAATTTTTCAGCATTTTTTTAGGATTTCCCAGAATGCATTAGGAGTAATTTGATTGGTTAAGAAGTCATGGGATTTTATATTTTTTGACTGAAATGATTTTGATTGGATGACTTGTTAATAATAGAAGTTCATTATTGTGTTTTGTTTGCATGGCCCAATAATAGCTAAGACAGATTTTAACATCTCAAGGATTATGTCCTATGCTAATATCAATAAATCTTGTTTTACAATTTCTTGAGAGGGTCCATAAGGTTGATTAATGTATATTGATTAATTTAAGAAAAAATTGTGCTTTGACAACGACTGCAACCATATATAGAGAAAACGAAGATAAAGCTGGTCGTTGTCTCTTGTAATTGACGTTTTAGAAACTTCTACAATCAGATTCTCTTGTGTCATTGATTATTTCAAATGCAGTAAGGAAAGGTCTTAATTGTTATTTCACTGACTTAATCTAATAAAACCAGTCATTTTTAATGTAACTTCCCAAAGGACACAACTATTTATTGTCAAACATTTGATATGAATTGACATTTCTGGTTTTTCATTGCTTGATTTTTAAGTTAATGATTTTCACTTAAAGTTTATCAAGGTTGATGTCAGGGCACAGAATATCTTTACTATTAGCCCTAACTGTTTGTTGAGTTAATAAGTTTTTTGTACTTGTTCCATGTTAGTATAATTGTAGGCTAGGGTACCTTTAAAGATGCTGAACTTTATTAATATTTAGGTTGCCAAGCAATAGTGTATGTACCTAGTTTGTTCTAAACTGTTTTAGGGTTTGTCTGAAAGGAAATAAATTTCATGCTTTTCTGCTTAAAAACCTGATATATTTTCAACTAATAAAACTGAAAATTACTGTCTAACCGAATGATTTTGGTTAGACACAGTTTGGGATACCTTGTACACCCAATGTAGTTTTTCCTAGTTATCTTCCTTTTAAAAGTCATTGAAAACAACGAGATTAGAACTAGGCCAATTTTGAAAAAAACTCCTAATTTTGTCAGTGTACAGATTAAAAAAGTGTTGAAAATGAATTATTTGATATCTTTTGATAAAGTAAATATATATATACCATCTGGAGTATTGCACCAGTTAAGAGCCCCACTTTAAATGTTAAAAGTAGCATTTGGGAGGTGGCTTTAATTATTACATTTATTTCACACATGAATATTATCAATATAACCAATTATTTGATCTTCCCACCCACTGGTTGAAAAAATGAAGAGATAATTAAGCATGTTGATTGCAATCTAATTTGATAGACACATAGTTCTGGTACCCTATTGTTATCTTATGAGGACTATCAGATCAGGTTATATTAAAAGATATCAAAATTATCAAATAAATGTTCATACAAAGTATCAGATAAGGTTATAAGATATCAAAATTATCATTTAAATATTTATACAAAGTGTACTCTTATCTTAACATGCAATATATTGATTATTATTTCTTGCATATTTATAACATTAGTTTTAAGTTAGAGTTATGAACATCATGCTATTGTATTGACAAGTGTACAATCTATAAATATATCATTTTATTTGGTCCGAGAACACAATTAATTCGTAGTGCATTTCTTTTAGAACTTAAATGCGCTTTCTCAATGAAATTTTTACAGTGTGTTCTACTACTTTTGGGACAAATTATATCAAAATTATAGAAAACTTCATCGGCTCTAACTCAAAATATGGACAATTTTATGTTTAGGGTGTCTTGAAATCTTTTGACAGCTTCCGAAGTGCTAACTTTTAACCTTTTCCAGCTGGACGAAATCACTACTTTCCTTTAAAATTCTGGACCCAAATTTTTTTACAGTGTAGTTTCACCCCCCTACTTCCAATTTGAGGCATAAAACATGGAGAAATAAATTTGGAAAGGGTATGAAAAATATTGGCAGGTAACCCACTGTCAACACTAGGGACTATATTCGTGAACAACGAAAATCAAGGGCAACAATTGTGGTCCCGGACCTAATAGGATAGAAAGACTTGACCAATCTTGATAAAACTTGGTAAGACTAAAGCTTAATAAATTATAACTTACAAAGTTTCATAGCAATAGGAGATATATTATAGACAGTATGTTAAATTCTATACTCAACTTTGCGTGTTAAATTTTGAAGTTAAAATTGAAAAATTTAAACTATCAACATTTGGGCCTTTAGAAATTAAAATATTGCAAAAAAATACTTTTTAAATGCCTTAATATATCAATTATCATGTACTAAATGCAATAGAGTATTCATTTTATTTGTCACACTCAACATAATTATTCAAAAGTCAAATTTATATGAGCCTGCACCTAAAAATCAAGGTTTTTGTCTAGCCTGCAACTTTTGTTGCAGAAAGCTCCACATAGGGATAGTGCTCCGGCGGCGGCTACGGCGGCGGCGGCGTTAGCTCACTTCTTAAAAGCTTTATATTTTAGAAGGTGGAAGACCTGGATGCTTCATACTTTGTATATAGATGTTTCATGTTACGAAGTTTCCGTCAGTCACATGTCCAATGTCCTTGACCTCATTTTCATGGTTCAGTGACCACTTGAAAAAAAAGTTCAAATTTTTTATAATGTTGAATTCTCTCTTATTATTAGTAATAGGATAACTATATTTGATATGTGCGTACCTTGCAAGGTCCTCATGTCTGTCAGACAGTTTTCACTTGACCTCGACCTCATTTCATGGATCAGTGAACAAGGTTCAGTTTTGGTGGTCAAGTCCATATCTCAGATACTATAAGCAATAGGGCTAGTATATTCGGTGTATGGAAGGACTGTGAGGTGTACATGTCCAACTGGCAGGTGTTATCTGACCTTGACCTCATTTTCATGGATCAGTGGTTATAGTTAAATTTTTGTGTTTTGGTCTGTTTTTCTCATACTATATGCAATAGGTCTACTATATTTGTTGTATGGAATGATTGTAAAGTGTACATGTCTAGCGGGCAGATGTCTTGTGACCTTGACCTCATTTTTAGGTTCAGTGGTCAAAGTTAAGTTTTTGAGTTTTGGTCTTTTTATCTAATACTATATGCCATAGGTCAACTATATTTGGTGTATGGAAATATTTTATGATCTTTATGTCAGTCGCGCAGGTTTTATTTGATCGTGACCTCATTTTCACGGTTCATTGCACAGTGTTAAGTTTTTGTGTTTGGTCTATTTTTCTTAAACTATAAGTAATGGGTCAACTATATATGTTGTATAGAAGCATTGTTAGCTGTACATGTCTGCCTGGCATGGTTCATCTGACCTTGACCTCATTTTCAAGGTTCATTGGTCTTTGTTTAGTTATCTTGGTTAGTGTTAAGTTTATGTGACAGTTGTAATAAATTTAAAGCTTAGCTTTATACTTAGGACTATCAACATAATATCAATGATTAGTATAGAAGGCGAGACATTTCAGCGTGTGCACTCTTGTTTAATGAAGGGTGGCCTTACATAAAGATGTAATTTTTTCCAGTAATTTTAAATTTGTGAAGCTTTTTGGTTATAAATAATCCTTACATATGTATTGAATGTACTTTAAATGGAAAGAAAAGTTACAAATAACATATCATATTAGTATAAAAGGGTCTTAGGCCAAGTAAGACGGGACATAATTTAGAGCTAATTTAGGCCGTGCCACATATTTACATTAAAAATGCATATTGAGGCTATAAGAAATAAAAAATTGTGTCTTTTTTATCATTTCTATACTCATGTGACATGATACAACAAATCTGAGCACAAAAATACTCTTGCATTTAACTTTTCTTGAGACAGTATGGTCTGATCAAAGATTTTTGCCTTAGTGAATAACTTGCATGCAATTTTAGTGTCAACAGGCTTATCTTTGAACCACTTGCTATTCTACAGAAAAAATAAAGATATTATGTAAAATAAAGCCGATACAATAGACATTGTTAAGTGCTTTTTATACAAATTTAATGAGGTCTATATTATGGACTTCAACTTTTATGTACCAAGCTCCCCACTTTTGACTTCTTCCAAACAGGGCGTTAGGCAAGGGTCATTTATACAACACATTTTGCACATACAATGTATTGTCTGAGATAGCCTCCTTTTGTGTAGATTGAGAGTTCATAAATAAGTAATTAACCTGGATAAAGGCATAGAAACACAAATATTGACACATAAAAACCTGTCAGATAGAAAGTCAGGATGCCATTTATGCATCAACATTGAAAAAGCTATAAAATGCCTATTTTGACCATAAAATACCAAAAAAAGTTTCAATCCTTTAGTTTCATGCTATTTGTCAACTTATCACCATCAAATAATTCAGGGAAGTTGCCAAAGTACAGATTCTTTATTTACAGATTTCACCTCTTAGGTACAATTAATTCGTAGTGCATTTCTTTTAGAACATAAATGAAAATTGAAAAATCCCACCTGCGCTTTCACAATGAAATTTTTAAAGTGTGTTGTACTACTTTTGGGACAAATTATATCAAAATTATAGAAAACTTCATTGGCTCTAACTCAAAATATGGACAATTTTATGTTTAGGGCGTCTTGAAATCTTTTGACAGCTTCCGAAGTGCTAATTTTTAACCTTTTCCAGCTGGACGAAATCACTACTTTCCTTTAAAATTCTGGACCCAAATTGTTTTACAGTGTAATTTCACCCTCCTACTTCCAATTTGAGGCATAAAACATGGAGAAATATATTTGGAAAGGGTATGAAAAATATTGGCAGGTAACCCACTGTCAACACTAGGGACTATATTCGTGAACAACGAAAATCAAGGGACGACAATTGTGGTCCCGGACCATTTTGTGTAGTATATAAAGGGGTTATTGAAATGACTGCCCTTAATACGACAGTTTTCTTATTTGTTAGATAATTTTTTAGAAACTAGATTACCTCAAGATACTATTTGCTTTGTGACAATATGATACATATTTTATATGTTATTCACAAAGTATGGTCTCTAAATTCATTGTACAAGGTTTGTATCTCTCTCAACAAAGTTTTAAAGGCTTAAGGTGCTATATCCAGCGGCTTCAGCGGCACATTCACAATATATTAGGTAGGATGACTGCTTCCAGTGGCAGCTTTAATTGATGTTTCAGCAGCAACAACAATGTAGTAGTTTCTCAATATGCCTGTTTAAAGAACTCATGTTAAGTCAATGACATTTGGTATGCAACAAGCAATAGTAGATTATTTTGCCTTCATCACTTGTTCATGCTATATTTGTTAACACATGTTAGTTACACCATTTTATTCATCCAAGAGACAATTAGCATCTTTAAGACAAAAGAGCTTATTACAGAGAGTAAGAGTTATCTTTCTTGATACAGTGATTTAAGTTATCAACATTAATTAAAATGTCTTCTTTTGTAACGTTAATAAGTCTTTATGAGATAACACAATTCTTTAGCTCAATGAACAAGATATGGTGATTAACTAATTTTTGATGTGACTGTCATAGGATAGACTGTCCTCAAGTCACTGGGATTATTCTGCCCCTTTTTCCGAAAACAAAGAATGAAAAAATTAATTTTGATGTAACCTTCATGGGATTGGACTATCCTCAGGTCACGGGGATTATTCTGCCCCTTTTCCGAAAAACAAATGTAAAAGTAAATGTAAATGTTAATGCTATTGATTCACACAAATTCTTCAGGCATTTGTCCTTTCTGTAGCACATTTAAGAGTTCAATTCCAGAAGCTCCTCTTTTGGTCATAGAATTTGCTAATTGGACTTTTCCTGGACACCATTTTACTTCAACACAGCTGTTTTCAATCATTTCAGATATAGATGCAATGTCTATTCTTAATCTTTTGTCCTCTACCAACTTGGTTGATTTTAATGCCTCGGTAACACTTTTGTTGTCAATAAAAGCTGTAATAGGTATAGTTCTTTGTGCAACTCCACAAATGTCCTCAATAATACTCCGAAAATATAATGCTGTTTCTAATCCATCCTGCAGACTTAAAGCTTCTGCAGCTATAGTAGAACGAACAACCCTTTTGATCTTATTGGCTTGCCATGAAATTGGACAACATTTTCCTATTCTATCTTTTATCCAAACAATGTGAGCTCCTGTACTCCCTTTACCATCATTTATATTTCCTAATGCTGCATCACTAAATACAAAAATTTCCCAGTCTTCTGTTTCCTTTCCTTTTAATGATGGGAAAAGCTGAATAGGCCTTATGTCCTTTAACTTTCCAATGTTTTTAATAGCACGTAAAAGATCACAAACTAATGCACTTTTCAATTTAGTACTTAAATCAACAAGTTCAAAAGCCAAATCTGGTCTTGATCCTTGCACTGCCCAGTTCAGTTGCCCAACCATTCTGCGATAATTTTTCTGCTCTTCTTGGGTAAGTTGTTTCAATTTCTGAAATGCACGCTGTGGCTCTATATGTTGGTGATCTAGTTTTTCCATGTAAATTGAATGATCAAGTTGTATACCTTCATTGTTTTGCTTTATCATAAAACCTATATAACGAAAATTCTCTTCTTCAATTTTTCCTGCTATAAATCTCTTCCTCAATTTTTCCATCAGTTTCTCAAATTCTTCATTTCCTGCATGGAGAAAGTCATCTACATGACAACAGAAAATACCTTGAAGAGATCCCTTTACTGTCAGAATAAACAAAGCAGGGTCAAGTTTTGATTGTCTGCATCCTAAATTTAAGAGTTCATCCTTAACACTTATATAAAACTGCCTAGCGCCATCCTTTAGTCCATACAATCCATGTTTAAGTTTCCAAATGAGTCCTTTTGGTGTATCACTTTCAACTGGAGGTTTAATATGGACATCACGATCTAATTTCTTTCCTTGTAGAAATGCTGATTTAATGTCGGTAGTTTTTATTGACCATTTCTTGCTTGCAGCAAATGTAAGGAATATTCTAATAGATCCTTTTCCTATTGTAGGACTATCTTTAGGAATGAAAGAGTGTTCTTCAAAACCCCGAGCTACTAATCTAGCTCTAGTTTCTCCATTTTTATTAGTTATTACCCATCTAGTAGAAATTGTCTTTTGACCACCATCTTCAACTTCCTCATAAGTGTTAAATTGTCTCAGCTTTTGTAATTCTAGTTGCTTTGCAATGTCACTATCATTTTGATCCACTTCATCAGTTGTTTGAACTTCAATGTCATTGGTCTGGTCTTCTAAAATATTCCATTCTAGATTACCCAAGTCTACACTTTTTTGTTCATCGCTTACATGATCTTTCACATTATACCAACTTTTGTTCCCTCCTGTTGCTTTGCCCGCTCTTCCAAGCACAGTTGCACTGATCCATTCATCTGAGCCTTGTAGTTTATATCGAATGTTATCATCTTTCTTTATAAGCTGTAAATTATGACTAACAGCTGTTGCTTCATGAGATGGATCTTCTTGAGGTGCACTTGTTATAGTTTCTGAAATAATGTCAAAGGATTTCTTTTCTTCATTAGTTTGTTCTTTAATTTCATTACTAATAATAATGTCACTTTTCTTCAACGCTATGTTATCTTGTTCTTTATTTTCATAATTCATCCCAGTCAATACTAACATCTTTTCTTCTTTTGATATGTTAGCTTTCCTTAACAATTTGAAAGCCAAGATTTCCGAGGGCAATTTCATGTTTTTCTTTTCAATTTTTCTGTACTTGCTGTCAAAATAGGCAACATATTCATTTATTGATTGACCTTCTGGCCTTGTATAATCTTCGAAATCCTCAAATTTTTCTAAGCTATCTGCAAGGTCATCCTTAGCCAGATGCTTGTCAAGAAAATCTACTAAGGTATTTAAACCTGTATCTTTCTTCAAATCATCAAGAACAATTTGGTCAAAAACTTTTTCCCTAATCTTAGTTTCATCATCTTCAGGTAAGGAGAGTGCTACTGCAATTCCTCTTTTCTTTTTATCTAGGTCTGTTATTTCACTCCATGCTAATAGTTCTTGTTTATATAGTTCATAAGATTTAGATTTGTTGAATGATGGGAGGTTAATTCTGGTTGACATGATTGTTTTTACTTTTCCCCCTTTTTTTCTTTTTTGTCTAGAATTTCTATGCATACAAATATTAAGCTCTCAGGAGGTCAGATACTCTTCCAGTATTGTTAATTTCAACTTTTATAACACTCTTGACAATTACACTGGACACACTATCTCAAATATTTATGCACGCTCTGCTATCATTGTTAACACATGTTAGTTACACCATTTTATTCATCCAAGAGACAATTAGCATCTTTAAGACAAAAGAGCTTATTACAGAGAGTAAGAGTTATCTTTCTTGATACAGTGATTTAAGTTATCAACAATATTGACTTTGAGAAACTTTTAGTTTAGTTTATGTAAAAGTTTGTGATTAGGTCAGTTAAGGGGAAATTAACAGTGGTAAATTAGTGATAGTGTAATTAAGTTGTATTACCATTTGCTCATTTCATACCCCACCATTTCATTCATGTTTTGTTGACTTAGAAACTGTTTAGTTTTTTTGTACAAAAGTTTGCAATAAGGTCAGTTTAAGATGACCACTAATGGTAGGTCAATGATATTTGGTATGTAATGGTATTACCATTTGCATGTCTCATTTCCATGGAGAGTATATGGCACTGGTCCCTCATTCATTGTTCATTGACTTAGTATCTTTTGCATAGTTAACATGTTAAAGATTGTGTGTAAGTCAGTTGAAAGGGTATCACTTATGATAAGTCAATGATATTTGGTATGCAGTTGTATTAACAATGGCTTTTCTCATATCCATAGAGATAAATTGACCCTGTACTTTCAGTCATGGTTTATTGACATTAAATGTTTTACATAGTTTACATGTTAAACTATTGCAATTATGATTTCAAAATTTGAATTATACATGTACAAAATGTACTATCAAAATTGCATGAAGGCAAGACATGTTTCTGTGTCGACAGTGTATTATAAGTACATGTACTATGTAATTTAAACAAGATACAGTGAATTTGAATGAGATTAGTGTCTTCTTTGAATGAACACAAAATAGAGGGAAATTCTAAATACCAGTAGCCTTTATAAAAAAGTTGAAGAATTGTCTTTTGCAGAATTATCTCTATACAGGTTAAAAATTAATTATTTGGAGCTGTAGATTTAAGGTCGTGTTTGTGTTTCATTATTGCACCAATTTGTGTAGATAATCACATTTGAAATTTGCTATAGAAATGATTGATAGTGTTATTGGACAAAGATTTATAGAAATCCAATATAACCCACACCAGTTCACTATTATTTGTCTCCCTTGTGTCCACAACCAATGAAATGTTTTATTGACATTGGTCAAATTAGCTATTGTGGTCATCGATTTTCCTCCTAAGTGTTAAGATTCATGCCAGTCTTGATGTGCAATTAATTTGCATTTCATGACTGTAATAAGATCAAACCTGATTAGCTTAATTCAGTATAATTAAGAACACTAAGCTCTGGAAAGGAATTTTTTATTTGTGAAGTAATCAAGATAGATAGGCTTGTATTAATCTACTTGTAGATCAGGGTATACAGGCTGAAATATTCACTTTGTATGCATAACTAACTAACCCTTAACTCAGTGGAAAGTCACGATTTTGGGTGATATTGCTTTAAAATATTTTGAATTCACCCTAAAAAAGTCAACAGTTAAGTGTGTCTGTTTCTATCATTGATTACAAAGTAAAATATGTCTTTCCAAATAATACAGTAGTGCTGTGGTGTTAAATACCCATCAATAAAAATTAATCAATTTATTGATTGACTCACAGTGATTAAACTCTTTTCTATGACAAGTTATGTCATTTTGTGTTAAATTGTCATTTTTTTTGTCTTTAAAACAGCAGTTGGCAATTGCATTTAACACTGGAAAGTTGGGAACAGCTGTCACTAAAAATAGTTTTATTTCATGGGTGAAGGACAGTGATGAAATAATCTTTTTTTTTTTTGGTAATAAAAATATCCTTCAATCAAAATAGATGCACAAAGGAAAAACACATAATTCTACATGCTTGACTTGATACAGGCACACGAGCGTATGTTGTTTTGGGAAATCGTGATAGTTTTAGCATTGTTATACTTCCTGCATGATGTCCAAGTGCCCATTTAAGCCCTTATTGTGATGCTTTCAGTAAGTACAAAAAAGAAAGACTTAAGCATGCTGCTTCCACTGGCTACATCAATGTATTAGTTTCTGAGTAGGTCAGTTTAAAGAAAGTCAATGATGTTTGATATGCAGTTGTACTAGCATTGACACCTCTGAGTTGAATGGTTTTGGCCACATCCCTTATGGTTAGCTTGTTTAAGGTTGTGATAATGTCATTTTAAAGAGAGCAACTTATGAAAAGTCAATGGTATATTGGTTTGCAGATGTATTACCAATGGGATTTCTCATTTCCACGGAGGTTCCCTGCACCTTCGTTCATGAATCGATGAATTGGATATACATGCTTTCTCATATTGTATCCTAAAATAAAGTCAAATTCATGGGAGATTTAACCATACATAGCAAGTTTTATAGCACTGTAACATCCCATTAATAAGGTTTGAATATCTCAAATGTCACGGTCTTTTTAGTGCAGAATTATACATACATTTTGTGCAACCTTATATGGTAGTATGCCAATGTTACAGCCCTAATATCCATTACTGATGGTGGCATACAGATTATCAGTGTAACCTTCACATATTTTCTGTCGATCCATAGTATGATATTAAGATTTCATTACAAATAGGCAGAATTCTATATACTATGTCCAATATTCTGAGCCAAGGCTTCCTATGAATTCCAATTCAGATTGATACATCAAAAGGATGAAAGATGAATAAATTGCCAATATTAGTCTAGACATAGGCCTTATAAATGACATATCTTTCGGGAAATCTAAATGACTTTGTTATAGGATTAGAGAACTTGTCATATACTATAAAATCCAGAAAAAAGAAGAAATTCTATTGGCTCATCTGCTGTTATTATAAGCTTAAATTTGTGGGTGCAGGGAATTTCAATGTTGAGCTCTCACTTCTGATCAGTTCTGTATCTTTAAGGTCCAAGGGGACCACAGGTTTGTCCATTTCAGTAGTTTTACATTTTTACTTGTAATTGTTTCAATCAATTGATAGATACATGGTAAAAATAGGCATATCATTAGAAAAAAATTGAAAACAAAACGTTTAATAATTTCTCAAAGTCAAACATTTGAAATCCGAAGATGTGTAAGTACCGAAACGGCATAGAATTTGCATATTAAATGATTTTAAATTCCATTTGAATGATTTTTTGGTGTAGGAAATCTACACAAAAAAAACATTTTTTTTTTTTTTTTTTGTGAAGATAAATTTTACTCCAATGACTTTTAATTATTACATTGGTTGCAATGAATTACATTGATTTCCCAGTTAAATAAAAACCGATAATTTCACATATGAAATAAACATGATTATTTCACTCTCTGACGTCATACAACAAAAGGCGTTGTCAAGACGTCGATAAAACAAATTGTTAATGCGTAGAAAAAAGATATAGTTCCTTACATGTTTAACATTAATTTCTTTCAAAAAAGCCATTTGTCAATGTAATAAAAAGAATAACGAATTAAATAATTCAAATATTGAAAAATATTCAACTCGTGACTGAACAACACTGATAATTAACTACATGTGAGCTACATGCATTCATGAATTAATGTGTTGTTTGGTCACTCATTGAATATTTTTCTCTATTTGAATTCTTTGATTAGTTATCCTATATTTACTAGTTTAATGTAAGTTTATCAAGCCAATGTAGGGACAAAAGTAAATTTTTATCATAGAATGACTACAGAGGATGAACAAATAAACTTAATTCTGTTATGATCAGTTGACCTTGACATACATTGTCATGGCTATCATATGACATTGACCAATGACCAAGTGGTAACAGGATTCAAATGTTTTTGGCATGGAAGCTTTTCTTACGTAGAATTTTATCATTTATTATAAACTTTGTGATATAAGGCATTTTTAGGTGGATATAATTGCCTACAATCATGACAAACTTATATAAATAACCATGACTTTCATTTTGATCAAACAGACTTAATTGTACTGACACAAAAGGCCATGCGACCTTCATTTCATACTACTGGGTCTGTCTTTTGTTTGAACAAAATTTGTTCCAAGAAAACCTTTGAGAAATTAAGCTATGTAACAATCATAATAGCACGGTCCTCTCTAATTTTGAAATAATTCAGGGAGATAATTTCATAGAGAATATGTCTCAATTCTGTTAAGTGAGAATCTAAAATGTGTTGTCACAGGTTTTTAAATGATTTATGTTATATAAATACTTCTTTTATGATGAATTTTCTTTAAATTTTCATTACATCAGTATTGTATTGATTAAATAATCATCCTAGCACATTGTATTATAACACCATCACAAAATGCAGACTCATTAGTATGAAAAAAAAAACATGATTTCCCATGAGCAGTGACACTTACTTTTTTATACTGGTAATAAAAATTGAATGTTATTACTGACAAATTACATGTCTTTCGTTCCAACAGGTCACATGACAATGAAAATTATTCAAATTATTAGTACCTATAAGAAATTAATGTTTGATAAGCCAATAGTATACATGTTTAAAGTGAAACCAATAAAAATGTATAATAGTCAAAATACAAATAAAAAACATAAAATGAAGTCCTCTTTATTTGAAGCACTGATTTTCCTCAAATTTAGTTCAGAATTTTTATGCCCCACTTACGATAGTAGAGGGGCATTATGTTTTCTGGTCTGTGGCTCTGTTTGTCCGTCCGTTCGTTCGTTCGTCTCGCTTCAGGTTAAAGTTTTTGGTCAAGGTAGTTTTTGATGAAGCTGAAGTCCAATCAACTTGAAACTTAGTACACATGTTCCCTATAGTATTATATTTCTTATTTTAATGCCAAATTAGATATTTACCCAATTTCATGGTCCATGGAACATGAAAAAGGATAGTGCAAGTGGGGCATCCATGTACTTTGGACACATTCTTGTTTACTTTGTGTTGTCAATGGCCTTTACTTTTTTTTTTAATGTTTTATGAAATAAGGATTTAGCAGAATTCTTTGATATTATCAAAGAATTCTGCAATGAACATGTTTTATTCTCTTTCTTTGATAGTCAATCTGGCTTATGTTTTATTTTGATATATGACTATGCTGTTTGTTTAAACAATGTGTTGGAAAACATATGGTGTTTTCTTTAGTTAGAGTGCAGAAGTTTTCTATGTTTCGTGGTTGACAAGGACCTAGTTATATTTCTAATCTATTGATTGTAATATGAGGCATGGTTTCTTTGTAATCAATGACATATTTTATTTTATAAAAAGATGAAAGGGTTGCTTAATAGAGAATTCTAAGACTACAGTAGGATAATGACTCCATTTATGTAATGGAAATTTACAGTGTATCTTTGCACTTAAAAAAAAGATCTGGAGAATAAAAGTAAATAAAAATAAAGTTGAAGTTGGCATGAGGTACTTATCAATTAGACAACAACCTAAAAACGATTTTTATTTAGGATACGATTGTCATTGTATGATATTAAGAGTTCATTTATAAATGTTCCCAAATGAATCAGTTGAATTATTTAGATTTGTCATGGTTTCATATAAGATAAGACCTAGTGTTATTAAATGTAATCTGTATCATAGATACCAAATGGGAATTCATTGTAAGTTATAAGTGAAGAGAGCCTAGCACTCTCTCTGCATGAGGCATTCAATTTAATGTTCCCATTCTAATGATGTTGTAATCAGAATCAGTTATACTGTATGATATGGTATAGCTAATAGCTATACTGTATGTTATGGTATAGATAACAGCTATACTGTATGTTATGGTATAGCTAATAGTTATACTGTATGTTATGGTATAGATAACAGCTATACTGTATGTTATGGTATAGTATGCAATGGTATAGCTAATAGCTATACTGTATGTTATGGTATAGCTAATAGCTATACTGTATGTTATGGTATAGCTAATAGTTATACTGTATGTTATGGTATAGATAACAGCTATACTGTATGTTATGGTATAGCTAATAGCTATACTGTATGTTACGGTATAGCTAAAAGTTATACTGTATGTTATGGTATAGATAACAGCTATACTGTATGTTATGGTATAGTATGTGATGGTATAGCTAATAGTTATACTGTATGTTATGATATAGCTTATAGTTATATTATATGTTATGGTGTAACCATTATTGTTAAACTGTATTTTTATGCCCCATTTAGGGGCATTATGTTTTCTGGTCTGTGCGTCCGTTCGTCCGTCTGTTCGTTCGTCCGTTCGTCCGTTCGTCCGTCTGTCCCGCTTCAGGTTAAAGTTTTTGGTCGAGGTAGTTTTTGATGAAGTTGAAGTCCAATCAACTTGAAACTTAGTACACATGTTCCTTATGATATGATCTTTCTAATTTAAATGCCAAATTAGAGTTTTGACCCCAATTTTACGGTTCACTGATAGAAAATGATAGTGCAAATTTCAGGTTAAAGTTTTTGGCTTCAGGTTAAAGTTTTTGGTCAAGGTAGTTTTTGATGAAGTTGAAGTCCAATCAACTTGAAACTTAGTATACATGTGCCCTATGATATGATCTTTCTAATTTAAATGCCAAATTAGAGTTTTGACCCCAATTTTACGGTTCACTGAACATAGAAAATGATAGTGCAAATTTCAGGTTAAAGTTTTTGGCTTCAGGTTAAAGTTTTTGGTCAAGGTAGTTTTTGATGAAGTTGAAGTCCAATCAACTTGAAACTTAGTATACATGTGCCCTATGATATGATCTTTCTAATTTAAATGCCAAATTAGAGTTTTGACCCCAATTTTACGGTTCACTGAACATAGAAAATGATAGTGCAAATTTCAGGTTAAAGTTTTTGGTCAAGGTAGTTTTTGATGAAGTTGAAGTCCAATCAACTTGAAACTTAGTATACATGTGCCCTATGATATGATCTTTCTAATTTAAATGCCAAATTAGAGTTTTGACCCCCAATTTTACGGTTCACTGAACATAGAAAATGATAGTGCAAATTTCAGGTTAAAGTTTTTGGTCAAGGTAGTTTTTGATGAAGTTGAAGTCCAATCAACTTGAAACTTAGTATACATGTGCCCTATGATATGATCTTTCTAATTTAAATGCCAAATTAGAGTTTTGACCCCAATTTTACGGTTCACTGAACATAGAAAATGATAGTGCAAATTTCAGGTTAAAGTTTTTGGTCAAGGTAGTTTTTCATAAAGTAGAAGTCCAATCAACTTGAAACTTAGTATACATGTTTCCTTTGATAAGATCATTCTAATTTTAATGCCAAATTAGAGAATTTATTCCAATTTCACAGTCCTTTAAACATAGAAAATGATAGTGTGAGTGGGGCATCCGTGTACTGTGGACACATTCTTGTTTGGTAAAGTAATATACAGTTATACAGTATGTTATGTTATGTTATAGCCATTTATAGTTGATATGTTATTGTAGAACCAATTTTAGTAGAATCACACAAGAATCATTAATCAATTTATTCTTGTAGTTTTTATTGTTCCTGAATTTGTTAGGTACCTGCATGCATCAAGATTCTAGGTTACTTGTATGCATGCCAGTTTCTGATATAAGGAGACATTTCAGACTAGAGGTAATAAGAGAATATAAATGAAGCTTTTGTTTCAGACTTGCCACCTCCATACCCATCTGTAGTATCCAAACCTCCTCATGGCTTGCGGCAGGAGGACAGAAAAATGTCTGCTCCAGTATTTGGTACAAAAGATTATCAGAATGCTAGAGATAGACAAAATGAAAATAGGCTATCACGATGTGATGAAGTAGAAAATATCCCAACTGTTGTACAGGAAGAACCAGAAATGGACGAAGACTTCCATTGCCATGTAAATAGGTTAGTAGTGTAATGTGTACAGACAACAAGGCTTTATGTGATAGTTACTTTTATGTCGTAACTGGAAAATGAAAAAAAAAATATAGTGCTTTGAGCACATTATTTCATACATCCTATCTGTGAGCTATAATAAATTCACCAATGATATTTACTCAAATATTCACTTTTAAAACATGTATAATCATAGAATAATATATATTGTGGATGGTGCATGCATCATCTATCTGTTCTAAAAACTTCAATAATGTCCTTGTAAATTATCACAACAACATGTCATAAATTTCCTACATGCTCTTCTCTGGATTTAACTTCATTCGAAATGGTCAAGGCAAAAAAATTGAAACCAAGAATATGAAAGAACCGAAAAAGGCTTTATGACTAAATAGTACCTGACGAAACAGCCAAATCCACCTAAGGCTAGCTTTGCCTATAGCTATGGAGGGTGAAATCATAGATTCTTTGCCTATAGCTATGGAGGGTGAAATCATAGATTCTTTATCAAAACTAATAAAAGGACAATTTTAGAAAAGTTTATAATAAATGGATGTTGGTACAATGAACTGAATTACTGACTACTCAGCTGATGTAAAAATGATATTTAAAAAATGGAGTTATCTTCCTTTGTCCATGTTTGTAGTTAACCAACTACTATCATGGTTTTATTATCAATGTCTACATCCCTTACTTACAGGTAAACTCAGAATTTACTCTGGTCATCATTCAATCAGATTGAGAACCATTGATTCATTATAATATTGAATTGTAAAGTACAATGTTTTTCTGCAAATGTTATGAATATAATATCCTGAGTTTAATGGGGTCACTCAATTCAAGATTTGAACATAATAGAAATACATACTTATAATTGTTATTTATGTACTCCGTTACTCATTAAGTTTATGTTTATATATCTTATTTTCAACAGTTATGAATAATCAGTGATTGTATGTTGTAGAACTGTAAGTGAAAATGACAATTCTATGATGGAGAGAGATGAATCCCCGCCCCCTCCCCCACCACCCCCACTGGATGATGACATTCCCTTTACTCCACCCTGCTACAGATCCACTCCACAACGAGACATTGATCATGGTACATCAATATTATCAGAGCATGAAGGACCAAGAAGTAATGTCAGTGTCTTATCTTCGTCCAGGACTGAGGACTCGGAGGATGATCATAGGAAAAAAGCAAAGGTATTATTTAGATTGGAATTGATTTTGATTTTAATTTGTTTGTCATCTTATATAGATATAGGAAGATGTGGTATGAGTGCCAATGAGACAACTCTCCATCCAAGTCACAATTTATTTAAGTAAACCATTATAGGTCAAGGTACTACCTTCAACACAGAGGTTAGGCTCACACCAAACAGCAAGCTATACAGGGTGCCAAAAATTACTAGTGTAAATCATTCAAACGTTAAAACCAACATTCTAATCTATATAAAAAACGAGAAACACTTATGAACCAAATAAACAGACCACAACCACTGTACATCAGATCCCTGACTTAAGACAGGTGCAAACATTTGCAGCGGGATTAAAAGTTATTATCATACTTGCCAACCTCTGATTATGGAAAATCATGTCATGACATGACATGACATGTCAAAAAGCGTGTGAAAACGTGTGATGTAGATGCGGACTTTTTAATATGAATGCGGTAATGTTCATAATTTCACATACAATAAAATTGAGAATGGAAATGGGGAATGTGCCAAAGAGACAACAACCCGACCATTGAAAAAAACAACAGCAGAAGGTCACCAACAGGTCTTCAATGTAGCGAGAAATTCCCGCACCCAGAGGCGTCCTTCAGCTGGCCCCTAAACAAATATATACTAGTTTAGTGATAATGAACGCCATACTAATTTCCAAATTGTACACAAGAAACTAAAATTAAAATAATACAAGACTAACAAAGGCCAGAGGCTCCTGACTTGGGACAGGCGCAAAAATGCGGCGGGGTTAAACATGTTTGTGAGATCTCAACCCTCCCCCTATACCTCTAGCCAATGTAGAAAAGTAAATGCATAACAATACGCACATTAAAATTCAGTCCAAGAGAAGTCTGAGTCGGATGTCAGAAGATGTAACCAAAGAAAATAAACAAAATGACAATAATACATAAATAACAACAGACTACTAGCAGTTAACAGACATGCCAGCTCCAGACTTCAATTAAACTGACTGAAAGATTATGATTTCATCATATGAACATCAGGCATAATCCTTCCCGTTAGGGGTTTAGTATCATACCATCATAACATATATGAGAAGAACATAAATTTGTTTATATAAAAAAGCAATATATATTCTACTGTAAACTTTTATTGTATTAAGTGGTTTGTTATGTTGCTTTTAAAGCACCACCACTAGGCACATATTTAAAACAACTGCCAGTTTCAAGTTAAGCTACATTTATTTGATAATTTCATATAACAGCACACAATATGTAACATTGTCAAGTTTTGATCAGAATTCAGTGTCAATTTCTTTATAATTGAAAATGCTCTCCCACAAATCGTTAAAACTAATAACAAACTACTTACCTTTTACTATTTGTCCATATAGAAAAATAAACAATATGGCAGTCAAACAATTACTTCGAATTTTTCAATATTTATCGGCGAATAAGGAAAAAACCCGAGAATAGCGATATCACTAACGACCAAAAAACGAAACAAACGAAAAAGCGTGTAATTGCGTTTAAAGTGGTGAAAAGCGTGTACACGCCATGTGACAAAATCCTCGCGTGTAAACCGTTGAAAAAGCGTGTATTACACGCGAATATCATGTCACTTGGCATGTATAGTTTTTATGGTACCAAACCGTCTCCCTTTTCTGAAACAGTAGTATAACATCACAACATAAAAAGACATACTATAAGATATCAATTGGAATGACTTAACTCAATCAACAAAAAAAAGAGACACAAATAAACACACAAAGAACGAATACATTTGATCTGTGATACAATGTAAATACAGAGTTAATATACACATACTTTTTAAATGTCAAGAATATTATCAATTTCATCAAAGATGATGGATTTGATATATGCTCATATATGGATATCAAATGTAATAACTTTCCTTTATTTTCTTGCTGAAAGTGAGTGGGGGCATTAAATGTTACCCCTGTCTGTCCATATCTTTAAGTTTACATCTATCAGAAAATAAATTTCTTTTCAGTAATGAATCGCCAGAACCAAATCATTTGAAATTATAAAATAATATTAGGGACCAGTAAAAACTGGTTCAGAAGGGGTGGGGTTGAGTTCCTGAAACACTAGTGTATTGTCCAAATTAAAGAAACCTTGTCATTGAATATCATTAAATCTTGTATACATTCTCTATTTCAGAGACATCTTGTAGATAGAGCCTATTATATTGCCAAAGAACTGTTAATGACAGAAAGAACATATAAAAAAGACTTGGAGGTTATCACAGTTGTAAGTATAAAAGTCCTTGCTAAACACAAATTAAGCTCAAATAAGACATTATTCTATATTAAAATATGTCTAATCCTAACAAACTTACTAAAATTTTCCCAACTTGTTTAAGGCATAATTCTTTTATGCCATGCCCTGTATGCTCGTATTAACATGGGCATTATACATATGTCAATTTCTTTATACCAAGCACTAATGAGGTATTAAAGGTTGACAAATAGTATTGCTGCCCTATTTAAAACTGAGTATACAACACAGCATTATAGAATTTTTTTAATTTTAATAGGAAATTTCATAAATTTTGTACTTGAAAGCTGACCTATAAGACACTTTCAAAAGGAAACCCAATTGATTTTATGAAACAAAAGCTTTCTAGAAAACCAACTGTTTAAGCCTTGTACAAATCAAATATATATTTTGAGACAATGTGTAGTTCTCCTATATGTAAAAGGATATACAAGAAGAAAGTGAATATCATTACACAAAAGTACACTTATGAATGTATACTAAAACATGCTTGCTGATGGACAGTAAAGAAATGAAAAAAAAAAACAATGCTGTACAAATTACATTAATTATACCCCCGCTTTAAAAAAGGGGGTATACTGTTTTACCTCTGTCTGTCCGTCCGTCCGTCAGTCCATCCATCAGTCCGTCAGTCCGTCCATCAGTCCGTCCGTCAGTCAGTCTGTCCCATGAAACTTTCGTCACATTTTTCTCAGGAACTACACATCCACCCTTTCTGTAATTTGGTATCAACATTTATATATGTCAGCCATACCGTGTGATGCGTTTTCAGATTCATCACTTGACAACTTCCTGTTTACCGAACACTTGTCTGATTTTACACATGATAGCCAAGTTGAAAATTTTCGTCACATTTTTCTCAGGAACTACAATACAAGGATTTCTGAAATTTGGTTTCAGGATTTATATAAGTCAGCTATACCGTGTGATGCGTTTTCAGATTCATCACTCGACAACTTCCTGTTTACCGAACACTTGTATGATTTTACACATGATAGCCAAGTTGAAAATTTTCGTCACATTTTTCTCAGGAACTACAATACAAGGATTTCTGAAATTTGGTTTCAGGATTTATATAAGTCAGCTATACCGTGTGATGCGTTTTCAGATTCATCACTCGACTACTTCCTGTTTACCGAACACTTGTATGATTTTACACATGATAACCAAGTTAAAAATTTTCGTCACATTTTTCTCAGGAACTACAATACAAGGATTTCTGAAATTTGGTTTCAGGATTTTTATAAGTCAGCTATACCGTGTGATGCATTTTCAGATTCATCACTCGACAACTTCCTGTTTACCGAACACTTGCATATTTTTACACTATTAATATTATCCACTTGCGGCGGGGGTATCATCAGTGAGCAGTAGCTCGCAGTTTCACTTGTTATTTTTATAATTCACTTTTAAATTTTTTTGACTCCCACAGCAGCATATGTTTTAAATTTAAATTTAGATCAGATAAGATGGTCAATAACAAACAAACAAATATAAGACATACACACACGAAGAGGTGGAACTGTAGTGTCTAGGTTTCAATACCTTTACATTTGATTAATGTGGAATTGTTAGCATTTGTTGGATACCAACTTTCATGGATTTTGTGGGTATTTTCGTGTCTGTCAGACAGTTTTCACTTGACCTCGACCTCATTTCATGGATCAGTGAACAAGGTTAAGTTTTGGTGGTCAAGTCCATATCTCAGATACTATAAGCAATAGTGCTAGTATATTCGGTGTATGGATGGACTGTAAGGTGTACATGTCCAACTGGCAGGTGTCATCTGACCTTGACCTCATTTTCATGGTTCAGTGGTTATAGTTAAATTTTTGTGTTTTGGTCTGTTTTTCTCATACCATATGCAATAGGTCTACTATATTTGTTGTATGGAATGATTGTTAAGTGTACATGTCTAGCGGGCAGATGTCATGTGACCTTGACCTCATTTTCATGGTTCAGTGGTCAAAGTTAAGTTTTTGAGTTTTGGTCTTTTTATCT
Source organism: Mytilus galloprovincialis (assembly GCF_965363235.1). Lineage (NCBI taxonomy): Eukaryota > Metazoa > Mollusca > Bivalvia > Mytilida > Mytilidae > Mytilus > Mytilus galloprovincialis. The sequence continues at coordinate 20,486,181 of NC_134840.1, forward strand.
AATGCTATATGCCATAGGTCAACTATATTTGGTGTATGGAAATATTTTATGATCTTTATGTCAGTCGAGCAGGTTTTATTTAACCGTGACCTCATTTTCACGGTTCATTGCACAGTGTTAAGTTTTTGTGTTTTGGTCTATTTTTCTTAAACTTTAAGTAATGTGTCAACTATATATGTTGTATAGAAGCATTGTTAGCTGTACCTGTCTGCCTGGCATGGTTCATCTGACCTGGACCTCTTTTTCAAGGTTCATTGGTCTTTGTTTAGTTATCTTGGTTAATGTTAAGTTTATGTGACAGTTGTAATAAAGCTTAGCTTTATACTTAGGACTATCAACATAATATCAATGATTAGTATAGAAGGCGAGACATTTCAGCGTGTGCACTCTTGTCCTTCATATTGAGAATGAAAATGAGGAATGTGTCAAAGAGACAACAACCCAACCAATGAGCAGAAAACAGCTGAAAGCCAACAATAGGTATTTAACACAGAGAAAAATTCCTTCATCCTGTGGTATGCTTCAGCTGGCCCCTAAACAAAAATGTGTACTTGTTCAGTGAAAATGAACCACATTCTAAACTTCAAAACATATAAATGAACTGAAATTAATTTTAATTCACTAAAATTGGTACCCATGAAAATAAATAGAGAATATCATATGGCGTTTTCAATATCGCATCCGTATCAACCCGAGACACCAATATAATCCCAAGAGCCCTGCTCGAGGGATTATATTGGTTGAGGGTTGATACGGTGTGTGATATTGAAAAAGCCATATCATATACACTTTATTATATACATATACCTCAAGTAGATGTTTTTTTATGTGACATGACGTCATACAGATAAGAAGGTTTGGCATGACGTCATACAGATAAGAAGGTTTGGCATGACGTCATACAGATAAGGGTTTTGATAAAGCCTTTGCAACAGTGGCTGCAATCGATGACGTGACGTCATACAGATTAAAGGTGTGATAAAGCTTTTGCAACCTTGCTGATATCGATATCATTACAGGTGGCTAATATAGCACGCTTGCCATTGATTGTAATACACATACAATTTATCTGTATTTACTACTAAGTATATAATAAATGTAAATTAGTACCCATGAAAATAATTGAATCCACAGTATATAAACCTAATTTTAATTTCAACAGTGGTTCCGGAATGCTGTCTCCAATGAAGAGACGATACCAGATTGTTTAATAACGTTGTTTTCATCACTGGTTCCTATCTATGAATTCCATTGTGATTTTCTCAAGGAGTTAGACCAGAGATTGTCAATGTGGTCAGTATAGTTCTTATATAGTAAATAATTACAAAACTTGTGTCATGGAAGATAAAACAAAATAGAGTTATGAGGTTTTATTGCAATTTTTGTAGAAAATTTTAAGTAACTTCATTGTTTTAATGCATGTCTAAATACTTGGCCTAGTATGACATATATTTGGAATATAACAATGAGACAACAACCAAATAATAGACATCAAAGACATCATAAGGTCAACATACTGTCTTTAACAAACAAAAAACAATATAATAAACATGATGTCAAAATCTGAATACTATTTGATGTGTGTAGTTAGTATTTTTCATCCAACAATTGTAGTACATGTACTGCCTATATATTCTTGTGGTAGTGTACTTGCTCTGGTCAGGTCAAGAAACACAACTTGAATTCTTTTTTTGTTGTTTCTTCTCTGAGGAAACACTTTTAGGGGTAAGATTAAAAACTGGTCACAATAATGTGTCATAATAACATCAGAACTAAACACATTTATTTAAAAAAAAACAGTTGTTGGCATGACACGGGTTATGTTCTTCTCATATATTTTATGATAGTATGATACTAAACCCCTAACAAGAGGATTGTGCCTGATTTTTATATGATGAAGGCTGTTGTCTGCTCTATGGTCGGGTTGTTGTCGCTTTGACACATTCTCCATTTCCTTTCTCAATTTTATAATCTTTCAATCAGTTCAATTGAGGTCTGGAGCTGGCATGTTAGTTAACTGCTAGTAGTCTGTTGTTATTTATTTATTATTGTCATTTTATTCATTTTCTTTTGTTACATCTTCTGACATCTGACTCAGACTTCTCTTGAACTGAATTTTAATGTGCGTATTGTTATGCGTTTACTTTTCTACATTGGCTAGAGGTATAGGGGGAGGGTTGAGATCTCAGAAACATGTTTAACCTGCCACAATTTTGCACCTGTCCCTAGTCAGGAGCCTCTGGCCTTTGTTAGTCTTGTATTATTTTTAATTTTAGTTTCTTGTGTATAATTCGGAGTGTAGTATGACGTCCATTATCACTGTACTAGTATACATATTTTTTTAGGGGCCAGCTGAAGGACTCGTACGGGTGCGGGAGTTTCTCGCTACATTGAAGACCCAATGGTGGCCTTCGGCTGTTGTCTGCTCTATGGTCGGGTTGTTGTCGCTTTTACACATTCCCCATTTTCTTTCTCAATTTTACTTGGTAAGGTTACATGTCTTCCAGCTGTCTGTGATGGGTTGAACTAGCAGTTAAAAGTCCCACTCATTGTGTCAGTAGGAAAATGCAAAGTATTTCTATAGATAAACAAGTTTTCATCTTAATCATGCATGAAATCCCTCCATCATCCAAGAACTGATGACACATTGTATAAAAATTAGTGCATTAGGAGAGATTAACCTGTTCAATTAATTTTGAATAAAATATAATAACAAGGAATGAATCTTTAAAATGATGTTATTTTATAGGGAAGGAAAGACAAATGCTCATATGAATGGTGACTATCAAAGAATAGGAGACATAATGAGTGACAGCTTTAATACTAATGTACTAAATGTAAGTATATAGACAATATTGAATAAAACATTTTACAGTCAAGGTATTATATTGAGACATATAACTTTGAACCTCAGTTCACAACTTCTATTAACTATCCAATTTCTAATTCTAACGTCTCTTTTTTAGAGAACTTGCACATCTTACATATTTCTTTGCATGCTGTTTATATATGATTTCTGCAAATTCAGCACTACACTTTTATTAAAAAATCTGAACAACTGAGATGAGAATTTTTTTAGGTTTTTAATATGCAGATAATTGCAAGGAGTTCCGATTCTCAAAAATGAAAACTTGTATTGTAGACGATGACAGCATTTTTTGTATGCAAAATTTCGTTATTATTTGTTGAATATAAATTTTTTGGATTTCATGAGTGGAGGTGAATCAAGAATTTTAAAAATGTTTAATAAACTGCAAATCTTCTATAGTGTTGTATGTAGACAGACTTTCCAAAACCATTAAATCAAAAATCAACAAAAACGCCTGTTTTCTTCAATCCGTGTAAATTACCTCCAAAGAAAATAAAGGAATCCACAGAATGACTATTAAATAGAACTATTCTTGTACTTATACAGTTGATTAACAGTATGACTAAATAGAACTATTCTTGTACTTATACAGTTGATAAACAGTATGACTAAATAGAACTATTCTTGTACTTATACAGTTGATTAACAGTATTTTGGTACACATTTAAAAGAATTGTTATGTTATCTATGTATATGGATTTGTTAATGGATTGTTCACCACCATTGAATTATACCTCTGTGTGTGCAGAATAAAATGTATTAGAACTAATAGAATAATAATGACGGCTATCTTCTTTTCCTTGTAGATGTATAAACATTACATTGATCATGTAGAAGATTTACTTACACAAGTTCAGGAAAATATGAAGAGAAACAAAAAGTTTGATCAAATGTACAAAGAATTTGAATCTCAAAAAGTGTGTTATCTGCCCCTGAATACATTCTTTTTAAAACCAGGCCAAAGATTATTGCACTACAGACTTATTTTAGAAAGTAAGTAACAGATTCAGGCTGATAAAATAAACTGTGGAATTAAGGGACCTCTGTGGTCAAGTGGCCTAAGTAGTCCAACTACTGTACCACTAGCCTGTCAACATTGAGGCTGTAAGAACAAAGTTCTTTCAACTCAAATCTTAATTAACTAGAACTGTCAGTTATTCCAGGCTCTCATACATCCTCCACCAATAACAACTGACCGCCAATCAATCTATCTTCAACACCATTTCAAAACCCAGTTACAGCTAAGTGTAAATATACATCCTCAATAGAAGAATCGTACCTATTTGACATCTATATTCTCTAAATTCACAAATTATTGCATGCATTTATTATTGCGATTTTGTCATTTTAGACTAAAATGCAATCTAATTTTTGCGACATTGAGATTTAATTCATAAAAAAGGAATTCAAAATGCGAGTTTGAATTATTGCGAATACATTGTATAACCCTGTCACATTTTTCTCAATAATTGCTGAAACTACAGTAGTATAAATCAATTTATGAAGAATTTTTTTAAATCCCACAAAAAGTTATCACATTGTCTTCCTTGAAGAGTAATCTATTGTAATCAGTCTTAGTGTAGACCACTGACAAAGTACGTTAAAAGACTTAGTCAAACAAATAAGATGTGAAGGCTCACTATTTATGCCTGGCGAGTAACAACACTTAAAATTATGTTATAAATGAAAAAAACTTTAACTTCTTGACTCCTGTGAAATTTTCTTGTACTAAGTATGTATGAATTTTTCGTTTAATTTGTTCAATTTTGTTTTAGGAATAACAAAGCACTATTCTATGGATCATCAGGATTATGCTGACTGTGATGGTAAGTGATCAGAACATATATATTTACAGGGCTTGTTGTCAATGACCACACAAACATTTTTGTAGGATTTTATTAAAGATGAAGATGGTCCAATGTAGAAAAATAAGGAAAATAGATGAAACAAAAATCATATGTGTTACCATTATAGATGTATTACATGTTTGACATGATGAATGAATACTGGAACTATAAAGTAACATAAAAAATGCTCTTCTAAGAAAAAAACATTTGTTGGATGAATGTCACTGAGATAGTAACCAATTGAATGACACAAAAATTTAAATGATTTCTAAAGTAAATTTTTCCTGATATTTGTTCAGAAGAATTACTGGATAATGCAAATTAAATGCTGAAATTATATTGCACAGATAAAAATAATCTTTGATAGGTTGCAAGTTTTTAGTTTTGAAGACTTGTATTCCTTGAAAAGATTTAATTAGTGTAATCAGAAAAAATTTTGCTGTTGAACTATCAGCTAAAAAGTGAGAAATTATTGTGATTAAAATTTAGAATGCAAGTTTTTATTTTTGCAAAACCATAATCTTTGTAATTTTTTGTAATACTAAAATACATTGCAAAAACTTTTGAATTTGTAGAAATGTAACCTTAAAATACACTGCTTATATTCACCATAAGATCAGGATAGAAATTTTTGACAAGCATGGACAAGTAAATATTTTACCTGCTTGCAATGGAAATATAGAGAGAAAGCCATGGTAGTTTTGAATGAATGTTCAATATAAATGATAAATGCATATTGACAAATATATGTTTTTCATTTACAGCTTGTCTGAAGAATTTCACTGATGCAGTTTCTGAATGTAAAGACAGAATGAAACTGGAAGTAAGATTTTAATTGGAATTAAATGTTAATGTATTTAAATGAATCAGTCTGTAGCCATTGTTATTTGGTGTCCGCAGGATAGATGTTTTATTGGCAATTATACCACATCTTCTTAATTTGATAAATTAAAGGAATGTTTACAAAGTCCAGAATTGAAAAAAAAAGATATAATAATATTGAAAGCAAGAATGTGTCCCAAGTACATGGATGCCCCATCAACACTATCATTTTCTATGTTCAGTGGACTGTAAAAATGGGATAAAATCTCTAATTTGGCATTAAATTAGAGAGATCATATCATACAAAACATGTTTACCAAGTTTCAAGTTGATCAAAGTTTCCAAGTTTCAAGTTCAACTTCATCAAAAACTACCTCCACCAAAAACTTTAATCTGAAGCGGGACAGACGAATGGACGAACGAACGGACGCACAGACCACAAAACATAATGCCCATAAATGGGGCAAAAAAAAGGAGCATAAAAACAATCAAATAATGCGATGGTCCCGAGTTGGAAATATTTCAGTTTTATGGATCATATCCAAAATTGAAATTGCAGGCAAAATCACCACAAGTTCCAGGTTAAGCATGATATTCTTATGTTTAAAATAATGAACTATTTAATAAGCAATGTAAAAGAAGTACCAAATAGCAGTTTTTGTGAAAAGTTAATATTTGTGAAATTCTTCATTTTAGGAGAATCTTCAGAAATTAATAGAGCTGCAGAGAGATATGATAGGAATAGACACCTTGGTTGATCCTGATAGAGTAAGTTTTACAGTCAAACTTTGTAATGATAACTCTGTGTTGGACCATATAGTTATAATATAGCTGCAGATAATGTTAGTGTTAATTATAAGGTAACTGTTACATCTAAGCTTTTCAGGAGGTTTCTGTTTGATCCTATTGCTTGTTCTTCACATTTTTTAGCCACATACTTTATAGGGGTATTAGCTGTCAAATTCATCCTCACCAAATTAACTCTAAATCTTGTATCTGAATTACATATTTTAATGAAACAATAAAAAGGCATGGAATCATCCTAATTCGTCAGCATTTTGTTTGTATATCTGGAGGTCATCAAGTTAACCATACAGATGACCACTGAAGAATGATTGTTGTCATATGACCTAATATGAAAATAGATATGAACATAAATAGACAGACAAGCATATACAATGTCTTTTCCTTAGTCATATAATAGATATGAACATAAATAGACCAACAAGCATGTACAATGTCTTTTCCTTAGTCATATAATAGATATGAACATAAATAGACCAACAAGCATATACAATGTCTTTTCCTTAGTCATATAATAGATATGAACATAAATAGACCAACAAGCATGTACAATGTCTTTTCCTTAGTCATATAATAGATATGAACATAAATAGACCAACAAGCATGTACAATGTCTTTTCCTTAGTCATATAATAGATATGAACATAAATAGACCAACAAGCATGTACAATGTCTTTTCCTTAGTCATATAATAGATATGAACATAAATAGACAGACAAGCATGTACAATGTCTTTTCCTTAGTCATATAATAGATATGAACATAAATAGACAGACAAACATGTACAATGTCTTTTCCTTAGTCATATAATAGATATGAACATAAATAGACAGACAAACATGTACAATGTCTTTTCCTTAGTCATATAATAGATATGAACATAAATAGACAGACAAGCATGTACAATGTCTTTTCCTTAGTCATATTTCTTTATTTGTCTTTACAGAATTTTATTAGAGAAGGATGTTTACAGAAATTTTCAAGGAAGGGATATCAACAAAGAATGTTTTTCTTGGTAAGAAATTTTTAAATGATGTGTGATTGTTTGCAGTATTTTCATTAAAAAGCCTGTTTTTTTATCATAAGTAGAAGTTGAAAATGCTTGTAAATTGTTTTTAGAACATATCACAAGTGTGTAAATAAGTACTTTCAGTTAATGTTAGACAGAACTTTCCTAAAAAAAATAAAATAAATAACTTTGTTTAGGCTTTGTGACTTCTAGCTTTCTTCCAAATTTATGTAAAATGGGAAACAAATACATTACCATTAAAGGAATTTGAGTTAACAGAATGTATGTTTATGTCAACTTTGTAATTATCCATCTTTTCTTTTCAGTTTTCAGATATATTGTTATATTCTAGTCGTACAGCATCATCCTTACTACAGTTCAAAGTTCATGGACAACTTCCGCTTAGAGGAATGATTGTAAGTATATCTTACATAAAAAAAATGTTAAAAAACATAATCGAAGGGCCATCATTGTTCACAGAATCAGTAAAACATTTAATGACTTCTTTTAGAAAGCAAGAAATATCCCTTATTGACGAAAAGACTATTTTAAACAATTTGAAGAAAGAAAAAAAAATCTTTTCTTTTTTGAAAAATGTCGGAGGACTTTGTCATAAACGTGAAATAAAGAATTTTTATTACATTTCATAAGATAATGACAGCATACATTTAAGATTAAAATCAAACAAGATATATATGTTTTTAAGTTGAACAGTTAAAGGATAGATGAGTAAAGTTTTAATTTATTTTCCAGGTTGAAGAATCTGACCATGCCAAAATGGCTGTAGCAAATAGTTTTGCCATTTATGGTGGAAATAAATGTATACTTGTAGCTGCCAGGTAAGTGGATTTTTTTTCAACTTTCCACATAAGGTGAGATAACTTAGATGTTATGGAAGATAAAGTAACTTTTATGATCCAATCTGTTGTGAATTAACCTTTTTTTATCATTTAGCAAAAACAATGGTCAAGTGAGCTCATTTGTTTTACCTGTAAGAATATTATTTTAGTTTAAACATATTTATTTATAGTGGATTGGGAAACGAGTTTTGCAACTTATATTAATCCCTTTCCACTTTGCGGATGCGACTGCTGCCTTGTTGCGGCATTAGCCTACTCTTTTTCGAAATCTACAAGGGTATCTTTAACGTGCAAGAGATATGGCTCTCTCTTAATATGGGTCAGCCATTTATCATCCCCTTCTGACAGACTATCATCGTTTCCTCAAGACCATACTCGCAGATGGTGTCAAGGGAGAGCCGAAAATTGAGTTTCTGAAATTTTCATCCCAAACAGGAATCGAACCAGGAACCTTTGTGTTAGTAGTCCGATGCACTAACCACTACACCACAGCTGTCTTCTCATAATTTATCTTGAAATTCTATGGTGTAGATTTCTTTTTATCACACTAAATTAGCAGGTATCAACTTAAGCAGGTTGAAGAAACCTTATATTTTTGTGAATATTTGATTATGTTTTTTTCTTAGAGTCTGCTTAAAAACCTATTTGATGCATCTTATATGTAGGAAAGAGTCATACTTAATATTTCCTTTTCTGTTTTCAGTTCACAAGAGGAGAAAGATAAATGGATAGAGGACTTGAATGAAGCCATAATATCTTCTGGAAATAGAAACGATAGTAAACTTAAATATGCTAGTCTTAAATCATCTACAAGTAAGAAAGTAAACTTAGATATGCTAGTCTTAAATCATCTACAAGTAAGAAAGTAAACTTAGATATGCTAGTCTTAAATCATCTACAAGTAAGAAAGTAAACTTAAATATGCTAGTCTTAAATCATCTACAAGTAAGAAAGTAAACTTAAATATGCTAGTCTTAAATTATCTACAAGTAAGAAAGTAAACTTAAATATGCTAGTCTTAAATCATCTACAAGTAAGAAAGTAAACTTAGATATGCTAGTCTTAAATCATCTACAAGTAAGACATTAAACATTAATCATGTACTATTAATGTCAACATACATTTGCTTCTCTGTAAACTCTGTTGTAAACAATGCTATGATATATGTTCCTATAGGTTGTTGTAAGATTCCTATTCCTAGAGATTTGCATTTTGCTGTCAGAATAATAGATTTTCAACATATTTAATCATACTTAATCATGTTTGTCAGATATTTCTACATGTCCACTCTTTTAAAGCTATGAAGTTCTAAATGTTTTTGAAATCTTTAATGGTACTTATGAACATATTATATTTTCATGCACTTGAATTTGAGTAAATCAACTTTGTGTCTAGTTCAGCATAACCAAAAGTTTCTAATGTTTTTTTTAAAGGTTCCTCAGAAAATGTTGATGGTGAAACTCCAGAAATTAATGGTCATGTACCAGAGAAACAAATACATCATAGATCTAATACTACTATGCATGTATGTTGGCACAGAAATACCAGTGTTAGTCTCAGAGACCATGAAAAATCGGTCAGGGTAAGGTTTTTTTGGTAATTTAAAAGTTGCAGCTTGAAATCTTTTCATATTTTTCTTCCTTTTAGCATGTACCCCGAAACCAATAACAAAACTAAATACAATAATTATATTTATCAGCAGAAAGAGTATTGTGTTTGGTTTGGGTTCTATGTTAAATGTAAGTTCCGTCAGAGATTTGTAACAACAGCGAACCTTATTGAATTCAAATGATGAGTTCAAAGTAATTTTAGAAAGCTGACACCAATAGTTTTATTTTGGTGAACTTGACAAAAAACAATTAAAATAAGCATTAAAATGTATTCCTCTTATTCAAATAAATAATTAAAATCTGATATAGATGAACAAAACTCAACACGTCCATTAGACAAGGCTCATTTTGTGGATCGGAAAACAAGGTAACGTTTTCGTGGGCATGCTCTGTTTGATGTAAGAAAATGTTGTAAGATGTACATGTCTGTCTGGCAGAGTTCATCTGACCATGAACTCAAAGGTGTAGTTCATGGGTCAATGTTATGTCTGTAGATACTATAGTTTTTGTCGAGCCTGCGACTTTAGTTGCAGAAAGCTCGACATAGGGATAGTGATCCGGCGGCAGCGACGGCGGTGTTATCTAACTTCTTAAAAGCTTTATATTTTAGAAGGTAGAAGACCTGGATGCTTCATACTTTGTATATGGAGGCTTCATGATACGAAGTTTCCATCAGTCACATGTTCAATGTCCTTGACCTCATTTTCATGGTTCAGTGACTTCTTGAAAAAAAATTAAAAATTTTTTGTAATGTTAAGTTCTCTCTTATTTTAAGTAGTAGGATAACTATATTTGGTATGTGCATACCTTGCAAGGTCCTCATGCCCGTCAGACAGTTTTCACTTGACCTCGACCTCATTTTATGGATCAGTGAACAAGGTTAAGTTTTGGTGGTCAAGTCCATATCTCAGATACTATAAGCAATAGGTCTAGTATATTCGGTGTATGGAAGGACTGTAAGGTGTACATTTCCAACTGGCAGGTGTCATCTGACCTTGACCTCATTTACATGGTACAGTGGTTATAGTTAAATGTTTGTGTTTTGGTCTGTTTTGCTTATACTGTATGCAATTAGTCTACTATATTTGGTGTATGGAATGATTGTAAAGTGTACATGTCTAGCTGGTAGGTGTCATCTGACCTTGACCTCATTTTCATGGTTCAGTGGTCAAAGTTAAGTTTTTGAGTTTTGGTCTATTTTTCTAATACAATAAGCAATAGGCCAACTATATTTGGTGTATGTAAATATACTATGATCATATGTCAGTCACGCAGATTTTATTTGACCTTGACCTCATTTTCACAGTTCATTGCTCAGTGTAAAGTTTTTGTGTTTTGGTCTGTTTTTCTTAAACTATAAGCTATATAGGTCAACTATATTTGTTGTATGGAAGAATTGTTAGCTGTACATGTCTGCCTGGCATGGTTTATCATGTTTATCTGACCTTGACATCATTTTCATGGTTCATTGATCAATGCTTGGTTTTCTTGGTTAATGTTAAGCTTATGTGACAGTTGTAATAAAGCTTTACATTTAGGACTATCAACATAAAATCAATGATTAGTAAAGAACGTGAGACATTTCAGTGTGTGCACTCTTGTCTTGTTTAGGTCTTTTTCTCCGATTTTATCAACAGGTTAGCTATATTTGGTAATTTTAATTCAGGCATACATGTCTGTTTGACCTTAACCTCATGTACATGGATTAGAATACAATATGGCGAGACAAATTTCAATATTTAAAAACCTTGGCAAGCATTGCACTTAAAATTTATCTGCCTGATGTGGAGAAATATGACACTGGATGCAGTTGTAGAATGTATACTTTTTAAGAAATGTTTTGATGACATATCAATGATACTTTACTACTATTACCCTACAATAGTTTTACAAAATACTTTTACTTCCCCCAGATAGTTTAATCATGTATGTGTATAAATTACTACATAATTGTACTGTTTTATTTTGTAGAACCAAATGAGTGGTTACTTATTAAGAAAATTTAAGAACAGTAATGGATGGCAGAAACTGTGGGTTGTCTTCACTAATTTCTGTTTATTTTTCTACAAAACATATCAGGTAGGTGTAGAAGGATGCATGTCACAACAATTTAAGATGCAAAAATCCTTTAAATGGTACAGTTTCTTTCACAAAAATTAAATTTTCAAATGACTTGACAGATAGCTTGAAAAAATAGCAAAAGAAAGAGGATTATGAAAAATTTGCTAATAAAAGAATAAAGGCAATTTTAAAAGCATCTTATCCAAAAACAAAATCAATGAAAAAGACATTTTAAGAGTTTTTCTGGCCTTGGGAACATGAATAAAACATGGATGTGATATTTCCTGTTTTATTGTGAAAATGTTAATTGAATGTCATAAAATTTCCTCCTTTAATTATAGATATGGAAACGATGCAAATAATAATGCAGACAAGCATTTGAATAAACTAATGGATAGATCAGTTTTGGAATGCATGTAAAATCCTGTAAATTTCCTATGTCACTATGCTCATGTCAGAACACCACAGTAAATATGGATTGTAAACCTTTGTACTCATTTATAAAAAAGATCTATAGATTGGTGTATTATAGTAATTTAAATGATATGTAGATCATATTAACATATTAAACCTTTTACAGGATGATTTCCCATTGGCAAGCCTGCCATTACTAGGTTATGCAGTTAATACACCTGATGATGAAGATGGGATTCATAAAGATCATGTATTCAAATTACAATTCAAGAATCATGTCTATTTCTTCAGGGCAGAGAGTGAATACACATTTGAAAGGTAAGAACATTTGTAGAAATGTTAAGAAGAGTAAGGCTATATAGCATTAGATAATCCAATGAATGGTTTGACTGGTTGATTGAATGATTGTCCAGTAGGAAATACATCAATAATGAAATCAAATCTGATAAATTGTTTCTTGAAAGTAGGTCAACTAAATATGAAAGGCAGAAATTTAAACTGCTGCTGAAAAAAGAATATTTAGTTTGTTGATTAGGGGCTAAAATTTTGCCTTGTTACACTGGAACCTTTAGTAATTGAGAGCATGGTTCTTTCATGGGGCATCAGATTTAACATCATTGCAGCATGTATTATTCATTCTGTATGGATTCCACTTTAGCATGAATCCTACTGCCAAACAAGAGAAGTTTGGTAACCATAATTATAAACATTAGTTTATATTTGAACGCTTCAAAGTTTGACAGATATTTGAATCGAAATACACAAAATAAAGACAAAAGACACTTTAATTACAGGGTTAATAGTATTTTCATGAAGTTTTATATTTACAGGATGTTAAACTAAAGTTATGTTTTGGTGGAAATTTTTATGTGCAGTTGTTTTCATATTTTTTGGAATTTACCTTCAAGTTGGTCTTACATGCCTCAACTTTTTATCTGAATGAGCTATTTTGTCTAAATGAGCTGTAAAAATCACTAAAATTAAGATATTGAAAACAGCAAAGATTTAACCTCGTTGTCTAATGCCGAAACGCACCCCAAAAAGAACCTGATACTCTGTGCTTTGTCTAGAATTACAATAACCTTCATGCATTTGTAAGCTGTCATGAAACAATTATTTTCTTTTTTAGATGGATGGAAGTGATCAATAGTGCCACTAACAGTGCTAGAAGAATAAGACTATTTAGTAGACTTGACAGTCAGCATGCTTCATAGGGATTGCTCAATATGTAGGACAAGGTTGTATTATGTTGTTGAAGAACTGGTCAAATTTACATAATGGACAACCAGGCTACAGTTAGTGATCTTAAGACTTATATTGATGGCAGATGTGATGTATTTGGGATAGTTTAACAACTTTTAGTATTTTTTTATTTGAAGACATTTGGAAATATTGATATCAAGTGTGGTACTTAAGCGTTTTAAATAGTAACATTTGTTTTACTACTGTCAACCTTTTCAGCACTCTGTATAAGTGAGAGTTGGATGATAATGATGTCTAAAACATCAAATACTCTTTTAAGATAAGGCTTATGTTGTTTCAGCTGAAAATTATGTAGTGAAACCTCCTTTTTTAGCTCACCTGGCCCCAAGGGCCAAGTGAGCTTTTCCCATCACTTTGCGTCCGGCGTCCGTCGTCGTCGTCGTCGTCCGTCGTCTGTCGTCCGTCGTCGTTAACTTTTACAAAAATCTTCTCCTCTGAAACTACTAATCCAAATTGAACCAAACTTGGCCACAATCATCATTGGGGTATCTAGTTTAAAAAATGTGTGGCGTGACCCGGTCAACCAACCAAGATGGCCGCCACGGCTAAACATAGAACATAGGGGTAAAATGCAGTTTTTGGCTTATAACTCAAAAACCAAAGCATTTAGAGGAAATCTGACTGGGGTAAAAATGTTTATCAGGTCAAGATCTATCTGCCCTGAAATTTTCAGATGAATCGGTCAACCCGTTGTTGGGTTGCTGCCCCTGAATTGGTAATTTTGAGGAAATTTTGCTGTTTTTGGTTATCTTGAATATTATTATAGATAGAGATAAACTGTAAACAGCAATAATGTTCGGCAAAGTTAGATTTACAAATAAGTCAACATGATTGAAATGGTCAATTGACCCCTTTAGGAGTTATTGCCCTTTATAGTCAATTTTTAACCATTTTTCATAAATCTAAGTAATCTTTTACAAAAATCTTCTCCTCTGAAACTACAGGGCCAAATTAATCCAAACTTGGCCACAATCATCTTTGGGGTATCTAGTTTAAAAAATGTGTGGCGTGACCCAGTCAACCAACCAAGATGGCCGCCACGGCTAAAAATAGAACATAGGGGTAAAATGCAGTTTTTGGCTTATAAATCAAAAACCAAAGCATTTAGAGGAAATCTGACGTGGTGTAAAAATGTTCATCAGGTCAAGATCTATCTGCCCTGAAATTTTCAGATGAACCGGTCAACCTGTTGTTGGGTTGCTGCCCCTGAATTGGTAATTTTGAGGAAATTTTGCTGTTTTTGGTTATTATCTTGAATATTATTATAGATAGAGATAAACTGTAAACAGCAATAATGTTCATCAAAGTAAGATTTACAAATAAGTCAACATGACCGAAATGGTCAGTTGACCCCTTTAGGAGTTATTGCCCTTTATAGTCAATTTTTAACCATTTTTCGTAAATCTTAGTTATCGTTTACAAAAATCTTCTCCTCCGAAATTACTGGGCCAAATTAATTCAAACTTGGCCACAATCATCTTTGATGTACTTTGTTTGAAAAATGTGTCCGATGACCTGGCCATCCAACCAAGATGGCCACCACGGCTAAAAATAGAACAGGGGTAAAATGTAGTTTTTTGCTTATAACTCTGAAACCAAATCATTTAGAGGAAATCTGACAAGGAGTTAAATTGTTTATCAAGTCAATATATATCTGCCCTGAAATATTCAAATGAATTGGACAACCAGTTGTTGGGTTGCTGCCCTCCAATTGGTAATTTTTAAAGAAATTTTGCTGTTTTTGGTTATCATCTTGACTACTATTATAGATAGCGATAAACTGTTAACAGCGATAATGTTCATCAAAGTAAGATCTACAAATAAGTCAACATGACCTAAATGGTCAATTGACCCCTTAAGGAGTTATTGCCCTTTATAGTCAATTTTTAACAATTTTCATTAATTTGGTAAATTTATGTAAATTTTTACCAAATATTTTTCTCTGTTACTAATGGGCAAAGTTCATTATAGATATAATTGTAAGAAGCAAGAACGTTCAGTAAAGTAAGAACTTCAAACACATCACCATCACCAAAATACAATTTTGTCATGAATCCATTTGTGTCCTTTGCTTAATATGCACATAGACCAAGGTGAGCGACACAGGCTCTTTAGAGCCTCTAGTTTAAAAGCAACTCTGTTATTTGTTTAATTCCTATTATTGAAATAAGAAATTGAACTATCACAAATTCTAACAAACCATTCTTTTAAAATAATTTATAGTCATTTATAAACTGCCTTTCTATTCCCAACTTTTAAAATGTGAATAAAGCATATTTTTAATCTTCATATGCTTGCATTATAACATGACTTAAAACTTATTTTGGATGGCAAAGTAAAAAATATCTGTTTTACAAGTAATTTGTTCAGAAATAACTCTCCTTACATTGTCAGAATAGAAACTGTTGGAAGCACTGGAAATTGCTAAACCTTATACAGTATGTAACTTGAGTTTTACATTTACAAGTAGTACCTTTTATTTAGGCCTGACCACAGTATGAGATAGTCATTAACACATAAGCCAGTAATTCACATAGAAGTGCCTTAGATTGACTAGTATTATGAATCCATTTTTAATTGATTTTTGAAAATTTTATTCATCAAGCATTTATAGCTATTGCAGTTTTTGCAGCTTTGTTTTTTTTGCTATCTTCATTTTTCGAATTTTTATATTTTTCGTGAAGATCATTTGACAGCTGCTGCTATGAAAATTATTTCGTTCATCGAAACTCAGTGTTTTTCAGGGAGGAAATATTGAAGTTCCTAGTCATCAGTAAGAAAGTTTTGCTGAAATTTTGCTTTCATGCATAATATTGTAAACTCAAAAACTTATGGAGCACTGTTTACTGTTATAAAGAAGTTTGAGATTGTTTTAGTGTTGTGGTTGTGTTAAATCATTTAATATTTTAAAATGCAAAGAACACAATTTGCTTTAATGAATACTGAACCTCTAGAATATTGTTCACTACATTCTCCCAGAATTTTATCCAAACTTGACTGTAGGTTGTAAAAGGAAGATAACAACTTCAAGGTCATTAAATGTACTTGAAAAAAATATGTCAATGAGATGCATTTATTGTTATATACGAATATGAATATAATCATAGTTCTTCATACAATATTCCTGAACTTTTGATAATTGAAATTTCACTCATTCTTTACTACTAGCATAGAAAACAAACTGTTCACTAAAATGGAACATTGCTTTATGCCATCTATTTGGCTTTTAAATTATGATGTTTTTTTTATTATATCTATATATGTCTTTGCATAACTGTACATCATTTAGCATAGAAAGAATATATCTTAAACAAAACAGTACATTTAAATGTTTAAAAAGCAATCTTCATTTCTTTTCTGTACAAATTTATCCTCCTTGTCGTCTTTTCTGTAGTTATACATGTCACTGATTATGTCTCATTTTACATGGGGAATAGAAGGCAAGATATATGTATAAGTTTATTTCATTCTTTTATGAGTAGTAATCCAACGAGACATGGCAAAAGAGATATTTTAATAGATTTCAAAACATCAAATTAAAAATTCAGTTTATCTTTTTGAAAAATATAAAATTTGACAGATTTAACAGTTTATGGTTGATAACATTTGTTTTGATTGGTTAATGAACATTGTTCTTCAGATACACCTTTATTTCAGTTTTGTTTGATGTGCTACTGAAATTGAATTTTACAAACACAATATTATACTGGTAGACTAAGATGTTATTTATTCAATTTAAATATGGTTCAACTTCAGCAAATTTTGATAGTTGTAAAGGAAAAACCTCATTTAAAAATGTTATGAAAAGTTACAGATAAACTTGCCTTATTATAATATAATTGATGTATGTGGGTTTTTTAGTTTTTTGGTATTTTGTCAATGTATCTTGTGTTCATTTTTGAGACATACACATATTAAATACAAATAACATAAATCCATGAAATGCAATATTGGTTTCATACAAAAATATGAGATGACACTGAATCATTTATTATTAAAGTTCAAAAATCCTTGTTGTGATTGTATGTATGATTTTCTATTCAATTTCCAATTCTTAAACCAATTTTTGTGTGTAGTGGGAATGCTTATCTGTGTACTGGCAAGACTTGTTCTATTTAACATACAAATTCATCTGTTACTTTCTTTTTTGAAGACTTAATTATATGTGCTGAGTTTCTTTAAATATTTTGTTTCATTATGAATATTTTCTTCTTACATTTATAACAAAAACTTCAAGAATTTCTAAAATATTTTTAGAATTATTACCTTCCTAGTACAGTACTGCTGTAAAAGACAATAATTTTCCCAAAATATACAATTAATACACAGCTTGTGTAGCACACCATGTTTTATTCCATTCATTTTATGTACAGTGTAAAGAATATATCTTCATATACAGACATAGATTTTATATTGTTATAATTTACACAAGTATAATATTTATTAAGGAAATAATGTAAAACACAGCTTTATCCTATTGGAGAATTTTTTATTTTTTATTTAGAAATTGTATATTAGAAATATGGTTGCATGGCAACATCATATTTATTTGTCTTTTTTTCTCTCTTATGTTTTAGGGATTTAAAGCATTTTTGTTAATAAACAATTAAGGCTTGTTTTATAGTTTTAGGGCATTCATATTTATTTAAAAAAAACATGTCTTTTAAATATTAAACATCATTCTGAAATGTTTCGTCAAAAGGATTCTGTAGTTTAATACAAGAAATAAGTGTAAGTTTGTTGGATCTATGAAGAATTGCATGTTGTTTAGTGATTGAAGTTTTCATTGCTTTCATACCAACACTAAAAAAAGAGATGATTATAATAAACATTGTAAAAATACTACATCACTGACAGGAGTTATTGCCCCTGGTGAAGGGTCATTTTTATTTAGTGATTAATTTCACAGAGAAGTCATCAATCTTTACAAGATGTATTACAATTGATGCAATGTGTTTTTGCTGGTTAAGAAAGACGTCAATGACTAATTTACCTATATTAAATGATGTATTCATATAAATAAGTAATGCTCTGCATTTAAACATTAAAATATCAGTCTTTTTTGTACCACAATGTTGTTGGTTTTTTTAATTATTGTGAAAGTTTTTAAAATAATACATGATTTCTTATGCTATTCCTGAATTTTGTACTTCTAGAATAGAATTTAACATATCAATATTATTCAAGTCGGCAGATTAATAACAAGGAAATTTGTATTACCTCAGTGTATATATACGGTATACATTAAGGGCACTTTTTATATGACTTTTGTTCAGTTTATGCTCTTTTGTACCAAGTATCAAGATGTTTTATTTGAAGGAGTAATACTTAACAGTATTTTTTTTTTTTGACAATGACTGAAATTTTCATCAGGTAGGATTTTTTAAATCTGTAAAATATTTTGTAGAAAACAAAGATTTGTGCAAAAATTTGTTTAAACAAAAAAATTGTGGCATTTAGCTTTCATCAGATCTGTTTCTTAGCTGAGTTAGAATTCATTGGTTGGATAAACATTATTATATGAATCGATTTTGTACTAAGTAGTTTCAAGATTGCAATAAATGCTTGAATATATTTTGTCAACTCATTTAGACATAAACGTTTACATGGATATGTTTTGGTTGTATGTAAAGCATTCATAAGAAATTTGTTAGGATATCTTCTGGTTGTATGTAAAGTAACTTTTATCTGTAGTAACTCCCAATTTGTTCACTGTCACTAAAATCTCTTATAAATATAAAAATTATATGTCTGTATCTATAATAGGAGATTTATTTTGATTTGGTGCTTACTAATGTATATAGGAGTCATTACATTGTACATTTATCATGAGAATAAAACATCATCAGATCTGTGTAAGTGTTTCGTGTATGATAAAAGAAGGTGTTGGATTGTTCAGGAGAACAATACTGTACACTGTAGATCAATAGAATATAAATTAAAAAAATATATGCAACACATTAACAATGATATAAACCAATATGAAATTAGAATATCCTTCATCAGCATGAGCAGCCAAGTGTAAAATGGGGAATGCTTTGATCAATTCAACTTCAACTTTATATCTTTCTTTGGATTTGAATATTGAACAATAGTTAAACTCTTGGATTAGTATTTTTTTACATAAATAATAACACATAATGGATTTGATATCTAGATAAATATAAAAATAAGGAGATGTGGTATAATTGCCATGAAGTGGATGTCAGCCATTATAGGCATCTGTACAGCCTTCTACGGTACAATGAGAAAAACACACACCGTATTGTCGGTTATTAAAGCTAACGACTTAATTTAAACAAAGTAATTTATGAAAAAAAAAAAAAATATGACAGCCACTGACCTACAGGTTCCAGACTTTGGACATTCTCATGAAGAATGGTGGGGTTAAACATATTTTGACTGCTCAACCCTCCCCTAGCCTTGGACAGTAATATTACACCACAACATAAGAACACACTGTAACAAGAGTGCACATACTGAAATGTCTTGCCTCTTTTACTTATCATTGAACTCATGCTGAAAATCTGTAACATAAAGGTTTTAGAAGTATCACATAAACTTTAATAACATTTGACAAATGAACCATGAAAATGATTTCAAGGTCATATGAACTCTGCAAGACAGTCATATACATCTTACAATCATTCTATACACCAAATATAGTTGACTTATTGCTTATAACATCTGAGATACATACTGGACCACATAACTTTAACCTTTGAATACAGATCCATGAAATAAGGATGAGGTCAGGTGAACCCTACCTGCCAGACAGGTACACTTTGCAAGGAACCTATATACCGAATACAGTTATCTGATTACATAATTAGCAGGTATTTTACATTACAAAAAAAAATGTAATCAAGCAGCCACTGAACCATGATAATGAGGTCAAGGACATGTGACGGACAGAAACTTTGTAATATAAGGTACAAGTATCTGTATACAAAGTATGAAGCATCCAGGTCTTCTACCTTTTGAAATATAAACTGTTACCACAGAGATATGTCTTGCCTTTTTGTAATTTTAATAATGTACATGTTGAAATTAAAATAGTAATATTTTAACATCTTACATAAGTTATGCAAATATTCAAAGTCAATGAACCATGACTGAGGAACATGGCTAAACAATATTCATGTAAATGAGATGTGCCAATGTTAATACAAGTGCATACTGCATACCATTGGCTTATTATAAGTTGTTCCCTTTAAACAAACATAAACACAAACATTAACATTAACTGGTAAACTATGTAAAAGTTTCAGTCAATGAGCAATGAACATGGGAGGGCTATATAATCTCCATGGAAACAATGCTTGCAAATGCCAATAAATTTGCATACCACACATCATTGACTTAACATTAGCAATTTATCTTAAACTGATCTAATTACAAACAAATACATGTAAACTAAGCAAAGTTTACAAGTCAACAGACAATGACTGAGGGGCAGGGTCTCCATGGAAGTGAGATGTGCCAATGTGTATACAACTGCATATCAAATATGATTGACCTATCACTAGTGGTTCTCCATAAACTGACCTAATCACAAACTGATACATGTAAAACAAGCAAATGTTTCAAAGTCAATTGACAATGATTGAAGGGCAGCTGGAAGGGCCAAATTATCCATGGAAATGAGATGTGCCAATGTGTATACAACTGCATATCAAATACGATTGACCTATCACTAGTGGTTCTCCATAAACTGACCTAATCACAAACTGATACATGTAAAACAAGCAAATGTTTCAAAGTCAATTGACAATGATTGAGGGGCAGCCAGTAGGGCCAAATTATCTCCATGGAAGTGAGATGTGCCAATGTGTATACAACTGCATATCAAATATGATTGACCTACCACTAGTGGTTCTCCATAAACTGACCTAATCACAAACTGATACATGTAAAACAAGCGTATGTTTCAAATTTAATTGACAATGACTGAGGAGGCATGGCCAAATAATCTGCATGGAAATGAGATGTACCAATGCTTATACAACTGCATACTAAATATGAATGACCTATATAGCTACCACTTAACATGCATTCACTGGTATTTCTTAAAAAACACATCCTTCCAAAAATTCATTTCTTAATGTGTAAATTGTATCACAATAATTCAATTGATATTGACGTTGTAATTCATAGTTTGATGCAAAAAAATTGAAATTGTGAGGGTAGGCCAATTTATTTTACTGTCATGTCATTTTTGGCTTACAAAAAACTATTGGTTTCTATACTTGAAACTTGAAACACTCAACCTAAAAAAAAATATCTGTATTTTGAAATAATGTATTATTAAATTCATGTAGATAAAGAAGTAATTCAACACTTGACATATTGTCCATTGTTGTAGTCTCTGTACTGATTTCTTTATGTGTTGTTTTTTCTTGTGTTATTGTTTTTTTTGTCTCATTTAATTATACCCCACATCTCTTTCAGTTCATTCTGCAGTAACAGAGAGTGAGCTGTGAGTCATTTTGAAACATGATGATATACAAATAAAACCTTTTATACAGTTAACTCAAGCAAAGCCATGCTTCTTTTCAGGAATGAAAATGATTTCTATGAAATAATAATCCTGAGACTAATTCAGGCTTCACAAATAACTTTCAGGAATCAGTTTTGAAACAAATTAAAAATAGCAAAAAATGATAAAAAAATAATTTTAATATATAAATTCTATCACATTGTATTTATAAAATCTGACCCTGAGTGTCATTATAAGTGTATATTAACGAGTCTTTGGTCTGTATGCCTTCAGTTTCAAGAATGATGAGAAGCCAAATATAAAAGTCTGTATGGTCCACTTTATAGTTGCACTTGTACTTAGTTTTCTTTCCCTAAAAAAAATTAATATGATTATCATCACAAACTGCATTTAAAACCCTTCTATGACTATGTACAAAATGATGTAATAAGAAAGAGAAGTTGAAAGAAGTTTTCATTATATTTTCAATTAATGAAGATTTTAAAAATGTATAAAAGAACAAAATAAAGAGAGCTTTTTTACAGTGCCAGTTTTTTATAAAAAAATTAGGCAAAATTGAGGAATTTAATAATTTAAAAAAATGTAATCCAGCTTCATTATAAAGCTGTTCAGAGGAATCACATACAGTAGGCCATAAATTAACCAATATGTATATAAACGATCAGTATATTTCATATAGGGCAAGAATGCAAACCCTGATTCATAAAGTTATTTTGCTTAAGTCTTCAATATAAGGTTTCAGCACCTTTTGGTTACACAACAGTTTTGATTGTAAGTTGCTGTCATGTTTTTCTTTTTATATGAAGTGACAGATTGAGTTTGAGTTTCTTCAGGCTGAGATTTTTTGCAAAAGTTGCTCTTCAACATTGAAAATTGTTAGTAAATATGAGTTTTTCAATCTTTTTCTGTAATACCTGTATCAATGGATTAGATATTTTGTTATATCATAAGAAGTTACAAATTAAGTTCAGGTTTCAATTTTGTTGAGAAACTTTTGCAGACATAGCACTAAAACAAATGATATCATATTTTAGATACATACTCATCAAAGGTGTCACATGTTGAAGACATTTATTTAATACACTTTTCAAGGTTATCTTCCTTGACAGTATCTGATTTAGAATGCATTTGTTGAATGTTCAAATTAGTAATTAACAGTCTATTCTTTTGCATATATTGGGTCGTCAGTAGGATTTAATGATTCCACATGTCTTCAGTAATCCTCTTGATGTGGAGGAAATGTGACAGGATTTGTTCCCTTAGAACATGTGGTAGATACTTTAGACAGCCTTAAGCAGTTGAGCTAAGGTAGTACTTCTTTAGCTCAGTCAGTGAACAAGCTGCATTGTACCACAGAGGTCCCAGGTTCGAGTCCCGGTGGAGACAAACAATTTTGTAATGAAATTCATGCTCTCTGGGTACAATGTTATACATTGTAAATAAGGTAAGCAATTTTTATATGGGAACTAAATTATCTTGTTTAATATTGTAATCTTATTTGAAAATACCATGACCATATACTCATTCAATATTGAATGAACAACATCTAAGACAATTTAAACCTTGGAAAAAAATCTTATTTTGGAGCAAAGTTACATTCAGCAATTAAAATAGATGAAACCAAAGATAAAAAAGAAGTGATTTCTCTATCCCACTTTATATTTAATTATGCGATCATACATTCAAATGTTTTAAATACTCTTCAATTTATAAGCCGAATGAACAGATTGATACATGTAATATATATTTTCCTTTCAGTTAAAGGACTTGTAAGGGTTTTTTTCCAAAATTTCCATGAATGTACAGTTTTTACACTCTGAACAGATTTCTTGAGAACAAGTGACAAGAACAATTATTACCTTGCTAGATGTACAGTATATACTGATTCAGCTGCATGTATCAACACTGTTGCAACAAATCTGTGAAGAACAATTGTTTGCATACTATTAGGGAAAATCATCAGTATATGAATGTAGTCAACAACATTATATTATATTAATTTCAAGATGAAATGTATGTGCTTTTTATGTGTGGGTCTAATAACTTGCTACTCTTTAAATTCAACTAAATAATATTCAAGATACTACATTTTATGTTTCTTTCAACTGAAAAATGTATTGAAAAAATAAAATTCTTGGTGCAATGTATATGGAATTTTTATTTTGCATTGAATACAGTGGAACATTTAAATCTAATATATGGTTTATTAGATAAAAAAAACATCTTACAGATAAAAAAAAAATATAGTGAAATGATTTACAAAGAAGGTGACTTACAATCCAAAAATTCCATTTGGATATGTTTCTCCAAGGTATACTCCAAATCTTCCAACAGGCCCTAAGAAACTTGGAATTGATTTTGGGCTGAATGTAGATGCCTAAAATGAAAAGTTAAATATTTTGTCAGCCAATATCCCCAATAGTGTAAAAATAAAGTCTGGTAGAAAGCATTTTGTTATAATATTAATGCAGAAAACTACAGTACGCAAATAAGATATAAAATGTCCAGACATGTTAAATTTCAAACAAATAAAGAACTATACAAAACAATAAACTAAAATACAAAAAAACAAATATGAATACACAAATAAAAGACAACCACTCAATTACAGGATCCTGACTTAGGACAGGTACATACAGAATGCAGCAGTGTTAAACATGTTTGAAGTGGCTAACTCTCCATCTAACCTGGGGCAATAGTCATGATAGTGTAACAATACAACATAAGATCAAACTATAAAAATTATTTGAAACAAGCTTAACTTTGTGTCATTTTGTTGTTCAGGGTTTATAAATACTCTGTCACTTCAGGTCTTTGTTTTTGTTAGATTATTTTCTGCTTTTTATGGACTTGTACATAAATCAGGCTGTTAGTTTTCTCGTTTAAATTGTTTTACATTTCTCATTTGGGGCTTTTTAAAGCTGACTATGCAGTATGGGCTTTGCTCATTGTTGATGGCTGTACGGTGACCTATAGTTGTTAAGTTTTGTGTCTTTTGGTCTCTTGTGAAGAGTTGTCTCTTTGGCAATCATACCACATCTTCTTTTTATATTGATGAGTTAAGCTTTTTCAATGGATTTTTATACATGTTATAGTTTGTTCTTAGATTGTGTTGTTTTGATATAAATCAGGCTGTTAGTTTTTTCAATTGAATTGTTTTATATTTTTCATTTCAGGGCCTTTTATAGCTGACTATACGGTATGAGTTTTTCTTATTGTTGAAGGCCGTACAGTTGCCTATAATTGCTTACATCCTCTTTATTTGAACTTTCAAATTGGTGGATAGTTGATGCATTGGCAATCATACCGCATCTGCTTATTTTTATATTACCTTTAACAAATTATTTTCCAAAGAGTTCCTTACAAGTTGTAAAATCATTAACATTCAAAATAACCATAACATGTATAGTTAAAAAATTTACTGGATGCAGAAATAAAACTAGATTAGCAAGGTTTCTTTTCTAACTTAGTGCCAATACATAGTGGGAACTTTGAGGTGTTTAGCAACAGATTTAGATTCTGATTCAGTCATTGTAGGACATGTTCAGGGATCCAGCTTGGCTGTAGCAAAATGAAAATGCAACTTATAGGAGGAAACATTCATCAAAAAAGAAGTTGCTGAAATACTCAAAGAATGTCTGAAAAAAGGGGGAGGTAAAATATCTGAAAAACATGCACAAGTATTTTGAAATTGAAAACAAAACATTGATGGGTCTATATTTCAATTGAACTTATTATTTCTGAGTTAATTCTTGGAAGTGCAGTCTAAAAAATATATTCTGATAATTCATAATCAAGAAACAGAGTTGGAGGTTATCTATTTATTGACAATAAGAGTGAGAAAATATCACATAATAACTATATTAAGGTGAACCTCTTTATAGATTTAGATTACACTTCCAAACAGTAATGTAAAAAATTAAAATTTTTGTTAAAGAAATTGTAAAGGGAGATAATTTGTTAGGGCTTTATTGAGGTTACAACTTCCTTAGTAATTACATCAACTAATTATTAATCCAAATTATCATGATGCTTTTGTGGGTTATTTTCTATCTTGAATGTTAAACATGTTAAAGGGTATAAGATACAGTTACAGGGTAGGTAATGACTATGATAATGTAAAATGTTCTTTTTGCAACAGAAAAGATAAATTTTTCGACTGATTTTTATCATTCAAATTGATTTAACTTGAAAACAAGTCCATGGACCCCTCTTTTTCAAAATGACACCTATGAAGATTATTTGTACAATGTACCAATTTTCATGAAAAAGTTAACAATTCAATTTTTTTTAATTTGATAAATATACAGCAAAAAAAGGCATGTTTTTTCTAAATTCATGATAATTTGATAAATATGAATTATTTTTAAGAAAAAATGCAAAAATTTATAGGATACTTATATAGAACAGAAAATAAAATTCATCTAACAAAAAAGTCATGTATTTCTGTTGAAAGAAAAATTATGTCCACAAATCCAAATTTGGAGCAAATATCTGAAATTTTAACATCATTTTACTAGAAAATTGCACATGAAGGTATATTTTTTTTTTTCATATTTGATTTTATCAGGTAAAAAATAGCCTATATCAAAATTTTCATCCAAATTTCATCATGCAATCAAAACTGTATTGTATGCCCTTAAGATCTCTTATTGAATGAAGTCATTGAAGAAAAAATTAAATTGCTTTGCAAGAACATTATTTGCTATACCTGAAGAATAGGAAAATTTTCAACTTGTGGAATTTTATACATCATTGCCATTGGAAATTAATGATCACAGATTTTAGTCTGATATTACAAGCTTGGGCTGTGAAAACAGCTGTTGCACGTCAGAGTAATCTTGGACTTCAGAGACGGATTTAGGGGGGAAACCCAGGGGCCGGGCCCCCTCTTTTCTGGGGAAAATTAGGTTGATTATATAGGGAATCACTGAAGCAAGACCAGAGTAGGCCCCCTCTTAGGCAGTCAGAGGGCCCCCACTTATGAAAATTTCCGGATCCGCCACTGGACTTCACTGATTTGTTACACCTAAACTATTGATATCATACAATAACCTTCTTACTTTTCTTTTTGCTGTGTCAGACATTTTCTCTGGTAGTGTCAACATTTTACAAGATTAATAAAGAACATCTGTGGTTTTTAAATGGCAGACAAAAAATTAAATGAAAGCAAAGCAAGTCTTAGACAGGTTCATGCACAACTTTTTTGAGGGGTGTGATATGTAGTGACACATATGATTTTTATTTTTTTCACCTTTAAAATTAGAATATTTTTTGTACTCCAGGATCAGGATTTTTAGTCAGTGCATGGCCATGGGTGTGCACATTTTTATTTTTTCACCTTTGAAAATGCATAATGGTTGTTCCCTAAAGTATATGTAAATATTTCAATATTTAATTACCGATAAAAGGTATAGGCCAAATCCAATCGTGCAAACCCAAACAGGCTTTGGGAATCTGAAGTAGTTGTTGTCACTCATTTTCTGTTTTTGGATTGTCTGACATTTTATTATCACGTGACCATTGCAATCAGTTATTCACTAATAACTACAAAGATCGAAAAATAATACACAGCTACGTACAACAATGTACATATAAATTACAGATAAACGCATAAATCCAAAAATAATAGTATAAAATTTATATATTGAGTATGTGTCATTTACAATTTACAAATCAATTACAATAAATGACAGATTCTACAACT
The DNA here is from genome assembly GCF_965363235.1 of Mytilus galloprovincialis. NCBI lineage: Eukaryota > Metazoa > Mollusca > Bivalvia > Mytilida > Mytilidae > Mytilus > Mytilus galloprovincialis. Next base: position 20,513,947 of record NC_134840.1, read on the forward strand.
AACAGAAAAAGTGCTAGATCAAATCATATGCAAACATTTTTAAATACCTTGATAAACACAGTCTTAACATCACTAAACTATGGATTTAGATCTGGCTATTCATGCGAAACACAACTGCTAGTCACCTAACACGACTTCAATCATGAAAGCATTTGACGCCGGGCTACAAACTGATACTGCAAATCCTGGATTTTTCCAAAGCTTTTGAGACTGTGACGCATAACAAGCTATAGAATATGGAATTCGAGGACCACTTAACAACTGGCTAAATATGTTTCTTACACAGAGGAAGATGAAAGTAGTAGTAGAGGGAGCAGGGGCGTAGCTAGGTATTCATTCAACTGTAGGCACAAATCGGCAGGGGGTCTAAGGCCCCCAGCAGGTCCAGGGCAGAGCCCTGGTAGGGGGTTCAGGGGGGGGGGGGTCGAAGCCCCCCGACGGAAATCGGATTTCAGTGTTTTGGCTGCAAAATTTTATGCACAAAAATATTAAATTTTCTGGTTATTTAATCATGATAATTATAATATACATGATGAAAAGTTCGAAGAATTATGAATAATTTACCATTACATCTGAATGGTGAATTAAATAACGCAGTACAATTGGAAAATCAAATATTAAAAAAAAATTATTTACAATATGTACTGCCCAGCATAGATCTGCGTATCCCTTTAATTAAGCAGTACACCCTGTTTGGTATTTTCAAATCTATTCCGTTATGATCGATATATACGTTTAACTTAATTGCTAGTACATATTGACGATCATTCATTTAAAAAACTAGAGGCTCTCAAGAGCCTGTATCGCTCACCTGATTCTACTTGGGTTTTTGAAATCATATGAAAAAATATAAAATTTGGCTAAAAGTGACAACACAACCTCATTGATAAGGAAAGGAACATGTTTAATTTCATTCAAAAGTCCCCCACTGGCGGCCATCTTGGATGGCGGATCGGCTACAAAGTAACAACACTTGGTCAGCACCTCATAAGGAACATTCATGCCATGTTTGGTTTTATTACATTCAGTGGTTCTCTAAAAGAAGTCATTTGTATGCATTTCCCATAGGGTCCTATGTTAAACTAAGTCCCCTGCTGGCGGCCATCTTGGATGATGGATCTGCTACAAAGTAACAACACTTGGTCAGCACCTCATAAGGAACATTCATGCAATGTTTAGTTTTATTCCATTCAGTGGTTCTCTAAAAGAAGTCATTTGTATGCATTTCCAATAGGGTCCTATGTTAAACTAAGTCCCTGCTGGCGGCCATCTTGGATAATGGATCGGCTACAAAGTAACAACAAATGGTCAGCACCACATTAGGAACATTCATGCCATGTTTGATTTCATTCCATTCAGTGGTTCTCTAAAAGAAGTCATTTGTATGCATTTCCCACAGGGTCCTATGTTAAACTAAGTCCCCCGCTGGCGGCCATCTTGGATGATGGATTGGCTACAAAGTAACAACACTTGGTCAGCACCACATTAGGAACATTCATGCCATGTTTGATTTCATTCCATTCAGTGGTTCTCTAAAAGAAGTCATTTGTATGCATTTCCCATAGGGTCTTATGTTAAACTAAGTCCCCCGCTGGCGGCCATCTTGGATGATGGATACAAAGTAACAACACTTGGTCAGCACCCCATAAGGAACATTCATGCTATGTTTGGTTTCATTCCATTCAGTGGTTCTCTAAAAGAAGTCATTTGTATGCATTTCCCATAGGGTCCTATGTTAAACTAAGTCCCCTGCTGGCGGCCATCTTGGATAATGGATTGGCTACAAAGTAACAACACTTGGTCAGCACCACATTAGGAACATTCATGCCATGTTTGATTTCATTCCATTCAGTGGTTCTCTAAAAGAAGTCATTTGTATGCATTTCCCATAGGGTCCTATGTTAAACTAAGTCCCCTGCTGGCGGCCATCTTGGATGATGGATCGGCTACAAAGTAACAACACTTGGTCAGCACCTCATAAGGAACATTCATGCCATGTTTGGTTCCATTCCATTCAGTGGTTCTCTAGAAGAAGTTCAAAATGTAAATTGTTAACGACGACGACGACGGACGACGACGACGGACGACGGACGCCAAGTGGTGAGAAAAGCTCACTTGGCCCTTCGGGCCAGGTGAGCTAAAAAGTAGGCACGTAAACACTAATATTACTATATAATAACACTATCCTTTCGGCTAGAAAGACATCAACCATCAATCTTTTGATTCTTAAACCTTCACCCTAGCCACATAAACACAAACACACATAGTCGATGCCTAATGCAAAAGTTCTGTTCTGTTCATACTAACGTAACAAAATTCAAGAAATCCGTATTTTTTTATATCCCGCATTTCTGTAAAATCCCTACCTGCTTAGGAATTTGAATAATTGTGGTCATTACACGTAGATCTGAGAGTACTCAAAAATACTGGAAGCTAGTTGATAGATTGATTTTGAGTGTAAAATATTTATGCAAGTTTAGAACAAACAAAAAATTGATTATTTACAATAAACACAACAGGGAGCTTAGTCCTGTAATAGGTGTTGTACAGGACGAAGGTCTGGAGATTTGAAAATGCAATGCATTGGAAAATGAGGGATTATTGGATAGGAGCAGAAACTTTGCATTTCAGTAGACCAACTACGAACTCCTCAAAGAGTGGCATTCTCTCTACAACTAGGCATAAAATCAAATGTCCCCATTCTGACCAGACGTGACTACGTATTTATACATCCTGCACAGCCAAACGGACGACCAACATCGGCAAGTTAGGCGAAGACAAAGTGGAAAGCTAGTTGAAAACTAACAACAACTAATTAAAAATTCATGTGTCTAAGTTGAGGTTCATTCAAGTTTTTGTTGATAGAATTGAAATGATCTGAACCAAAGTTCTAGTTTATAGTTTCTATATAATGAAATAAACGGTACCAATTGTCTTGCACCAGATGCGCATTTCGACAATACATGTCTCTTCAGTGATGCTCGTGGCCAAAATATTTGAAATCCAAAGCTTATATAAAAGATGAAGAGCTATAATCCAAAAGGTCCAACAAGTATAGCCAAATCCGTGAAGGGAATCAGAGCTTTGCACGAGGGAGATACATTCCTTAATTTATAATAATTTCTAATATTTTGTAACAGCCAATTTTAATAACACAAAAAATCTGTATTTTCATGCCAGTACCGAAGTACTGGCTACTGGGCTGGTTATACCCTCGGGGACTAATAGTCCACCAGCAGAGGCATCGACCCAGTGGTAGTAATAAAATTAACGGTACCAATTTTCTTGCACCAGATGCGCATTTCGACAATACATGTCTCCTCAGTGATGCTCGTGGCCACAATATTTGAAATCCAAAGCTTATATAAAAGATATATAAGGTACACACATAAAAAACATTCAATTCTATCCAATATTTCATTCACTAAGGACGAGAGACTAGTGTACACATGATATTCGATAATTAGAGTTGTGACAACTTCACTGGAGTTCATCTACATATAACGTTGTTTATTATTTTTTTTAATAAAAAAAGAATATTTGTGAAAAAAAAATTGTGTAGGCACGTGCCTAAAGTGCCTAACGGCAGCTACGCCCCTGGGGAGAACAGTCAGAAGAAGTAAAAGTGGACTCTGGAGTCCCGAAGGGAACTGTACTTGGACCATTACTCTACTTATGTCAGTCACATAAATGACTCCCGGACACTATCAAATCATCAGTACGGCAGTTCGCCGATGACTGCCTACTGTATAGAACCATCAAAACAGAAAAAGACCACAAACTGCTGCAAGAATACCTAACAAACCTAGAATATTGTGCAGATGAATGGGATATGCGATTTTACACTAAAAAAAATGCTACATCCTAAGCATAAAAAACAAAAGCCAGAGATTCTACACACTCAACGGCCAGATACTCAAGCAAGTTCAGAACAACCCATACCTAGGAGTGCAGATATCAAAAGACCTGAAGTGGATAACGCACATAACAAACGTCGCAAAAAAGGCAAATTCAACCATAGGCTTCCACAGAAGGAATTTAAGATACTGACCGCAGGAATGTAAGAAAACCGCTTACATTTTCTTAGTGAGATCAACAATGGAATATGCATCAACAGTATGGGACCCCTACAGTATAGCAGATTAAAACAAGCTAGAGCGAATACAACGACAAGCAGCACGCTTTATAACAGGCGACTTCAAAACAAGAGAAGATGGCTGTGTAACAGACATGCTCGCCAAACTAGAACTTCAAAAACTAAAACTCAGACGAACAAGCCAAAAACTTATATTTGTGACCAAGGTTGTTGAGGGGCTGGTACCGGCTATTAATCCAGACGACTTTTTTTAAAATCAGCCAGACCAAGACGAACTATAACAGCTAAAAAGTTTGACAAATACCAGGCAACAAACATAATCGAAAAACATGTGAGGAACAATACTAGGTGCTTTGGCATTCCCACCAGTAAAACTCAGCAACACTCAAACTCATTCTATGTGTCCACTATAATTACTAGTAACTGAAACCCTCTTGAGGACACCATTATGTACGCAACTAGCTTATAGAGCTTTAAATCTGATCTCACGAAACGTCAGTAAATCGACGGCGCCTTCACCCGATTGTATAAAAGCCAGAATTGGTAGCTACGACGTACCCATACAGATAAAGATACAGAAGTGTACTTCCTAAAGATAATAAAACCTACCATTTACAGGATACATGATCATTCGTGCATCTTACTTAATGAGAGTAGGTAGTTTCTTGATAAATATAGCTAACTTATACAATAGCTTATAATGACATAATGACAGCATTCTTTACATTTTCAGTGATAGATGAGTAGATTGTATAATATTTCGGTATCTATTTCTTCCCGGAAGTTCAGCCTGTGATAGCAGTAGTATAACAAACCTATAAATGATGATATTCATCACCAACACATTCATTGCATATGGTACATATACGATCGATTCGAGCAATGTTGTACCACCTGCCAATTTCCATATGCATTTTAAGATTACATGTTCTCAGTTTTGAAATCCAGATTCTTTTATCCTCTAGAGGACGCAGTAAATAATTTCAAAGACCAAACTGGATTACTTACTTACTTACTGCTCTTGTACGTCATTGGCGTGTAGGGCAGTAACGAAGAATTTCCACTTTTGTCGGTCGTTGGCGGTTTTCTGTAGTGTGCCCCATGTCTGTTGGTATTTATTAGCCTCTGCCTCTATAGTTCTTCTCCATGTCATTTTGGGTCTTCCTCTCTTTCTTTTACCTTCTGGGGTCCAGTGGAGTGCTGTCTTTGTGATATCCTCCTGGTCTTTCCGTAGGACATGCCGAATCCACCTCCAGCGTCTTCTCATTATTGTTGTGGCTATATCTTGTTGTTGGCATCTGATGAAAAGGTCCTCATTTGAAATTTTATGTGGCCAACAGATTCGCAGAATCTTTCTCAGACTTTTAGTATGGAATACCAGACAGCTTGGTTTGGTCTTGTTCTGTCATCCTCCAACATTCTGAACCATACAAAAGTACAGACAAGACACAGCTGCTGTAAAGTTTGAGTTTGGTCCGGATGGTATATTGACCAGATCTCCATACAGCCTGCATGTTGTAAAGAGCTGACCTTGCCTTTGATAGTCTTCTTTTGATGTCACATTCTGCGCCGCCATTGGTAGTGACAGTGCTGCAGAGGTATGTGAAGGTATCAACATGTGGTAATGTTTTTCCATCCAGCAATACTGACCCTGAGTTGTTTACATTAAGTGTCATGACTTCTAGGTCTTCCAAAGTGGTGAAAGTGCCCCATCTTATGCCTCTTGGTGTATTAGCTGGTGTTTGTCTCATTATCCAGTCAATGACTATAATGAAGAGTGTCGATGACATGATACACCCTTGTCTTACTCCTGATTTTACTTGGAAGTATATATCACTGTATCCAACCCTGCACCGAAATCTCTTGTAGGATGCTTTTATGAGATTAATAAGATAAGATAAGATAAGATAAGATTAAAACTGGATATGGTGGACCAAATTTTGCACGTAAAGGTTGCCGTATACCATCTTTTCCTCAAGTTAATTGTTCTCTGTTTGGTATTAAATCCATTTTGTTGCATCTGGTGATTCGTTTATTTGGCAATCACCATGGCAGTCAGCAGTGTTTAAATACATCCATTGTTCAACCTGCTAAATAAATAGATGTAAATAGACTACGTTTTTGGAGTTTGCAATGATTTTCATACCAGAAAACATTTGGGAAGAAACGGTAGAAACTGTAAATGGTGGGTTGTTGTGATCCATTGACATAGCTAACACTGATGATATCACTATTGCTTATAATGCTGTTGATACTAATGATACTGGTCTAACCGTTTAAAGATCAGTCGTGCATGTAGATTCCTTAATTAAAGCCCAACATTGTATGGTTGTTATTGTCAACATTTAAATCCACTTCATAGTTTTTTGCTGAATTGATTGTTGCCATCAGTGTATTGTGTTTGGCACCGATGTGGATTTTGTTTAGATATTTGTTGAGTTGCAGATGTCTTTGTAACACATCGGTGATGTTTCAAGTGGTATAAGAGCCAGAGTTCGGTGCATTACTAAGCCGACCATGTGTGCCACCTTATTGATTATTATTAGAATAACGAATTGTGTTGATTCCTGTATAAATATTTGGGAAAAAGTAGTAAGCCAGGTATTGATCTTGCTGTTATTGGCAGACAAATTGAAAGAGAACACATGCTTAGGTGCTGTTATGTCCATCATGCGTATAAACATGTTATTAATGCTAGTACTTAAAAGAACACAAGTGTTCATTTTGGTTCTACCAGACTCTAACAGCATAACTCTATCTGAGATAACCAGCAGTGTCAAGGCTTTGGGTCTGAAAAGTCGGATGTTACAGTTGCCAATGAGATGATCCATGTGTGAAGAACCTCTGACGAAAGTCGGCGGCTTCCTTGTATATTCTAGATATCTTGCACTGGATGAAGGTGGAGTTGAAGTTTACGTCTGAATAACGTTGTCAACATGCATTCAGGGTGACATTAATGACTGTTACTTTCTATTTTTGGAAGGCAACCAAGATGCATCTAGGATTCCCCTTCCACTTTTTGTAACCGATAAGGATCGCGCTGTCTCATGCGGAAACCACAATTAATTTTGCTTTTACTTTGTATTATTTTATCAGAGACATTTTGTTTTCATCAGAGGGAACATCATGAGGAACACGCAGAATTGTTTACTTAATACAATTGTTGATGGATCGTTGGCTATCGCTTCTCTTAACAATGGGTTTGCATGAGAGTCTCGCACGTGTGTTAGTTTTTTTTTATCGTTTATAAATCCATTTACGATCCATACATAATCCTCTTCGAAATCGAAGACGCGCTTCGTCGGGTGTAGTCAACATCTCGCCATACCGTAGTAGTCTCTATAGCTGGATCTTTCATGTATTCAATCTGTTCACCGAACATTTCATAACAGATGCTTTTGAAGAGATACATGAAACCATAGTTGACCAGATCTGCATTTGTATAGGCTGTGTTGTAGTTTTTCACAAATCGCCCTTCAACCAAAAGATTATTCTGAGTCGGATGGACGAATATATCCTGGGATTCGATGTTGATTCGTATTTCAGGACCGGAACTCACCAAGGATGCTCCAGTTTGGGGCTCATATAAATGTACTTGGTAATCCTGAATATTTTTATCGGAAGATAAACTTTCTACGATTTGAAGTATATAAGAAATTGGTTCTTTATAGCGATTGACGAAAAAAACGTATCATAGATACCAGGACTAAAGTTTCCCTTTCACGAATGTGACCTTCCGAATTAGACTATTTACCGGATTTGTTATCACATAAGCAACACGACGGGTGCCACATGTGGAGCAGGATCTGCTTACCCTTCCGGAGCACCTGAGATCACCCCTAGTTTTTTGGTGGGGTTCGTGTTGTTTATTCTTTAGTTTTCTATGTTGTGTCATGTGTGCTGTTGTTTGTTTGTCTTTTTCATTTTTAGCCATGGCGTTGTCAGTTTGTTTTAGATTTATGATTTTGACTGTCCCTTTGGTATCTTTCGTCCCTCTTTTGAAAGGTTGCATACCATTGCTGATGTTGTTATTTGAACGGTTTTGCCTTTTTGCTTTTAAGTGAGTGAGATAATGTTGTTCAATCCGGCTTGCTGCTGAGCGGTCTTGGTGTTTGGTTTGTATCTTACTTTACAACAACATGATTAAAAGCTTTGGTGACACCTGTAAGACCCGTTTTGGGGGCAGCGGTCATGGGTTTGCTCCCTAATCTTTTCGGTAGTGGAGGTAAACATGCTCCTGACTCCCAGCTAAAAGCAAAATCATAAAAATATTGAACTCCGATGAAAATTCAAAAAGGAAAGTTCCTAATCAAATGACAAAATCAAAAGCTCAATCACATCACCCGAATGAATAACAACTGTCATATTCCTTACTTGCAAGAGGCAGTAATTTGCAATAGTGTCAAAGAAACCTCTACCACCATACACATCATTTATTAATTTGCACCATTCATTTATAGGAATCGACGATGAAACTGCTTGTACTCCTCACTTTTTTCATTGCGTCGTGAATGGCTACGATTTAATGCGTACACCATTTTTTACCAGCTCAAATAGAGGCGGTACACAGATCCGATTGATCAAGGAACTGATCAATGTCTGATGATAGAAATACCGTTTGCAATTCCATTACCAAACTTATCAGTTTTGTACTAACACGATGGTTTTCCATTTGAGACCTGTTTCATTTAGGTCCAGGTGCTGCATGATGATTTGTGCAAAATAGCTTCACATGCCATTCAATATTCCGGTTCGAATGTTTCAGGGCCTGGTCGAGCATGAATTCCCATAATCCTACTATTGTTAAAGTGGATAAACCTTCGTGTTACAATGATCTCTGTTATGATCAACACAAAGCTACAAATACTCGCATATCTGTGTGTGATGAAAACATGTTAATTCAATTAGACTTCATGACTAATCCAACCATAATACTGAAGATAGACCGCGATATTGTAAGATCTATCATCGGCACCAAAGTGCAATTTGATTTGAGATTAAAAAATGTTCTTGTTACAAATGAATTAGCAGAAGAATAACATAATCCAGTTTGACGTAAATTCAAAAAGAAGGACGAAAGATACCAGAGAAACACTCAAACTCATTGATCGAAAATAAACTGACATCTTCATGGTTAAAAAGGAAAAGACAAACAACAATAAAAAAGTACACAAGACACAACATAGAAAACTAAAGACTAAGCAACACGAACCCAACCAAAAAACTGGGGTGATCTCAGGTGCTCCGGAAGGGTAAGCAGATTCTGATCCACATATGGCACCCTTAGAGTTGATCATGCAAACTATTCAAAAAATTATTCAACAAAAGACGTGTGATCGCTGGAGGTGTGGATGACATTTGGACTGCGGATTTAGTGGATATGAGATCATTTTACGCGATTACAAAGGACTGCTTTTTTATTATCATCGATGCGTTCTCCAAATACTCTGGTAAGTACCGGTCAAAACAGAAGAAGTATCACGGTTATAGAGATGCTCACCAGGCAGAATTCAAATAATCATGCACTCCAGAAAAAGCTATGGACAGACAAAGGAATTGAATTTCACCAAAAGGTTATGAATGAGTTACTTCTGAAGTATGGTATTGAACTGTACTGACAATGAAGAAAAGTCGAGTGTGGTGGAACAGTGGAACAGCACCATAAAGGTGAAAATGTTCAAATACTTTTTAGCCAACTCCACCCACACACGTACATTAGTGTGATAGATGATCTTGTTTACCAGTGCAACACTTCCAAACACAGATTTATCATCGTGGTCGCAGGTCAGAAGGAAGATGAAAACAAAGTGTACTGGAACTTGTATGATGGCATTCCTCCCAAGCAACATGCTAGGTTTAAAGTAGATGATATGGTTCGAATCGCTAGAAAGAAAAGTACATTTGTAAAGGAATTCAGTCCTATGTGAACCGAAGAAGTGTTTACTGTTTCCTAAGTTTAACACTCAACCCGAATCTACCGTCTCAATGATTTCGATGACGCAAAAATAAAAGGTTCCTTCTATGAGTCCGAACTCCAAAAGATTAATTATCAAGAAGTGTTGTCTTGATGATTTCTCAAGACTGTTAAGAATAGGAGAATATAAAGATGACTTAATTAGATAAATTCTTTGACCATTCTCGGATACTGAATCACTAACGGTTTTACGTGTTGATCTCTCAGTAGTATGGTACAATTAAAGAAACATTCTTAGATTGTTTTGGCTTTGTTCCATGTTTGCCAATTTTTTTAGTCAGAGTATTAATTTTCCCTTGTATGTTCACAATCAGTTCTTGATAATTCTTTGCACACCAAACTTGTGTCACCAGTTCATCTACCGTCTTACCTTCTGGGAATTGTCAAACGGAATGGTTCTGCATATTGATATGCCCTTTCTTCATTTTTCCATCGTTCGTTGAGACGCATTCAGACTTTCCCACTGTATCTATCAATTGATTATCAAGTTCTTTAATTGCTGAATCATATCTTTATCCTTCTGTATTATATCCATCTGAATCTGGTCACACTCGTGGATTGTAATAATTCTCTTTCACTCGTACTGACTTTCAATTGTTTGATAACCCTTCGTTTTGTTGCAGCGTTAACATTTATACTGCGGCTGAGAGGTTTCAGATTGATAAGGCAAAGCCATCATGCATGTCCAGACTTCAAGAAAACTACTCATTTTTATTTCTCTCTTTCTATAAAATCCAAATCAATCTGTCATTCTTTATTTATAGATACCACTTCATCAAAAGGTTGACCTTCCGACAACAATTTCAACACATATAAACAAACGTGTCTGCATACCACTGTTCCTCGCTGCAGTATATAGTCCATCGGTGTTGCAGTAGATCTCAGGCCTTTTATAATTAGTCAGCTATCTCTCTTTGAGGGTGGGAGTCCATCATAGTAAATCTTTGTGAAGGTATTCTGAAACCAACACGTCCAATGTGTACCTGGACCAATTGAGGTGTCGTGGTTTAAAAGTTAAAATACCATACTTCTCACTATATGGTTTAGAAAGTTATTCGTCTCGTATAAATACTCGTCTGAAATTGGATATCTCAAGAGCGGCACCAGCTCCATCTAGCTCTCTGTTGTATAAGGGTGTGTCGGGAAGATTAATCTTATGTAGTTGAATAATTAATGTTCTCACAAAACGACTGCGGAGTTGCTATCATCTTATGAGAACATATATCTTCTGGTTATAATAAAACAATTATTGTAGTTATTAACTCTTGATTACTCTCATCCTGAAGTAGTGTAGAAAGGGATCTCGTGTAAAGTTTTTTTTCAGGATATACTTTTACTCTAGAAACTAATCGTCGGCGTATTCAAGTCTAGCTATAGACTGGAGTACATGAGCAAAAGTTTTGGCCGTGGTGTGTCTCGTAGTATGGATAGTTATGTCAATATACCGCCATTAAATCATGGGTCCATACGCTAGCTTCTTCTGGTGTCACTCAAAACATATTCGGGTGTTTGTAAAATTGTCGCACCTTTATGTGGTCTATATCTATATAATTTTTGTCATAAACAGTATTTTTTTAGAATCAGATGCGCATTTCGACAATCAATGTCTCTTCAATGATGCTCGAGGTTACAAGTATTTGAAAATTCAAACCTTATTAAAAAGATGAAGAGCTATAAATCAAAAGGGACAAAACGTATAATCAAAGCCGTGCAAGGAATCAGACCTTTGTATGATGGAGAAGTATTCCTTATTTAAAAAAAATCCAAAATTTGATAACAGCAAATTTAATAACACAAAATCCGTATGTTCATGCCAGTACCGAAGTGATTAAATATTGAATGCTGTTGATAGTGGTTAGTATCCCTTTATTATAGTTACTTAAAATCGCAGCCTCGAGAATCTTTCTTATACACAACTGTTGTAAGTTCATAGTCATAATTATAATTTATAAGTTATATCTCTATAAGGTCAGTGTTGATCCCATTAGGTGAAATATTCCGTTTGTCATCATCAGCTGAAAGAGCTTTCTTTCGACACTCAAGTGTGTAAATATTGTGACCTCGACCTCTGATCATATGCATGGTTCGGTAGCTTATTCTGTTCATGTATGGGTCATTATAAAAAAACGTGCAAATTTCGACGAGGTAACATTTTAAAAAATGATGTCATTGTCACATTTAAATGTGTTAGCTATTCTATAGTATGGTAGCAACGATATTCAGAAATATGCAATGGGAAAAATGAAGACTTCCTTCAATTTTAACAATTCTAGGTCATGCTTTGATAGAATCGTGTCAATGGTGTTACCAATTTTAAGCATACATTTAGCTACTAAATATTATTGTTTAACATCAAACAACTGTTCCGATTTGTTGTTTAGGTTAAAATTACGACTTATTGACATTATTCATATAGCTGTGCATTCTATTCAAAAATAATTTCAGAATACATTGTCGTAAAAAAGTTGGCTGTCCTAATTATGGCCGTTGTAAATACTAAAAAATACACTTAAACTGAATATATGTAAAATGTATAAGATTAAATGATAATAATATACCTAATCCTTCGTACACGACCTAAAACACTTATATTTATGAATGAAAATTTTAAAAAATGTCGTATTTTTATATAGTAACACCACTGACCCTTCAGTAACTCCAATGACAGAAAACGGTATCATTAAAAAAAATGTTTGTATGTATCAAAATGCAATAAAAAGTGATAAATCAAAAAACAAATCATATGAATAATAGTCCTATTTCAAGTCTGAAAGGATTTATAGTAGGGATGGCAACGAGTACTTGAGTACTCGGGTACTCGCTCGAAAGGCCGAGTACTCTAGTACTGTTTTAGTACTCGGATACTCGTTTGCTGTTATACACCTTCAGATATTTCTCTTCACATTTCCACTCACTTTAGTTCAGATGAAATATCCCCTTCGTTATACTAAAAAAAAAACAATTAAGGATCTAGGGTAAAATTTCAAAAATCAAGAATTCAAAACTGATACTTTAAGCTGGAAGAGTATTGGAAAAGGATCAAAATAAGCTAACAATATTGATAGGTCATGGAGCTCCTTTTCGAGATATTTGATTTATAAAATATGGCGGGAAAAGGCTGACTCGGACTTTAGCATTGGTATTATTTGGGTTTCAAATCAAAAGAAAGAAAATCAAGAATCTGCTTAAATTTTGTTAAATGACCTTTTATGAATTATAAAGTCTTCTGTTAAAAGATCAATAGGTGTTATGGGGCAAAATATTTTACATTGTATCGTATGAAAAACACCGAGGAGTCCGAACATTTGACACTTATTCCAAAACCTCACCTCTTCGAAAAATAAAATGTCATGGCTAAAAAAAGGAAAATAAGACAAACGATAGTGCCAAAAAAAAAAACAACACAGAAAAAGTAAGACTGAGCGACAAGAAAAAGCACAAATAATTTGAAGTCCAATACTGTTGTTGACAAATTAATGGACAAGTCGTAATATAAAAAAATACCGACTCCTCAGGAACAGATGATAAAAATGTAGTCTTCTTTGTATGCAAATATTTTAAATCTTAATGGAATTGTGTTAATTCATAATATTGTATTATATATCCCTGGGTTCATGAACACGTAAACAAACAATAATTGCTATTATGATAGGTTATTTGTAGAAACGGCGGTCGGTAATTCATTGTTTAATTGACACAAAAAAACATAAGAGCAAGCTATGTTTGTTATAAATTTATCTTATGTTTATGAAAGTTAATAACAAAAACACTGCATTCCACCTAAAATCTCAACTTTTCAATAGACGTTTAAGATTCATCCGAATACTCGCGAGTACTCGAGTATCATGACCGAGTATCCGAGTATTACATTTTAGATCTTTTGACGTCCCTAATTTATAGTAAAAAATCTCCAAGGGTTTAAGAAAAATTAAGGATGTTTTTATAACATTTCATACTGTAAACTGTATATTGTGTATCACAAAACATTCATATCTAACATATGCAAGTGTTATTTTAATATATTTTCATGTCTGTGACTTAAAAAGACCCAATAACATAGTTTTGCATGTTTTTTTGATAATGACCCGTATAATAAAAGAAGATGTGGTATGATGTTTTAACAGTCTGTGAATGTAAGTCCGGATTTAAAAGTGCACTCTTTCATACCGTTACCTTTCTTCGTCTCACACCTACCTAATGTAAAGGCATACGTCTTCTGTCCCAGGCCTATAAACTAAGTAGTGAGTGATCCTGAGTGCCCCTTATTTTCCACGCTATCTTTACCCGTAGGGTTAATTTTTACAAAAATACAGTGTAATATCAACTTAATGTTAGCCCTTTTAGATCCCCATTTTTTTATTGTCTCCTTTCTTGCCACTCGCAAAATCTCAAGAAAGTTCTGATCATTCATTTCAGCAGCTGGTGTTATTTTCTAGGTGGTAAACGAACTCTTTTAAGGCTTTCTCTGGTATATGCACCTTTTATTCATATATTCCTGATCTTTTGAATTTTTCACTTACTTTTGCCAAAATTACTAACCCTCTTCAACCTATGTTAAGGTTCATCATAACAAATGGACAAATACGGCCGTATTTTCACCCCAAAAACTACTCTGTGTACAGACTTACCTGTGCTGTTTGGAAAGTTTTAATGCCTAGCATCCACTAGATATATAAAAGTTAAATGCATTTTGTGTTTAGAAAAGATAAAATCTTTCTTAGTTTTTGATGGGCATTTTTTTCCCTTTCTGCAGAAGGTGTAAAAATAAACAAACACCTGAATTACTTTGATACTGTCCACTCACTGACTCAGATAAACTCTTTAACTCACCTATAGTTGTGAAGATAACTCTTGGCCATGTCAATTAAGGACAATCAAAACAATACAAACCGGTTTTTTACCTGAGGGAGAATCTCATAGTTGTACCACAACTTAGTTAATTTTCACACCTTTTGCATGAAGGAAAAAAAATGCCCATCAAAATCCAAAAGAGATTTTATCTTTCTGAAACACAAAATGCATGTAACTGTATTATATCTAGTGGATGCCAGGCATTAAAACTTTTCCAACTTCACAGGTAAGTCTGTACTCAGAGTAATTTTTGGCATGTAAATACAGCCATATTTGTCCGTTTGTTATGATGAACCTTATCTTAGTGTTTATTTTGAGACATATCTGTCCTGCATACTTTTCTATTCGACTGGACTTTTTCTGGATATGTTGATGAGTGTGCGACAGCATGGCAATATCGTCAGCAAAGTTCCCCATCTTATACCTCTAAGTCTTGGGATGTCTGCAGTTGTTTTTCGCATCACCCAGTTAATGGCTATTACAAATAGTGTAGATGACATAAAACATCCTTGTCTTACTCCAGTTTAATTGGGAAATAAAGTTGTTCACTTCCGACTGTACATTTGAAATTTTCATAAAAAGCCTTGATTAAATGGATCAGGTGTTGTGGGATGCCATAAAATTGTATGATTTTCCAAAGGGTTTCCCTAGGAATGCTATCAAATGCTTTTTCAAAGTCGATGAAATTGATGTAGAGTTGCCGCTGCCATTCTGTGCACTGTTCAATGATAGTTCTCAGTGATTCCGCACCAGTTATTGCAGTCATTTAATGCATCCCTTTTTAGGTATTCGGATGATAATACCTTTATCCCATTCTGTTGGTACTTTAACTTCTTTCCAGATCTTATGGAAAATTGGTTGGAGGGTATTGGCCGCTAAGATGGGATCAGTTTTGAACAGTTCTGCATTCAGATTATCTGAACCAGGAGCTTTTCCGTTCTTTAGAGTCTAGATTGCTGCTACAATTTCAGATATCGTTGGTGGTTCAATACTTATTTCCAGTTCAATGCTAGGCTCTGGAATAGTAGGAAGTTCTTTTGGAGATGATCTGTTCAAAATTTCACCGAAGTGTTCTGTCCATCTTTTTTCTTGTTCAATGTCTGATGTTAGTAAATTTCTCTGCTTGTCTTTCACTTGGATGTTAGGTGATGACTTGCCTTTTCGACAGATAATTATGGTAATTTTGTAGAGGTTGCCATGCTCTCTTTTATTAGCCGCTTCTTCTGCTTGATTTGCGTAATTATCCTTATATCTTCTCTTATCAGCTCTAACAAGGGTTTTGACATTGCGATGTATGCCACTATAATCTTGTTGGTATTTGTTCTTTAATCTTGGTGATTTGGTATTAATGACCTTCTTTTTTGCCTGCCTTTTGATGTTAATCTGGTTCCATATTTCCGGTGTGATCCAATCTTTTTTCTCCGCTACATTTAGTGTATATATCTCATTCCACTTCTCATCTAATGTTTCTAATGTTTCATTTTCATCTCTTACTGAGTTTTCCAATACCTGGTATCTGTTCTGTAACTTTAAAGCAAATTCTCTTTTAACCTTGATATCCTTCAGTTTATCAATATCAAAACGCTTCCTTGATGAAACTTTCTTTCCAGTTGCCCTGAGCTTCAGTTGGATAAGAGCTGTTATCAGTTGGTGGTCAGATCCTACATCGGCCCCTCTCTTAACTTTCACATCTGATCTTCTCCATGTGCTGTTTAACATTAGATGATCAATCTGGTTTTTATCCCTGAGGTTTGTGGAATACCATGTCAGTTTGTGGATGTCTTTGTGTGGAAAAATGGAACCTCCTGCTACTAAATTGTTTGTTGAGCAGAAATCGACAAGTCGTTCCCCATTCTCATTTATCTTACCACAACCATGCGTTCCCATAACTCTTTTGTAGCCAATGTTGTCCAACCCCACTTTTGCATTCATGTCTCCCATTATGATCTTCATGTCATGGTTTGGTGTTTTATCAATTTCATGCTGTTATTGTTCGTAAAATGCATATTTGTTCTCTTCGACAGCTTCATTCGTAGGAGCATAACATTGAAATAAAGTGATGTTTATCTGTTTTCCTTTGAATCTTGCCATAATAATTCGATTGCTTATAGGTTTCCATTCTAACAGTGTTCTTTCTATACCCTTTTAGATAACTATTGCCACTCCTTCATGATGTTGGTTATCATCTCGCCCAGAGTATACTTCAGTAGCTCCTGAAGTAGCTGTCACCTGCCAGATCCTGTACATCTACTTTCACTAACGCCTAAGCTATTTAATTTGTACCGCTGCATTTCTGAGGTTATTTGAGCCAATTTTCCTGCTACATACACTGTTATGACGTTCCAAAAACCAATTCTGGTTTTAGTTTTTGCCATGTTAAGGGTCTCCGTTCTCCTGTTTGTAGTTTCCTTTCGGCTTTCACTACCTACATTCATCCTTGCTCCACTATTGGTGCGTTGGAGACTCTCTTCCACAGCTGTAGTTATATTCTTTGTTGCTGTTTCTGTAACATGAGTTCTTTTACTTGTTAGGGTCATTAACTCTAAGCAAAACCTTCTACCTGAAGGGTCGGGTTATTCTGTAGGGATTTTCCATGCCTTAGACGACTGCATGAGCTTACGAGTTCCATCTACCTGGATTTTCTTTCTGTATTTACTTCCATAGCCTTTGACTTTCCAAAGTCACCCACAAGGCAGTGGGGCTATTATCCCATAGCTGGGGCAAGGTTGATGAGAGCCAGGGCGTATCCACTCGCCGGTGGGCCTGCACTCTGCATCTCTAGGGCCATTGCTGCTCCGAGATCCCTTGCAATTTAGTCTGGAATAATGGACCCCAGTATCCGTGTATTGCCACGAGAAGTAGGCTAGCCAGCGGCAGCGGTATATCTAATGGTCGATACCCGCCTCATTAGATGCATTTCATTGCCCTATGGTGTAACACCACTAAAACACTAAGAAAACCGAAGTAATGAGTTTAAACACTATCAACCAGCACCAATTATAATATACGGGAAACCATTACCACAGACCGATACCTTCACTTACCTAGGAAGTACTGTAAGATCAGATGGTGAAGCCAACACTGACATCAAACAAAGACTGTCAAAAGCCACAGCTGCTTTTAATAACCTGCAGCCCGTATGGAAATCCGGTCAATACACCATCCGGACAAAGCTAAAACTATACAACAGTTGTATACTACCTATCCTGTTGTATGGTTCTAAATTTTGGCAAATGACAGAGGCAGACCAATAGAAGCTCTCTACATTCCATACCAAGAGTCTGAGGAGAATCCTGAGGATGTTTTGGCCACAAAAAAATCACCAACCAGGATCCGACCTCCTCAATAAATGCAAACAGGAAGAGATCAGCATAATCATTAGCAGGAGAAGATGAAGATGGTTTGGTCATGTTCTACGTAAGAGCCCTGGCCGAAGAACTTACAAAATCAGCAGAGTTCTGAACCCCAGAGGGAAAGAGACGCAGAGGACGACCTAAATTAACATTGCGGCGCACAGTTGAATCGGAGATAGCAAATTTTCAACATACTTGGGGGAGCTTGAAGAAGATGACACAAAACAGACAGATGTGGAGAAACTTCGTTGCTGTCCCACACGCCAATGGACTATAGTATTGTATCGTATTTTATTGTATTGTATTTTTTTTGTAATTGTATTGTATTTTGTATTGTATTGTATTGTATTTTGTATTTTGTATTTTGTATTGTATTGTATAGTATTGTATTGTACTTTGTAGTGTAGTGTAGTGTAGTGTAGTGTAGTGTAGTGTAGTGTAAACAGTCCTTATACTACCAAAACGGCATGTGTCATACTGGTGACATCGTCCTGGTCATATGAATCATAGAATGGTCAAATATTTCCATTACTGACTGGCAATGATGGGAAAAAAGGGCCAATATTTCCAATACGGACTAGCAATGAATCCTGAATTACATGTAAACATATATCGTGCATATATGTTTACATGTAATTCAGGATTCATTGCCAGTCCGTATTGGAAATATTGGCCCTATATTCACATCATTGCCAGTCAGTATTGGAAATAGTGGCCCTATATTCACATTTGATGTATGTAAAACAGCATTCAGAGCAAGTCTGTATTGAAAAAGTTACATTATTTAATAAAAGTGTTATGAATTAGCTGTTTCTGTATTGGCACTGGTAAAGATTCTCGGTCAACTGTATTGGCCCTCCACTCTATGGGCCCCTAAGCAAATACAGCAAACCTTGAATCTATACCAGTACCAATACAGAAACAGCCAGTTGATAATACTATAGTATTGTATTGTATTGTATTGTATTTTGTATTGTTTTGTCTTGTCTTGTATTTTGTATTGTAATGTATTTTGTATTGTATTTTATTAACCAACTAAGTACATTATTGCCAAAAATGACTGGTTATTAAAAATAACATATTTTCTGTAATGAGCCTTGTTTTTCTGTAATGGCCCTGTTTTTTTCTGTAATGGCCCTGTTTTTCTGTAATGGCCCTGTTTTTCTGTAATGGCCCTGTTTTTTTTCTGTAATGGCCCTGTTTTTCTGTAATGGCCCTGTATTAATGCCCGGTTTGTCTGTATAAAGCACAGTTAGGGTTTTTAATAAAGTTAATAAAATTAAGTTGTAAAGAGTATAATACTTTTTTGTATTTTATTTTATTTAGTAACCAGCAACCAACATTAAAGAACCATATATAGGGATCACTGTTCCTCCTGTTTTTCAGCACATAACTTCTGTCAACTTTAATATCTTGGATATTTGGTATATTAACACATACACTTTTATTCAGTTGGTTAATAAATGTATTAAGAAATGGGTGTTTTTATAATGGCTCTGTTATATGTCCTCGGTCAGTAATAATGGCCTCGGATGTCTGTAATGGCCCTCGGCGTTGCCTCGGGCCATTACAGACTTCCTCGACCATTATAACAGACCTTGGACATATAACAGGGCCATTATAAAAACACCCATTCATTAATACTATAGTATTGTATTGTATTTTGTATTGCATTGTATTTTGTGTTGTGTTGTGTTGTATTGTATTGTATTGTATTGTATTGTATTATATTTTATTGTATTGTATTGTATTGTATTGTACTGTATTGTATTTTATTAACCAACTAAGTGCATTATCGCCAAAAGTGACTGTTGTATTAAAAATTACATATTTTCTGTAATGGCCCTGTTTTTCTGTAATGGCCCTGTTTTTTTTTCTGTAATGGCCCTGTTTTTTTCTGTAATGGCCCTGTTTTTTTTCTGTAATGGCCCTGTTTTTCTGTAATGGTCCTGTTTTTTCTGTAATGGCCCTGTATTAATGCCCAGTTTGTCTGTATTAAGCCCTGTTAGGGTTTTTAATAAAGTTAATAAAACTAAGTTGTAAAGAGTATAATACCTTTTTGTATTTTATTTAATTTAGTAACTAGCAACCAACATTAAAGAACCATATAAAGGGATCACTGTTCATCCTGTTTTTTTAACACATATCTCTTTCAACTTAATATCTTGGATATTTGGTATATTTAAAGCTTTATAATGGTGAAGTACAAATGATTTTGTTCAAACTAAACTGTCATTAAAAGAGTAAGACAGTACATCAAGTCAGCAGCAACACGTCATAAACTTTTCAGTTGGTTAAAAAATGTATTAAGAAATGGGTGTTTTTATAATGGCCCTGTTATATGTCCTCGGTCAGTAATAATGGCCTCGGATGTCTTTAATAGCCCTCGGCGTTGCCTCGGGCCATTACAAACTTCCTCGACCATTATTACAGACCTTGGACATATAACAGGGCCATTATAAAAACACCCATTCATTAATACTATAGTATTGTATTGTATTGTATTGTATTGTATTGTATTGTATTGTATTGTATTTTGTATTGTATTGTATTGTATTGTATTGTATTCAAGTGTATTTTGTATTGTATTGTATTATATTGTATTGTATAGTATTGTAATATATTTGTATTTGTATTGTATAATTTGAATAGAGTGATAGAGATTTAATTATCTGTCGCACTTTGGTATTCTGTTTATTTATGAATATCACATGCTGTATCTATCCGATCCATTTGTTATAAATACATGTGTTTGAACAATGATCAACAATGCAAATCTTTGAATTGATCCTGATAATAGTATAATTTCAATAGTTTATGTCCAAGATTGAGCCCAGGTTGAACTTCTATTAAAGAGGGGGGATAGGAGGGGTCCTGATCCCGAAATCCCGGGCTTAAAAACACGAAATCCCGAGGTCCCGAATTTAAATAAAGTCAATCCCGAAATCCCGAAATCCGAAAAAAAGAATTCCCGGATCCTGAAAGGATCAATCCCGAAATCCCGAGCTTAAAAACACCCGCTCCCGGGGTCCCGATCAAGGTCCTACCCCCCTTTTTTCTCATTAAAGTCAGGCAAGCTTTTTAGACTAGCTAACACTTGTATTTCTCTCCTGTTTTGGTTCATTTACACGAAAGACAGAGTGGTTTTATGGCGTTTTATTTATTAACAATAAGCACAACATACAGAAGACGAATTTCTCCTTCATAAAAGCCAATGTTTTAAAATAAAAATGACCTTAGCACTATAAAAAAAGTCGGTCAAGTGGTAGGTCAGACTGATTTCCTGACGTCACTTCCCATCATTCGTAGCTGTAATGTCCGCCGTCAGTCCTGTACAGTAAATTTCATGTAAGCTGAACTTGTTTTTAAACGAATACGAGTCAAATAGAGCCATGTCCTCAAATTTATGAATTAAACTTACCAACAAAAGATGGGAGATCAATATTTAGCGTATTGTCTCTCACAGACAAGCTTCACATGGGCGTTAAAAAGCAAAGTTATCTGTTGTTGAAGTGATGAATATGGCAGCTAACTCCGACAAGATGGCAGTAACTGACAACCAATCTATTCCTATTCATGGGTCTGACTCTCGAGAAGATGCAGACATGAAGCTTCAAGGTAAATCTACCAATGACGGCAATTATAAAAAGAAAAGTACTTTCAAAATAACAAGTGTTACTAAAAGTTACCATGGGTCAGCAGACATGTCAAATGATGCTGATCATGACATTGAACATGATTCGATGGATGACTTAGATGAAACTGTAGAAAGTCACACTGAAGATGCCAGTTCAGAAATATTAGATATTTCTAAACATACTGATGGCGGTGAGCCTGCATCGCCCATGGAGGAGGAAACCTCTGATCATGCTATAAACTCTGGCATTACTGTCATTAGTAATACTAATAAAGAAGTTAACATTAAAACTGAACAAATGAATAGCACTAGCAATGTAAAAGAAATAAACGTGAAAGAGAAGGAAAAGGAGAAGACAGAGCCGCAAGGTCCACATCCAACCCGATTTAAAGTAGTTAAGATAGAAACAAGAGAACCATTTAAACGTGGACGTTGGAGATGTCAAGATACTTTAGATGTTCCAGCTGTAGACAAAAGTGACACTAAAATTAATATTGTAGACTCTAATGTTGGGGTATCAAACACTTCTTATACATCACATAATGTAAGTTCAGGAGAAGACCCATCTAAAAATCCTGCCAAATCTGTGACTGTGATTCAAGGTGAAAGTAGGGAAAATTTTCACCTTGATAATTCTTCAACAATTCGTCAGACTCAACCTAATAGTCAACTACAAAAAGAACAAACTCCTAAGTCTAGTATACCGAGTAATCTTGCTCAACAGGTATACACACATCCAGGTTCAACTAATTTTCAGAATGGAACAGGACATTCTCAAGCTCTCCCAAATGTGAACAGTTCTCATACCCCTGGTCAAAATTCTATGCAAACAGGTGATACGACTTTCATGTATACTGGTCAGATACCTAGTACAACGCAGAATGTAGCTGGGTCAAATGTAGATAACAATTTACAGTACAATAAAGAACAACATGTTAGTAGTGATAATGTGATACAAAATATAGACAATACAGAACTTAATTCTAATTTATCAAAGACCAGCGGTGCTCATAACATGCCACAGAATTCCATGAATATTGATATACAGCAAGGGGCAATTCTGACGCCACAGTCTGTCGCTGAAGTTGTTGGAATGATTCCAAGTCCACAGGAAGAAGACAGGTATATAATATGTAAACATGTTCATATATATATATATAAAATCAGGGTTAGAAATTATATATACATATATATATATAAATATACAATTTGTACATGTTCATTGTAGCTACATGTAATGTATATACACATGCTCATGTATATAGCTATATATACATGTACAGCTATATATAGTACAAAAATGTTAGTAGTCCTTTGGCTAGTCAAAAAATACCAGGCCTAGTCTTTTTTCATCTCTTGTAGGCCAGACAAGGGGGGAAAAGCCTCATGCACTTTAGTCGTATTATGAATGTATTGTATTGTATTGTATTGTAGAAAACTTACAAACTTGTTTTCAGAACATTCTCCAACCTGTTCTGTGCTAACTGACCAGATTTTCTTCTTTTTAATTTATTATTTTAAATAAGGAGTAGACTAACATGATATTTTATAAAATGTATTTTGTTTTTATTCTTGGTCATATGGTTTTGTGTGGTGGCCAGATCAGTGAGGAAATGAACATCATAACATTTGTTGTTCTGTTGAACATTAACCATGGTCACCTACATTGTAGCTCTTATGTCCTTTGAATTATTTTTATGCCCCACCTACGATAGTAGAGGGGAATTATGTTTTCTGGTCTGTGCGTCCATTCGTCCCACTTCAGGTTAAAGTTTTTGGTCAAGGTAGTTTTTGATGGAGTTGAAGTTCTATCAACACAGGCACTCATCTCAGAATTTTTTTTCCTATATACCTTTATATAACACAAGGTACTTAACTCGCGATTTAGAAAAATGTCAGGTGGTGACGAACTTCCGTTATATGCTGATTTCTCGGCTGTCAACCCCACTTAAACTTGTTATGTCGTAAATCTTAATTGATTTATCTTCACAATGGTGTATAACATGCCTACTTTTGTTGTCGGAATCATCCCTAGCAATCCTACCCAAGTAGTCAATCGTAATTATTTCGTCTACTGACACAGAATTGGCAATAACCGTCTCGCAGTAAATGATTAATTATAAAATAGTTTCAGAAAAAACTGTTAGTTTTTGTATGAATAGAAATTATCATCCAGTTAGTAAAATTGTATAAGATACGGTGAAAAAAATCTGACAAGTGTTATTTTTGGTACATGTATGTCTAATAAGTTACAAATTTTCCCATGACGTCAATGTCATTCAGACTCACTCTTGACTTAACATATGAAATGAAACAAGATCAGATAACTCCGAGAATCATTTAGACTTTCCCATAAAATTGACCAATCGGAACCGAGATATATATAAAGAGATGTGACGCGTTTATTGCCAATCCATCTTCGTAGACAAAATAATTACAGTTGACTCTAATTTCACGGTCCACTAAACAAAGAAAAAGATGGTGCGAAGCTCATGTTAAAGTTTTGGTTAAAGTTTTTGATCAAGGTAGTTTTTGATGATGTTGAAGTCAATCAACTTGAAACTTAGTACACATGTTCCCTATGATATGATCTTTCTAATGCCAAATTAAAGTATTGACCCCAATTTCACGGTCCACTGAACATGTAAAATGACAGTGGGAGTGGGGCATCTGTGAACTATGGACACATTCTTGTTTGTTACAAAAAAATGTATTGTGATCTGCAAATTATCAAAACATTTTGCAAGGACCATAATATAAAAATTAAAGAGCAACTGTTTTCCAGCGCTGACATTCATTATATGATGGATTTAACAATGTTTGAAGTTGAATTGTGAGGCAGTTACAATGTATATGAAATGGCATTTCAATGGGATATTAAATTGCATTGCAATTGCAAACAATATTGTTCTTATACAGGAATTGAATTTTAAATGAGCCGATGTTGATATCGGATTATATTTTTCCATGAAAAATGATGAAGATTTCAAATAACTTCTATAATTTGAAAACCGTGTCAAAATAAAACATTTAAATGGTAACTGTACATTTTTGGGGAAAGATGGCATCTTTGTGCAATTACCTAAGAATGGTTCAACATTTTAGATTTTTGATACATAATATTTTCTGTTGTGAGCTTTTTATGAGTGTCCATTGAATGCTTTAACAATGAAGCTGCTATGAAATGAAACAAGAACTTGTAAATATATGCTTATCAGTGTATTGAAATGAAACAAGAACTTGCAAATATATGCTTATCAGTGTATTGATATTGGTAACAGTTTTATGTATATATACATGTAAACAGTAGCACTTGAACATTGTACATGCATGATTGACTCGAGGAATTTGTAACATGAAATGTCTAAATTGGACTAGAGCTAGCACATTTAAAATTAAAGTTACCAATGTCCTTATTGAGACCTTAACCTTTGGAATTTCTCACTGTAACATTATACCAAAGTTAACGACCATCAGATTGAATTTTCTTGATTATCATACTTCAAATGAGTACCCACAATAGTAAACACTTATTTTCAGAAAAAAAATTAAGGAATATAATTGCTAGTGAACTATATACACATTAAAACTCACATCTCTAATTTTTTTGGTAAAAATTCCCAATTTAATTGAAAATCTTGTAAAAACT
This sequence comes from Mytilus galloprovincialis, assembly GCF_965363235.1. Lineage (NCBI taxonomy): Eukaryota > Metazoa > Mollusca > Bivalvia > Mytilida > Mytilidae > Mytilus > Mytilus galloprovincialis. The sequence continues at coordinate 20,539,507 of NC_134840.1, forward strand.
CCCAATCCTGCCATGAGACTTTTTTGCAGTAGTACCCTGAAAAAACCCTGCAGATAGTAAAATAAAAGAATAACATAAAAGGGATTCAAATGATATTGATGATAAATCAATAATTTTGATTTTTATGTTTGTCTGCAGATAGTAATAAAAATTAAAAAAAATAAACATTTATTTTAAAGGATCATATTTTCTAGTTAACACATGATATAAGTTTTGAAAAAATGGGCTTCTGAAATTTTTAGCTCACCTGGCCCGAAGGGCCAAGTGAGCTTTTCTCATCACTTGGCGTCCGTCGTCGTTAACTTTTACAAAAATCTTCTCCTCTGAAACTACTGGGCCAAATTAAACTAAACTTGGCCACAATCATCATTGGGGTATATAGTTTTAAAAATGTGTGGCGTGACCCGGCCAACCAACCAAGATGGCCGCCATGGCTAAAAATAGAACATAGGGGTAAAATGCAGTTTTTGGCTTATAACTCAAAAACCAAAGCATTTAGAGCAAATCTGACAGGGGTAAAATTGTTTATCAAGTCAAGATCTATCTGCCCTGAAATTTTCAGATGAATCTGACAACCCGTTGTTGGGTTGCTGCCCCTGAATTGGTAATTTTAGGGAATTTTTGCTGTTTTTGTTTATTATCTTGAATATTATTATAGATAGAGATAAACTGTAAACAGCAATGATGTTCAGCAAAGTAAGATTTACAAAAAATAAATAAGTCAACATGACCAAAATGGTCAGTTGACGCCTTTAGGAGTTATTGACCTTTATAGTCAATTTTTAACCACTTTTCGTAAATCTTAGTAATCTTTTACAAAAATCTTCTCCTCTGAAACTACTGGGCCAAATTAATCCAAACTTGGCCACAATTATCTTTGGGGTATCTAGTTTAAAAAATGTGTCCGGTGACCCGGCCAACCAACCAAGATGGCCGCCACGGCTAAAAATAGAACATAGGGGTAAATTGCAGTTTTTGGCTTATAACTTAAAAACCAAAGCATTTAGAGCAAATCTGACATGGGGTAAAATTGTTTATCAGGTCAACATCTATCTTCCCTGAAATTTTCAGATGAATCTGACAACCTGTTGTTGGGTTGCTGCCCCTGAATTGGTAATTTTAAGGAAATTTTGCTGTTTTTGGTTATTGTCTTGAGTATTATTATAGATAGAGATAAACTGTAAACAGCAATAATGTTCAGCAAAGTAAGATTTACAAATAAGTCAACATGACCGAAATGTTCAATTGACACCATAAGGAGTTATTGTCCTTTATAGTCAATTTTCAACAATTTTTATAAAATTTGTAAATTTTTACTAACATTTTCCAATGAAACTACTGGGCCAAGTTCATTATAGATAGAGATAATTGTAAGCAGCAAGGATATTCAGTAAAGTAAGATGTACAAACACATCACCATCACCAAAATACAATTTTGTCATGAATCCATCTGCTTTCTTTGTTTAATAGTCACATAGACCAAGGTGAGCGACACAGGCTCTTTAGAGCCTCTAGTTTATATAATGTCAATGATAGAATTAACCCAAGAACCATACTAATGTTAAAATGGTTTGGAATTCAGCTTATGTTTACATGTATAGACAGATGAAATGAGAGACTGATCTGCATTGATTATATAGGCCGCCTCTAGCTATCTGGTCCAAGGTCCAGATTCTTCACAAAAATATATCAACCATTCAGTACAAGTATTTTTGGTAAAATATAAATTGAGCAGAAGGTTGAATTAATTAAAAAAAAAAGCAATGACACCAATGTCTCATGTTAAAACTTTGCATATATATATACAACTTTTGATTGAACAAACTGTCTGTTTTGATACTATCTTCATACAAGTAGATAATTTCAGGTCTAAAAGAAACTTCAGTGCTATTAGTCCTCTGACACCAGGTGGACGGTATGTAGAAACTACTAACCACAGTTTCTCACAGGCTTGTTAATAATTAACAAAAACTTCCTTTTCAGCACAGATGGCAATCGTAGAACTAAGTTCAAATTTACCATACAAAGTTTATTTATGAAAAATGAGTTGATAAAGTTTATTAAAAAAAAACTCACAGCACTAATTTTCCTGTGTGCCCGACTGCGGTCACACGGCAGGGTTATATATTGAAATTGATTACTAATATTGCCATCTATTGGAAAAAGATCCCAAAATTCACCAATATTCCTTATTAATATATACAAATTTTTACTTGCATCATGCAGTCTGCACTGTTAGCTACTAATCTGATGCCACTCACTAGTCAAGTTTTATTCAAACTAGTAAGTATTTACAAAACTTTGTTTTAGACACATAAAAAAAAGTTGGAATATTGGTCTTTGGGTCAGTACTAGTAGTTATAAACAAGTATTTGGAAAAGATTTTGGTGCAGATTGCCGCATGCATGGTTTGATATTTTTGATCAATTGAAAATTCATACCATATAAAATTGTTAAAGGCTTCAAAAGGAAGTTTTTCTGTAAAAAAAAATGTAGCTACAAGCTTTGGAGAGACATATCAGTTTCACTTTATTTTGTCACCTTTTGCATTAATACTCATTTTTACCTTCCTTTAGATTCACCAGTTTTTCCTTGTTTAATAGTGCTACAGTGTACTAATTTAGTCTATTTTGTTTAGTAGGTAAAATATTTGAATGACTAATTTTAGATAATGTACAAGTAGTTTTTAATATAAATCAATGTAAGTGTGGTATACATATAAGATGGCCCTTCCATTATTGCCAATTATTTTATATCAGTGTTTTCCATTTATATGCAGTGGACAGCACTTGATAGCTATATATAGGTGTTATAGGGGTTAATATTTGTAGACCCAACAGTTTTATCAAAATGTTGATGGTAATTAATAGTTTTGATTTGTTAATCGTGAAAACTATTAGTCATGTATGCTCATGGTTTTATAATGGTAAAATGTGGTAAGATTGCCAACGAGAAAACTTAAACAAAATACATAATGTAACTATCCACCAAAAAATGAGGATGTAACAAACATGACAAATAAAGTTACTTGAAAATGTATTATTGATGTCGACTTTGGGACATAAAAGGGATTTTGTATACTTTTAAAATTGTTAAAAAGTCATGAATGTTTCTGAGTTGATCTTTTGTAACATTTATTATAATCCCGCTTTAAAAGAGGATGTATACTGTTTTACCCTGTCTGTCCCTTGAAATTTTGTATCAAGCTTTACGAGAGAATGCGTGCTATATTACATGTATATAGTGACCAGTGTTGTTGTTAATTTCTCAGTTATTTGGTCTCTTGTGGAGAGTTATCTCATTGACAATCATACCACATCTTCTTATCTTTATATATATTGAGTGATGTGTTTTCATATAATAAATGTTCAATGTGTATTAAATGCACTACCAGGGATCTAAAATTAATGGTCTTTTAATTAATACAGATGGTCTTTTAAGCAGGTTTGACTGTATTTTTACAAATAATGGCAAAGTATGCATTATTTGTCTTAAACTTACTATGAATCACGTGCACCCAATCAGAGCTCCATGACATTTTGTCTGACCTTGTTACATGAGCCCTAAGCATACATATTATACTGTGTTTTCATATCCATTGTACTCCATAATTCCTCTCTAATAATTGTTGTCTTTGTCAGGACCCTTAAAATTGTATTTTTTTATATATATATAATAGATAAGGAAAAGTATAATACATACAGAGTAGCTGCAGTGCTCAATAAGTTAAAGGAATTAAACTGTGATGTTGAATCATTCCACCTGCCATGAACTGGATTCTTCTATTCCAGTATCCATTTATATAGTGCTTACAGATATATGTATATGTATGCCTGCTTCTATACTTCTTTTATTATACTAAGCTTATGGCGCAATAGATTTTAAGAAAGTTTCCAAGAGTTAACTCATCAGATAGATCATAGCTATTCTGATTAGCTTCATTTATCGTTAAACCAAAAATACGAAAGATGCTTTGCAGCTTTTCTTATTATCTGTTATATAAACTTAAAATATCTAGTGGAAGTAGGTGACCAAAATGTGCATTTTTGGGGGAAACTCCATTGGTTTCTTGTATGAACACTCATTATGGCTACTGTATTGTTGTTCCATCTGCATGCTAGAATATATATATCATTTGGTTAAATTAAAGTAGATCTAACATGAAATAGATATAAATGTATATAGCTTTACATATTGTATTTATATTTTTTTTATATGTTAAATACTGTTGACATCTAGATGCCCTTATGTGTCTTTGGTTTACTATGTATGGTACATGTATAGCAGTTCTGCAGTTGGAAGAGTTGACACCGTCAATTAGGGATTTGACACAGGCAACAGTCTTTTTACTGGTGATGGGTAGCTGAGACAGTAAAACAGATATTTGCGACCGTCAAATCTCAAATTGTTGGGGCAACCTTTCCACTGCAATATTGTTATTCCTATTTAAATGTATTACAAAAGGAAAAAGTACATTAGAGCTGTAAAAATGTATAAATTTAAGAGAAAATAGATTTTTACAAAAGTTAATTAAACATCATGAATGATTTTGCCACAAAAATGTCATTGCAATAATTGAGTAATAATATGACATTATACAAATTCAAACTGAAAGTTTCTTTACTTGTACATTTCAAATTGGAATAATATCTCATCAAAACCATGCTTTTGTGGGTGTTGTTTATTTTCTTGTAGATGGTATGAATCAAACATTTTCACACAGAAAACAAATCAAATAAATTAAAAAAATGACTTTTTTAGCCAATCAGTGCCCAAGTGGACCATGTGATCTTTTGCCATCACTTGACATACACCATCAGCTATTTGTCATAAACATTGTCAGAAACCAGTGACTAGCCTGACTGGACTTTTTTAAACCCAACTGATCTTAGTTAGTGATCATATGCAGTTTGTCTCCTGATTAGTTTTACCTTTCCTGCTTCACTAAAGATACAGTTTGTCTCCTGAAAAGTTTTACCTTTCTTTCTTCACTAAAGATACAGTTTGTCTCCTGATAAGTTTAAACTTTTTGGTTTCACCAATGATACAGTTTGTCTCCTGGTAAGTTTTACCTTTCTTGCTTCACTAATGATACAGTTTGTCTCCTGATTAGTTTTAACTTTCTTGTTTCACCAATGATACAGTTTGTCTCCTGATTAGTTTTAACTTTCTTGTTTCACCAATGATACAGTTTGTCTCCTGGTAAGTTTTACCTTTCTTGCTTCACTAATGATACAGTTTGTCTCCTGATTAGTTTTAACTTTCTTGTTTCACCAATGATACAGTTCGTCTCCTGATTAGTTTTAACTTTCTTGTTTCACCAATGATACAGTTCGACTCCTGATTAGTTTTACCTTTCTTGTTTCACCAATGATACAGTTCGTCTCCTGATTAGTTTAAACTTTTTGGTTTCACCAATGATACAGTTTGTCTCCTGGTAAGTTTAACCTTTCTTGCTTCACCAATGATACTGTTTGTCTCCTGATAAGTTTAACCTTTCTTGCTTCACCAATGATAGTTTGTCTCCTGGTAAGTTAACCTTTCATGCTTCACCAATGATACAGTTTGTCTCCTGATTAGTTTTATCTTTCTTGCATCACCAATGATACAGTTCAACTCCTGATAAGTTTTACCTTTCTTGCTTCACCAATGATACAGTTTGTCTCCTGATAAATTAACCTTTCTTGCTTCACCAATGATACAATTCGTCTCCTGATTAGTTTTAACTTTCTTGCTTCACCAATGATACAGTTTGTCTCCTGATTAGTTTAAACTTTTTGGTTTCACCAATGATACAGTTTGTCTCCTGGTAAGTTTAACCTTTCTTGCTTCACCAATGATACAGGTCGTCTCATGGTAAGTTTTACCTTTCTTGCTTCACCAATGATACAGTTTGTCTCCTGATAAGATTGACCTTTCTTGCTTCACCAATGATACAGTTTGTCTCCTGGTAAGTTTAACCTTTCTTGCTTCACCAATGATACAGGTCGTCTCCTGGTAAGTTTTACCTTTCTTGCTTCACCAATGATACTGTTTGTCTCCTGATAAGTTTAACCTTTCTTGCTTCACCAATGAAACAGTTTGTCTCCTGGTAAGTTTTACCTTTCTTGCTTCACCAATGATACAGTTTGTCTCCTGATAAGATTGACCTTTCTTGCTTCACCAATGATACAGTTTGTCTCCTGATAAGATTGACCTTTCTTGCTTCACCAATGATACAGTTTGTCTCCTGATTAGTTTTATCTTTCTTGCATCACCAATGATACAGTTCAACTCCTGATAAGATTAACCTTTCTTGCTTCATCAATGATACAGTTTGTCTCCTGATAAGTTAACCTTTCATGCTTCACCAATGATACAGTTTGTCTCCTGATTAGTTTTATCTTTCTTGCATCACCAATGATACAGTTCAACTCCTGATAAGATTAACCTTTCTTGCTTCACCAATGATACAATGTGTCGTCTGATAAGTTTAACCTTTCTTGCTCTACCAATGATACAGTTTGTCTTCTGATAAGTTTAACTTTTCTTGCATCACCAATGATACAGTTCGTCTCCTGATATATGTTTAACCTTTAGGGGACAAGCTTGCATCAGCAATGCAACTTATTGTTGTGAAAGTTAATAAATGTACATGATATAGATATATTTGCACCAAATATGTTCTGTCAAGGACACGAGCCTCTAGTTATATTATGCATTTCAAAACAATAAAGATATGACTGAAAAAGGTAAGAAAAAATATAGTGTAATAATTTGGCTCCTTGTTATGTTCATAGATAACATATATACAGCTGTCCTCTGCCTTAGGATATTTTGTTTAACCCATGCTTATGTCACAAAATTAAAAATACAAGCACTTGAAGGTCAATCTAGTCCTTGACAAAGTCATACAGTCATGTTCAGGTTTATATATAAGGTCTTATGTACATGACATTTCTTAATTTTCATTGAACTTTGTATGATGTTTATAAAAAAAAAATGAATTTACAAAAGCAGATTTCATCTGTATGTTTAAAGAAATAAATGGTAAAATACAAATGATATAAAAAAAAATATTGGATACTATTTTGTGGGGTAGCTCACAGTTTTACGTGTGCGACTTGTATTTAAAGGAAGTTTTTAGTTTACACTGCCATTAAAACTTGAATTGAAGATAAACGTGGAAACCTTTTAAAGTATTAAAGATTCATATGGAGTGGCAGATCAAGGTGGAAGGTTTTAGGGGTTGGAACCTCCCCCTTTTGTTCTGACGATCAATGCATTTGAATGTTGACATATAGTTAGAACCCCCCTTTAACATGGAAAGCCCCCTCTTATAAATGGCTGGATCCGCCCTTGATATAATTAGCCGCCAAATGGATCCACTAAAAACTCCTGCTGAATGTGGAACAATTGTATTAAGTCATAATGTGGGTACAGCCATAAAAAGAAATGAACCACATTGTTTTTTTCTTTTCTAATATTCCTACTTTGACCTGTGAATGTTTCTGATTCTACAGAGAGAAATTGGACACTTGGAGTGGACTTAAAATCGTTATTGCCCCAAAATAAACTTACAAGTTGAGTTGAGATTTACTGATCACAATAAGGTATCATTCACCAAAATTATTTGATATATTTACACAATACTGTGGATTCATCATTATTCGTTGGATACCAATTTTCGTGGATTTCGTTGATACAGGTGAACCACCAAATTAAATGTTCAATGAATAGCAATTTTTATGCAGTTAAGCTGCATTATGCGAGCACCCTAGATTTGTGTTCTACCCAATAAATCCTGAAATAATTGCCATTGTTATTATCTAGCTTGTTACTATGTTATATATAACTAATTGAACACTTTTTTAATACTTTTTATTCTGGATTACAAAAAAAATGACCAGAAAAACCCTAAATGATCGTCGATTTATCCAAAAGTTTTAAAGTTACACATAGGAAGTAGTGCTTATTAAAAATCCTTGTGTAGTTCATTATGACTTGTGCTTTTAGCTAAGATGTCAAAGAACAATTGTATGAAATATTTAATCGCCGAAAATTTCTTAAGACAAGCAGTTTAGATTTCCTAAATGACAAAAGTCGTAGGAATATTGTTTGTCATCAATACGTAGTACAACTACGTCAGTAGTCTATTATATAATTCAACTGTTCATGCTGTTGGCGGCAATTTCAAATTAGAAAAAGAAATTTTCGTAGCTTTTCAATTTGGAGGCAGGTGTGCAAAGTAGCGGTGGTCCGAGACCTTCCACTTTTGCAAGCGGAATTTCGACTAGGATAGTTGGTTTCTAGCTACGCCCGACGTACATTTTGTAGTCGCCTTACATTTGAAAGAAAATAAGAAATTACTTTGCAAACCTTTTTGCCATGTTCACCAAAGTCTCCAATTAAACGAGCTAAAAACTTATTTTTATCATTATTATTCATGACGGCGATGTTTATTTTGTTCAACCGCTAGCTTTATACAGAAAATTGCCGACAAATATTGTATAAATTCGAGTAAAATCGTATCTGATTGACAAAAACAACATTGTAAACACATAACAATGGCGGCCGTGAAGACAAAATTTTACAAAATCGGATCCGATTCCGGAAGCGGATAAGGGTAATTCCGGGTTTGACGATCATTTACAAAATAAATCCAAGCATGTGAAAAAATACATCTATGCATGGTAAATGAATATAAACACTAGTATTGTAAACAAAAAGATATATGTAAAAGAAAGAAAAAGCAGAAAAATATTTTATTCAAAAACTAAAAATTACTTTTTGATAAATTTTAATTTAAAAATCCAATACAACGTGACAGCTGGGAACAGTATATCTAACAATATACATGTTCATGGTCACAGTCTAAATTTTCTTTATAAATGATAAATGATGATAATGCATGTGAGATGCTTATAAAGTGTAAACATATTACTGCAATTTCGAGGGGCTATTTGTTTTTTCTCAATTTTGAAGGATCAATTAAGGTAGCTGAAAGTTTCATTCTTTATTTTCACAAATAATGCAACTATCTATACTATTAAACGAGAAGACCTCATTTTTGGTGTCGCTTCTCTTCTTTCCACAATAAATTAATCAACATGCCTCTGTGTCCTATAGGTACAGTGCATAGTCGCATTTGTCATCCATTCATATGATTATTCAGATTGAGTTAATTTAGGAGAAAAACGAGAAAAAAGGCATCCGGGTATTGTCCCGTCATTGTACGAAATTTTAAGTCAGATTAGACTTCCGGTTTGCGTTTTTCTGTATACTTTGAACATACATATACTACGAATAAAGTGTATTTTCAGAATTTTATCTGCTATCATTTCCAAGTTTACTATCCACGGCAGTCACAGAGTTTATTAAATAGAGAGGGTCTGTATACTATATCAATGATCCCCATGGATCGATTAGTAAACTTAGAATTGAAAGTAAATACGCTTTATTTATATAGTAATGAATGTTCATAATATACAGATAAGGCTAAAATTATTCATGTGAACTTTTGATACTTTTTCTGAAATTCTCCAATCATTAAATCTTTTACAAAATTCATTGAGTACAAAAAAAAAGAAGATGTGGTATGATTGCCATGTTGAGACAACTCTCCACAAGAGACCAAAATGACACAGAAATTAACAATTATAGGTTACCGTACGGCCTTCAACAAAGAGCAAAGCCCATTCCGCATACTCAGCTTCAAAAGGCCCCGAAATGACAATGTAAAACAATGCAAACGAGAAAACTAGCGGCCTTATTTATGTACAAAAAATGAACGAAAAACAAATATGTAACACATAAACAAACGACAACCACTGAATTACAGGCTCCTTACTTAAATAAATGTTCATAACATACTAAATGTATGTTCATATTGAAATTGGTAGAAAACCAAAAATTTGGAACTTTGGAAATAAAGATTGAGGGTAAAAAAAAAACATTTTCCTGTGCCCAATAACCTATGACTTATGATACTTTTGCTGAAATTCTCCAGTCATTCTGTATTTAACAAAATTCTTCGTACAACACTTTACATACTGAAACTTTAAACTACGCTCTGAATGCCCACGATTTCGCGGGTGTGTTCTAGTATTATATATACCTTAATGTAAATAAATCATATGATATATAGGTGGCATTCTTTAGGCCACTCTACCCCCTCCTGTTTGATAATTTGGAACAATGGCGGATCCAGCCATTTTAAAAAGGGGGGGTTCCCAACCCAGAGTAAAAGGGGGGGGGTTCCAAATATATGCTCCCATTCAAATGCATTGATCGGCCAAAAAAAAGGGGGGGGGTTCCAACCCCCGGAACCCCCCTGGATCTGCCACTGTGGAAACGGTCGAGTTCACCACCCCTAAACCATATGTGGGGCAGATCCAGGATTTTAGGTTAGGAGGGGCGCAAACTTAAATTTTTGCTGAGCAGAGCGAGGCTAAAATAAAATTGAGGTAAAATTATCGGAATTTTCTTTATTAAGCTGAGAAACAACCCATACTTTGCAAATTTAAGGGGGGTGCAAGCCCGCAACCCTCCCCCGTCTAAATACGCCCCTGCATATATTCAAGTATAGGACAATATAATAAATAAAAAATGAAATATAGGGGGAGTCCCTGGAGTTACCCCACCCTCCCTGTTTGAGAACTTGGAAACGGTCGAATTCCACACCCCTTAACCATATATATTCATGTTTGTGACAATATGAAAAATCAATTGAAATATAGGAAGAGTCTCTAGGGGTCACCCCACCCCTCCTGTTTTAGAATTTAAAAATGGTCGAGATCCCCATCCCTAAACCATATATATTCATGTATGGGACAATATAACAAATCAGATGAAAGATAGGGGGAGTCCCTGAGGTCACTGTTCACGCTCCTGTTTGAGAACTTGGAAATGGTCAAGATCCTTACCCCTAAACCATATATACTCATGTATGGGACAATATAACAAATCAAATGAAATATAAGGGAAGTCCCTGTGGTCATCCCAACCCTCCTGTTTGAGAACTTGGAAACGGTCGAGATCCCCACACCAAAACAATATATATTCATGTATGGATCAATATAACTAATTAAATGAAATATAGGGGGATTCCCTTGGGTCACCCTACCCTTCCTGTTTGAGAACTTGGAAACCAATGAGATCCCCACCCCTAAACCATATATATTCATGTATGGGACAATATAACAAATAAAATGAAATTTAGGGGAAGTCCCTAGGGTCACCCTACCCCCAGTGGCGGATCCAGAAATTTTCATAAGTGGGGCCCACTGACTGACCTAAGAGGGGCCCGCTCCAGTCATGCTTCAGTGATTACCTATATAAGCAACCAAATGTTTTCCCAAAAAGGGGGGGGGGGCGGGCCCCCTGCCCCCTAAATCCTCTGCCTACCCCTACCTGTTTGAAAACTTGAAAACCGTTGAGATCCCTACCCCTAAATTATATATATTCATATGTATGGGACAAAATAACAAATCATTTACATTTACTATGGGCAAGTCAGTCAGACCTCATCTTTGATCCCTGTTGTAGTGAACATTTGTCTGATTCGTGTCTCATAACTTTTGTACTATAGAACACACACTCAGTTTTCTTTCCAGGGAAACCAGTCCATTCATACTATTACATGTTCATACTATGTCAAATTGAACTTCTAGCAGTCAAATAAAACCAAGGCTAACTACCAAGTAGAACAACTGCAATCATTGGGAACTTGTACCACTGCAGACTCACCATAAAAAATATACATTGATATATGCATTGCTTTTGAAACCTTGATAACATATAAATTATTTGCCTTAATAAATAAATCATTAGATAAACATGAATGTACTATATATGAATGTTTAATGTTGAGGCAACATTGCCACAGTTTTCATAATTACGGTTGCCTTGGTTTTTGGTTAACTGCCTTCAGCGCTTACAGCGCTTTGATTCTATAGGCTTGTATGCGGACTTCAGCAAAACCATGAAAATGAATATCCAAGAACATGTATAAGTTTTCCTTAATCCACGAAAATTGGTACCTACGAAAAAGAATGAATCCACTGTATCACGTGTAGGACTAATCATTATGCTCCTAATAAGGGACAAAATTGACAAGGTCAAATGTTAAAAATTGACTCGTTTTCAATCAGTATTTGCTCAGGAGTTTTTTTAACCTTAAGCTTCATATATTTGGGCTGGGGTATCTGTGTAAGTGACATCTTCTCATGTTTGTCTCTTTGTAATAACTGAAAAAGAAAAATATTGAATTAGTTTAAAGAAGACCTTTATCATAATCATTAACAAATGTATTTACATATTTTTGATACATTCAATAGATTCCAAACAGCTGCTGTCCCTTGTCAAATGTTTAGAATTATTTTCTGCATTTTTAGGAAGTGTTGTCATAATTTCATAATCATGGAAGGTCATATAACTTAAACCAATCTGGTACTGTTGATTCATCAAATAAAAAAAGTTTGATATTTTTATGTCAGGCCTCATTGTTGATCCAAAATTCACATAGACAGTAAGTCGGTAAGTCTTGAATGCCAAAAGAAGGGGCATTATGTTTTTCGGTTTCTGCATCTGTTCGTTCCTCCGTCAGTCAGTCCATTTGTCGTCTGTTCCACTTCAGGTTACAGTTATTGGTCGGGTAGTTTTTGATGAAGTTGGAAAATCCAATCAACTTGAAACTTTTAAGTACACATGTTCCCTTTTATTTAATGTCAAATTAGAGTTTTGACCCCTAGTTGAATTTCACGGTCCACTAAACATAGAAAATAATAGGGCAAGTATGGCATCCATGTACTATGGACACAATTTCAGGTTTACATTTATAAAAACTTCATTTATAATTTATGTAGTGATTTCATTCATAAATATTTCCAATCCCATAGTTAAATTTCAAATTTTTACAAAAAAATCTTAATTTACAATATAATATTTAGAAATCTGATGAAACAAGGTAATAGTAAGTTAAAGGCTAGTCCATTTTAAAAGAAATGCAATATCTGTTATTAAATTTTGAAAGAAAGCATTTAAAGTATTGTTACTGGGTTTATAATCAAGTCTGTAAAAAAATGTGTAAAGGATAGGTGACCATACTCTTATTGATGTTTGCATGACCAAGTAGATAAACCTATATAGTATCTACTAATACTGAATCTAGGTTGAACAGAAGTCAGTCTAGTGCACTCACCTTGTTCTTAGTCACAGGGTAAACTAGTATTGATTTGAAATATTGTACAAAATTTATCAAGGCTTCAGTATAGGTTATATATTATATAGATATATTTAGTGCATAATGATTAATTACACATACAATTGTATTATTACCACTGCCAAATCTGTTTATCCAATAGTAGCAATCCTGTAAGTTCTTTATTCTGTTTGTCTCTCTGCCTACCTGATCCTGTAAGTTCTTTATTCTGTTTGTCTCTCTGTCTACCTGATCCTGTAAGTTATTTATTCTGTTTGTCTCTCTGTCTACCTGATCCTGTAAGTTCTGTATTCTGTTTGTTTCTCTGTCTACCTGATCCTGTAAGTTCTTTATTCTGTTTGTCTGTCTGTCTACCTGATCCTGTAAGTTCTTTATTCTGTTTGTCTCCCTGTCCACCTGATCCTGTAAGTTCTTTATTCTGTTTGTCTCTCTGTCTACCTGATCCTGTAAGTTCTTTATTCTGTTTGTCTCTCTGTCCACCTGATCCTGTAAGTTCTTTATTCTGTTTGTCTCTCTGTCCACCTGATCCTGTAAGTTCTTTATTCTGTTTGTCTCTCTGTCTACCTGATCCTGTAAGTTCTTTATTCTGTTTGTCTCTCTGTCTACCTGATCCTGTAAGTTCTTTATTCTGTTTGTCTCTCTGTCTACCTGATCCTGTAAGTTCTTTATTCTGTTTGTCTCTCTGTCCACCTGATCCTGTAAGTTCTTTATTAGGTCTTTCCACTTTTCGTGGAAAGACCTTTTGTTTTTCTTCTGATTATTTTTTTTTTTTTTTTTTTTTTTCTTCTGCCGTCTGAGATGCTTTTTTGTCTTTCAACATATCGAATGAATTTTTTGCCCAATTATGTTGTACAGTAATGGGGGTTTCAAAACTCACCCTGTGTGACCGAACACTTATTCTTATAGGAGTTATCTCCCCACGTCCTCTTTTTCTTGTTATCGCTATATCTCTAAAAACGTAAAAGATTTTAGCAAACTGTTTCCACCAAATTGTTTTTCTACTCTTGAGAATAATTTGGTTTATTTGACTTGAGTGATCGGAAGACATCTTATGGGAGTTATTTCCCTTTGAAAATTTAAGATAGGCGATTTGTTGGATAAATTCGTACGTTATAAGTCGTAGAAACCTACAGTCTTTTGATATGAAGTCCTTGGTCCATTTGAAGAAAATTGAGGTCAAGGTCAAAGGTCAATGTCATGTTCTAAATTTTGAATTTTGCTTGTTATCGTTATTCCACAGAAACTGTGACAGTAAATGCTATGATGTGTTTGCCATATAACTGTTTATAATAAGGCGCAACTTCAACCTATTTCAGTCAAAGCGTTTTGGTTAACCCTTATAGGAGTTTTCTCCCCTAATGTATTTGAAATCAGTATTTCTCCACAACCATACAAGTGATTGACCTCCGGTCTGCCGTTTTGAGTTCACTGACCTATGACCTTGAAATTGAGATCGAGGTCGAAGGTCAAGGTCATGTTCTAAATTTTTGAATTTTGCTTGTTATCGTTATTCAAAAGAAACTGTTACAGTTAATGATATGATTTGTTTGCCAAATTACTGTTTACAAAAAGGCGCAACTTCTACATATTTCAGTCGAAGTGTTAACCCTTATAGGAGTTTTCTCCCCTTATGTATTTGAAATCAGTATTTCTCCACAACCATACAAATGATTGACCTGGAGTCTTTTGATTTGAGATCACTGACCTATGACCTTGAAATTGAGGTCAAAGTCAATTTGACGTTCTAGATTTTTACCTTGGCTAAAAATTATTTCCTGTTTATAATTAAACAATCAAGTCTTCTGCATATACCTATAGATCTATTTTTTTTTATATCAATTTGAAGAACCAAATTACATCAACAAGGAGTGACATTTTCTAACATCGTTTTT
This sequence comes from Mytilus galloprovincialis, assembly GCF_965363235.1. NCBI lineage: Eukaryota > Metazoa > Mollusca > Bivalvia > Mytilida > Mytilidae > Mytilus > Mytilus galloprovincialis. The sequence goes on from NC_134840.1 coordinate 20,554,600, forward strand.
TTAAATTTCGTTGTTATATCGAGGTGGAAAGACCTTCAATTGTTCTCTGAAGAATTGGTTTTTAATTCTGTTTGTCTCTCTTGTCTACCTGATCCTGTAAGTTCTTTATTCTGTTTGTCTCTCTGTCCACCTGATCCTGTAAGTTCTTTATTCTGTTTGTCTCTCTGTCTACCTGATCCTGTAAGTTCTTTATTCTGTTTGTCTCTCTGTCTACCTGATCCTGTAAGTTCTTTATTCTGTTTGTCTCTCTGTCTACCTGATCCTGTAAGTTCTTTATTCTGTTTGTCTCTCTGTCTACCTGATCCTGTAAGTTCTTTATTCTGTTTGTCTCTCTGTCCACCTGATCCTGTAAGTTCTTTATTCTGTTTGTCTCTCTTGTCTACCTGATCCTGTAAGTTCTTTATTCTGTTTGTCTCTCTGTCCACCTGATCCTGTAAGTTCTTTATCCTGTTTGTCTCTCTTGTCTACCTGATCCTGTAAGTTCTTTATTCTGTTTGTCTCTCTGTCTACCTGATCCTGTAAGTTCTTTATTCTGTTTGTCTCTCTGTCCACCTGATCCTGTAAGTTCTTTATTCTGTTTGTCTCTCTGTCTACCTGATCCTGTAAGTTCTTTATTCTGTTTGTCTCTCTGTCTACCTGATCCTGTAAGTTCTTTATTCTGTTTGTCTCTCTGTCCACCTGATCCTGTAAGTTCTTTATTCTGTTTGTCTCTCTGTCCACCTGATCCTGTAAGTTCTTTATTCTGTTTGTCTCTCTTGTCTACCTGATCCTGTAAGTTCTTTATTCTGTTTGTCTCTCTGTCCACCTGATCCTGTAAGTTCTTTATTCTGTTTGTCTGTCTGTCTACCTGATCCTGTAAGTTCTTTATTCTGTTTGTCTCTCTGTCCACCTGATCCTGTAAGTTCTTTATCCTGTTTGTCTCTCTTGTCTACCTGATCCTGTAAGTTCTTTATTCTGTTTGTCTCTCTGTCTACCTGATCCTGTAAGTTCTTTATTCTGTTTGTCTCTCTGTCTACCTGATCCTGTAAGTTCTTTATTCTGTTTGTCTCTCTGTCCACCTGATCCTGTAAGTTCTTTATTCTGTTTGTCTCTCTGTCTACCTGATCCTGTAAGTTCTTTATTCTGTTTGTCTGTCTGTCTACCTGATCCTGTAAGTTCTTTATTCTGTTTGTCTCTCTGTCCACCTGATCCTGTAAGTTCTTTATTCTGTTTGTCTCTCTTGTCTACCTGATCCTGTAAGTTCTTTATTCTGTTTGTCTCTCTGTCCACCTGATCCTGTAAGTTCTTTATTCTGTTTGTCTCTCTGTCCACCTGATCCTGTAAGTTCTTTATTCTGTTTGTCTCTCTTGTCTACCTGATCCTGTAAGTTCTTTATTCTGTTTGTCTCTCTGTCCACCTGATCCTGTAAGTTCTTTATTCTGTTTGTCTCTCTGTCCACCTGATCCTGTAAGTTCTTTATTCTGTTTGTCTGTCTGTCTACCTGATCCTGTAAGTTCTTTATTCTGTTTGTCTCTCTGTCCACCTGATCCTGTAAGTTCTTTATCCTGTTTGTCTCTCTTGTCTACCTGATCCTGTAAGTTCTTTATTCTGTTTGTCTCTCTGTCTACCTGTCTTTATTCTGTTTGTCTGTCTGTCTACCTGATCCTGTAAGTTCTTTATTCTGTTTGTCTCTCTGTCCACCTGATCCTGTAAGTTCTTTATCCTGTTTGTCTCTCTTGTCTACCTGATCCTGTAAGTTCTTTATTCTGTTTGTCTCTCTGTCTACCTGATCCTGTAAGTTCTTTATTCTGTTTGTCTCTCTGTCTACCTGATCCTGTAAGTTCTTTATTCTGTTTGTCTCTCTGTCCACCTGATCCTGTAAGTTCTTTATTCTGTTTGTCTCTCTGTCCACCTGATCCTGTAAGTTCTTTATTCTGTTTGTCTCTCTGTCCACCTGATCCTGTAAGTTCTTTATTCTGTTTGTCTCTCTGTCTACCTGATCCTGTAAGTTCTTTATTCTGTTTGTCTCTCTGTCCACCTGATCCTGTAAGTTCTTTATTCTGTTTGTCTCTCTTGTCTACCTGATCCTGTAAGTTCTTTATTCTGTTTGTCTCTCTGTCTACCTGATCCTGTAAGTTCTTTATTCTGTTTGTCTCTCTGTCTACCTGATCCTGTAAGTTCTTTATTCTGTTTGTCTCTCTGTCTACCTGATCCTGTAAGTTCTTTATTCTGTTTGTCTCTCTGTCCACCTGATCCTGTAAGTTCTTTATTCTGTTTGTCTCTCTGTCTACCTGATCCTGTAAGTTCTTTATTCTGTTTGTCTCTCTTGTCTACCTGATCCTGTAAGTTCTTTATTCTGTTTGTCTCTCTGTCCACCTGATCCTGTAAGTTCTTTATTCTGTTTGTCTCTCTGTCTACCTGATCCTGTAAGTTCTTTATTATACCCCCGCTTTAAAAAAGGGGGGTATACTGTTTTACCTCTGTCTGTCCGTCAGTCAGTGCGTCCCATGAAACTTTCGTCACATTTTTCTCAGGAACTACACATCCACCCTTTCTGTAATTTGGTATCAACATTTATATATGTCAGCCATACCGTGTGATGCGTTTTCAGATTCATCACTTGACAACTTCCTGTTTACCGAAAAAACTTGTATGATTTTACACATGATATCCAAGTTGAAAATTTTCGTCACATTTTTCTCAGGAACTACAATACAAGGATTTCTGAAATTTGGTATAACATTAATATATGTCAGCCATACCGTGTGATGCGTTTTCAGATTCATCACTTGACAACTTCCTGTTTACCGAAAAAACTTGTATGATTTTACACATGATATCCATTTTTCTCAGGAACTACAATACAAGGATTTCTGAAATTTGGTATCAACATTTATATATGTCAGCCATACCGTGTGATGCGTTTTCAGATTCATCACTTGACAACTTCCTGTTTACCGAAAAAACTTGTATGATTTTACACATGATATCCAAGTTGAAAATTTTCGTCACATTTTTCTCAGGAACTACAATACAAGGATTTCTGAAATTTGGTTTCAGGATTTATATAAGTCAGCTATACCGTGTGATGCGTTTTCAGATTCATCACTCGACAACTTCCTGTTTACCGAACACTTGCATATTTTTACACTATTAATATTATCCACTTGCGGCGGGGGTATCATCAGTGAGCAGTAGCTCGCAGTTTCACTTGTTCTGTTTGTCTCTCTGTCTACCTGATCCTGGAAGTTCTTTATTCTGTTTGTCTCTCTGTCTACCTGATCCTGTAAGTTCTTTATTCTGTTTGTCTCTCTTGTCTACCTGTTTGTGTGTCAGAGGATTAGTCATTCCACATCTACTGTAGATGTTCCAGAGATGTAGCTGCTGGGAGAATTAAAAGGGAGGTTACATGACCTTTATCTGAGGACCCTGGGATCGGGAGTTTTTAAGCTCAGGATTTTGGGATTGATCCTTTTAAAATTCTGGAATTCTTTTTTCGAATTACGGGATGTCAGGATTTAAATTTCTTTAAATTTCGGGACCTCAGGATTTTGGGATTTCTTACTCCCCCCTCCTCCTTAAACCTACTAGTCTTACCCTTAAGTTATGACTTCAATTATTAGCCATTCAATGTATCTATGTCAGACATCTGCAATAAATTCAAGCTATAAAATAATGTTATGCTTGGTAACTGGGCTACTCAGTCAGTTGATACATGTATTACACATTCCCAATTTCCATTCTCAATTTTATATTATACTAGTAAGCAGAAATAAATAAGTGTGCAATAATCCATAAAACCCATTACCTGGTGGTGATGGAAATCATAAACAAAAAATAAATATAAGAACCATCTAACACATGTTGACAAAATAAACAGTATATATGTGAAGTTATTTCTTAAAAAGGAATATAAACCAAAACTTTTTTTTTATAAATGTTAATTTTTTTGGAATGATTGTGAATTTTGTGTTGATGGTATTTAGTTAAGTCCTTGTTAATAGAGTAATCTTGTTCATTTAAAGTAATGAATCAAACTAGTTTTGTCAAGCTTTTTTATGAAGCATTAACATTTACACCCGAAATAGTAAATAAATAAGACATTTTGTTGAAAGTTGACCAAATTGTACAGATTTCAACTACATTGAGGACTTATATAAAGAGACACATATATAGACCTGAGGGCTTTACAAATTGATATGTGATTTGTTATACCAAACATGATTTTGGGGGACATAAGCACTATATGTTTTTGGTCAATGTAATTGTTTATTTGTACATATCTAAAAAGAGACCTGTTTCTGTCCAGTCATTTGAGCAATGAAAAGGGGCCATATGGACTTTATCAAAACCTACTTTAATTCAGCTTAGAACTTGAAAAATATGGACACTTGCATATTTGGGTTTTGTTAAGTTAGTGGGTTGCTGTTGGCTGAAACATGGTGTAGAACATGAACTATAAATGTTATATCAAAAAAGGTTAGATTTATCATTAACTGGAGGTTAAAACCTTGTTAATGCTAACACAGGTAATTTTAACTCCAATGGAGCATTGACATTTAATAACCTAGACCGAATTTCATTTCAAGAAGTTCATATGTATCCTAAAGGTGTGTACAGTATGTTTATCAGTCAGGTGAAGAAAAACTGTCTGACCACTTGTAAACAACTGGAGCAGAAATAAACATGTTTGTTTGTTATTTATACTGCAGAAATATATAGGAATGAGATAATTAAGGGATTTTAATCAGCTGTTCCAGGATTATATATGTTGACACTTTTGGAATAACACTTTGACTCTGTGGAAATGTCACATTGAATGATTTGTTTTAGATTATCTCTCTGCCAAGGTTAGTGACGTTTTCGTATGTGGTGTAATATCATGTCATTTTCATTTCGACGACCTAGATTAACTCTGCCATGTGTAGTCGATTTAACAAGTTGGACAATATTTGATAATTGTCACTCATCCCAGTATAGAACTTGATAGTGGATAAATTTTAGTTCTTATTCGTTAGAAAGTGTACAAATCTAGTCATCTTCCACTATGCACCCAGGACGGAGTAGTGTTTCATGTGTGAGTGGGATACCAGAGGCTGGTTCTTCTTCCCCAACTGTAACATCACCCACAGAACAGAATTATTGCTATGGTTATTATCCATATTACCCTATTTACTCAGTTTCTCAGGATAGTGCCGGAGTGTATAATGTTTACCATACATGGCCAGCTAGTGTACCAAGCAGGAACAAACCACGGTAAAACAAAAATTGGCATGTTTTATAATCTATAGATCTGTAGTATTATAATTCATCGTCATTAACTGTAGAAAATTATTTATACATATTATATGCTGTTGCTGCTTGAACTATGGTATTTCTGCATTTTTAAATGTAACATATTACATTTAGTACTGTCAATATACACCCACTTTATCCCATACCTCATCATAACATATTCCTGTTATTTGTGTAAAAATTCTCAATGCACACAAATATTTCCTATCTGTTCTATGAAAAAAAAACAACATAAAAAACTTGTATCTCCCAATATACAATAAATTCTTTAAAAATTGCATAATTTTTTTTTAGAAATGATAAAAAGTGTACCAATCATGGAAAAATGCAAATATTTTGTCATTATACTATTTAGAATTTGAAATTTTGTCATTTCCAAATGGTGTTTTTACAAGATTTTATATTATAACAATTTTGTGTGCTTAACATCATGCGTCATTTGTGTGTCTTTGTTTTATATACATCAATATGCTTTTATTTCCCCAAAAAAAAGATGAATATGCACTTTTTTGAGTCCATATGTCAAACTTGTCTCTCAAATGCATATTCCTGACACTTTGGAAATGCAATTTGGAGGAATCTAATATAAAAATGTAGACAAGGGGGGTAGGTAGAGATTGTGAAATTGAGAATCATTTCAAATTGCTTATACTGTTTTCTTATCAATTTGTTTGGGGGGGTAGGTAGAGATTGTGAAATTGAGAATCATTTCAAATTGCTTATACTGTTTTCTTATCAATTTGTTTCCATATGATTAGATTTGGTAAGAGAATGACAGAGATCTAGATGAATAAAATATTAATTGAACAGTGTTAAACTTACAGTGTTAAAAATAAATTTAATATGTATTTATAAGAGAATGACAATCCCTTTCTTTAAAATTAAGTAAGCGTTAATCATCTATATTTATTTTAAATCTTGTTAACAAGATAAATGTGGTTATGGGCAGTTATAATTTATTTATAGAAATTTTGGGTTTTGAACTCTTAGTACACAATAGGCTAATTATTTATAAGAACATGTATTACATTAATTCTTCAAAATTAAGAAACATCAAATCCCTGGATTTCATTGGTTGATAGTGCTTTGCTATATTCTAAATATGTCAGTTTGTTCTCAGTCAGAGTTGATAGAGTTTCCATCTGAAACAATCCTGAAATTTAAAAAAATATTTCCACATTCATGTAGCTGTTTTGGAGCCTCTCAGTTCATCCCTAGGTTTCAGCAGAGTTTGTGTTGCTCAAATGTTGGTTTTGTGGACTTTATTTTTCCTAATTATTGTGGTTGCCCTTGGGAACTTTATTTGCAGGTAGATATTATCCATGAAATAGAAAAATAACAAAAAAATACAGCATAAAAAAAACTATTAAAAAAGTGAATACCTCAAAAATGTATGCTCACACAATCAAATTTAGAAACAAAAACACAACATTTTATTTTCATTATATTTATTCAGTATACTATAGTATCTTCACCCCTTTATTCACCACCACAATCAAAGGTGATCGATCAGTTATATCTTCCTTACCTAGATATCATGCTCAAACAACATTTTTGTTTGTCAGAAACAGGTGGTGGAATATCATTACAATTTAGCAACATATTGCATTTTATTTTTGCATATTATTATTACAATCTTTTTACATATTATTACAATCCTATTACAAATTATCATTACAATCTTTTTGCATATTATTACAATCTTTTTACATATTATTATCACAATTCTATTACATATTATTATTACAATCTTTTTACATATTATTATTACAGTCCTATTACATCTTATTATTCCAGTCCTATTACATATTATTATTACAGTCCTATGATGTCATGGAAGATTGTTTTTTGTTTTCATTTTATTTTCCTAGCCAGGAGTCCTTTGGTAATCTTTATAACTCAATTGTGCAGTACAGCATGGTATAGATCTTGATCAATACTTCATACTTTACATTGGCAGAAATCCAAAGACAATATATAGACCCCAAAAAATCTTCCCAGGAATTATGTTAGACTTTTGGACACTATATTCCTGTTTTTCTGGGCTATTCCTGGTGTTTCTGTATAATGCAGTCATATTAAAATACTGTGGAAGATATTAGAGTATAAAGGGCATGATTTTAGAAATACCAGTGATCATTATTTGATGTTATGGTGAATTTATTTTATACTTGTGTAGCTGCCTTTTGTCATCTGTTATATAAATATTATAAAGACAGCAAAATTCTGATTTCTCAAGACATTAATTTCTAGATAATTATAGATTATCGTTAGTCATCTCAATGAGATTGATTTTCTAGCTTGAGCCAGTATGGCAAAAAGTGAGAAAAACAGAAAATGACCAATGACAATCTGTTTATTGCTATTTTACCTATGCCCAAGTTGTTACCTACATCGACAGTGGAGTTGTAACATGTCTGTCCCAAATCAGGAACCTTCTCAGCGGAGTTGTAACATGTCTGTCCCAAATCAGGAACTTTGTTAGCAAAGTTGTAACAATTGTCTGTCCCAAATCAGGAACCTTGTCAGTGAAGTTGTAACATGTCTGTCCCAAATCAGGAACTTTGTTAGCAAAGTTGTAACATGTCTGTCCAATATCATGAACTTTGTCAGTGGAATTGTAAAATGTCTGTCACCAAATCAAGAACCTTGTCAGCACAGTTGTTACATGTCCTTCCCAAATCATAAACCTTGTCAGCAGAGTTGTTACATGTCTGTTTCAAATCAGGAACCTTATCAGCTAAGTTGTTCCATGTCCGTCCCAAATCATGAACCTTGTCAGCGGAGTTGTTCCATGTCTGTCCCAAATCATGAACCTTGTCAGCGGAGTTGTTCCATGTCTGTCCAAAATCAGGAACCTTGTCATCGAAGTTGTAACATGTCTCTCAAATCGCAGGAACCTTGTCAGCGGAGTTGTAACATGTCTGTCTCAAATCAGGAACCTTGTCAGCGGAGTTGTAACATATCTGTCTCAAATCAGGAACCTTGTCAGTGGAGTTGTAACATGTCTGTCTCAAATCAGGAATCTTGACAGTTGTTTATCTGTCCATGTCTGAATAAAGTGTTCATTTGTCCTTCAAAGGTTGGGTAGTTTTTATGGAAGGGACATTTTGTTGCTAGCTGTTATTAAACCAGTGCCTTAGATGAAAAGAGGACCATACAATCATATCAATAAAAAGGATTAATTAAGAGTTTTACTGGTCAGTGTCCTTAATTATTCAGCTTTTTGCTTTTAGTCTCAAATATTGGATAGAAAATAAAATACATATATATACTCCCACAATAGTATAAGTATGAATGAAACTTGATCCTATGTGGAGTAGTATGTTTATACACATACTTGAAATACTGATGACTGAATGTTAATACTTAGATAGGGACAGATGTATTATAATCTTGTTTATCTACAAAGAGATAACCCATAGTGACATATTATTTCATCTCCAGATATATCAAGTATGAACTAGTAGTTTCTAGTTATTACCATTAATTAGGTTAAGTGATGGTCTTTATTTAAGGACATCAGAATTTATCCTTGTTATATATAATCCTCAGTTCTATTAGGGAATTTAGGTCCAATCCAGTAAAGTAATTTTTGGTTTGTCTCCAAGGGTGTGCTTATTGCTGCCCCATCTTACAGAGACAAGTCTGGTGGTAATTGTCTAATCCAGCATCCTTCAAAAGGTCTATTTTTGATTTCTTTGTGTTTCTGGACAATATGAAATTTACTGCTTGACCCAGTTGAATGACAGTATACTCAGTGTAAATGAATATTGCAATCAAAATAAATTATGTTTTTAAGTTTAAGTGGACTTGATATTTATGGCTTACATGTAGGAGTGATATAACCTTTCCTGGTCAGAAAAAAATAGTTTTTGTTTGGTAGGCATTTTACATAGGATCTACTATTACTAAAAACATTATTGGTTGTCTGTCATCTTGTCCATTGTTTATTACAAGTTACAAGTTTTCTGAAACATACTTCAAACTTTTATAAAAATGTTGACTAAATAGTGAGAAAACACATTACTATTACGCATTATACAGAAAAGCTATTCTTGGATGTCATTGGTTTAATTTCAGATTTTTTTTCTGTGAAACTTAAAAGCAATTATTTTTTTTCAACTTTAAGGATTAGATGTATTATTTAAAGGCCCTGTTCAAAGATTTGTTGATTGAGTGTCAAAAAACTTAAAACGCAATAACTAAATGGACTTATAATGGATAAGTAAGTTAAATGGTTTTGTTATTAAAAAACATGTTAAAAAGGAGAAGAAAAATTTCTGCAATGAATAAATTATGCAGATGTAAATTTTTTTCAAGTGGCCCTCTTCATATACATATAGTATGAATAAAATAGCCTGCTAGTATTTCCTTGAGGTTAAGTGTTTATTGTTATATACATGTTTTTTACACCATATATCAATGTACTACAGTTCTGTCTGAATAAGTACAAATAACTAGACAACTAGTTCAACCAGAATAGAAACAATAATTATTGCACAATTTGTACTTTACACTACTACATTCCAATACACAGTCTCCAACATGTTTTATTTTAACTTTATTTATTCATATATTTACCAAATTTATGTGTTCTGATTCTTGTATTATATAATCCCATAGATTGACAGATATTTTACATAAACATGCACAAGAATTGCACAAGCATGGACAAAGTGGACATACTAAATTTTTCCATTGATATAAAGATTTGGTTTTGAAGTTTGGTTGTACCTGTAGAAAACTTATTTCAAACGGGATAGCACATCCTCATTTTTACAGAAATGTTGTTAACCGTCCCTAAAAATTTAGAAATGATCCTTGTTAACTTATCGCTCCTTTAAGGTGGTACCCAACACTTGAACTAAAATTAATTTGGCTCATTTAATTTTCTTAAAATTTTGACAAAGTATTTACTTTGACCCTTTGACAAAAATATAAAAATTTCAAAAAATTTGAACCAACCGTTTAATCAGAAAAATTACACTGGTTATATAGCAGTTTGACAAAAACTTATTTTTATCATCGAGAAGCTTAATATTCCCTTATGAACACAACGTCATTAAAACGTTCAGCTGATTTTACAGAGTTGTCTCCCTGTAGTGTTAGGTACCACCTTAAATAAACTTATTCTAAAAGGTTACCAATTCAACACTGTAATGAGATCATTGAATATTGTTTTTATTGGTATAAATATTGATTTTGTTATCAGTTAAATTAAAAGCAAACTAAATATAACTAATATGTTATATACATATACACATTCATCGATCTTCAATCTGTCGATACCTGTAACTGGTATTGCACAAGGTCATGTTTTTCTCTTGACTGTTTATAACATCTTTACATCCATTGGATGTTGGATGTTTATGGATTGATAGTTTAGTCTTAGATTTTATAAGTTGTTAGTGACTTTGAACTAGCTGTCAGATAACTGTGAGTACTCTCAGATCTGTTCATAGTGTCTTTTTGTTGTCGGGATGTACAAGTACCCAGGCCACGTCCACTTGTATTTGTGTCAAACTGATGAGTTAAGCCTTTTTTAACTGATTTTTAAAGTTCGTTTTTATGTTGTACTATTATACCACTGTCCCAGGTTAGGAGGAGGGTTGGGATCCCGCTAACATGTTTAACCCCACCACATTATTTATGTATGTGCCTGTTCCAAGTCAGGAGCCTGTAATTCAGTGGTTGTCGTTTGTTTATGTGTTACATATTTGTTTTTTGTTATAAATAAGGCCGTTAGTTTTCTCGTTTGAATTGTTTTCGTTGTCATATCTAGGCCTTTTATAGCTGACTATGCGGTATGGGCTTTGCTCATTGTTGAAGGCTGTACGGTGACCTATAGTTGTTAATCTTATGGACAGTAGTCTCATTGGCAATCATACCACATCTTCTTTTTTATAGTGCATGACACTATCAGTTGGTTAAACATGTGTCAAAATGTAGAAATGTATATCATATGGTATGCAGACATTTTGCATGCATTTTATAAAAAAAACATTCGTTTTGAAATTATATGATTTTAATATTATAATTGAATAACAACAGGTTAACTTTTGGTCACCACAAATGCACAATTGAAAAATCAACTATACTTTTGTTTCTGTGTCTCTGAAAGGAAGAGTTCCTCATTTTTCTTTGTTTTAAGAATAATTGATACAAATACCGTTTCTCTTATTGATACAGTACCGGAATATATCCATATAATCATTGAATGAATTTCCTAATCATAATGATTTGACTTTAACTATGCCTGAAAGGAATTGACCAAATAGTGAGATTTGATAGATATTTAGAAAACAGAAATAATTCAAACAAAGTTTAAAACCTATTTCTATTTGAATAATGCATATTTGTTTTCTCAATCTTTTACTATTTCTAATAATTTTAAATACCAATTACCCATTTCCCAAACCTTTAATTTGAAGTTGTTTTAAAAACATTAAAAATACATGAATTTTCAAAGTATGAAATGAATGTGAAACTTTTTATTTCACTGTTGCATGACAATCAATTTGTGTACAAGGTCAATAAGAAGTTAGAGTTATCTATCTTACATCATGCATACTTGACTAATGAGAAAAATACTGTAAACAACCAAATTGACATAATTCCTAAGAATTAGTAAACAAATAGATATAGGTGGAAATAACAATATTAACTTAGGTTTTGCTAGATGACAACAATATTTAGTTATAACAAGAGTGCACACGCTGAAATGTCTCGCCTTCTATACTAATCATTGATATTATGTTGATAGTCCTAAGTATAAAGCTAAGCTTTAATACAACTGTCACATAAACTTAACATACAACATATATAGTTGACCTATTACTTATAGTTTAAGAAAAAAAGACCAAAACACAAAAACTTAACACTGTGCAATGAACCGTGAAAATGAGGTCACGGTCAAATAAAACCCGTGTGACTGACATAAAGATCATAAAATATTTCCATACACCAAATATAGATGACCTATGGCATATAGTATTAGATAAAAAGACCAAAACTCAAAAACTTAACTTTGACCACTGAACCATGAAAATGAGGTCAAGGTCACATGACATCTGCCCGCTAGATAGGTACACCTTACAATCATTCCATACAACAAATATAGTAGACCTATTGCATATAGTATGAGAAAAACAGACCAAAACACAAAAATTTAACTATAACCACTGAACCATGAAAATGAGGTCAAGGTCAGATGACACCTGCCAGTTGGACATGTACACCTTACAGTCCTTCCATACACCGAATATACTAGCCCTATTGCTTGTAGTATCTGAGATATGGACTTGACCACCAAAACTTAACCTTGTTCACTGATCCATGAAATGAGGTCGAGGTCAAGTGAAAACTGTCTGACAGACATGAGGACCTTTCAAGGTACGCACATATCAAATATAGTTATCCTATTTTTTATAATAAGAGAGAATTCAACATTACAAAAAATCTGAACTTTTTTTTCAAGTGGTCACTGAACCATGAAAATGAGGTCAAGGACATTGGACATGTGACTGACGGAAACTTCGTAACATGAGGCATCTATATACAAAGTATGAAGCATCCAGGTCTTCCACCTTCTAAAATATAAAGCTTTTAAGAAGTAAGCTAACACCGCCGCCGTAGCCGCTGCCGCCGCCGCCATAGCCACCGCCGCCGGATCACTATCCCTATGTCGAGCTTTCTGCAACAAAAGTTGCAGGCTCGACAAAAATTATATGTATATATGCATGTGCATATTCCCCAAAACACTGATTTGTTATTAAAAGCTTTATTTGAAACTATATATAGTAAGCTATATTCAATGTTTTCCCAGGGCCTCATAGCACATAGACTAAAATTACTGAAAGAAAATTGATTTTGTTTTTCTATGATAACTGAATGAAATCCTGTAAAGATCTGATTTGAAATTTCATGCTTCATCCAACTTAAAGCTTAATAAAGACTATTAAGTGTGGGAAGTTATGTATATATGAATAAAATACACATCAGGAGTCATTAATCCCCAAAAAAGACTCTCAATTTCACCCTTCAAGGTAACCATTTTTGTCGAGCCTGCAACTTTTGTTGCAGAAAGCTTGACATAGGGATAGTGATCCGGCGGCGGCTACGGCGGCGGCAGTGTTAGCTCACTTCTTAAAAGCTTTATATTTTAGAAGGTGGAAGACCTGGATGCTTCATACTTTGTATATAGATGCTTCATGTTACGAAGTTTCCGTCAGTCACATGTCCAATGTCCTTAACCTCATTTTCATGGTTCAGTGACCACTTGAAAAAAAGTTCAAATTTTTTGTAATGTTTAATTCTCTCTTGTTATAAGTAATAGGATAATTATATTTAATATGTGCGTACCTTGCAAGGTCCTCATGTCTGTCAGACAGTTTTCACTTGACATTGACCTCATTTCATGGATCAGTGAACAAGGTTAAGTTTTGGTGGTCAAGTCCATATCTCAGATACTATAAGCAATAGGGCTAGTATATTCGGTGTATGGAAGGACTGTAAGGTGTACATGTCCAACTGGCAGGTGTCATCTGACCTTGACCTCATTTTCATGGTTCAGTGGTTATAGTTAAATTTTTGTGTTTTGGTCTGTTTTTCTCATACTATATGCAATAGGTCTACTATATTTGTTGTATGGAATGATTGTAAGGTGTACATGTCTAGCGGGCAGATGTCATGTGACCTTGACCTCATTTTCATGGTTCAGTGGTCAAAGTTAAGTTTTTGAGTTTTGGTCTTTTTATCTAATACTGTATGCCATAGGTCAACTATATTTGGTGTATGGAAATATTTTATGATCTTTATGTCAGTTGCACAGGTTTTATTTGACCGTGACCTCATTTTCACGGTTCATTGCACAGTGTTAAGTTTTTGTGTTTTGGTCTATTTTTCTTAAACTATAAGTAATGGGTCAACTATATATGTTGTATAGAAGCATTGTTAGCTGTACATGTCTGCCTGGCTTGGTTCATCTGACCTTGACCTCATTTTCAAGGTTCATTGGTCTTTGTTTAGTTATCTTGGTTAATGTTAAGTTTATGTGACAGTTGTAATAAAGCTTAGCTTTATACTTAGGACTATCAACATAATATCAATGATTAGTATAGAAGGCGAGACATTTCAGTGTGTGCACTCTTGTTGATATAATGGTTTACCTAGATATATGAAAGATTTCAGTGATGTATTTTAAGATACACTTTTGGAAATTTTGTATTAAAAGGGGTAAAAAGTCTATAAAACCACAGAAAGTATTTTGTAAACGAGAATAATTCGTCAAAACGGCATAGATGTTAACTTCAGGACTCAGCAAGATCAGAAAATGCTTTCATTTTGTGTTAAAAACCATCTACATGTATCTGTGTCAATGGGACACACACTACTTTTTACATAACTACACACAGCTTAAGTACTTGATAAGTTGTCATCCAGATTAAGCACTTGATATAGTTATTGACATTTCCATTCATTTTTTCACTTATACTTAGAAATTATCCAGCTGTTAAGTATGTCAATATGCTTGTTACAGTGCTTTATGGTATTTATTGGTCAAGTATATATACATGATGCAAGGTGGATAACTCTAACTTCTCAGTGAATGTCATGAAAAAATTATCTTAATTTAAAGACAGAGAGTACAATAAATATTTCATCAAAAAGTGTTTATTAATGGGGCTCACTGTCAATTGAGAGTTTATCTGTCATCCTGTCCTTCCATCCCACTTTTTTTTTCTGTTACTGCTATGGAACCACTTGACATAACTTTGTGAAAACTTTGATAGCAGGTAACTCACAGGATGTACTTTTCACCTGTCACATTTATTCATCAGAATGATTTTTATGGGCAAATAAGGTCTTTCAATTGTTCAACTTAATCAGAAAAACCTTGGATAGGAAACTTTTGATTAGGTTTTCTTGGCTTCTATGAAAGAGATTGATTAAATATTTGGTTTGGAGCTTGATAATGTGGAGAGTTGTAACAAGTAAGCAGTTCTTACATCGACTGTTGCTACTTCCTGTTTGCTGATATTTAGAAATTTTACAATACTCATTTTATGAAGAAAATTGTTGTCAATTTTTCTGAACTCCTATGAAAGGGAATGCTCACTTATGCTTCAGTATGCTTGTTACCTAAATTTATTGCATGTAGCAACACAGGTCCAAACTCAACATTTAGTTGAAAGAAACAATCTGAGCAACCCAGACAACTCACAGAGCCTTTGATCTATTTTTGGAGAAATACTTTATTATATGCGTTAATGCATAGTTTTACTATAATCTTTTTATTCAATAGGTATTTAAATATTCATACCACAATTCTCATTTTAAACATCTAGTTTTATTAACACTTGACCTGCATAAGGCCTTCGTTGACTATAGTCTGCATTCTATGTAATAGAAACCTAATTTTAACTTCATGTAAAACATTAAAAAATTTCAAGGAGAGTTTATGTGTTGAGGACACCTACACCACACCCAGTTCATCTCCATAGAAACACAATTTGTGCTTTGCAAAGGATGGAGGTATCATTTTGTGAGCTTTATTTCAGTACTTTTCAAGTATTTAAAAGTCACTTTTAAATTTCTTGACACTTTTTGTTCATGACACTGGAGAGATTAAGAGCTTGATATTTTGTATAGACACTTTGTTATTGTTGAAGACTGTACTCTGACCTCTAAACATCCTTTTTGTTTTTTTGGTGTATTGATTTCTGTTGTTGTGATGGCTAATGTGATCTTACACTAATGTCTCCTTTTATTTATGATGTAAAGCAACAAACATCACTTGCTTAGTTTAAAAAGTTTTATATAATTTTTGTTGACAGATATCATGTATATAGCTTTTGTGTTGTTGTCATTTAGATATAAATATTATGTGTAATTATTAATTTATGAATACTGTTAATTAACATTTAGGAGTGGTGTAACCACTGCTTGTCTGTTTGGTAGGCATTGGTATTTTTATGCCCCATTTAGGGGCATCATGTTTTTCGGTCTGTGCGTCCTTTTGTCTATTGTCGGTCTGTCCCGCTTCAGGTTAAAGCTTTTGGTCAAGGTAGTTATTGATGAAGTTGAAGTCCAATCAACTTGTAACTTAGTACACATATTCTCTATGGTATTATCTTTCTATTTTATGCCAAATTAAGACTTTTGACCCTAATTTCACGGTCTACTGAACATAGAAATGATAGTGTGTGAGTGGGTTGTCCCAATTCAGGCTAAAGTTTTTGGTCAAGAATGTTTTTGATGAAGTTGAAGTCCAATCAACTTGAAACTTACTGCACATGTTCCCTATGATATGATCTGTCTATATATTAGGTCAAATTAGAGTTTTGACCCCAATTGCAAGGTCCACTGAACATAGAAAAAATAGTGTGAGTGGGCCATCAATGTGAAACTATAAGATAGACAAAAGGATCAGCTGACAGCAATAGAAAGTCAACAAAATTTTAGTCAATTTTTATACATGATAAAGTCATATTTTCTTAGAATATACAAATACAAGAAATAGCACTCATGATGTTGAAACAAGTAATAAATAGCTCTTTATCAAGGAAATCTAATTTAATATTTTTTACTGTAGTTTTAGCTAAGACCATGATTGATTTGATATTTGTAAACTTATACTTGTAGGGAGTTATTAAATAGTTTTGTATCTGATAATTAAAATATTTATCATTTGAAGGGAAGATAAATGATGATGTCTTTCTAAAATTATTAAGCTGGTAAGATTTGTCTCCCTTAGTATTAAATGGTATTGCAAATACAGTACACTAATCCCTGCTGTGAACAGTGTTTCATTTTTAGCTCACCTGGCCGAAAGGCCAAGTGAGCTTTTCTCATCACTTGGCGTCCGTCGTCGTCGTTGCCGTCCTGCGTTAACTTTTACAAAAATCTTCTCCTCTGAAACTACTGGGCCAAATTTAACCAAACTTGGCCACAATCATCATTGGGGTATCTAGTTTAAAAAATGTGTCCGGTGACCCAGCCAACCAACCAAGATGGCCGCCATGGCTAAAAATAGAACATAGGGGTAAAATGCAGTTTTTGGCTTATAACTCAAAAACCAAAGCATTTAGAGCAAATCTGACACGGGGGTAAAATTGTTCATCAGGTGTAGATCTATCTGCCCTGAAATTTTCAGATCAGACATTTCGTTGTTGGGTTGCTGCCCCTGAAATGGTAATTTTAAGGAAATTTTGCTGTTTTTGGTTATTATCTTGAATATTATTATAGATAAGAGATAAACTGTAAACAGCAATAATGTTCAGCAAAGTAAGATCTACAAATAAGTCAACATGACCAAAATGGTCAGTTGACCACTTTAGGAGTTATTGCCCTTTATAGTCAATTTTTAACCATTTTTCGTAAATCTTAGTAATCTTTTAGAAAATCTCTCCTCTGAAACTACTGGGCCAAATTTAACCAAACTTGGCCATAATCATCATTGGGGTATCTAGTTTAAAAAATGTGTCTGGTGACCCTGCCAACCAACCAAGATGGCCGCCATGGCTAAAAATAGAACATAGGGGTAAAATGTAGTTTTTGGCTTATAACTCAAAAACCAAAGCATTTAGAGCAAATCTGACATGGGGTAAAATTGTTCATCAGGTCAAGATCTATCTGCCCTGAAATTTTCAGATGAATCGGACATTCCGTTGTTGGGTTGCTGCCCCTGAAATGGTAATTTTAAGGAAATTTTGCTGTTTTTGGTTATTATCTTGAATATTATTATAGATAGAGATAAACTGTAAACAGCAATAATGTACAGCAAAGTAAGATCTACAAATAAGTCAACATGACCAAAATGGTCAGTTGACCACTTTAGGAGTTATTGCCCTTTATAGTCATTTTTAACCATTTTTCGTAAATCTTAGTAATCTTTTAGAAAAATCTTCTCCTCTGAAACTACTTGGCCAAATTTAACCAAACTTAGCAATAATCATCATTGGGGTATTTTGTTAAAAAAATGTGTCCGGTAACTCGGCCAACAAACCAAGATGGCCGCCATGGCTAAAAATAGAACATGGGGGTAAAATGCAGTTTTTGGCTTATAACTCAAAAACCAAAGCATTAAGAGCAAATCTGACAGGAAGTAAAATTATTGATCAGGTCACGATCTATCTGCCCTGGAATTTTCAGATGAATCGGATAATCGGTTGTTAGGGTGCTGCCCCTGAATTGGTAAATTTGAGGAAATTTTGTTGTTTTTTGTTATTATCTTGAATATTATTATAGATAGAGGTAAACTGTAAACAGAAATAATGTACAGCAAAGTAAGAACTAAAAATAAGTCAGTATGACCAAAATAGTCAATTGACCCCTAAGGAGTTATTGCCCTTCATAGTCAATTTTTAACAATTTTCTTAAAATTTGAAGATTTGCAATAACATTTTCCACAGAAAGTACTGTTATAGATAGCAGCAAGAATGTTTAGTAAAGTAAGATCTACAAACACATCACCATCACCAAAACACAATTTTGTCATGAATCCATCTGTGTCCATTGTTTAATATTCACATAGACCAAGGTGAGCGACACAGGCTCTTTAGAGCCTCTAGTTTTCAGACACTTTCCACTTTATTTCTTCATGTTTTATGCAAGAAAGGGGATGAAACTACACTATAAAAAATGCTGGGACATTAATATTTAAGTGAAGTAGTGATTTGGTGACCGGTCTAGCTGAAAATGTTAAAAATTAGTATGTCTGAAGCTGTGAAAAGAATCCAAGAGTCCCTTAACATTAAATTGTTCATAATTTGAGCTACAGCTGATGAAGTTTTTCTATAGTCTTGATATTATTTGTCCCAAAAGTGGTACACCACACAGTAAATATTATTGAGGAAGTGCTGATGGGATTTTTGAATTTTCATTTATTGTCACTATGAAATAATTCTTTTCTCTTGTCAAATGTTCTTTAAAAGAGAAATATTTCTCCAGTTCTTGCAAAATCAAGAGTTTAATTAATATTAAAAAGAAATTAGGCAACTGCTGTAAATCAAATGAAACAAAGTGTTAATAAATGTACAAGTAAAACAAGGCAATTTTAATTCTTGGCCATTTTTATCAAGGAAATCCAATTTAATACTTAGATTAGATTTTTTAGCAAGGAAAATTATGATTTTGTCTATTTATAAGCATATAGTGTAGGTTAAATTATTTTTGTGTTTATATTATTTGAAAAAAAAAAAAAATATATATTCTTCTAAGGGGGATAAATGTGGCTATTTTTTCTAGAAGTGTGAAACTAGTAAGATTTGTCTCCCTTAGTATTATATTTTCTAACAGGGAAGTAATCTGTCAGTTCTTCCAAGCTTAACAGATATTATGAAAAAAATGTGATGAACTATCATTAGATTGTCTCATTCAAAATGAGCTACAAGAATTATATAGAGTTATTGCATGAATATTGGGGAATATTGTCCCTCGCAGAACATATATTGCACTCGCAAGCTCGTGCAATATAAAATTCTACTCGAGACAATATTCCCCAATATTCATGCAATAACCCTATATAATTCTTGTAGCTCATTTTGAACAACTCCATTTGCTTCTGTCATCATGATTTGACAATTTTTGTGGGAGTTTTAGACTTCTTCCTTTTTTTGACCAACAGAAATCTTACAAAGGAAAGTACCAAAAAAATTTCTTTATCAGGAAGCTTAAATTCTATATAGGACTGTTTGTAAACATGTGTTCTTGACCATTATAAACCACCATTTTAATTTGCAGTTATTTGACTCAGACGATTCTTTCACCATATTTACACAATGTATGTATGTACTTTGAGATTCCACCAATTTAGACGCACCCCTTGATTGACTGCAAGGGTACAGCGGATCCATGTACACTCCCTAAGGATTAATGGAGATGTGTCCTTTACAATATTATCCCACCGACAGAACAATCCCCACCCAACACCGCCCAAGGGAGCATATAGGACACCGGGAAGTCCGTTATTATGGTGGAGGAAGCCGAAGTACTCGGAGAGAACCACCAGGCCACTCGGTGGAAACACAAACCAGAGAGATATCAGAAGATTGATCTCCAGGTCAAAGTAGGGGACAACTTTGACCAACCGAGGCCCCCAAAGTACCCATTCTAGTTTAAACTCCGGCCTGGGTACCAGAGATGTGTGTGAGAGGGTGAAAATTACCCTTCTTATGTACTGATATTTTTAGCACCCTGAGTGAGAATCGAACTCGGGACCTTCAGCACTGTAGCCATCGGTCTTAACCACTAGACCAAGAACTCACATAACACCTTGTGATCACAGCTCTCACTCTAATTCTGTTTGTATGAAAGTGTTCATACTTGGCAGGATCATTTTATATGTACTTTTCAGTCTGTTTGATTTGACAACTCTTGAGGAGTTAGGGGAAGGGCTTAGAATTACAAGGATAATTACAAAAGTTCCAATCTGTGATGATAAGATGTCAAATACTCTATAATGTATACCACAAAAACACAATGGTGGGGACATTTCACTTCTCCTTGTCATGTTATCTTTTAAGTACCATAGAAGGTTGATCTATGTGTACTTACAGTTGAAACAGATTAAGTGCAGTGTAAATAACCTTGGACTAAATAAAAGTTTGCCAGATTATGAGATCATCTGATGTACTGCCTGTTGTTAGGAGTTATTATGTATTGGTTATATTACTGTGATCTATGCAATACAATAACAGTCGCAATACATGTAATGCTTAGTTGAAAGACTGACGAGTACATCCTCCTTTGTTTGTCAATATTATCACGTAAGCTAGGTTATATGCACTCATTTGTAATAATCATATCTTGTACCAGGAAATAGTGTATTGTACAGTGTTGGAATAGCTAATGTAATATTAAAATATATAGAATTATATTATTTTACTCACCTTTGACAACAAGACAAGACATTAGACCAGACATTATAGTATCAATTAATATGACAGTTTTGAATAAGTTCATATTTACTTTAGATTAGCCTGTAATAAGCCATTGATCTTTGGTATACAGTAGCACTTGCATCAGACATTCTGTGTTCAGCAATTCAATGGTGATTATTTGACCTAATCCAGTATTCATTGTCCATTGATTTTGAAATGGTTGCATCTTTAATGCATTGATTTAAGGAGATATGGGGTAAAAGTCAAATAGACAGCAACTCAATGAATGCAGTGGTGGATCAAGGAATTATCATAAGGAGGCCTAAGAGGGGGATGTTCCAGTAATTTCTTATATAATCGACCAAATTTTTCCAAAAACAAAGGGGTGGGAGGTCTGGCACCCTAAAATTTTGGAATTATTAGCTTATTTTGATGAAAGCATAAGATCCATAAATTCACAGCTTATCAAAATTGACCAGCACTGGATAGAGATTATTTCAGATAACCATTTGTTTGATGATTGAATGTAAATAAATTGAGTTAAATTATTTTGAAGGTATTTTTGTAAATGCATAATCTTATTTTCTTATTTGATAAAGTTCAATTCTTTGTTGTGTGATAAACGTTTTTATTGAAAAGAAAATAAGATACTTAAATAAGAATATATCTTAGTAGACCATGTAATTAAATAAAGGAGGTCAGTGACTTAAAACACTAAATAAGAAGGGCACAAAACTATAATGCTATTGTTATAGCTTATAACATAATCAAAACCTACCTACATTGCTACAATTACAACATATTTAAAATCTAATAATACTGGTCAGGGTATTTCCATATTTGTATAAAGCATTCTCTTTTTTCTCTTTTGGTTAATTGATTGCTTATTGTGTTTGGGAAACCCCCTTGACTTCAGTTCAGGGACACAGTGTATTTGTGATGTATTTTTTATAGGAAAGATGTTGTATTATTTTGTTTATTTAGTTCAAGGTTGTTCTTAAAGTAGGACACATTTGCATATATAGAAACACATTAGTATTCAACAGTTATTTTATTGTGATGATATTGGACAATTAAAATGATTTATAAGATAAACTTATTTACCAATGCCTATGATTTTAGATTTATATCACAAACTTGAGTTTTTTAAATTGCATAGGGATTTTTTCATTGACTTCAGAAGGGACTAATTTTTCCTTGGTGAACTTTTTCTCTCATGAATATGGCAACAGATTTCCTGTATATTAAAAGCATCAGACATTACACCTTCAACATATTTCATAAAATTGGATAAATTGCCACATAATTTGACATAAATGATTAATCCATAACATTTAGTACTTATGTCAAAAGTAAAAGGGACATATAAAAAGTAGTCAGTTTTTAATTTACATAGTTTTTTCACTGACCCCCATCCCCCTCTTAACTTATTTTGGGAAAAATTGATTTACCAATCGGGATATATGTAAAAATCAATTTTAGATATACACAACTTGCAGAATTTTAACCCCCCACCCCCAAACTATTTGATTTAAGTTTTTTATCCTTCATCAATCTTTTGATGTCGTCCCTTACATAACCTACATCAACTCTGTGTTGGTAAAATTGAAGGTGGCTCCTTTTTCTGGCTAACAATTTAATACAATTGCTGTTAAAAAGGATAATAACATCAAAGTTTTGTTTGGATTCCATGTAAACTTGCCCTCAAATTCAATTGTGTTTGACAATAATGATTCAGTGCCAATCTTTCTGGAGTTTTGAAGTTTATATTGATTATGACATGAATTTTCCACACTGTTCTTTTTCCATCTAGATCAAGCTAACCTATTTGTTTTGATGGGCCAGACCACAAAATGGTATTCTGGATTAGGTCATTAGGTTAACTTTAGTGAAATATTCTCCAGGTTTATATTCAGGTCACTAATCATTATGACACATGGAGACATAATTTTGTCATATTTTTACAAGCAAAGTTATAATTAGACCATAAGTGTTTAATAATGACAACTTTATTACATGTATTCTCAAAGAA
The DNA here is from genome assembly GCF_965363235.1 of Mytilus galloprovincialis. Taxonomy (NCBI): domain Eukaryota; kingdom Metazoa; phylum Mollusca; class Bivalvia; order Mytilida; family Mytilidae; genus Mytilus; species Mytilus galloprovincialis. Next base: position 20,577,790 of record NC_134840.1, read on the forward strand.
ATTGTCATATATAGTTAATGGGATTAATGTTATGTTGAGATGTGTACCAGTAGTCCATTTTTAAGATGTCCAAAACCATATCACAATAAGCTGTAGAAACATACTTGTTGCAACTGGTATCTTTTAGGCAAAATTTATTACCCATGTAAAAATAAATTTATATACATTAAACATACATTGACATACACACTATTAACATAAATGAATCATTATTATGAGTTTTCAAGTGTATCATCTTTTCCCTACATATTTTCTGATACCTTCACACTTACCAAACTTTTGCTGATAACCTCAAAAAGAAGGTGTAAACTATCTGTCTTTTACCTTCACACTTACCAAACTTTTGCTGATTACCTCAAAAAGAAGGTGTAAACTATCTGTCTTTTACCTTCACACTTACCAAACTTTTGCTGATTACCTCAAAAAGAAGGTGTAAACTATCTATTTTTTACCTTCACACCAAACTTTTGCTGATTACTTCAAAAAGGTGTAAACTATGTCTTTTCCCTTCACACTTACCAAACTTTTACAGATTACCTCAATAAGAGTAGGTGTAAACTATGTCTTTTCCTTTCACACTTACCAGACCTTTAAAGATTACCTCAATAAAAGAAGGTGAAAACTATGTCTTTTCCCTTCACACTTACCAGACCTTTACAGATTACCTCAGTAATAGAAGGTGTAAACTATGTCTTTTTCCTTCACACATACCAAACTTACAGATTACCTCAGTAAGAGATTCAGACATGATCTTCCCATCTAAAGATTGTACCCATATATTGCTGCTTTTCTAGAGCAAACTAGGTTTAAGTATGGTTTCAACATCTCTCTGACGAGAAAAAAAAAGGGGAGGGGGGGGTGAGGAATGGAAAATAAATCATAACAATATTTGTCCTAAATGCAAAAACTCAGAAAACATCCTCATATTACTTACTCAATATTAAACATTGTGTAAACTATTTTCTAAAAAGAATACCAATATCGTAATCTGGGCAGCTCTTACAGAGTTTGAATTAAAAATAGGCCAAGAAAGATTGGTTCAACAATATCAGACAGGCAGCTGACAGATATCTGTCCCAGTTATGATCCACACAAACTTTTGCCAATTGTAGGTAATAGATTCTTCTTAGACAATCAAATTGATAGTGCTCCAAATTACACTTTACTTTTCTAGCTTAATTAAATGTGGAAAAAGGGGGTATATATTTAAACAGAGGGGTTAAGGCTGATTTATCTACATTTCATCAGTTGAAATTAATGGATATTTCTACCCAGTAAAACTATGCCATGCTATGATCGATGCATTAGGATGGCATGAAAAGATAAACTTTTGGGTGATTTCAGCTGAAGGTTGTTTTAAACAGGATGAGGGGGTCAAACTAGAAGCAGTTGGTACTATTTTTTTAAATGGAAATCTATTTAAAGTCACCTGTATGAAAAACTTAAGGCAGATATTTAAAAAAAAAAAAAAAAAAGGCTTGTGAAATAATGTTTTCAACCTACACATTGGAACAACAACTAATTTTACTATTTGGAGCTCTTCACCATAGTGTTGCATCATACCAGTAAAATTATATCTAGACAAGACATATCACTGTATCCACAGTTTATATTTAGATTGACACACTGACATATGTTCATGTACATGCTTAGTGACATATGGAAGGTTTTTGTTATAAGATAGCCAGCTTTAGTTCAAACAATAACGGAGCAATCCCGTGATGTCCTTTCTATAAACAAACTATAGCCAGCTTTAGCTCAAACAATAACCTAGCAGTCCTGTGATATCCTTTTTATAAACAATCTATTTTAAAAAGTCAATGGCCTTCATTTCTATTTGCATGGTCTAAAAAGATTATTTTGAATTGATGTTCTATTCCCTGTGTCATTGACATCATACATGTATTACCAAAAAAGTTGTCAACATTTAAATTATGGAAATAAAGCATTGGGCAACAAATTCTTTAACATCTTTGTGATTTAATGTTTGTGTTTACTGTTTTATATGCAAAGTGCATACTTTGTGCTAACTAGAATTACCAAATATGGTTTTAGGGTGGTCATGCTTCAGTATCTGTCGGTCCCTGTGGTTACTTGACGTCAGAAGGCCCTGCTTGTATGTCAACATCATACATTTCTCTAAAGAATTTAAATTTACTTCTTGCAGAGCATAACATTCTGAATTTAAGTTATGAATATAGAAGTATAGATTAACCACAAAGGTTGGAGAGCACAGTGACTGTATAATCTGCTTTGAATATTTATTATAGGGTGATAAAAAAGTTTAAATACAATATTAAAATTTAATTTCTTTTTAACTGATTTTATCATCTGTTCCAGTCAATGCCCTAGTATTATAATTGACATAACAGAAAAAGTTTTTGAAGCATTGCAATTGGGTTTTCTGTAGACTTGAATATTCACTCTCTCTTCTAAACATTTAACAGTAATTTTACCCCATGTTGGAAGAGCACCATGCTCCCTGAGTATAATAACCCGCTTAAAGAATTAAAAAAAGAAATAGTAAGGTTTGCAGGTGACCTTAATTTCAATACAACATTTTAACCCGTCACAGTATTGACTGATTGCCAGTTGTGGAGTCCCCTTTTTCTGACTACATCCAGTCCCCTTTAACACAAATTTATTTATTATATAATTGTCATTAAATAGTTTTTGTTCTGAAAAGTGTCACTGAGAAAAGACTAAGTCACTCATGAAAACTTGCCACTTCATATTGAAAAAAAAATAGTTAAGTGGATAAATTATGCCAAAAGTATGTTAATTTATATGTTTTTAATTATTGGTATAATTTATCACAAGGACAATCTCAAAAACAAACAAAGACAATGTTTACTAGTGAAGATAAACACAAATATTAAAAGTCAGGAGCCTTTAGTTCAGTGGTTCATGCAGTCATTGGTTCATGTCTGTCATATTTGTTTTTTTCGTAAACAAATTAGATGGTTGAGTTTTATCATTTGAATTGTTTTGATGTCTGGGTCTTTCATATGGCATACATCCATTTTGTTGTGTATTATTGTTTTAAAGTGCCAGATAAACCATGCTTTTGGTTGTGAGGTTTTCTCCCTGTAATGAATACCCATTGTTGTCCTTTGGCTGTCGTCTGCTCTTTGGTCAGGTTGCTGTCCTTCCACACATTCTCCATTTCCATCAAATTTTTTCCATGGCCAGGAAATAATTCTGTTATATTGCATTTTAACCCTCAAAATGGTGTTTTTTAACTTATATATGTGAAGATTATCCAAATTAGAGTCAAATAAAATACAGTAGCTCAGTGCTGCTCTTTCCTCAAAATAATCTTACAAATAAAAATACTTTAAACCTGACTTTGATTCATTAACTTACAAATTTAAATTGTGTAAGAATCTTATTAACACTATATACTTGTAGTTAAGTAACAAGCTGTTGTTTGAAAGTTGATTGCACTGACTTCTGTAATACTTTAGTAATAGGCTTGTGCTAATTCTTTGGTCATTCAGGTGTAGAATACACTAGAAGAGACATTTTCTTTATAAAGTTGCTTCTGTTGGTAAATAAGTCAGTTAAAAAGGTCATGCCTTCTTGAGATTAAAGCAATAACTCATAGAACTCTCAAATTCATTTGTGATCCAAAAGTTTTAATAAATTGTTGAAAAATGTAGCTGCAACAACATAAATAATGTTTCCCTGTATGGAAGGGGTCCTGCTGATTTATTTATCTGAAAATATAGAATTTGTACCAAAAATACTTGTTTCCTTGAAATTTGGTCTCCTGAGAATTCAGTGAAAATTGGAAATTCAGACTACATTAATTTGATTTAAAAAATAGACCTTATAACCTACTATACTCCTCGACTATAAACTGTACTGCAGATACAAATATCACAAGTTTTTCTTTTTGCTAATAAAAAAAACTGCTTTCCCTTTTGTGTAATGCAGAATTTTTCTGATTTCCATAACAATATAAAGGATTTTGTAAACCAGCACATCAGATCTTCATACGTTACTTGTTGTATCTGCATAAATACAGATAGGTGGTTATTGTAAGGGTGTGAAGATATAATATGCACAACAGTCAGAAATCACTCAGTGTCAACTTTTTATAATAAGTGCATGTACATCAATTTTGCAATTGGATGGGAAATTTATTTTTGAATTTATTATATTTAAAAGCCATTAGTAAGCAAAGGAAGTGTAGTGATGCATAAGTATATGTATTTTGGAATGTATTAAAATGACATTAGAACTTACCAGGTTGATTATTTTTTATTGTTGAATTATATAAATTGAAAACCTTTTTTAATAATCTTGAAAAGAAAAAAACTGCTTTAAATTTTGAATTAGCATATTTTATAGTTGTTTGCTTATTTTGAAGTATAAAACTTTAAAAACATATGAATTAAGTGTTTAGAATGCTTATTCATTGAAAATGTCAATAAAAGCTATATATTTTATAGTTTAAAGGTAGCTTCAGATAGATGGCGCCTTAATATAAAACTTTTCTTTTATTTTGTTTATTTCAAGAAAATGAGTCTTAATTGAAGCCACTTAAACATGTATGAAACAAGTTTGATTAAATCAATGCAAGGTTGTACATGTGGGCAGTGGGTGTCTATTGGGAGAATACTTGGAGTGTGAGCTCATTGACAATGTACAAAAGTATAAACGGAACTACATCTATCAAGTAAAAGTACATGCTTTTATTGATACAATTGTTTATTATGACATCAGAATTAAGGTGGTTTGCAGAAATGAATCATAGTTCTCTTTAGAACTGCTAAATAATCTTTTGTTTTTCTCACGATTTACGCTATAGCAAACATACCAACACCTCTATAAAAAGATATCACAATAGTTAATTTTTCCGAACGCTGACCATCAGACCATCACCCACATCGATCTGCCTTTTTTATTCATGCATGTATTTAGTAGGTTTAAATTTTTTATTTTGCATACAAAAATTTAGGAATCTGCCCTTTTGCACTTAACTTTTTATTACATAATTAAATCAAATATTGTAAATTTTCAAAACATGCAAAGTACTATTTCTCCCAACAACACAAAACTTTTAATCCTTATGGAAAGATATGCCTATTTTATCAGCAATGACCAAAAAAAAAAAAAAGCCAAAAAAAATCCTATACATGTATATATGAAATGATGATGGCAAATAATAACTATTTGCATTAAGATTAAAAGGAAAATAAATGTTTACATATGAATTGGATGTAAAAGTCTTCTATTAAGATGAATAAATAAATTAATAAATAGCTCATGTAAAATGACTTATATCTGTAAAACAAAAAAGTTTAACTTAAATGACTTGCAAATTTTGGTGTCCTTCAAATACTTTTGAATCCTGATATTAAATTGTTTGCACAGATTTGTGGGTTTATGCATGCAATCTTTTGATATTTAACACTCACTTTAAACTAAGGGAATAACATTACATAATGCAGAGGAATTTTTTTTTCTGCTGGAGAGATGTCATTGTTGCATTGAAATGTAATCAAACTCCTTGGCATAATGTAAAACACTTAACATAAAGGAAGTTTATATTACTGTTCTGTAATTAAATGTTTATGTTTGACTCGTGATATTGATGATAGAAGTAAAGGGCTCAGGGTCAGCATCATCAGAACTATGTAATTGTATACTTAGATCTCTTGGGTTTTAATTAAGCCAATGAGTGATGACAATGCTTTATATGAAATGGTCATTTGGTCATCTGTGGAGAGTTGTTTCATTGGTAATCATACCGTACCTTGTTCTTTTTATATTTGATGTCTAGTGGCCAATATTCATGCATCTACTAGCATATCAGGAGAAAAAAACATGTTTATGTAATATTTATATGAACCCTGCTTTATACTGGACAGACACTGTTAGTCAGATATAAAACCAGCTTATAGACCAGGTTCTTCAAGAGCCAATATGGTTTTGCTCCACTTCCAAAATGCAGTGTGCTTTATTCTTCTAATGTGATGGTTTAATTTATGTTGTATAGTTAAGATGACACTCAGGTTGTATTTTTATTTGACTATGGTTAACCAGATTGTTTATTTAATTCACCGTGGTTGTCTAGTTGACAGTTATCGACCACATAAAATTTGAGCTTGGTTAACCATGGTCACAAATGTAGAAAACTATGGTTGTCAAATTGACCATGGTCATAAACTCGTTTGAGCTTTGTTGACCATGGTCACAAATGTAGAAAACCATGGATATCAAATTGACCATTGGCATGAACTCTTATAAAGTTTTAGCTTGGTAGACCATGGTCATAAACTCGTTTGAGCTTGGTCATCCATGGTCACAAATGTAGCAAACCATGGTTATCAAATTGATCATGGTCAACCACTTAAGATTTGAGCTTGGTCAACCATTTTCAGACGTATTAGCCATGGCCATAAAGATGGAAAACCATAGTTGACCATGGTGTAAAGCACATCCAACCATGGTGACCATGGTTATCAATGGTGAAGGGGGTAGCCATATTCAACCATGGTTGCATTTTACAGTGGAGAAGCAGCAAAAACCAATTTTAAAGTCTTTAAATTAAAATGGCTTGGAATCAAGCCCACAATTTCTTAAACACATTAGCAAGCAATCGACCATGAGACCACCAAGCATATCTGCTGCAGCTATTTATTTGTTATTGACCGTGATGTCTAGTTGATGTAAACCACTATATCTATCATCACAGCTTTTACATTGTACTAAATTATTCATCATACTGTAACCATTTTCAATACCACTGTTTGTTTATCATTTTAATTATGTACTTTTCAGTGTTATCCTCCATACATGTATATCTGTATTTTAACTGATATTTCCTACAGACAGATGTTATTATCACCTGACTTTCTCTCCCCATACAGCCTCACCCTTTATGCTTAGCAACATATAAACAACTGTGAAGGAAATAATTGTCTTTGAGTAATGAGGCTAATCATTATTTCAGAAAGGAAGTTACTGACTTCAAGAGTTACAATTAATAGTTTTATTACAAAGTTGTTTTTAGAAAATTATCTGCTATTTTGAAATGAGGCAACAGTTATACATATATTCCTGGGTTACATCATTAGAGAGATATACTTTTGATTTGTTATATTTCCACAAAAATACTGAGAAATATCATGTTGCTATGATCCACCATAATAGCTTTCCTTTAACATTTTTTGTAAAGATATTTCTATGGGGCCGAATTTTAAATGAAAACTGACTGGTATATTTTAGACTTTTGATATGGAAATTGTTCTAGATGCATACCGTAATATTGTTTGTCATTGCTTCTAAAAGTCAAGTTTGTTATAGACTCATATCATAAGGAACATTTTTTTCATTATTTCTATACACAATTTATTTCTGCATATAAGACCACATGAAAGGAAGACTGCAAAAAACAAAATTTCAGTTGCAGAAGGGGGAGGGGGAGGGGGGATGGCAATGTATGTAACCTATGAAAATTAAAAAACACTCTATTCTGCTTGTTGAAGTTTGGCTAAAAGAATGATTGTTTAACATCTCATTTAAAATTGGATACTCTTATATTGCCCTCACAGGTTATTGTTCAATATCAACAAATATTAATTCATTTCTCGTAACTGTATAAATAACAAATTGTTTCTAAATTTATGTACATGTACTTTGTAATACTGTGCTATACAATTGTTGATTTCCTGAAATGAATATTCATTAAGTGGTTGTACTCCTCAGTCAATGTCATTGGTTGAGTGGGCAATCAGCTGTTTTATACCTGTGTGGAAGTTAAAACATAGTAGAGTGTAACGCCCTGTGATGTAAAGGAAAATCCACTATATATATAAACAGAACATAAACATTGTACATTACAAAATTGATAAATTACTTTTGAAGGAAATTCAGTATTGAATGGACATAAACTACTAATTGAAAGCTTGCATACCAATTAGAGTAATAGAAAGATATTTGAAGCTTTTGAGTTGTTAAATTGTGACAAAGATTTATTTAAGCCAATTTGCACATTGGCGTTTATAAAATGAGTTCTGTGGCATTTTGTGTTACAATGGAAACTCCTCCTTCGCCAAGTCAAGTGTTCAGATATTTAGATTTACAAACAGAACATTCCGTAATAGAGGATAATAATAATACTCAGTTTATAACAGTATTTGAATTTTTGAAAAACTTCTGGTAAGTCAATTATTTGTTGGGATATTTTCTGTAATGAGTTTGCATTCAAAAGGGGCTTCTACAGAAATGTGTATGATGGGGAATAAAAGAGACACAACTTTTCTGTTCAGCTGCCTGTGGGCAAGTAGTCCAAGATAGCTCTGATGTCAAACGATAAACTGTTTCAGGGACTTGGTTGGACATGTCTGACATCTAATTACATGATTTTGGGACTGGAAGGGGTCATATCTGATGTCTGATAACTTGTTATATGGAACTAGATGGGACTGTATCTGATGTTGTACAGTCTGTTTAAAGGCTTGCCTTAAGCTTAGTCCCAAAAAAAGTTTGACCTTTAATGGTCAGAGCATTCATTTTCACGAATGTGACCTACCAAATTAGACTATTTACTGGATTTGTAATAACGTGAGGCACCTGAGATCACCCCAGATTTTTGTGGGGTTCGTGTTGCTTAGTCTTTAGTTTTCTATGTTGTGTCTTGTGTACTATTATTTGTCTGTGTGTCTTTTTTCATTTTTAGCCATGGCGTTGCCAGTTTATTTTTCGATCTATGTGTTTGACTGCCCCTTTGGTATTCTTTTGCCCCTCTTTTCTAGAACTTAAGGCATTAGATGTCAGATCTTTTGTAATGTCCTTTTTATTGCATATTAGCTTGATCATTTCATAACATCACAATACACTGCTATTAATATATGATATTGATTTATAGTAGTTTAAGGGACATATGTACTTTGTTATTTCAAAAAAAGATGAGATAGGGTATTTCTTAATATATTAGTTTTTCCTATCCTGATTGTTTTGCTTTGTTTATAAGGGCGCTTTCTGTTAAGTCATCCAATAAAAATTAGTCAGTAGTGTGGTTTTGTTTTCCCACAAGAGAAAGTGTGGGCAGATCGTGATGTCTATTTATAAATGTATTCTGTGAAATTTGTATTTACTTGAAAGGAATCGATAAATATTTTAGATAACATATCCAAATATTTAAGTCCATGGTATGGCATGTACATTTGTGTAGACATATTTTGTCAAGGTGTGTAAACAAAATTTTTGCTTCCCAAATATTTATTTAATTTTTGGAATTAGGTATATTATTTGTATTGAATCAAAAATATGTTGTGTTTGAAAAGTTAAGTGTTTGTTTTATATCCTTATTGAAGACTTAAAGTGTACAATTTATGATTCTCAAAGAAAAAAAAATTGGAAAATGTACCAGTATAGCTAAAGCTTAACCTCCAACCTGCAACTACTATAAAGATTATATTAGAAGATGACATCAAATATTTATAGTCATTATTGTTGTCGAGCCTGCAACTTTTGTTGCAGAAAGCTCGACATAGGGATAGTGATCCGGTGGCGGCGGCGGCGGTGTTAGCTCACTTCTTAAAAACTATATATTTTAGAATGTGGAAGACCTGGATGCTTCATATTTTGTATATGGATGCCTCATGTTATGAAGTTTCCGTCAGTCACATGTCCATTGTCCTTGACCTCATTTTCATGGTTCAGTGACCACTTGAAAAAAAAGTTCAGATTTTTTGTAATGTTAAATTCTCTCTTACTGTAAGTAATAGGATAACTATATTTCGTATGTGCTTGCCTTGCAAGGTCCTCATGCCCGTCAGACAGTTTTCACTTGACCTCGACCTCATTTCATGGATCAGTGAACAAGGTTAAGTTTTGGTGGTCAAGTCCATATCTCAGATACTATAAGCAATATGTCTAGTATATTCGGTGTATGGAAGGACTGTAAGGTGTACATGTCCAACTGGCAGGTGTCATCTGACCTTGACCTCACTTTCATGGTTCAGTGGTTATTGTTAAGTTTTTGTGTTTTTGTCTGTTTTTCTCATACTTTATGCAATAGGTTTACTATATTTGTTGTATGGAATGATTGTAAGGTGTACATGTCTAGCGGGCAGATGTCATCTGACCTTGACCTCATTTTCATGGTTCAGTGGTCAATGTTAAGTTTTTGAGTTTTGGTCTTTTTATCTAATACTATATGTCGTAGGTCAACTATATTTGGTGTATGGAAATATTTTATGATCTATATGTCAATCGTGCAGGTTTTATTTGACCTTGACCTGGTTTTCACGGTTCATTGCTCATTAAGTTTTTGTGTTTGGTCTATTTTCTTAAACTATAAGCAATAGGCTCAACTATATTTGTCATGTTTGTTGTATGGAAGCATTGTTAGCTGTACATGTCTGCCTGGCATATGGTTCAACTGACCTTGACCTCATTTTTATGATTCATGTTAAGTTTATGTGACAGTCGTAATAAAGCTTTATATTTAGGAGTATCAACATAATATCAATGATTAGTAAAGAAGGCGAGACATTTCAGTGTGTGCACTCTTGTATTATAGTTATCCAGCGTTTGGTGTTCATGTCAATTGACATTTTCTTGTCTGTTGCAAAGATTATAATACTGTTGCATCATCTGTTATTTATTTTTGTATGATGGAATAAGGATGTTGATTATATCATTGTATTGTCCAAATGCATATAATCTGCATGTACATTTGTACATACATAAGATGTGTTTAGGATGCCTAATCTCCCAAAGTATCATTTATCTATGTTGTGGATGTCAAATCTCCCTTTATCATTTACCTGTATTTTGGATCCCTAATCTCCTATTATCATTTACCTGTTTTTTGGATGCTGAATCTCCTTTATCATTCACCAGTGCTTTGGATACCTAATTTCCCCTAATCATTTACCTGTGTGTTGGATGCATAATCTCCAGCTACCATGTACCTGTGTTTTAGATGCCTAATCTCCCAAAATCATTTACCTGTGTTTCGGAACTTTCGATACGATTTACCTGTGTTTTGGATGCCTTATCTCCCGCTACCATTTACCTGTGTTTTGGATGCCTTATCTCCCGCTACCATTTACCTGTGTTTTGGATGCCTCAAATCTCCCATTATCATTTACCTGTGCTTTGGATGCCTAATCTCCCCTTATTACATACCTGTGTTTTGGATGCCTAACCTCCCTTTTATTCTTACCTGTGTTTTAGATGCCTAATCTCCTTTTATTACTTACCTGTGTTTTATTGCCTAATCTCCCCTTATTACTTACCTGTGTTTTGGTTGCCTAATCTCCCCTTATCATTTACCTGTCTTTTGTGACATAAATCCAAAAACCTGTGTCAAACTGGATTCTATTTATTTTTCTTTAAAATAAATAATTGTTTGACCTTTGAACAAAAAAAGAAATAAGATATATCTTTAGATGTTGACAATGTCATATTTGCAGGTCAAAATAGAAAAGTCATTACTTTTTTCATCATATACATTTGTACTTTCCAATACAATAAATTGCTATGTATTCTCTGTATGGAGATGGTGTAATTCTTAGTAGTAGTGACACAGCATCAACTAATTATTGCATAAATAATTTAAAGAACAATTTCAGTAAAAACCCCAACACGCATTTAGTTTAGACTTGAATGAAAATCAACTACACCTAGCTTTATTTTTATTGATGGTGAGACACTTAATATTTTATAACACTTAGGTCTTTGCTCAGGCTGTATTTTGAACTTCTGTGGCATTGGTAAATCTGTTTTTTTAAGAACCACACCCAAAGTTCAAGGCAAAAGTTGTAAATTATGTAATTAGAAACTTGAAGTTTCTTTAGTCTCGAATGTGTATCTGCTTCCTTAAATCCTTCAAAAGCAGTCTATCTCAGTGGAAATCTTAAACGTTATCAAATTATATGCTAACTTAACTTAAAAGCAGGTAACTGATAATTGTCTTCAACCAAGAGCATGTAATTATGTATGATAAAACAAGTGCCAAAAAAATGTACTTTGACATAATACGTAGTGTACTTAATCAACTTGGAAGAAATGATACAACAATGCTTATGCATAAATAGGTCTTGTTAGGATTTAGATATTATTATCATATTGCATAATCATGATTCTAAGTATTTGAACAAGACTAGCAACAAACTTATAGAACATTAAAAAAAAAATACATATTAGTCCTTATTTTAAAAAGTACTTGAAGTGTGTATAATCTACCCCCAGTTAAAAAGCAACTTTTCTAATAAAAAAAATATATATATATATATTCAGATATTATGAGCGTGGACTGAAGCCTTTCAAATAGCTCTCTTTATGCTTCTTTCTTCATTAGAGGTATACAATTCAGTTATTGATAATCCATACTACCATACAATGTGTGTCACCAAAGGCACAGATTAGAGTGCTATTTTAATCATTTGACTGACTTACATTCCTCAATCTTTCAGTGAACATTAATGAAACTAAAAAGTCTGATGGGAATCACTGCCTCAGTGTTAACTACATGTTTTCCCTTTTAAGTTCACTCAAATGGATTTCTATTTTAATCAAAGCTTGAAAAATTAAGTCAAAAGCAAATGTATTTTTTTTACAGTCTTTCAATATTCTGATTCTGAATCAAAACAAGAACAACTGAAAACAAATATAGTATGTCTTATAATTTTATTTTATCCCGGAAGACAGACTGTGACTTCTGCGAGGTCAATTTATAATATTAAATGATTATTGAAAGTTCTTGGGTCTCCTTTAGTGATTTAATGCCTTTCATTTTACTTGTTCCCTGTTTCAAACTGACGTCAGGCATGTATATTTGACACCACCTGCTATTGTTTTTACCTTTGAGACAGATAATGACAAACTTTGCATATATTGGGTAATTAGTCATGCAATGTCTTATTTGAACTCATTTATACTATATCAAATGTATGGTTCAAGTAAGGTGTACTGTCATTTTATATGTCTATTTTGTCAGGTTAAAGGATGTGTATCAAAAGAAATGTAGAGAAGTTTAATGTATTTGTTTTCATTGTTAATATTTCTCTCTACTAAGCAGAATATTCAATATTGCCCTGTGTTTGGTATATTATAATGCTAGGATTTGTTCGTTTTCATTGTTATATATTTCTCTCTACTAAGCAGAATATTCAATATTGCCCTGTGTTTGGTATATTATAATGCTAGGATTTGTTCGTTTTCATTGTTATATATTTCTCTCTACTAAGCAGAATATTCAATATTGCCCTGTGTTTGGTATTATAATGCTAGGATTTGTTCTTGAGAGTTCGTTATGTTCATGAAAAGCACTAGAAGCTCACATGAACATGTTATTGACCTGTTAGTACCAAGGCCAGATTAGAAACAGGTGTTATCCCATCTATGTCAAGGTCATTTGTTACATCTAAAAATAGCAAACTTTACAACTTTCTATCAATTTTATTTTTAAACTGGTATATGCATTGAAAGTTGAGGCATGACTGGAGCCCCCCACCCCCACCCCACTCCCTTATAAAAAGTTCTGGATCTGCCACTGTGAATATTAAAGTTGCATTGTAAAGTCTAAATTTGTAAGATGTTGTACAAAAATAATTTTAATTTTAATACTCTGTACAGTGGAGAGGACAGTGTGCTTATTGTTTTAATTTGTGAATTCCATTGAGCTCTGCTCCAAGATATCGGAGTTTGGTTTATTTTTCAGTTCAACAAATAATTTAACATGTAATCTTATAATTTAATTGCACACCATGGAAAGGTCTGACCAGAAATTGATTATCATGTTCAGAATAGATGATTTAGTGTAAACAAGTCACTCTAGCTGGAGTTTATTTAAGGTTAAAAGGTCATTTGTCAAAGACCATGGTTGTTTTCAGAGATAATAATTTTAAATCTAATGATGTACACCCATAGGTCAAAGCTCCATTGGTCAAGGACTACCATCAAGGACGTCTTGTTTTGAAATATTTTAGATAATAGTGATAATGACAACTTTCAATAGAATTTAAACACAGATATTGAACTGTTATGATTGAAATGATAAATAAACCAGGGACTTTAAATATTTGTGAAGGAATACAAAAATAAACTGAAGAAAAAGTAGTCCTAAAATCAGGCCATTCACGTTTTCAAGTTTGTCATGTTTGGAGCCTTTTATATATAAAAAAAAAAAAGGTTTACTATTTAGTATGGGTTTTGCTTGTTTGTTGAAGGCCATACATTAGTGCAGTGACCTATAGTTGGTTACATCCTTGTGTTCATTGGTCACAGTGGATAGTTCATTGTCACAGTGGCAATCATACCACATATATTTATGTCCTATACATGGCATTGCATGGTCGATGATTACAAGAATAGTGCAATGCATTCTTAATTTGTATTACAGTTTTGTTAGCATTGTGTTTTCGTGATCTAGAAACATTCTAGATTGTATATTATCACTGCAGAAAAATAGATTCTAAATTCAAGCCAAAAGCAAGTCTCAGACTATATATAGCCTCACATTTACATTAGTAAAACAAATCTTTTAATACATTTGGATTGTGTTTGATTGTTTTTTTTAGTCAATGTTTCTTTTTATAGAACATTTATATAACATTTGTGTTTGTACAAGCCCACAGGAAGTTGTAAGGTAAATTAAACAGCATGCATGTTGTAAATTTCCTCTAGATCTATTTTTGAAAAGACTTAAATTGATAACTTTGATTGTAAACAAGAGGTTTCTTCAAGTTCATTTCCTTTGGCTAAGATTTTTCTTGTCATTTATGTGAAGTTCAGTTTAAACATGTGAGATCACAAGTAACATTTTACAAGTATACAACATAATGTAGGCTTTTATAGTAGTTCCTTTATTTTTTGGTGATCCATTTATCAGATTAGATTCAGACCTGATATTAAGATACAGAAATGTATGTATAATTTAAAGTATAAAAACCAAACAAATGGATTGCTTCTAAAACATAAAAAACATGTAAATAAACAATTAGCAATACAAATATGTATCATTTGCAAATATATTTTTTTTAAATCATAATATTCAGAGTTTGTTTGGGGCTTTTTTCCCCCTTTCTTTTTCTTCTATGTTAGACTTGTGATGTTTGATTTTGTCAGTTTTTTATGGACTTCCCTTCTTTGCCCTGGAGTTTAATGTTTTTGTTATACTTTAAATCTTAGACAACATGCCTCCCCTCAAGTTAGCAATATTAAATAACGATTTGATAAGTTGTTTCAAGTTCTTCATAAAATATGACTTTGCACTCGGTTGATATAATATGAGTAAACATTATTAACATTTCCTGATGTACTTTTAGCATACTGTGAATTAGTAAAAGTTTAACAAGTAAATTGTGGGTGTATATGTAAAAGTTTTAACTAGTAAATAGTGGGTGTATTATGTACTGTCTTAGTTGATACAGTATATCTCAATAGAATTATATTGTAGTAACTTTCAGTTTCAGTATGGTGCTGTAATTCACAGAATCCATTCAAAGTTCTTACATCATCACCAATACAAAAATCAAGTTGACTTTTGCAAGTATTTCCTGCCAACCTGGTCACTACTGGAATATTAGTCAATATTGGCAAATACTGGTCAATTGAAATATTTATATTACTATAGAAACCAGTCCTTGTCTTGTCTATAAATATGGATATAGATAGATACAGAGTTTAACTAGAGTACGACTATTCTGCAATTCATGTGCCTCTAAAGATTGTTACTTAGGTTGGCAGTCTATAGGTTATTGACCTAAAGAGGTCTAATCTAATTATTTGTTATTAGTTGTGAACTGGTAATATCCAGTTATAGCCATGAATGAGTCAGAAAAATGTTATGTCCATGTAATGTCTCCTTCTGTCCTCAAAACTTCTTCCCTAAATGATGGGTAGCCATTGCAAATGACCTATGGTTGAATGTTGAGGTGCTTGACCTTCATATGTCCTGAAATGAGAGCATGACATGGTCAAGGATTTAATGGTGGGTTACCTGTAGTGTTAAGTGTTTTGGTAAGCACTTTTATAACCTGTACATAAACAATGTTTATCTTTAAATAGAAGTGAATTTGGTCCTGTATTTTATTATTGTAGTGGATCTGTAAGAAGTAAGGTGGCAAAGCTCTTGTAGTGAATAGTTTTTGAAATATAATTATTGAAAGCTTGAAAATCAAAAGTTTATTAGTGAATATTCGAAAGTGAAAAATAGAAAAGTGTAGTTAGTGAAAACTATAACTTTTGTTGTATACTTCATTGGGTGAGAACCTGCTTTTCTATGAAAGTCATGGAATTTTGTAACCCACCAAGTAGAATGTATGGCAATGGGAATATATTTGTTTTTCCTGATCTCCAACTAACTCAAGCTTTGAAAGAAGTTGATTGGATTAGTTTGTTTGATATTGAAGAGTAAGAACTTTGTTTATATTTGTTATTATTTTTATGGACTCTGTTTCCTGTAAACATTATAGAATTGCAGCAAAAATAATGAAATAAAGAAACGAAATTTTTTGAATGTATATATTTCCTAGGGTTTTTATGCATGAGAATAGGTTATGATATATTGAATCTATTGTTATGTGTTTTATTTATATCGGTTATAATGTAGAATTATTGACTGCATGGTGCTTGAATGAACTCTAGCCTAGTTTATTCCAAAGCATTTATATGTTGGATTAATGGATTATTGATTTTATTTTCAGTTGATGGACAATAATTTCCAAGTTTGGTAATTGTTTTGCTGAGTGCTCTTTATTGCAACAATATGATTTACTGTAAAGACAATTTATAACAGCAGTCAATTTTTATAAAATTATTAATGTTTACTTTTGTCTTTTTCAGTGGTTCAAGTACTGTTGCTATTGATAACAAAATAGAACAAGCTATGGTAAGTAAATAAAGACAGATTAGTTTTGAATACTCTGAATATTACCTAAGTCTGCACCAAAAACTTATCTGTTTTGCAAAAACTTGCTGCTATTAAATCAAAATAAAATTTTACTAGTCATGGGTATCAGACTAGTGGCTAACAGTGCAGAATAATCATACTGTTTAATAGGGATATTTAAACAATTAAAAAAGCATTAAAAATACAAATGGCATCATAAGGCATCAAGTGTATATAAACTCTTGACATTGCAATGTTAAAGAAAAAAACAAGTGGATAATATTAATAGTGTAAAAATATGCAAGTGTTCGGTAAACAGGAAGTTGTCGAGTGATGAATCTGAAAATGCATCACACGGTATAGCTGACTTATAAAAATCCTGAAACCAAATTTCAGAAATCCTTGTATTGTAGTTCCTGAGAAAAATGTGACAAAAATTTTGTACTTGGTTATCATGTGTAAAATCATACAAGTGTTCGGTAAACAGGAAGTTGTCGAGTGATGAATCTGAAAACGCATCACACGGTATAGCTGACTTATATAAATCCTGAAACCAAATTTCAGAAATCCTTGTATTGTAGTTCCTGAGAAAAATGTGACGAAAATTTTCAACTTGGCTATCATGTGTAAAATCATACAAGTGTTCGGTAAACAGGAAGTTGTCGAGTGATGAATCTGAAAACGCATCACACGGTATAGCTGACTTATATAAATCCTGAAACCAAATTTCAGAAATCCTTGTATTGTAGTTCCTGAGAAAAATGTGACGAAAATTTTCAACTTGGCTGTCATGTGTAAAATCAGACAAGTGTTCGGTAAACAGGAAGTTGTCAAGTGATGAATCTGAAAACGCATCACACGGTATGGCTGACATATATAAATGTTGATACCAAATTACAGAAAGGGTGGATGTGTAGTTCCTGAGAAAAATGTGACGAAAGTTTCATGGGACGGACTGACTGACGGACTGACGGACTGATGGACGGACGGACTGACAGACAGAGGTAAAACAGTATACCCCCCCTTTTTTAAAGCGGGGGTATAAATATGGCGGAAAAAGGCTAACTCGGACTTTTAACTTATATTTGCATTGGTATTATTAGGTCTCAAAACAAAAGAAAGAAAATTAAGAATCTTCTAAAATTTTGGTAAATGACTTTTCATGAGCTATTACGTTTTATATGAACAAATTAATGGGTGTTGTGGGGCAAAATATTTTACATTGTATTGTATGAAAAAACACCAAGGAGTCTGAACATTTGACACAAATTCCCAAACCTCACCTAAGTACACCATTTAATGTTATGTATATATGAGATATTATGTATATATGAGATGTTATGTATATATGAGATGTTATGTATATATGAGATGTTATGTATATATGAGATATTATGTATATATGAGATGTTATGTATATATATATATATATGTTATGCAGTTGGTTGCTTCAATTTGCAACTTTGTGCATCAAACATAAACATCATGAAATCAACACCATGAACAGGATATACATTCTAATAATGTAATTGATTAAAAAAAAAAACAGATGTTTATTTACTCGGTTACCATGAAGCTTTTTATATTTAGAAAAGAAGAATATTGCATCATCACGTTTTTTTTCTGCAACATTTGCTAATGATTAATTAGTTATTAATGACAGATAGGATATCAATATATTTTTGTTAACGACTAAAACAATGAACATTTGTATAAATATTTTCCGCCTTTCCTGAATATAATTTAAGTTTTGTAAATTAGTATCTTCAATAAAGTATTGCAAATCAGATTTAACGCTCTCCAGGCTGGACATTTAACAAAGAAATTTATCTGAACCCATAATACATGTTACCCAGAACAGCCTAGTGTTCAAAATTATAATTGTTATGTTCCCTGCTGATCACAGCAAGTTGGCCACCATAACTAAATGTAAATGCAGCTATAATTAATGAAAAATAGGTTATGTTATTTAAGATTGATAGCTGTCATATATTTGACAGAAGATACACTTATTATCCCCTATAGGAATGGTGACTGATAACTGCATCAGCAAATAAACCGAAATGCAAAAAAAAAAAGCTACTAAAATAAAGATAAGTTGACGACTCAGAAATAGTGGTCCTTAAATGTCAATAATGTGTGATATTATAACTCATTGGTATGCTTTCACATAGTTTGGGACACAAAGCTAGTAATTTTAATACTGATAACAAAAAACTAGTAATGTATATTTGGTGTTTATATGTTAGAAGACCAAATCATTCCTGTTTTAATCAGAACATGACAATATTGTTTTACAAAACTTCGTTATTGATATGTCATGAATGTTGGTTTCTTACATCTCTTCATCCATTAAAGGGAAATTAAGGTGTCCACAATTCTACTTTATACAGTGATTAAATATGTAACCATAGTAACATTTACCTCAGAAACAACATCTAAAGATGGTAACAAATTTTTATTGTGTTATTATAATGAAATCAATTTTTCCTCTGAGTATTCAGAATAATTTCTGCAGAATTTTTCCTTTGTTGTTAGTTAATACTAGTTGGCTAATATTTTACTATAACTCAATAGTGAGAGTGTACAACATTAAGTATCTTGTTATATTTGACAATTGTATCAATATTTGATGGTTGGTAAATGTGTCTTGGGACTATTTAGCTAGCTAACACTCCTTCCTAAATTGGCTTTACTTGATAAGACTTGATATCATGGTACTGACTGTTTTTGTTTCTACACAAGTTCTGTGGAAAAAATGTAAATGCCAAATGATTGATCACTAAATAGATGTATAAGCAATTTGTAAACTTTAATCTACCATGACTGACTTCATTTTAAAGAGAAGGTTTAAATGGTGAAAAAAAAACTTCATTATGCAAAAATAATAACAAAATTGTATAATTAGAGTATTAGGTTCTGTAATTTTAGGGCCAATGCAATGCATTTTGGTTTTGAACTTGAAAAGCCCCTAGCTCACTCAATTTGTTTTGTAATACCTTTTTCCACAGTTCAGTTGAACCCAGCATGTTTTTTCTGGACATCTAATGGTTATAGTTTGTAATGAAAACCTGATGAATGCTTTTTTAATAGTGTTTTTTTTATGAGGTAAACATGTAATATTTATATTTCGTTAAATCTAGTGTTGTTCAGCATCAAGAATACTTTCCAGATTTACCCTAAAAGTTATCAACAATGTTATGAACAATTCCTGTTTTATTTTTCTAGGATCTGGTAAAAAGTCATTTGATGTATGCTGTGAGAGAAGAGGTAGAAGTTTTAAAGGAACAAATAAAAGAATTAATGGACAAAAATCAACAGTTAGAGTATGAAAACCAGATCTTAAAAAATTCTGCTAGTCCTGAGACGCTCTCCAAACTTACCAGTCCTTCATCATCATCATGACAGCATCATAATGGATGTCTACAGATAAATTAAAACCATCATGTGGTGACACTGATGACCAAGGCCATCTCTATGGTAACCAGAGTTCATCAATAGGGTTCAAGTGGTCTGAGTTACTCCTGTTGAAACTCAGCAATTGTCATGGCTACCCACTGGATCAATAGAATATGCTGTCCCAAGATATTGCAAAGCTAATTTTGACATTTTACTTATTAATTTCATACATAATCAGAATATCAGTATTATTTATTTTGTAATGATATTGATTTTTAACATGTCAATTATATGAAAGAGTATCATTTAGCTGTGAAAATTTAGGATGTCACTGATTATCAAAATTATGCATTACTTATTATATTTTAGGATTATGAAGGACATAATTGTAAATAATAATGATTTGAAGGATGAAAAAAAATCTAGGGAAAAAACGTTTTAAAAACAGACAGTTACTCTCAATTCAAATTTTGTAATTTGGTTGGATTTTAATTTTATTTGTGAAAAATAATGACCATATTAATGGATGCAATTAAATACTTTGAAAATAAAAAGGTTCACCTGATGTTTTTACCATTGAACCTGAATGTCATCTTGCTATTGGGCATATTGAATTTTTGATTTTATATAAGTTTTTATAAATTGGATGGCTGTTACAGATAAGACACTATAACTTGATGAAGAAAGGAAAGACTGTCTGCTTAATTCTATAGCTTCAGTTTGCATTCTATTTTCCTATCATTTCAGTGTTGCTTTTTGCTTAAAGATTCACTTTGTATGATGTATAGATATTTGTAATGAATATAAATGTAAAATAGGTTACTAGCTGTCCCTGATTGCTTTGAACAGTTTTTGTGCTGAAGTGTTTAAATTCATAAGCTGAGAAGGTTCTCAACGAAAATAGAACTGTACATATACTGCACACATTTTTTTCAATAATAGTTGTTCATATTGAACCATTGTTTTTCACATGCATAATAACATGGTATTCACAGCATTAATGAGAATTTGTGGATAACAAATCAAACTGAAGATAAACTACATTTTAATGGGATTACACCAGTTATTACATAGATTGAGTTTTGTGAGGATTTGTTACTAAATAGAATGAAATAACTTTTTAAATGGTAAATTTCATGAAGAAGGGGAGATAATTCAAACAATTATTAAAGTGGCCAGTATAAATCCCCAGTGCAGTATGCATGATTATCGTTTTGTTCGACCTTAACTTTAATAATGCAATTTAATATTAACACAATAAATCTATGAATATAATTGTATATTTGTATTATATGTATATTGATGTAACAGATATTGTTATATTTTAATAGAATATATTATATATGAAAATAATTTAATTTTCATCTTTCTTCAGTTTTATTGTTTAATATCAGCTTAACATGTTTCTCTTTTCATGTTACTTTTAAATGAATTGCATATTATTTGGCTTGGTTATAAAAATGCCTAAAATCATATGATTTTTCAAATACTTCCTTTTGAAATGATATTTTAAATTTAAAAGCTTATTCTTTATATTAGGTATGTGTTATTACCTTTTTGGAAACTGTTGGGTCTGTTTTAAATGAATTAGAATAAGAAGTAATAGTAAAAGTTATTCAAATTGGAATTAGTTTGCTGGAAAGATCAAACCAGTCATTTTTACATGTTTAGAAAATTGTCATATAATAGAGTTTTTAGAATTTTACTTTTTATTTGTTATTTTGCCTTTAAAATGTATTAAAATAAGTTTTCAAAGAAGTGCTATAATTTATTTTGAAGGAAAGTGTTATATGTTTTTATATTTTGTTTGAAATATTTAAGTTTAATCAAAGATACTGTGTTTTAACAGATTTAGTATGTTCACACAAACACTTACTGTAAATGTAACTAAAAACGTTTGATTAAGAAGTCAAACTACATTTGATTAAATGTTAAATATTTCAAGAAATTGTTTTCTATTTCTTATCTCTGATTAATGGCATATTTATCAAAGAGACATTTATTGTATTGTTTTGATAAATGACTCTTTGAGAATATGTATAAAAAGATGAAAACAATGTTTAAGTATATCAGACAATCTATCTTTCTTATTGGGGGCGAGGGAGGGATGACATATTGAATTATAAATGGTTACTATTTAATTAATTTTGAAATTTAGAAATAAAAAATTATAAATCAACTTAAGTTTAGGTCTTTTATAATTATGTTGAAAGAAATTTATTTGGGGTACCTGAAAGTTGGTTGGTTCCTGCATCAATAGAAATTATGTCTCCTTTATTCGTTTAACTGACATTAAAACCTATGAAAATGTTATTTAAAAGAAGAATTATGATATGTTAACGCTGTATAGAATAACAGAAAACACATATCTCAAAAGGATCTGCAATTTTTTAACCAAATAATCTGTTCCAAGATATACTCGTATGATTCAATTTGTTAACACATAAAAGGACATTTAAATTAAAAAAAAATAGCTTTGTCCTGTAAGTGGTTTTATAGTACAATATTGTCTGGTATATTTAAAATCTTGAAACATGCTGGAAGATGATTTAAACCAAAATGAGATTGTTCTGGTAAGGGAGTTAATTGCCATTGTGATATGAATGTAATGTGCAAAAGTACTTGGAGAGAAATATGACATTTATAAACTAAATAACATTACCATGAAATTAAAATAAATTTAATTTACAATTATTATTGTGTTGACTATTTAAAGTGCCATCAAAGAGTTGAATTTAACAAGTATCAGTCAAACCTGCCAACATACATTATATAGATATGGTCAAACCTGCCAACGTACATTATATAGATATGGTCAAACCTGCCAACGTACATTATATAGATATGGTCAAACCTGCCAACGTACATTATATAGATATGGTCAAACCTGCCAACGTACATTATATAGATATGGTCAAACCTGCCAACGTACATTATATAGATATGGTCAAACCTGCCAACGTACATTATATAGATATGGTCAAACCTGCCAACGTACATTATATAGATATGGTCAAACCTGCCAACGTACATTATATAGATATGGTCAAACCTGCCAACGTACATTATATAGATATGGTCAAACCTGCCAACATACATTATATAGATAGGGATTACAGGCTTTGACCCCTGAAAATCCACACAAAATGATTTGCAGTTCCAAACTTTGAACCAAGAGAAACAAACTTGACTTTCTCCCTTTATTGAAGACCTATTGATGACCTTCTGCTGTTGTCTGTTCTATGGTCGGGTTGTTGTCTCTTTGACACATTCCCCATTTCCATTCTCAATTTTATTGACAAGTAATGTTTCTAGTGGTTAGTTATTCTGATATACTGATTAAATAGGCATTCGTATACATGCAAAAACTTTTGAATTATATTTATCTTTCTGTTTGTCAGAATTGGGAGAATCAGAATCATAGTAGAAGAATTTTAATTGTCAAGAAGGTTCTTCTATGAATAAAAGAGTGGCTGATTGACAAATTCAAAGATAGGTATATCACATAAAATATAGGGAGATGTGGTATGATTGCCATGGCTGATTGACAAATTCAAAGATAGGTATATCACATTAAATATAGGGAGATGTGGTATGATTGCCATGGCTGATTGACAAATTCAAAGATAGGTATATCACATAAAATATAGGGAGATGTGGTATGATTGCCATGGCTGATTGACAAATTCAAAGATAGGTATATCACATTAAATATAGGGAGATGTGGTATGATTGCCATGGCTGATTGACAAATTCAAAGATAGGTATATCACATTAAATATAGGGAGATGTGGTATGATTGCCATGGCTGATTGACAAATTCAAAGATAGGTATATCACATAAAATATAGGGAGATGTGGTATGATTGCCATGGCTGATTGACAAATTCAAAGATAGGTATATCACATAAAATATAGGGAGATGTGGTATGATTGCCATGGCTGATTGACAAATTCAAAGATAGGTATATCACATAAAATATAGGGAGATGTGGTATGATTGCCATGGCTGATTGACAAATTCAAAGATAGGTATATCACATAAAATATAGGGAGATGTGGTATGATTGCCATGGCTGATTGACAAATTCAAAGATAGGTATATCACATAAAATATAGGGAGATGTGGTATGATTGCCATGGCTGATTGACAAATTCAAAGATAGGTATATCACATAAAATATAGGGAGATGTGGTATGATTGCCATGGCTGATTGACAAATTCAAAGATAGGTATATCACATAGAATATAGGGAGATGTGGTATGATTGCCATGGCTGATTGACAAATTCAAAGATAGGTATATCACATAAAATATAGGGAGATGTGGTATGATTGCCATGGCTGATTGACAAATTCAAAGATAGGTATATCACATAAAATATAGGGAGATGTGGTATGATTGCCATGGCTGATTGACAAATTCAAAGATAGGTATATCACATAAAATATAGGGAGATGTGGTATGATTGCCATGGCTGATTGACAAATTCAAAGATAGGTATATCACATAAAATATAGGGAGATGTGGTATGATTGCCATGGCTGATTAACAAATTCAAAGATAGGTATATCACATAAAATATAGGGAGATGTTGTATGATTGCCATGGCTGATAGACAAATTCAAAGATAGGTATATACATAAAATATAGGGAGATGTGGTATGATTGCCATGGCTGATTGACAAATTCAAAGATAGGTATATCACATAAAATATAGGGAGATGTGGTATGATTGCCATGGCTGGTTGACAAATTCAAAGATAGGTTTATCACATAAAATATAGGAAGATGTGGTATGATTGCCAATGAGACAACTATCCACCAAAGTTAAAAGAAGTGGATTTAAACAATCGTAGGCCAAATGTATGGTATTCAACAATGAGAAAAACCTTTACTGTATAGTCGACTATTAAGGGCACTGACATGAAAAATAGAAAAAGAAAACTAAGATAATAATTTATGACAAAACAATTTACAAAAAGAAATATATGACAAATATGAACCTGGGAACAGTATATCTAACTAACTATATACATGTATATATTTATATTTCTGCATGAACAAACAACATCCATTAACTACAGGCGTCTGACTTGGGACAGGCACATACAGATTGTGGCAGGGTCTGACTTGGGACAGGCACATAAAGATTGTGTCAGGGTCTGACTTGGGACAGGCACATAAAGATTGTGTCAGGGTCTGACTTGAAACAGGCACATAAAGATTGTGTCAGGGTCTGACTTGGGACAGGCACATAAAGATTGTGTCAGGGTCTGACTTGGGACAGGCACATAAAGATTGTGGCAGAGTCAACTGACTTGGGACAGGCACATAAAGATTGTGGCAGGGTCTGACTTGGGACAGGCACATAAAGATTGTGGCAGGGTCAACTGACTTGGGACAGGCACATAAAGATTGTGGCAGGGTCTGACTTGGGACAGGCACATAAAGATTGTGGCATGGTCAACTAACTTGGGACAGGCACATAAAGATTGTGGCAGGGTCTGACTTGGGACAGGCACATAAAGATTGTGGCAGCGTCTGACTTGGGACAGGCACATAAAGATTGTGTCAGGGTCTGACTTGGGACAGGCACATAAAGATTGTGTCAGGGTCTGACTTGGGACAGGCACATAAAGATTGTGTCAGGGTCTGACTTCGGACAGGCACATAAAGATTGTGGCAGGGTCAACATGTTTGTGAGCAATCAACCCTCCACCTAACCTAGGACAGTGCCTTTTATTGCATGCCTTTCATAATGTCTGCATACAGACTGGAGAGCTATGATAGCACTGGTGGTAGCTAAAATTACTTTGGCTTGTTTAATTAGTTACCTACCGACAAAGTTGAAGAGGACCTTAGGTTTGCAATCCGCCTGTCTGTCCATTTGTCAGTCCAGCAAATCGGTTTTCCACATCTTTTTATGCAACCGCAAATAATTTTGCAGTTGTATACTGTAAATACAGAAATTATTGTGTGCATTTATTATTGCCATTGTTAAAGAATGGACATAAATGCGAGATTAATTATTGCGATCTTATGAAGAACTAGATAAAGATATATGCATTAGATACCATAATGGGAGTTCTTATTATTGTGATACTTACACAGTCGCATTATTTGAAATAATAAAAACCTCGCAATAATTTTGAACTTACAGTATTGGTATCACATTGTCGTCGTCGTCCAAAGACATTTGGTTTCTGAACAATAACTTTAGTATGAGTAAATAGAAATCTATGAAATTTAAACACAAGGTTTATGACCACAAAGGAAGGTTGGGATTTATTTTGGGGGTTATGGTCATGACAGTTTAGGAATTAAGGGCCAAAAGGCATTTTAATACGACTGCAAAAACAAGTTTGCGTCGTATTACGTCCGAAGACGCATTTAGTTTACGGACAATAACTTTAGTTCTAGTGAATGGATCTCTATAAATCAGTTTCTCTATAAATTTTTACTGGAAGGTTCAATACCACTAAAGGAAGATTGGGATTGATTTTTGGGGTTATGGTCCCAACAGTTTAGGAAAAAGGGACCCAAATAAGCATTTTTTGTAGTTTCAAGACAATAATTTGTGGTTAAGTGTATGATTCTCTCTGAAATTATACCACAAGTTTCCATATGAAAAAGGGATAATTAGGAATGACTTTGGTGTGTGTGTGTGGGGGGGGGGGGGGGGGGGGGGTTATAGGCCAAACCATTGAGGGATTAGGGGCAACAAGGGAAAAAAACGATTTTTCTGGTTAATGGACAATAAAGACAATTTAAAGGCAGTGTAAGGGAGATAATCCATATACATTTAAAATACAATGGTGTGTATATTCAGATTTACCTCCCTTACACTACTTGTAAATTATGTATAATAAAATGTCAGGTTTTGGACTATTTGGGGTGGTTGGGGGTTCAATAGGCAACAGCATAGTGCATTGCACTAAAAGTAAAAAAGGGTTGTTAAACTTTTCTTTCTGAGGTAACCAATTCTAAGTTCTTCCACTACAGTTATTCTGTGTCAGAAACCTAATATGTGTCAAATATTTAATTACAATCCAAATTCAGACCTGTATCAAGCACTAATATTGTGTCTATTTTTGCCCCAACTGTTCAGTGTTGGACCTCTGCAGTTGTATCGAGCTTCGCTCAGACAAGCAATTTATTTCTAGTTTCCAGACAATAACTTGTGGGGGGTTATGGCTCAAACCGTTTAGACATAAGGGACAAAAAAGGTGGAAAACAAGGGTTTCTTGGTTAAAGAACAATAAAGACAATTTTAAAGCAATCAGTGTTAACTGCTTTAAAAGATTTTTTTTTTTTTAATTTTTAATTTTATTTTCTTTTTTTTTTTTGGGGGGGGAGGGGGGGGCTCAATATACGCAGGAGCATAGTGTATGTATTGCACAAAAGCAAAAAAGGAGGGAAAAGGGAGGGGGCAATTCGCAACAGTTTTTGCAATAAAGCAAAAAATTGAATATAAATTCAAATCATATAACCAATTCGAAGTTCTTTGACTATAGTGTTTCGGTGTTAGAAACCTATTATGATCTATTATGTGTCAAATATTTAATTACAATCTATAATTCAGACCTGTATCAAGCGCAAATATTGTGTCCATTTTTGCCTCAACTGTTCAAGGTTGGACCTCTGCAGTCATATCCAGGTGCACAAAGCGAAGCAATTTATTTCTTCATGCTTGAAGATATTGATTGATATTTGGTGTTTGGTTTTATCATGATAAGTTACAGATCAAGTTCAAAATTTTGTTCTGGTCTGATGATTTGTGCAGAGTTATGGTCCTTTGACTTGGCATCCTGTTCCAATCTTATAATAAGGGTACTGACAGTCATGCATTGAGCCAGTATCCCAGGCTAATGGTGTAACACCACTTATTCGTTCGGGCCCGGTCAGAAAGCACATACCAGAAAGTAGTACATATTTAACACAAAATAGTTCCTAGGCATGAGTGTAACTTTCAAAATACGTAGAATATTTAGGTATGTTTGGTATCAAATGAGGACTGGTGATCATTGTAGAACACTTTTTGACTTTTAATTTTGAATATTAAAAAACGGTATCAAATTTTAAAAAGAGGGTACATTTTGTCTGTTTGTCAGATCTGAAGTATCTGTTTTGGTACATCCAAAGTTCCGGGAACCAGTTCTTTTTTATATGCCATTAAAGGTATGTTGATTTTTTCAGTACAAGACACCATAAAGTGTTGCTTTGAAATGCAATGATTGCCACTTTATTTGAACTTAACACAAAAGATGTGTGCCTGCTTGAAACGGAGGAATTTAACATAGAAAGCAACGGGACCATGAATTAGTGGTGAACTTCCTGGACAAATAAACCAATTTTAAAAATTAAGTCTAACCAACTACAACTATGGACAAAGGAAGATAACTCCGATTTAAAAATTAATGAACATTTCCAGAAATTTACCAATGCAATATATGTTCCCAGCTTCCAGTCACAAAATGATGTTACATTAGTCAAGAAAATTACATAACCGTTTTGCAAGGTGCAGGAATTTGATAAATGTTCTAAAAATATAAAATTAAATGATGTCATTTTTAAAGTCTTCTTCGAAAATTGAAGTAATCTTTCTTTGTCCAGATGCTTTATACAATGCTATCCCGGTATTCAATTTTACTTCCCACTGATAAATTTAAGCAATCTTTACCACTCATTGCTTACAAGCACTTTGATTATCGTTCTAGGGTTTAGCCCCTTTACAAATGGGTTCCGTTCTCCAACTTTAGTTTGTGTCAACCAAATGCAATGAGATGT
The DNA here is from genome assembly GCF_965363235.1 of Mytilus galloprovincialis. NCBI lineage: Eukaryota > Metazoa > Mollusca > Bivalvia > Mytilida > Mytilidae > Mytilus > Mytilus galloprovincialis. Next base: position 20,606,838 of record NC_134840.1, read on the forward strand.
ATATATATAATGCTTATTACCATGATTACCACAAAACTTAGTTCAAATTCAAATTTTGGAAGGGTCACTTTTACAGTTTGTGAGTTATGTCCCTTTATAATTTTATATGCTAGATGAGGAATCATCTGTGTCCCTATGGACACATTTCCCATTTTTTTTTATTAGAGCGTCACTGATGAGTTGTTTGTAGACGAAACACGCATCTGGAGTAAATATATATTAATCCATATCAATATTTTGATACAAATAACATGGTTAAATTGCTTTTATTAGATCGATCGATGGATTTCAAACTGTTGATATTAGCTGATCTTTGAAAGTTATAGGTATAATATATACAATTATTTGCTTTTATGGCATTTATTTCAACATCACATGTACATCACGTTGGTTTTGGTTAAACTTATATATATATTGGTGATATCTTCAACAAATCATCCGTAATTCACGGCGATACATAAAGGTAGCACGGCAGTATTTGCATTCCGGAATTTAGGTTGCTCTTTTGTGTACCCTACTTAAGTCAATGTATCTAAACAGTGTGATTGGTAAAAAATACAATACAAACTGATCATGCCTTCCAAAACTGCGGGATGAATCAGGTATAGAAAAATATGAAATAATTTTACGTAGAAAATAAAAATGAATATTTGCATTTTTTTTTTTTAATTTTGTATTTACTGCATGATAAAAGACTTATTTAAAGATAGCAAAAAAAAAAATACAAGCATAAGCCTTTCAAAAGGGGCTAATCGATTCTTAGCTGATGAAAATGGAAAGTGATCTCGCTTTGTAAATTAATTCATTTTCTAGAATAGCCACATGCATCACTCAACAACTACGGCTATCTATTTATAATATACATGTATGCACACATGAGGCTATTCTACTACGTGTTTTGTTTGTTTTGGGTAAATTAAGAATAAGAGACTTTGTCTTTTGAAAATGATCCTGCTGTGAAATAAATACAGTAGACATTGGTCCTTCCTCTTTCACAGAAAATACATAAATCTGTGATCAGCACCAATTTTTTTCAAGTGCAGGAAAAAGAAGCCCAACTTGAAACAAAGACAAGAACTGACGATTTCCAGACTTGTGACCGGAGCTGACAGGTGAATTGAATTAGACATTTACAGAAAAGACAAAGAAAAATAATGATTCCTCTATACCTGTTCAGCGACATTGAAGTTATGGAAATAGTATTGTTTGCATAGAGACCTAACATTTCCTGGTGATTATAGAGTTCTTTGACATAAAACTACAATTTTCGGAGCCCCCCACCCCTTTCCCCCACCCCCCTCCTCCAAAAGAAAAGAGAACAAAAAAAGAGCCGAGTTCAATTATATTGGACAGGCTGCTGACAGATGCCTATTCACAGGCGCGATCCCACTACTGATCGACACGGGGACTTTTGCCTGCTGCGTTTCCGCCCTTGGCCTGTACGTCCCTCCTTAGACAACCTGGTCACACTGAGCTCCCTCGGTGTGCCCATATTGATACCGATCTTAGTGCGGACGCCCGCTCAACATAGAACACCTGAAAGCAGGACTCCTGCCCTCACACCGTTCACCGACTCCGGTCTCCAGGTAGCTGGATCACAGGAGCACGCCACAACTCCCAACCGATAAACATGTGGAAATTTTCACTATTTATACATGATCATGTTAGGTACCGATACATAAACCAAATTTGCATAAACGACATGTATGTATTTAAAAAAAAAAACATTATTTAAAACATGCAATTAAGGTGAGAAACTACCGCTATCTATTTATAATATACATGTACACGTGGCAGTGTGTCCATATGGTTACGAGTACGAAAATTATTTTACTAAAGAAATTCAATCGGTCCTTATCATTAGAGTGCTATATTACTGTGAAAGAAAGAAAGAAAAAAACATTGATAAAATAAGAGAGAAAAAAAGACAAAAATACAATTTTACAAATTTTGGTGAATTTAACGTCGAAGGGCGTCGCACAGCTAAATGTGGTTATTTGCATCATTTTAAGGATGACTTTTTTATGTTGATTTTTTTCACGGTGGATACTCGAAATTTGTCTAAAAAATATCGGGAATTGTGTTTATTGTATGCACACATGAGGCTATTCTACTACGTGTTTTGTTTGTTTTGGGTAAATTAAGAATAAGAGACTTTGTCTTTTGAAAATGATCCTGCTGTGAAATAAATACAGTAGACATTGGTCCTTCCTCTTTCACAGAAAATACATAAATCTGTGATCAGCACCAATTTTTTTCAAGTGCAGGAAAAAGAAGCCCAACTTGAAACAAAGACAAGAACTGACGATTTCCAGACTTGTGACCGGAGCTGACAGGTGAATTGAATTAGACATTTACAGAAAAGACAAAGAAAAATAATGATTCCTCTATACCTGTTCAGCGACATTGAAGTTATGGAAATAGTATTGTTTGCATAGAGACCTAACATTTCCTGGTGATTATAGAGTTCTTTGACATAAAACTACAATTTTCGGAGCCCCCCACCCCTTTCCCCCACCCCCCTCCTCCAAAAGAAAAGAGAACAAAAAAAGAGCCGAGTTCAATTATATTGGACAGGCTGCTGACAGATGCCTATTCACAGGCGCGATCCCACTACTGATCGACACGGGGACTTTTGCCTGCTGCGTTTCCGCCCTTGGCCTGTACGTCCCTCCTTAGACAACCTGGTCACACTGAGCTCCCTCGGTGTGCCCATATTGATACCGATCTTAGTGCGGACGCCCGCTCAACATAGAACACCTGAAAGCAGGACTCCTGCCCTCACACCGTTCACCGACTCCGGTCTCCAGGTAGCTGGATCACAGGAGCACGCCACAACTCCCAACCGATAAACATGTGGAAATTTTCACTATTTATACATGATCATGTTAGGTACCGATACATAAACCAAATTTGCATAAACGACATGTATGTATTTAAAAAAAAAAACATTATTTAAAACATGCAATTAAGGTGAGAAACTACCGCTATCTATTTATAATATACATGTACACGTGGCAGTGTGTCCATATGGTTACGAGTACGAAAATTATTTTACTAAAGAAATTCAATCGGTCCTTATCATTAGAGTGCTATATTACTGTGAAAGAAAGAAAGAAAAAAACATTGATAAAATAAGAGAGAAAAAAAGACAAAAATACAATTTTACAAATTTTGGTGAATTTAACGTCGAAGGGCGTCGCACAGCTAAATGTGGTTATTTGCATCATTTTAAGGATGACTTTTTTATGTTGATTTTTTTCACGGTGGATACTCGAAATTTGTCTAAAAAATATCGGGAATTGTGTTTATTGTATGCACACATGAGGCTATTCTACTACGTGTTTTGTTTGTTTTGGGTAAATTAAGAATAAGAGACTTTGTCTTTTGAAAATGATCCTGCTGTGAAATAAATACAGTAGACATTGGTCCTTCCTCTTTCACAGAAAATACATAAATCTGTGATCAGCACCAATTTTTTTCAAGTGCAGGAAAAAGAAGCCCAACTTGAAACAAAGACAAGAACTGACGATTTCCAGACTTGTGACCGGAGCTGACAGGTGAATTGAATTAGACATTTACAGAAAAGACAAAGAAAAATAATGATTCCTCTATACCTGTTCAGCGACATTGAAGTTATGGAAATAGTATTGTTTGCATAGAGACCTAACATTTCCTGGTGATTATAGAGTTCTTTGACATAAAACTACAATTTTCGGAGCCCCCCACCCCTTTCCCCCACCCCCCTCCTCCAAAAGAAAAGAGAACAAAAAAAGAGCCGAGTTCAATTATATTGGACAGGCTGCTGACAGATGCCTATTCACAGGCGCGATCCCACTACTGATCGACACGGGGACTTTTGCCTGCTGCGTTTCCGCCCTTGGCCTGTACGTCCCTCCTTAGACAACCTGGTCACACTGAGCTCCCTCGGTGTGCCCATATTGATACCGATCTTAGTGCGGACGCCCGCTCAACATAGAACACCTGAAAGCAGGACTCCTGCCCTCACACCGTTCACCGACTCCGGTCTCCAGGTAGCTGGATCACAGGAGCACGCCACAACTCCCAACCGATAAACATGTGGAAATTTTCACTATTTATACATGATCATGTTAGGTACCGATACATAAACCAAATTTGCATAAACGACATGTATGTATTTAAAAAAAAAAACATTATTTAAAACATGCAATTAAGGTGAGAAACTACCGCTATCTATTTATAATATACATGTACACGTGGCAGTGTGTCCATATGGTTACGAGTACGAAAATTATTTTACTAAAGAAATTCAATCGGTCCTTATCATTAGAGTGCTATATTACTGTGAAAGAAAGAAAGAAAAAAACATTGATAAAATAAGAGAGAAAAAAAGACAAAAATACAATTTTACAAATTTTGGTGAATTTAACGTCGAAGGGCGTCGCACAGCTAAATGTGGTTATTTGCATCATTTTAAGGATGACTTTTTTATGTTGATTTTTTTCACGGTGGATACTCGAAATTTGTCTAAAAAATATCGGGAATTGTGTTTATTGTATGCACACATGAGGCTATTCTACTACGTGTTTTGTTTGTTTTGGGTAAATTAAGAATAAGAGACTTTGTCTTTTGAAAATGATCCTGCTGTGAAATAAATACAGTAGACATTGGTCCTTCCTCTTTCACAGAAAATACATAAATCTGTGATCAGCACCAATTTTTTTCAAGTGCAGGAAAAAGAAGCCCAACTTGAAACAAAGACAAGAACTGACGATTTCCAGACTTGTGACCGGAGCTGACAGGTGAATTGAATTAGACATTTACAGAAAAGACAAAGAAAAATAATGATTCCTCTATACCTGTTCAGCGACATTGAAGTTATGGAAATAGTATTGTTTGCATAGAGACCTAACATTTCCTGGTGATTATAGAGTTCTTTGACATAAAACTACAATTTTCGGAGCCCCCCACCCCTTTCCCCCACCCCCCTCCTCCAAAAGAAAAGAGAACAAAAAAAGAGCCGAGTTCAATTATATTGGACAGGCTGCTGACAGATGCCTATTCACAGGCGCGATCCCACTACTGATCGACACGGGGACTTTTGCCTGCTGCGTTTCCGCCCTTGGCCTGTACGTCCCTCCTTAGACAACCTGGTCACACTGAGCTCCCTCGGTGTGCCCATATTGATACCGATCTTAGTGCGGACGCCCGCTCAACATAGAACACCTGAAAGCAGGACTCCTGCCCTCACACCGTTCACCGACTCCGGTCTCCAGGTAGCTGGATCACAGGAGCACGCCACAACTCCCAACCGATAAACATGTGGAAATTTTCACTATTTATACATGATCATGTTAGGTACCGATACATAAACCAAATTTGCATAAACGACATGTATGTATTTAAAAAAAAAAAACATTATTTAAAACATGCAATTAAGGTGAGAAACTACCGCTATCTATTTATAATATACATGTACACGTGGCAGTGTGTCCATATGGTTACGAGTACGAAAATTATTTTACTAAAGAAATTCAATCGGTCCTTATCATTAGAGTGCTATATTACTGTGAAAGAAAGAAAGAAAAAAACATTGATAAAATAAGAGAGAAAAAAAGACAAAAATACAATTTTACAAATTTTGGTGAATTTAACGTCGAAGGGCGTCGCACAGCTAAATGTGGTTATTTGCATCATTTTAAGGATGACTTTTTTATGTTGATTTTTTTCACGGTGGATACTCGAAATTTGTCTAAAAAATATCGGGAATTGTGTTTATTGTATGCACACATGAGGCTATTCTACTACGTGTTTTGTTTGTTTTGGGTAAATTAAGAATAAGAGACTTTGTCTTTTGAAAATGATCCTGCTGTGAAATAAATACAGTAGACATTGGTCCTTCCTCTTTCACAGAAAATACATAAATCTGTGATCAGCACCAATTTTTTTCAAGTGCAGGAAAAAGAAGCCCAACTTGAAACAAAGACAAGAACTGACGATTTCCAGACTTGTGACCGGAGCTGACAGGTGAATTGAATTAGACATTTACAGAAAAGACAAAGAAAAATAATGATTCCTCTATACCTGTTCAGCGACATTGAAGTTATGGAAATAGTATTGTTTGCATAGAGACCTAACATTTCCTGGTGATTATAGAGTTCTTTGACATAAAACTACAATTTTCGGAGCCCCCCACCCCTTTCCCCCACCCCCCTCCTCCAAAAGAAAAGAGAACAAAAAAAGAGCCGAGTTCAATTATATTGGACAGGCTGCTGACAGATGCCTATTCACAGGCGCGATCCCACTACTGATCGACACGGGGACTTTTGCCTGCTGCGTTTCCGCCCTTGGCCTGTACGTCCCTCCTTAGACAACCTGGTCACACTGAGCTCCCTCGGTGTGCCCATATTGATACCGATCTTAGTGCGGACGCCCGCTCAACATAGAACACCTGAAAGCAGGACTCCTGCCCTCACACCGTTCACCGACTCCGGTCTCCAGGTAGCTGGATCACAGGAGCACGCCACAACTCCCAACCGATAAACATGTGGAAATTTTCACTATTTATACATGATCATGTTAGGTACCGATACATAAACCAAATTTGCATAAACGACATGTATGTATTTAAAAAAAAAAAACATTATTTAAAACATGCAATTAAGGTGAGAAACTACCGCTATCTATTTATAATATACATGTACACGTGGCAGTGTGTCCATATGGTTACGAGTACGAAAATTATTTTACTAAAGAAATTCAATCGGTCCTTATCATTAGAGTGCTATATTACTGTGAAAGAAAGAAAGAAAAAAACATTGATAAAATAAGAGAGAAAAAAAGACAAAAATACAATTTTACAAATTTTGGTGAATTTAACGTCGAAGGGCGTCGCACAGCTAAATGTGGTTATTTGCATCATTTTAAGGATGACTTTTTTATGTTGATTTTTTTCACGGTGGATACTCGAAATTTGTCTAAAAAATATCGGGAATTGTGTTTATTGTATGCACACATGAGGCTATTCTACTACGTGTTTTGTTTGTTTTGGGTAAATTAAGAATAAGAGACTTTGTCTTTTGAAAATGATCCTGCTGTGAAATAAATACAGTAGACATTGGTCCTTCCTCTTTCACAGAAAATACATAAATCTGTGATCAGCACCAATTTTTTTCAAGTGCAGGAAAAAGAAGCCCAACTTGAAACAAAGACAAGAACTGACGATTTCCAGACTTGTGACCGGAGCTGACAGGTGAATTGAATTAGACATTTACAGAAAAGACAAAGAAAAATAATGATTCCTCTATACCTGTTCAGCGACATTGAAGTTATGGAAATAGTATTGTTTGCATAGAGACCTAACATTTCCTGGTGATTATAGAGTTCTTTGACATAAAACTACAATTTTCGGAGCCCCCCACCCCTTTCCCCCACCCCCCTCCTCCAAAAGAAAAGAGAACAAAAAAAGAGCCGAGTTCAATTATATTGGACAGGCTGCTGACAGATGCCTATTCACAGGCGCGATCCCACTACTGATCGACACGGGGACTTTTGCCTGCTGCGTTTCCGCCCTTGGCCTGTACGTCCCTCCTTAGACAACCTGGTCACACTGAGCTCCCTCGGTGTGCCCATATTGATACCGATCTTAGTGCGGACGCCCGCTCAACATAGAACACCTGAAAGCAGGACTCCTGCCCTCACACCGTTCACCGACTCCGGTCTCCAGGTAGCTGGATCACAGGAGCACGCCACAACTCCCAACCGATAAACATGTGGAAATTTTCACTATTTATACATGATCATGTTAGGTACCGATACATAAACCAAATTTGCATAAACGACATGTATGTATTTAAAAAAAAAAAACATTATTTAAAACATGCAATTAAGGTGAGAAACTACCGCTATCTATTTATAATATACATGTACACGTGGCAGTGTGTCCATATGGTTACGAGTACGAAAATTATTTTACTAAAGAAATTCAATCGGTCCTTATCATTAGAGTGCTATATTACTGTGAAAGAAAGAAAGAAAAAAACATTGATAAAATAAGAGAGAAAAAAAGACAAAAATACAATTTTACAAATTTTGGTGAATTTAACGTCGAAGGGCGTCGCACAGCTAAATGTGGTTATTTGCATCATTTTAAGGATGACTTTTTTATGTTGATTTTTTTCACGGTGGATACTCGAAATTTGTCTAAAAAATATCGGGAATTGTGTTTATTGTATGCACACATGAGGCTATTCTACTACGTGTTTTGTTTGTTTTGGGTAAATTAAGAATAAGAGACTTTGTCTTTTGAAAATGATCCTGCTGTGAAATAAATACAGTAGACATTGGTCCTTCCTCTTTCACAGAAAATACATAAATCTGTGATCAGCACCAATTTTTTTCAAGTGCAGGAAAAAGAAGCCCAACTTGAAACAAAGACAAGAACTGACGATTTCCAGACTTGTGACCGGAGCTGACAGGTGAATTGAATTAGACATTTACAGAAAAGACAAAGAAAAATAATGATTCCTCTATACCTGTTCAGCGACATTGAAGTTATGGAAATAGTATTGTTTGCATAGAGACCTAACATTTCCTGGTGATTATAGAGTTCTTTGACATAAAACTACAATTTTCGGAGCCCCCCACCCCTTTCCCCCACCCCCCTCCTCCAAAAGAAAAGAGAACAAAAAAAGAGCCGAGTTCAATTATATTGGACAGGCTGCTGACAGATGCCTATTCACAGGCGCGATCCCACTACTGATCGACACGGGGACTTTTGCCTGCTGCGTTTCCGCCCTTGGCCTGTACGTCCCTCCTTAGACAACCTGGTCACACTGAGCTCCCTCGGTGTGCCCATATTGATACCGATCTTAGTGCGGACGCCCGCTCAACATAGAACACCTGAAAGCAGGACTCCTGCCCTCACACCGTTCACCGACTCCGGTCTCCAGGTAGCTGGATCACAGGAGCACGCCACAACTCCCAACCGATAAACATGTGGAAATTTTCACTATTTATACATGATCATGTTAGGTACCGATACATAAACCAAATTTGCATAAACGACATGTATGTATTTAAAAAAAAAAAACATTATTTAAAACATGCAATTAAGGTGAGAAACTACCGCTATCTATTTATAATATACATGTACACGTGGCAGTGTGTCCATATGGTTACGAGTACGAAAATTATTTTACTAAAGAAATTCAATCGGTCCTTATCATTAGAGTGCTATATTACTGTGAAAGAAAGAAAGAAAAAAACATTGATAAAATAAGAGAGAAAAAAAGACAAAAATACAATTTTACAAATTTTGGTGAATTTAACGTCGAAGGGCGTCGCACAGCTAAATGTGGTTATTTGCATCATTTTAAGGATGACTTTTTTATGTTGATTTTTTTCACGGTGGATACTCGAAATTTGTCTAAAAAATATCGGGAATTGTGTTTATTGTATGCACACATGAGGCTATTCTACTACGTGTTTTGTTTGTTTTGGGTAAATTAAGAATAAGAGACTTTGTCTTTTGAAAATGATCCTGCTGTGAAATAAATACAGTAGACATTGGTCCTTCCTCTTTCACAGAAAATACATAAATCTGTGATCAGCACCAATTTTTTTCAAGTGCAGGAAAAAGAAGCCCAACTTGAAACAAAGACAAGAACTGACGATTTCCAGACTTGTGACCGGAGCTGACAGGTGAATTGAATTAGACATTTACAGAAAAGACAAAGAAAAATAATGATTCCTCTATACCTGTTCAGCGACATTGAAGTTATGGAAATAGTATTGTTTGCATAGAGACCTAACATTTCCTGGTGATTATAGAGTTCTTTGACATAAAACTACAATTTTCGGAGCCCCCCACCCCTTTCCCCCACCCCCCTCCTCCAAAAGAAAAGAGAACAAAAAAAGAGCCGAGTTCAATTATATTGGACAGGCTGCTGACAGATGCCTATTCACAGGCGCGATCCCACTACTGATCGACACGGGGACTTTTGCCTGCTGCGTTTCCGCCCTTGGCCTGTACGTCCCTCCTTAGACAACCTGGTCACACTGAGCTCCCTCGGTGTGCCCATATTGATACCGATCTTAGTGCGGACGCCCGCTCAACATAGAACACCTGAAAGCAGGACTCCTGCCCTCACACCGTTCACCGACTCCGGTCTCCAGGTAGCTGGATCACAGGAGCACGCCACAACTCCCAACCGATAAACATGTGGAAATTTTCACTATTTATACATGATCATGTTAGGTACCGATACATAAACCAAATTTGCATAAACGACATGTATGTATTTAAAAAAAAAAAACATTATTTAAAACATGCAATTAAGGTGAGAAACTACCGCTATCTATTTATAATATACATGTACACGTGGCAGTGTGTCCATATGGTTACGAGTACGAAAATTATTTTACTAAAGAAATTCAATCGGTCCTTATCATTAGAGTGCTATATTACTGTGAAAGAAAGAAAGAAAAAAACATTGATAAAATAAGAGAGAAAAAAAGACAAAAATACAATTTTACAAATTTTGGTGAATTTAACGTCGAAGGGCGTCGCACAGCTAAATGTGGTTATTTGCATCATTTTAAGGATGACTTTTTTATGTTGATTTTTTTCACGGTGGATACTCGAAATTTGTCTAAAAAATATCGGGAATTGTGTTTATTGTATGCACACATGAGGCTATTCTACTACGTGTTTTGTTTGTTTTGGGTAAATTAAGAATAAGAGACTTTGTCTTTTGAAAATGATCCTGCTGTGAAATAAATACAGTAGACATTGGTCCTTCCTCTTTCACAGAAAATACATAAATCTGTGATCAGCACCAATTTTTTTCAAGTGCAGGAAAAAGAAGCCCAACTTGAAACAAAGACAAGAACTGACGATTTCCAGACTTGTGACCGGAGCTGACAGGTGAATTGAATTAGACATTTACAGAAAAGACAAAGAAAAATAATGATTCCTCTATACCTGTTCAGCGACATTGAAGTTATGGAAATAGTATTGTTTGCATAGAGACCTAACATTTCCTGGTGATTATAGAGTTCTTTGACATAAAACTACAATTTTCGGAGCCCCCCACCCCTTTCCCCCACCCCCCTCCTCCAAAAGAAAAGAGAACAAAAAAAGAGCCGAGTTCAATTATATTGGACAGGCTGCTGACAGATGCCTATTCACAGGCGCGATCCCACTACTGATCGACACGGGGACTTTTGCCTGCTGCGTTTCCGCCCTTGGCCTGTACGTCCCTCCTTAGACAACCTGGTCACACTGAGCTCCCTCGGTGTGCCCATATTGATACCGATCTTAGTGCGGACGCCCGCTCAACATAGAACACCTGAAAGCAGGACTCCTGCCCTCACACCGTTCACCGACTCCGGTCTCCAGGTAGCTGGATCACAGGAGCACGCCACAACTCCCAACCGATAAACATGTGGAAATTTTCACTATTTATACATGATCATGTTAGGTACCGATACATAAACCAAATTTGCATAAACGACATGTATGTATTTAAAAAAAAAAAACATTATTTAAAACATGCAATTAAGGTGAGAAACTACCGCTATCTATTTATAATATACATGTACACGTGGCAGTGTGTCCATATGGTTACGAGTACGAAAATTATTTTACTAAAGAAATTCAATCGGTCCTTATCATTAGAGTGCTATATTACTGTGAAAGAAAGAAAGAAAAAAACATTGATAAAATAAGAGAGAAAAAAAGACAAAAATACAATTTTACAAATTTTGGTGAATTTAACGTCGAAGGGCGTCGCACAGCTAAATGTGGTTATTTGCATCATTTTAAGGATGACTTTTTTATGTTGATTTTTTTCACGGTGGATACTCGAAATTTGTCTAAAAAATATCGGGAATTGTGTTTATTGTATGCACACATGAGGCTATTCTACTACGTGTTTTGTTTGTTTTGGGTAAATTAAGAATAAGAGACTTTGTCTTTTGAAAATGATCCTGCTGTGAAATAAATACAGTAGACATTGGTCCTTCCTCTTTCACAGAAAATACATAAATCTGTGATCAGCACCAATTTTTTTCAAGTGCAGGAAAAAGAAGCCCAACTTGAAACAAAGACAAGAACTGACGATTTCCAGACTTGTGACCGGAGCTGACAGGTGAATTGAATTAGACATTTACAGAAAAGACAAAGAAAAATAATGATTCCTCTATACCTGTTCAGCGACATTGAAGTTATGCAAATAGTATTGTTTGCATAGAGACCTAACATTTCCTGGTGATTATAGAGTTCTTTGACATAAAACTACAATTTTCGGAGCCCCCCCCCCCCTTTCCCCCACCCCCCTCCTCCAAAAGAAAAGAGAACAAAAAAAGAGCCGAGTTCAATTATATTGGACAGGCTGCTGACAGATGCCTATTCACAGGCGCGATCCCACTACTGATCGACACGGGGACTTTTGCCTGCTGCGTTTCCGCCCTTGGCCTGTACGTCCCTCCTTAGACAACCTGGTCACACTGAGCTCCCTCGGTGTGCCCATATTGATACCGATCTTAGTGCGGACGCCCGCTCAACATAGAACACCTGAAAGCAGGACTCCTGCCCTCACACCGTTCACCGACTCCGGTCTCCAGGTAGCTGGATCACAGGAGCACGCCACAACTCCCAACCGATAAACATGTGGAAATTTTCACTATTTATACATGATCATGTTAGGTACCGATACATAAACCAAATTTGCATAAACGACATGTATGTATTTAAAAAAAAAAACATTATTTAAAACATGCAATTAAGGTGAGAAACTACCGCTATCTATTTATAATATACATGTACACGTGGCAGTGTGTCCATATGGTTACGAGTACGAAAATTATTTTACTAAAGAAATTCAATCGGTCCTTATCATTAGAGTGCTATATTACTGTGAAAGAAAGAAAGAAAAAAACATTGATAAAATAAGAGAGAAAAAAAGACAAAAATACAATTTTACAAATTTTGGTGAATTTAACGTCGAAGGGCGTCGCACAGCTAAATGTGGTTATTTGCATCATTTTAAGGATGACTTTTTTATGTTGATTTTTTTCACGGTGGATACTCGAAATTTGTCTAAAAAATATCGGGAATTGTGTTTATTGTATGCACACATGAGGCTATTCTACTACGTGTTTTGTTTGTTTTGGGTAAATTAAGAATAAGAGACTTTGTCTTTTGAAAATGATCCTGCTGTGAAATAAATACAGTAGACATTGGTCCTTCCTCTTTCACAGAAAATACATAAATCTGTGATCAGCACCAATTTTTTTCAAGTGCAGGAAAAAGAAGCCCAACTTGAAACAAAGACAAGAACTGACGATTTCCAGACTTGTGACCGGAGCTGACAGGTGAATTGAATTAGACATTTACAGAAAAGACAAAGAAAAATAATGATTCCTCTATACCTGTTCAGCGACATTGAAGTTATGGAAATAGTATTGTTTGCATAGAGACCTAACATTTCCTGGTGATTATAGAGTTCTTTGACATAAAACTACAATTTTCGGAGCCCCCCCCCCTTTCCCCCACCCCCCTCCTCCAAAAGAAAAGAGAACAAAAAAAGAGCCGAGTTCAATTATATTGGACAGGCTGCTGACAGATGCCTATTCACAGGCGCGATCCCACTACTGATCGACACGGGGACTTTTGCCTGCTGCGTTTCCGCCCTTGGCCTGTACGTCCCTCCTTAGACAACCTGGTCACACTGAGCTCCCTCGGTGTGCCCATATTGATACCGATCTTAGTGCGGACGCCCGCTCAACATAGAACACCTGAAAGCAGGACTCCTGCCCTCACACCGTTCACCGACTCCGGTCTCCAGGTAGCTGGATCACAGGAGCACGCCACAACTCCCAACCGATAAACATGTGGAAATTTTCACTATTTATACATGATCATGTTAGGTACCGATACATAAACCAAATTTGCATAAACGACATGTATGTATTTAAAAAAAAAAACATTATTTAAAACATGCAATTAAGGTGAGAAACTACCGCTATCTATTTATAATATACATGTACACGTGGCAGTGTGTCCATATGGTTACGAGTACGAAAATTATTTTACTAAAGAAATTCAATCGGTCCTTATCATTAGAGTGCTATATTACTGTGAAAGAAAGAAAGAAAAAAACATTGATAAAATAAGAGAGAAAAAAAGACAAAAATACAATTTTACAAATTTTGGTGAATTTAACGTCGAAGGGCGTCGCACAGCTAAATGTGGTTATTTGCATCATTTTAAGGATGACTTTTTTATGTTGATTTTTTTCACGGTGGATACTCGAAATTTGTCTAAAAAATATCGGGAATTGTGTTTATTGTATGCACACATGAGGCTATTCTACTACGTGTTTTGTTTGTTTTGGGTAAATTAAGAATAAGAGACTTTGTCTTTTGAAAATGATCCTGCTGTGAAATAAATACAGTAGACATTGGTCCTTCCTCTTTCACAGAAAATACATAAATCTGTGATCAGCACCAATTTTTTTCAAGTGCAGGAAAAAGAAGCCCAACTTGAAACAAAGACAAGAACTGACGATTTCCAGACTTGTGACCGGAGCTGACAGGTGAATTGAATTAGACATTTACAGAAAAGACAAAGAAAAATAATGATTCCTCTATACCTGTTCAGCGACATTGAAGTTATGGAAATAGTATTGTTTGCATAGAGACCTAACATTTCCTGGTGATTATAGAGTTCTTTGACATAAAACTACAATTTTCGGAGCCCCCCACCCCTTTCCCCCACCCCCCTCCTCCAAAAGAAAAGAGAACAAAAAAAGAGCCGAGTTCAATTATATTGGACAGGCTGCTGACAGATGCCTATTCACAGGCGCGATCCCACTACTGATCGACACGGGGACTTTTGCCTGCTGCGTTTCCGCCCTTGGCCTGTACGTCCCTCCTTAGACAACCTGGTCACACTGAGCTCCCTCGGTGTGCCCATATTGATACCGATCTTAGTGCGGACGCCCGCTCAACATAGAACACCTGAAAGCAGGACTCCTGCCCTCACACCGTTCACCGACTCCGGTCTCCAGGTAGCTGGATCACAGGAGCACGCCACAACTCCCAACCGATAAACATGTGGAAATTTTCACTATTTATACATGATCATGTTAGGTACCGATACATAAACCAAATTTGCATAAACGACATGTATGTATTTAAAAAAAAAAACATTATTTAAAACATGCAATTAAGGTGAGAAACTACCGCTATCTATTTATAATATACATGTACACGTGGCAGTGTGTCCATATGGTTACGAGTACGAAAATTATTTTACTAAAGAAATTCAATCGGTCCTTATCATTAGAGTGCTATATTACTGTGAAAGAAAGAAAGAAAAAAACATTGATAAAATAAGAGAGAAAAAAAGACAAAAATACAATTTTACAAATTTTGGTGAATTTAACGTCGAAGGGCGTCGCACAGCTAAATGTGGTTATTTGCATCATTTTAAGGATGACTTTTTTATGTTGATTTTTTTCACGGTGGATACTCGAAATTTGTCTAAAAAATATCGGGAATTGTGTTTATTGTATGCACACATGAGGCTATTCTACTACGTGTTTTGTTTGTTTTGGGTAAATTAAGAATAAGAGACTTTGTCTTTTGAAAATGATCCTGCTGTGAAATAAATACAGTAGACATTGGTCCTTCCTCTTTCACAGAAAATACATAAATCTGTGATCAGCACCAATTTTTTTCAAGTGCAGGAAAAAGAAGCCCAACTTGAAACAAAGACAAGAACTGACGATTTCCAGACTTGTGACCGGAGCTGACAGGTGAATTGAATTAGACATTTACAGAAAAGACAAAGAAAAATAATGATTCCTCTATACCTGTTCAGCGACATTGAAGTTATGCAAATAGTATTGTTTGCATAGAGACCTAACATTTCCTGGTGATTATAGAGTTCTTTGACATAAAACTACAATTTTCGGAGCCCCCCCCCCCTTTCCCCCACCCCCCTCCTCCAAAAGAAAAGAGAACAAAAAAAGAGCCGAGTTCAATTATATTGGACAGGCTGCTGACAGATGCCTATTCACAGGCGCGATCCCACTACTGATCGACACGGGGACTTTTGCCTGCTGCGTTTCCGCCCTTGGCCTGTACGTCCCTCCTTAGACAACCTGGTCACACTGAGCTCCCTCGGTGTGCCCATATTGATACCGATCTTAGTGCGGACGCCCGCTCAACATAGAACACCTGAAAGCAGGACTCCTGCCCTCACACCGTTCACCGACTCCGGTCTCCAGGTAGCTGGATCACAGGAGCACGCCACAACTCCCAACCGATAAACATGTGGAAATTTTCACTATTTATACATGATCATGTTAGGTACCGATACATAAACCAAATTTGCATAAACGACATGTATGTATTTAAAAAAAAAAACATTATTTAAAACATGCAATTAAGGTGAGAAACTACCGCTATCTATTTATAATATACATGTACACGTGGCAGTGTGTCCATATGGTTACGAGTACGAAAATTATTTTACTAAAGAAATTCAATCGGTCCTTATCATTAGAGTGCTATATTACTGTGAAAGAAAGAAAGAAAAAAACATTGATAAAATAAGAGAGAAAAAAAGACAAAAATACAATTTTACAAATTTTGGTGAATTTAACGTCGAAGGGCGTCGCACAGCTAAATGTGGTTATTTGCATCATTTTAAGGATGACTTTTTTATGTTGATTTTTTTCACGGTGGATACTCGAAATTTGTCTAAAAAATATCGGGAATTGTGTTTATTGTATGCACACATGAGGCTATTCTACTACGTGTTTTGTTTGTTTTGGGTAAATTAAGAATAAGAGACTTTGTCTTTTGAAAATGATCCTGCTGTGAAATAAATACAGTAGACATTGGTCCTTCCTCTTTCACAGAAAATACATAAATCTGTGATCAGCACCAATTTTTTTCAAGTGCAGGAAAAAGAAGCCCAACTTGAAACAAAGACAAGAACTGACGATTTCCAGACTTGTGACCGGAGCTGACAGGTGAATTGAATTAGACATTTACAG